>NC_141245.1:14179151-14785714 GCF_054856555.1 Leptonotus elevatus
GAAGTCTTTCTCAACCTGAGCCAACCTTTTAGATAAAGCATGTAAGTCATTTTTATTTTTGCAAAAAAAAAAAATTGTAACATAAATAAAATCACTATGTATAAATCTCTTAAGAGGCTCGTGTAGCATTTTCGTATTTCAGGGCAGACTGTTAGGAATGCAGGGTACAGGCTACTTGTAAATTATTGAATAAACTAAATTGCTCAATATGGTGTCATTGGAAGCAACCACAAGTGACCTTTAGTAACATTTTACACGACAGACCTTTTAAAATGAATTTAGAAGCTTAATTCAGCATCACTGATCAGGCACACGGCGGGAGTTCTATAATCAAAGGGCCTTTATTTTTGTAAAGCTATGGAGCCCGCCGAGAGTTATGATGATGAGTAGATTTCCTCAGGCAGGGATGTCTAAACAGTTAATTGAGATTCACAATTCGGAGAAACAATTTTTGCTTCTAAAAATGATTTAACAATTATTCACCACAGTGTTAGTAAGATAAATGTTCCCATTTTACTTGTAAAAAGTTAAAGTGTATATTTGCCTATCTAGAAAAGAAATATAAAATTAATTAAATACTAGTAGTGGTAGTCTTCATTTACTGTACAAATATAGTTTTTACTTTATGCCGTGGGCCGCTGAAAAATGGTTGTTGGGCCACAAATGGCCCCCGGGCCATCGTTTGGACACCCCTACTCTACGGCTGTAAAGAAATGTAAAAAATGCATGTTATACAATATCAGACTAGAAAATCACAGTAAAAAAGATGACCTCCATCAAGTTGGAAATAATGTGGCAAAGAACGGTAAAGACAAATATTTAAAAGGAGAGCTAAAAAGGCAAGAACAGTGTGTGTAAGTGCTGTTGACTCACTTGTAATGTGAAGTGCGTCCAATGTAAAGTCTGGAGGACAGAACTGTTCCAACTTTGAAGTGATTGAATGGTCACAGGGTGGACATTCTCTTTGAAGGTGCCTACTTTTGTTATAAATCCGTACTGCGCTTCACCTTTGGATTGGCATCAAAAATACTTGGATTTGCAATGAGAATTGTCGCATCCAATAACAAAGAAGAAACTTTGAATTGCAAACAATACTGATGCTTTTGACAGGGCAATGATAATATCAGATCAAGTGCTCCTTCTGCAGCTGACCCTTTTTGCACTCTCTTCCCATCTTTATCAAGACCAGTGAATGTGCTCACCAGGCTGTGAAATGAAAATCATCAATGACGCCTCTCTCGGCATCAAGGAGCAGTCCTCTGTGGCCCATTCATCGGCATATTGAAAACCATAAAATATGACAATGCAGCTATTTCATTCAAGGGGCCATGAGTTCGCCATAATTGCATTAAAGCAATCATGCTTTGTTCACTCGGCCCTTTCTCTCAGCACCCCACATCCCCTAAGGTGTGTATTTTGGACATTGATGCATTAGTTCATATGATGCTGTTAATGAGAGAACCTTGGTCTCAACTGAGGTGACACAGTGACCCAAATTAACAGAAGTGGCGAGAGGTGATGGTGGTGGTTTGTTTTGTCTTTGCTACATTGTGGGGCCCATACATGCGTGTTTTTCCAGGTTTAACTACCATTGTGGGGACCAACAATTTTTTTTTGGAGGTTTAAGACTTGGTTTTAGAGTTTAGGTTTGAATTGGGTAATGGTTGAGGTTAGGGTAAGGAATGGGGTTAGGCAATCAATTTTGATGGTTGTTGTTAGGGGAAGGGGCTAGGAAATACATCATGTCAATGAGATGTCCCCACGATGATACAAAGACACGTGCGTGTGTGCGTGGAGGTGGGTTGCATTCTTCAGTACCAAATCATTTATAGAAAATAGAATAGAAAAAAACCCTAATAAATAAAATGTGGCATTTACAAAAAGGGGGCTTCACGTTACAAGATAAATTGTCCACTGTTGCTCCTTCTCTGGAACAGACACAAACGTGATGATGGTGATGATGACGTTTTCATTTCTGGTGAATTTTAAAGTAGATAGTGACAACATCCTAAACAGTCATGTCTACATTTTGGCTCGTCATACACATTTTTCTCAAGATATATATTTTTTTAATATTAGCAACCTGTTGTGTACAATATAAAAGGAATTGTGGACAAAGTCAACTCAGTTGTGCTTAGCGTTGAGGTTATCCCAAGACACTTGCCGAATGGAGGAGGTCTAAAGACATACTTCTCACAAATAAAACTAATTTTTACGCAACATGAGCAAGCACTATGGGAGTGTTAACTGAAAATTGATGAATAGAGTAGTCTAAGCAGAAAATAATATGACAAAGCAAAGATGCAGTATTTGGAAAAAATAATAATCATAATTAAACAGCTCGCAACTTTCTCAAAATGCATGTCTTAAAATTAGGTTTAAATTCTGGCCTTGATCATTTCCTTGATTTAAAACTTTCAAAAGTATCCATCATTGAAAAATAGCTGTTTTTAAAAAGCAAAACTTCTCCATGATGAAGGGTGCCACCATCTTGGATAGTTTACGAAGCTACTTGAATGTTGGTTGGTCTAACTGTACATATTTTAAACAGCTTAACGCCATAGCACACAATAGAGTTTTTAAACAATACAATGCATGGCAAGAATTTCAAGATTATGAAAACATCCACAGAAATATTGTACTTTCCCCTATGTGCTCTGTTCATTGCATTAATTTTAAAGTTCACCAACTGGGCAGGAAAACCGATAACATTTTATGTTTGCATGTGCTTTGTGTCTGCGGACGCGTGTTGGAGATTTGAGTTTTGTTTTGCTTTTGGCACAGCACGGAGTGTGGCAACGTTCCAGAGCAATGTGGTGCTGGCTGATAAGTGCGGCGAAATCCAGGTTGTGCTCTGACCGCGTGGTCAGGCTGTGAGATTTGTCGGGATTAGCAGGGAGGAAGCGCTTTTTGTGGCGACAGCGGCAGGAGAGCAGGGCATGCGGGCCTTGTAAAACATGCAAGCAAGGGTTTCATATAGATTAGACATACATGACCACTGTCTGCACTGCCAAAGCATTTATGGCCATTACAAAAGAGGATTAGAATGGGAATCCCTTTGCTCACTTTCTGGTGACGTTTTTCTCAGGGAAATTACTTTTCATTTATTTTCTGCTACACATTATTATGATGTTCTGGGGGCGGACATGGGACTTGTAAACAGGCTTATAAAAAGCCAGGGATGTCTTGCTGTTTATTCCATGGGATTTAATTCAAGATATAGGAGGTTTTAAAGCTCCAAACAATATTTCCCTTGTATTCAATTGCAGAGTGCCACACCATTTTTTTTCGCTTTACTTGCCCCTATGTATAATTGAAAATATATCTTGAGCCTACCCATGTGACATAATATACATTTTTAAAAGCCTTCAAGTACTATAGTTTACTTTCTGTATACCACTACTCGCGTTCCAATTCACCACTACTTTTTAAATGTACTAGCATGCTACAGGAGAATGTGATTAAAAAAGATAGTTAGAAAATGTGGCAGCACGACGGCGTATTAGGGCCACATATAAATATTTGTTTTCAGAGAAAAAACTTGCGACTTTATAAAGTCACAAATTTGCCACTTTATAAAGTGGCAAATTTGCGGGCCTTGAATTTGACACCTGTGTTTTAAATTATCAGATTTTTGAGTGGGCAGTATATTGAATCGAATTATTAATCATTCCTATTGAGCCCAATGATTTAACCATATGGAGAGGCATGCAGGGTAATCAACATTCAGTCTCAACAGAAGACTGAGAAGGTGAAAAATTTAAATTTCTGAGGTGAACTTTTATATTCATCCACGGTAAAAAATAAACAAACTTAGGAATGCTGCAGTGGAGTCTATGTAGCAACTCAATAACATGATCGAGGGCATTTTTGTGTTCTTGCTGTATTTCAAGTAACATAAAAAAGAAACACGAGGTGTTCAAAAATGTATGCAAATTTATTGTTGTTCAAGTCTGGAAGGTAGAGAAATATTTTTGTGAGAAATAATGTAGGAGTTTTCAGAGTGTAAATGGGTAACTTGAGATCCCCTGTATTGACGCTTTACAGCTAGTGTTGCACGAATAACTTATTGAGCAAACTGTTGTATAAATCCCCATCAGGTAAGGCCATCAGGTAAGGCTTACGCCTGAAAAAAAGGCACTGATCGAGTAGGAGTTGCTCGGAAGAGACAAGTTCTTGACCTTGGCAAGAGCAGATGCAAGGTATCTGTTCAAATCAGGGGCCAAAACAGAGACATCCATCAGGTTGCATTGTGTGGAGAAAGAGGATACTGGGAAGGCAGTGGTGCCTATGGTTCAGAGCATCTCCTCAACACCCCCAACTCAATCAGATTGTCACCTTGCTGCCCGTTTGTTTCTTAATCTCCTGTGATGGCGGCTGCATGTGTGCATAACTAGTCCCGAATGGACAGCGCTAAAAGAGCCATCCCCAATTCAAATCCTCATTTTTCTACATGAAGATCTAGAAAGTTGGAAGTGTGGATTCAGGCTGGAAGGATGATTCGGTTTCTGATGCACGGCGAGAGGAAATGTGTTAAAATAGGAATGTACAAATGTTTAAATGATATGCAATTTGTGTCTCTTTTATGTTTTTTATTTTATTTTTTTGGTGCAGGGAAGTATTTGATAAGAGATGGCTTTGGAAAGTTAGGTTTATATTTTTGTTTATTAATCTGTACTCTCTTTTCGTTTGGCCTTTTTTTTATTGACAAAATAAGAACAATTTAAAAAACAAAAAAAGGTTTCTAATGCACGGCTGGAATTTTTTTTTCAAACAAGGATCATTTCAGCTACTAAAAAGTCGTGCAAGGGACATACTAAATATTAAAAATGTTTGATACCACTTTTTTTATTTTTCGTTTTTCAAGACTGATACCAATATATCTGGTATTGGTACTCGCCCATCCCAACTAAATATGATGCAAACATATATTGCAGTATATATTCAGTAGGTTTTGTACGGTTCAGTTTTAGTTGAATGATTTTTTTGGGGGGTACAAAAATTGTCCCAATTTTCATACATCTGCTTGGTTTTCACACCAAAACCATATGGCTTAGCCACTCATTTGCATATGCAACTTTGAGAGTTTTAAGTGAGCTTCGCCCCACACGTTCATCAAAAGCATTTACAAAGTTTTTGTGTTTATTTTTCTACAACTGTTGGAAAAGCTACCACAGGGTCAAGGAACATTTCCAATTGCTGATCCTTTGATAAAGAAAGTGAAGAACACAATAATCTTCATCAACAACAGATTTTTTGGTGCGATAGATTTCCAGTGACTTCTAAGATGGTTTATTATTGAAGATGCAAAATGCCGTGTAACTCAAGAAAGAACGGTGGATTCCACTTCCAAATTGTAGCTTCTCCTACCTCTCACTTCTTCACCAGCTTTCATGCGTCATCAAGTCTTTAAGTATTAGTGATGTTTAATCTACATTTATCAATTCCATTAATAATTTATACTTATTTATTGTTTTCTCTATGTTAAACCTTTGAGGCTTAAATTAAACTTTAGTAATAGGAAAAATCTGATATTTGGGTAGAATTATCATATGGGCTAGTAGTATACAATTCAGTTTTTTTTTGTGTGTGAAACCTTCACACACAATGCATTCTGGGATGTTGCAGATTTACAACATTGGCTCGGTGTGGTAAAAACGCTGAAGACTGAATATGGTATGAACAATAACTATATTTGCATAGCAGGTTTCAAAACAATGTTACAAAATGTTTTACACTGGCAGAATAACAACAAAAACAACTTGGTGAGCAAAATAATTGAAAACTTACAATAGCAGGAACAAAATGACAATAATAACAATAACTTTGGATCCTCTTGATTCAAACTATAATACCACTGACATCTCAAATCCTAATTGAGAAGGCCATGTCTGAATGTCACTTCTTCAAGTGGTAGTCCAAGAAACAATTTTTGTCCTTTCTAAAGCACAAAACTACTTTGCATTTGCGGGAAATCATTCTTGCACATTTTACATCGTCCATGTTTATCGGCATGAATGGGAAAGATGATCGAATCTAGTCTAGGGGTGGGCACACTCAGTCCTCGAGGACCAGAGCCCCGCAGGTTTTGGATGTTTCCCTTCCCCAACACAGCTGATATATGATCAGCTCATCAGCAAGCTCTGCATAAGCCTGATAACGATCCTGTTGATTGGAATCATCTGTGTTGGAGCAGGGAAAATTCCAAAACCTGCAGGACTGAGTTTGCCCACTACTGGTCTAGTCTGATGTCTGACGTCTAGTCTGGTTATGATTATTATTACTCTTACTATTATTACTTTTGATCAAATCTGCCTCTGACAGTGTGTAACTTCACTTCAATTTATTTCATTTTCAATAGGATATGCCATCAATGACACCTCAAATTAATAAGTAAACACTGGTGATAGGAAAATAACCCTAGTATTGATTGCTGCTCAAAATATAGGCAAACCAATAGATAAAGCATGTAGCATCCATTGGTACATGTCCGGCCACACGTTACAAATCTCCAACAATGAAATACAGCTGCCCTTAGGGTAAAACCTAGAGGAGAAAAAACTTACAAATTGGCATATACTCTATCTCTATATTCTCCCGAGTCATCTTATGCAGAAATGGTTTTAAAATAAAGGAGATTGGTAGTGATACTTACATGAAATTGATGCCTAGAAAATCCATTTCAGTGAAGCCAAGAAGGCAAACATTTTGAAAGTGAGAGAGCTTGCCATCTTGTGAGCTACTGGGAAAATGTTTGTTGCTAATGCAAAACGAAGGTCGTCAGTGGTACTTTTGAGTAAAAAAAAATAATAATAATAATATGAATGTGGATTAATTAGGGGATAAGCAATTAGTTGTTTCAAATATGCAACACCTGCCTCGAGAGGATTTTAAACTATAGTGAGTCTGTAAAATTCTAGCTGTCATATGAGTGTCTTATTGATTGTGTTACATAAAAATTGCTATACAATGTGTGAGGCCCCTTTACTATAATCGTGATACTCTCCGGCTAAAGCTAACATATCATAATCAAATTCTTTTTATACTTAGCTGTTAACGTGATACCAAAAACATTAGCTGGACAAATAATCAAGAGTTTATTGTGGCACATCTGCCCCACAATTCTAATATTGTCGGTTCAAATTGTCCTTCCTCAGTTGAGTTTGCTTTGTACTCCTGTCCAAAAGCATATAGAAGACTCTAAATTGTTTAAATGTAACTGAGAATCATTGTCCATATGTGCTCTGCAATTAGCTGGCAACCAGTCCAGCGTGAAAGGAGCCTCTCGCCCAAAGTCAAATGCAAAGTCAAAATCTCCAGCTCGCTGTGATCTTAATGACGACAAGTGGTATAAAAAAAAAAATTTGATTTTAGTAATAAGACCATCATCGTCTTCGTGCACTTCCAGAAAAAAAATGTCGGAGCAACATGTACTGTATAATAAATAAACGCGTTTTGACATCACAATTCTTTTTTTTTTTCACAGTCAACAATAGAAAGCATGTGATGTGAGGGCGCCATGGACTGTGACTCCCTGATGTCATCTCACAGTATGGCAGCGATGACAGAATAAGTTTATTCCCCATTGAATAGCAAGATGGCTCTTAGTGGTGTTTTGATTTTCCTCCGTTTTTGAGTGATGCGCGGGGAAGGAATGATCCCCTTTGTGTAAAGCCAGACGACTTAAAAGCAAAAGTTGCGACAGGATGCATTTTGATGGCGTATATGTGTGAGATGGTGAGGGGAAAAGGGCTCAGCACACAAAACACCAAATGCCAAGATTCATGTTTTGTATGCTAGCATGCATGTTTATTTCACTGCAGTTTGCTGACACTTTCTTCAAACTATCGAGCACTGAATAAGTGAAGTTGATTATATTCCTCTGCAACTTTTGTTCTATAATGCACAGTTATTCTGCCTGTAAACAACAACTGCAACTGCCAAGTTGCTAAGTGAATAATTTGTTATGCACTCAGTGAGGCACGGGGAGTGCATTAAACACATTTGTTTTAATTAAATGTAGCTTCAGTTTTACTAAAAGTGTGAATTCATAATATTTTCAGAAATTGTTTCCTGAGGAAAGAATGAAGCTATATTCCACAAAATAATGAATTGACCTTTAGCTCAACTGACCTGACGGGAGTAAGAGGCCAAATGCGCTGTTAACTTTAAATTTATTTAAATTGTTTGGAGACACCGTATTAACCTTGATGAAGCAAAATCCGACAAATTGATAAACAACATTAATCTTAATTTTGCATGTCTGTGTGATTTGTTTCTGACTTAGGTAGTGTTTAAAATACTTAACATTCAAAATGTTTGAAACATACAATTACCACATATTTGCGGTTTGGCATTCACAAAATTACAGATTTTGAGAGGGATTCTATCCTCTATTGTTTGCTGAAAATCTCTGCTATTTGCTGTTTTTGAGCTTGGGCCAAAGCAATTAAAGCATTGCTTGCTTTTTTAATTTTTATAAATTTTGTATTTTGTATGTGGGTGAGTATGTGCATGTGCATGTGTGTGTGTGTGTGGGGGGGGGGGGTGCGCGCGTGTGTGTGTGTGTGGGGGGGGGTGTGCACGTGTGCGTGCGTGTGAGTGTGTATTCATTAGTTCACCTAAAACCTATTAAAAATCCCATACCGTTCATCTAAACCGAATACTTCAGAATCCAGCTCGAGTCGTGAGGTTGTCAGGAGACCCGAGGAAGGATCAAAGAAAAGAAAGGAAAGTGAAATCCAGCACCGACCAGACATTACCTACTACCCACCGGTTACCAACGAGAGTCTTTCACCAACCCCAGAAACATCTAAATTCCAACAAATTAGGGAGACCTCAAGAGACCAAAGGAGAGACTGAGGAAAGGAAGGAAGGAAAGATGAAGCAGAGTGAGATAAAAAAAAAAGAGAGCAATGATGATGACATGTCAAATCGGTAAAATTACCGAATGAACAATACTGAGCTCTCCAGCAAAAAAAAGAAAGAAAAAAAACTTGCTTGCTATTTGCTATATGGTGAGATGTTTTTTGAGTGACAGTCCTTGAACGTACCCGTGCAGAGTCAAAAGGGAAACTGAAATAATGTTTTTGCTTCCCTCCCAGAGAAGAGCCGGTGTAGTCTTTTTTGCTGTCCCAATGTTTTCCTGTATTCACTAACATTTATGAATCTGTATGAATGTCAAAGGTGAGTTTGATACTTCATATTATTTGTGAAGGGGCACGGCTAGAGATTTTTAATGAGGTGGCCAGGGTTGTACAAAAACCCACTGAGGGGTGGCTATATGTCATTGCATTCATCATTCACATTCTCGTGACGATGTCTGTAACTCATAAGTCAGTCACTGTTTATCAAACTATCCACAGTCAGGCTTACCTGAAATATAAAGCGCAATGACACAAAATCTCCCAATTTTTCACAATTCTAAACATTGCTTTTTACTTGGGTTTGCTCCTGCTTCGATTATGAGCGTGTTGGGCAATGTGTATATTGGCAGGTGTGCATTTTATTTCACAAAAATGTGACTGTGGATGGTATGATAAACAATGGCCTCTCGACCATTTTGGTTGACATTGACTGTAAGAATGAAATGTTCTTTGCTGAAGGTTATAAGTTTGCAATTACTGCAATTACCAAGTATGCATACTGTATACTGCAAGTATCAAAGGGTCTGAGAACATTGAATCCATGTGAAATGGCAGAAATATCAAGTTATCAAAATCTCCCCCTCGTTGTGGGGGGAGTCCAAGGAGGTACAGAGCAAGTGACAAGGTACAACTACGGAACCCCTAGCCACAATCTAGCTCCGCCCCTGCATTTGCATAAAGAGCTAGTGGGCATATTTGCTTGACGCACTTGTGCATTGGTTTTATGCTAGTGTGTTTAGTAACACACACAAACCTACACTTCACTCTTCACTTTACAATGAAGGTCAGTGCTTTTTGTCATAACTATTTTTCATCCAAACTTGTGGACAAAATGTTCAGGAGTTCATCTGGGGGGCTAAAAACTAGTCCCCATGTGCTGCCGTTCATAATTTTAGTGTTATTCATTTTCAACACTGGGTTTAAGGAAATTATCTTTTCTTTTCTCGTTAAACAATGGTTATGCAGAAGGACCTCAATCTCCCCAGCAAATCGCCACATCTCGTTGGTACCACACGGCACTGTTGACAAGGTGACATGGAATTGGTAACACAATAGTTTGAGGTCGTTTAGTTAAACTGAAAATGTGTGTGCCTCCATTGGTGTGAGCACAGCGGCAGCGCACATGTTTTTATTTTATTTTTTATTTTTTTTACAGATTTGTGTTTTTAAAAATAAACAAATAAATAAGATTAAAACACTTCCGGTGTTGATATCGGATCGGTTTTGTGATATTTGGTCCCAGTATTCCTAAGTATTGGTCCGAATCTAAAATCACTGGTATCGCCCATCTTTAGTACAGAGGATTTGTGTTGTCTGTCCAGTCCAGTTTACTACTTAGGTGAACAACCAGGTACTTAAATCAGTAAACGCAAAGTTGCAACATTTGCAAAAGTTTCATGTTTCAAACTTCCAAGTAGCATTTGTCTTGAGTGTGCATGCTGAACAGATGCTTATATTTAACAATGCAGAAAGTTTGTCTGTGCAAAGTCGTCGTTGTTTCTCTGCACTCCCAGTCTCTATTGTTCTCTCTCGCTGCATGTGTTTTATAATACCTGTCATCGACTACCTCACAGAACCAGAACTTCGCAAGTCACTGTTTGTTCCCTCTTCAAGACGAGGAACGAGGAGGAAACAGATGTAAAGGAGTGCAATGGAGGTAATTGATATGCAGCTTTGAGTGCTGCTGACTGGCGTTCAGGACATTAAGGGAATACAAATCCAAGTACACATTAACAAATAGGCTGCCAAAATAGAATAATCCAAAAGGTGCTGCTTCCCTTCAACCTGCCTTGTTTGTGTCGAGCAACTTGAGAAGTGTTGTGAGTGTTGGTCGGAATAACAATAATACTACTACTACTACTACTAATAATAATCTATATTCTTATAATTATAATACTCAATTTTCCTTTACAATCTATTATAATAATATCCATTATTATTATTATTATTATTATTATTATTATTATTATTATTATTATTATTATAGCTGTGATACATTTCAGCTCACCTGCGACCCAAATGAGAACAAATTTTATGACTAAATGGTGCTGGCGTATTCTTTTCATTCTATTTGAAAATGTTTTATATTGTGTCGAAAGTCAAGTCTAAATTTGGACAATTAAACAAACCTCCCATGGGGGATGCTGTGTTGTTAAACAGTTAAAAGAAAGGACCGGCACACATAATGTTGAGGAAATATGTAGAGGCTAATGTATGATGCTGGAAATGCTTTCACCACAATTCCAGTCAGAGCAAGGAGTACACAGAGAAGATGGTTTATGTTGTTTATGTGGTGTCTGAGCAGATGAGCTAGTAGAATAACAGGTAATGGTTTGTGCAAACAATAGAGACACAAAGTCCTGTTTATCTTTATATTATGTGAAGTTTCTCAACACTTGTCTCCCCTTTCTATGTGCATTTACTAAGCTCTGCATTCCAGCAAAATACTACCAAGATTTGAGGCATACAAAATAATAATAAAAATCCCATGTCATGTCTGCGGCTCCTTAGATCTTGGTGGATCTTAGGTGGAGCTGTTTTTCCTTTCTTTTCAACACACACTTGATGAAATCTTGAGGTTAAAAGGTGGTCTAGCTCAATTTCGCTCTCCACAGCATAGTGCTGCTTTTTTTTGGTGTGCCACCAATTACTTTGTGATCATTTAGATGGTGTTTGTTTACAGTGTAATCTCAGATAATAAACAATTAAGCACCTTTGGTACTGCATTGTTAAAAAAAAAATGCTTTAACAAAAAATTCACAACACTTCTGATGCCCACTGAATTAAGTTAATCATTATTATAAAGGGACAAAATGCAATAATAAAAAAGTGCACAACTGCCACTAAGAATAGGACAGAAGCACAATGTACTTAACTCATTCACTGCCATTGACGGCTATAGACGTCAAAAATTCATTTTAAATATTTATATTAGCTGAAAGCCATGTCTAATATAACAATATTGCTTTGGCGCCATTTTGTGGCATCTTTGGGCCAATGAAGGTGCTTGATTTAGTTAAGACATAGCCTTGTCTAATAGGGAAAAAAGTGCTTTGCTGCCATCGTGTGGCATCTATAAGTAATTACAAAGCTATTTGGATTGGTGCCAATTACTTATGAGAATATTATATGAAAAAAATGCTTACTTAAAATTAATATCCACACCTTCCAAACATTAGAACATCCCGACACTTGTTCATTGTAAACAGTATACAATTACAATGAACCGCATTTCACAGGGCCAGGGCTGCCAGTGACGAAACTGCAAAATAAAAAATAAAAAACATTTCGGGGAACAAAACTAATACAAATAAAAACTAACAAACCCGATCTGAAAACTATATATATATAAATAAAAAACCCACATAACCAAAAATGAAATTAAAACTAATTATAATGAAAAATCCAAATGAGTAATGAGTAACATCTCATGATGCAATATCTGTTTGTGACATGTGGACCCACTATGGATTATTTGCTTTCAACGGAAAAGCAGAGCTCAAAAGAAAAATAAGAAAAAAAGAAAAGGTTGTTTGGAAACGGTGCACAAGTCATTTTCTGCAGAAACATCGCAAAGCTTACTGCCCACCAAGGAAGACAACATCCTGAGTTGTGAGCCAAGAAAACATGCAGTAGCAAGCCAGCATACACTCAAATCAGCATTGTACAAACTACCCAGCAGTTATGAAAAAGTGCATAACTAAGTCAACCGCTGACTTTATTTGTATGCAAGAACAAAAAAAAAGACAAATCAGAAGAACTGCACATCATCCCATCACATCAAGGTTTAATGTTTTTTGTGTGTGTGTGCTTGTTTTGCTTCTTGTCCCTGAAAAATTATCTCAATGTACTCAATTCTAGATGAGTAAGGACTGCTAAGTGCTGCCATCTGGGACACTTGTGGGGGTGCCACCAGAAACAAAATCTTAGTAAGTTTATGATGGTGAATATGTTGGTGATCAATTGATGTTGTCAGCTTCTTGGTGTTAATGGGTGAGCAAGTGGAAAATGATGTCTTTCTTTAGCCTGCTCCCACCCCACTCCTTCAGAGCTCTCTCCTGGTTGGAGGCTCGAGAGAAGCAGATGGCTTGGCATCACCCTGAGAGCCCCGTGTCAGCCTGCCGCTTTGGCTGGCAATACAATCCAAGCCTAACAGTTAGCCCCAAATAAACACAGAAAGTGGCACACAAGAATTAGGCACGAACAATCTGAGGGCACAACGAAAATGGAATATGAAAAGCCACCGAGATTCAATCAGGATTCGGGGAACAGGTTTGCACAGCATGGAAGTAACCCTTGAAGGTCTGAAACCATTAAAATGAGATATGAAAAACAAATACATTTTCTTTGCACAGTTGGTGAGAAATGCCTTATTTAAGATCAGATCTAGGTGAGCTCAGGATGTGTGGAATTTACTCAGTGAACATTTCAGTGCTATTTTAAGAGGATGCCAGTGCACGAGCTCTGGGCTTTTGATAAGCTTACAGGTGCAGAGAGCAGACTGCCACACTAACCAACAGTTTAAATAAAAAAATAACCTCAAACAGTTTTCCCCGAAGACATAGCTGGCTGTACCCATGTCCTTCAGCTTAGACAAAAACTGCATGAGTCATTGGCTTATGTTGTAGCATATGGTGCATGCACACACAGTAACCATTAATTCTCCCTTGCAACACCATTGTCAGTGTCCAATTTTAGACTTCACATGATGCTAATTTGGGAAATCATTTAAAAGAGAAATGCTCTAGCATGGTGAAATGTCAAACACTTGTTGATAAGAATGCCTTATAATGGTTACTCCCCAAAATGATTTATTGTTAAATACGTTTTTGTCATAAATAAAAGTTACCCTTTTTTTATGATTTTTTCCATATAAGTTTAAGATAGTGATAATATTCTGGTTAACAGGGACAGTCTGGGTTTTGAAGCTTGTGGCACAAGTCCTGGTGGATTTCACCAGCCAGTATTGCTTTATCACACTTTTACAAAAGCCGCGTACCGGCATCCCGTTTTAACCAATTAAAAAGGAATTTAACTGTTAAATTCCTAACTATTTACATTCACATTTGTTCATGTTTGCGTTCTCATTCTCATCCGCATCTAATTGCTAGCAGGCGTGTTTTGGTCATAGCAAAACTAGAATTACTTCCTGCTTCTGTGAGCTTTTTATATGTCCAATGCTACAATGCGGGACCGGTGCGAGGTAAACGGCACAGTCAGCTTCTAATAACTGTCAGGACTGAACAAAAAAGGTTGGATAATGGTGAGTGAGTTGATTTGTGTGGCGCTGTTGAACAGTCAACCGATATCTCATTTAGCATTAGCATAAGTAATAGCACAGCCACCAATCACCAAAATGACGAGCGATTACATTTATTATAAACAGTTCCTGGTGAAAATGTATTGTATATTTGATTTTCAGTGAAATTGTAGTGTCTGAGATTTCAATTTTGAAAATCTGGTCACCTCTGGTTTAAGAAATCTTGTTGTTTAAGGTACATTTGCATTGGACTGCGCATGTGAAATTAGCATATTTTTTTCTCGGTTGTCAGCCAAGGTGGCAGCATCAGCTTGTAACAATTACATAATTGTTTGCGTATGTCCAAAAAAAAAATATATATATTTTTTTTTTAAATACACAGCCAATCAACATTTGATCTCCAAGATTGCCTTTACTATTAACGGCAACAATTTTAAATCATCAATAACATTTTGAAAATAGGACTTCATACATGGCTGTTTCAACATGGGAAGAATGAACACATATAAAACCAAAGCTGCATTTAAAAAAAATACTAAATTGGAATTTGTTTTTGGTTTTTCGTTTTTTACAAGTCTCCTTACTGTATTGACCAAAGAAGACGAAAATCACGTATCTATTTTGTAACATTAGTCCTGGAATTATTGACACATTTCATTAATGCTTTTGAACAGCAACAATATGCACATTCAAAATGCTTGTACATCAGTATGGAAGCCACATTTTAAACAAAAAAACTGATGTCACTAATCACTTTCCAAATCTCTTCAAACCAAGCAATACAAATCTGTTGAATATGAAAGTAATTTGCATGTTTGATTAATGGTCTTCAGATGCCCCTCTTGATTAAAAGTGCCCTCCAGCTAATATTGTGGCTGATATGACTTTGCTTTAAATACCGTAAAAGCAATGAAAAAAAGAGCACGAGTGTATATTAACTGTGCAGCGGATCGTTCTGTTCTGTTCGTCATGAGGGATGATTACGGTGCTGACTGATAAATGATCTCCGGGTTATTAAGCCTGAGCCTTTGACCTACGCATATTTGTCAGTACAAAAGTGAAAACTGCGGATTGAAAAAAAGAAAGAAAGATATAATTAGTGCACATGATTAATCGTGAATATGAGAAATATGGGTGATGAGATTAAAGAACAAGGGGAAAGAGTAATAGTAGGACTTTAGCGCCATCCTATTAGGAATTTGATTTGATCAGAGATATTCTGTGGAATGAGGTGTGCCCCACAACAGGTTTGCTCTCGGCAATAAAAGTATGGATGAAAAGGAAACATAAAACAGTAGTCAATTATCGCAGTGCATGATTAACCTCAACTAATTAAGACCTCTGGGTAGCGTACGGAGAGGAAACCGTAATCATCTGTTTTATTTTTACAGTATGAACTCCCGGCATCGAATCTGTGTTTGCTGGCCCTTTATCCGCAATGTCCCTGTAGTCCTCGACCCAGCTGAACGACTGCCATCTCTTCTCGATTTATCCCTCCTCCCCTTTACTCTGGCTCTTTCTCTCTCTCTGTCTCGGTCCCTCGCTCCCATTTGTATCATGTTCAAGCCAGCACGCTCGTGGTGTGCAATGCTCTTCCAAGTTTTCCACCTCTGTTCAATTCCCTTTAGATGAGTGCCACAGTTCAGTGAGGATGCACTGCGGATGTTAACAGTTTATGTTCCTCTCTGTTTGCCAAGTGCACATAATGTTCCATCTGGTCGCAGGTCAGTGTGTGGGTCAATAATTTCTCGTGTTGGAAAACAACAGTGGTATTAAGAAAAATAATAGATTTTCACGATAAGAAGCATAGAAGATGGATGGATCATGGTATATAGTCCTGGTCCTATCCAAACGTGTTTGATATATTTGGGTTGATAATTTCCTTGCAATGCGTCCACTGGTCACAATAAATCGGCTGTAAAAAATGTTTTTATTATTTTTTAAATCAAACTCATTTATCCTGAATGACACTGCTACCGTGTTCCAGCACTTTTAATGTAACATACTCACACACATTTTCCATTTTAGAAAAGTTGTGGCGTTCAAAGTTTACGCTACAAAGACAATGCTTTACATATTTTCACTATTGCAATGCACTCCTCATTGAGATTCCTGGTAAGAACATCCAGAAACTGCTGCCAGGATCCTGATAGGGGTGCACAAGTTTGACCGCATCACCCAATCCTCACAATTGAATACAGGGTTTCCCTCCTCACCCATTTTTGCATTCACGCTCATTCCCCACAATACCCCAAAGATAGTGATGGGAAATGAAGCTTCATGAAGCTTCAATATTTTTTCAATTCTCTAGATGTTGCTCTCGGTTAAAAGATAAAGGTTGGTGGAATGGAAATTGCTTAATTTCCACTGCATCTTTAAACCAAGAGTGCCATTTAGAGGAGGCAAAAAATATCACGAAGTTTCATGAAGCTTCATTTCACAAACCCTCCGCTTTACCTCAAACCTTCTTCAAACCCCCGAAAACAAGCTCTGCACAATGGCCGGTCGAAAAATAATAATTATTATTATTAAAATTTCCGTTTTTGTCCGTTTTTAGTTTGATGGGATCTTTATGCGATTTGGGAAACACACATTTCTGTCCTGGCTTCTCAGTAATATAGATAATTGACTTTATACAAAAAAGATTAGATGTGAATTGAGTAAAAAAAATCCAAAAATCTAATAAAATTTAAAAATGAAAGAAATTTATTACAAATCCGGTTGTAATAAAATGTGATTACTTGTGCATCTTGCAATTAACACGTGTCAGTAGTCCAATGTAAAGAAATCATGTTTATTCGGAATTGTAGAACTCTGACTTTAATGGAACATAAATAAATAAATACGGTAAATAAATATGGCAAATAAATAAATAAATAAACAAAATTGTAGCGGTCGTTACCCCGACACTTGTCATCCCACCTCCACAAGTGCTAGTATGTGTGTCGTATATTAATGTATGCCTGTTTGCTGAGATCCCCCCCAAATCCATACTGTGCTCCCCTTACAGAAGCTCAGTCTGGGGTTGTTGTTTACCTTATATCTACAAAAAAAGGGATGCTATAAATAGACGACCTGGCGGACTCCCTTTGTGTGTCCATGTGTTTTGGATACATGCCAAGTCGGCGATTGTTTTTCTATGTCTTTTGCTCTGTTCCATTTTGTCGCACCATGTGGTACAATGACAGCAAAGCTATTCCGATTCTGATTCTACATCTTGAGTGAAAAATCCCAGGTGCAATAGACTGTGTGATAAGTATCTTATATGTATGATTTAGCTATAACAAACACTGGCCTAACAATAGTGCACTGCAAAAAGTTCCGTGTGGCCTGAAGTGCAGCTTTGGCAAAGTGTCATTAACTGAGATTTGTTTGTTGTTGTAAATTTTAATATAAACATGTTAACCTTGTTTTACTCCTGTATGACAATTAAAATGTTAAAATGGAGTTTGAGTTTCCAATTGTAGAATGTATTTCTCCCTAACAATCTTGGCTTGACTTTGGTTGCGACATCATGTTGTCCCCGCAAAGTAAACGTTGATTTTCTGTCAGAAGTTTCACCCAGAAGACACCTATATGGCTGCTGAAACCTGCTGCGTCAAATGTCTTAGATCTTTTATCAACTAAATTCTGTAGAATTCTTGCTGTGGCATGACCCAATAACCCCTAATGTTTGAAAAGACTGGTTTTTATCAGATATCTTTTCCAATTATTTTCGTTCTTGCTTTGAAGTAAAATAATACCTGAAACTGTAATGTCGGGTTTAAAATATGACACCACAGACATATCGTTGTCACAATGCATTGCACTGTAAAGACGCAAAAAGGAAAATAAACATATTTGCTTCCATTTCCGATGCAAGGTTAGACAAAGCAGGCAGTCATGTTGTGTTTACAGCAGACGTGATTGTCGGCGGAAGAGACAGATGAAAAAAGAACATCCACTTAAAACTTCGGTCAAACGTTGACTGTGTACTCTATAAAGCCACAGTATGAAGCTTCCTGTCACGCTAATTGCGACGTTGTGTTACTTCACCGTGACGACAACTCACTCCTGCTGCGTTTGAGTCAAAACCTGTCAGCGGTTCAAGCACGCGGGGTAGGGGGTTGGTGGGAAGATTTTCGGAATGCTAGATTTTTAAAGGAAAAAATATTTTGTAAGATGTTGGCAGTTCAGTCACTGATTGTCTATATGTACTGACTGGTCACCAGTTGAGGGTGTGATCCTTCTTCAGTCAACTGTGATAGGCACCAACTTATCCGTGATTCTGAACAGTATAAGCGAAATAGAAAATAGACGGATATTAGCGCAGCAGCTATATGTGACCTGAATGTGACCCTATTGAGGATACCTGAAATGACATCATTGGCCAATTGTATCTATTTTTACCGTAGATTCAATATCATTCGAAAGCCAATTTTGTTGGCAGGTGGTATGAGTGGAGTACACAAATAATTACAAATAATAATGAATAAAAGTTAAATGAATACCTGTCTGATAGGATCAATCAAAATAGATTATTGTTGTCTTATAAAAGCTGATTTTTTTTATTGCATTATATGAATTTGTTCAGGTGTATCCCCAGTGAAGTGGACTGTCATTGTTGTGTAAGAAGCCCTGCTGATCTTATACGATAGGCTACGTATACGTATGTAAACAACTGACGGATTGCAGGGAAGCATGATCAACTCAGACCAAACTCATATTTTTATTTTTGTAAAGGCAGAATGTTTTACATACTGTCCCATATGTATTATTAGTCTGCTGAGCATATCTTTTTTTTCAACGCACACATAGGCCTACATGCTTTTACCCATATAGTCAGTCGGACAGTCAGTGCTTACTTGAGTATCTTAAAACGTGCTCATTTGCAGCTGTTTTTCTCAACCGCATCGATCGCGGTGTGAAATAATCAGCTCACACTAAAATTCACGAGAAATGTTGATTGACTGACAGTGACACAATTCAGTCTCCACTCAGCTTTTCTTCTCAAACTATGCTTGTTGTGAGTGATTGATTGTTTTGATCACAATTTTTTTTAAGGTTTAATGCCTCATAAGATGTCAATTTAGAAGTGTTTAAAAATATACTGGCGGAAAGTGCAGTAGGGTGAATAAGTACGATATGTGGCCAATGTTGTACTCCATCCATGTTAATGTAAATTATAGTCATGAAATTAAGCTGTTTGTGAAGAAAAAGGCAAATGTACTATAGAATTTGAAATAACGAATTGTCATTCTTCTAACGGCAAATATAATTTAGCAACAACAAAACACACACAAATATCACCCACCAAAGCCACTTAATGGATTTCCGCATATCAGTAAGAGCCTTTGCAATCGCGGCCACGACTGAATGAGGCTTTCAGCTCTATTCAGGGCAATAACATGAGGATCACATGCATAATAAAGAGGAAACATTGTCACACCGCGGTGAGGTTGTCTTGTCATTTCCTGTTTTATTTTGAAAATGCTGACTCCTTTCGTTTCAGGTCACTTGCCCTTCCTCATGTCGTGTCAGTGTCAACCCTGATTCCTGATTGTGTCCACCTGTTTCCCATTACCCTCATGTGCTAAATGGTCTGCGTCTCCCCTGTTTTACAATCTACAATCTAAAAGTGACACAAAATTTGAGGGAAAAGTAAAAACATAAAAACCTGAGAGTCTCCATAGTGTCACACATGGCACTGCGTATCACGTGACACAAAACACATCAGATCTCATCGTAGCCAATGACCTTGACCTTGACCAAAGCTCCGCCCCTTCATAAACATGCACGTGACATGTAGCTGAAGCCAAGGCTGCAACTTTGGGAGCATGGCTAATTCAGATTCGAAAGTTGCCAAACATGAAATGTTACCGGTTTGGTGTTGAATTATTTGTAATGTACAATAAATTAAAAATTGGAGAGAGATGAGATCAACTTACTTGATGACCCGGTGAAGAGCGATGACTTTTGCAGGTCTAATGAGGCAGCCGTCTGCATAGGATATCACCATTACATCATCTTAATTTTTGTTTTGTTGCCAACCGTATGTGAATAATTCGTCCAAGTTAACTATCAGCACGACGGGGCTACATGTAATGATTTGTTGTGCCGTGACAAATTTAAAGTACCGGTAGATATAATAACTAAATATTAAATTAGAAAAATATGTTTTTCATGAGCTCATTTAAGTAATCTACTGTTAGGTTATATGACAAGAATTTTTTTTTGTAACACTGCGAGAAAAGTAAAACGTAAGAAATGAAAAAGGTTGTGAATCACCATTTTGTGTATAATCTTACTAATTAGTCAATTTTTTTTACTCAATATTGTAGAGGTCATATATTGCCTAAAGGACAATTTTCTTATTTTTATTTTGTCAAGATGTTTTCCACTTTTATATACTGGAGGGTAGTGAGTCAGTGGCTGGAAGTGAATCAAGGCAGGTTGGTCTTTAATCACAACTCATTAATACACACAGCATGCTGGCTGGCAGGTGACCTGGATCCGTGGAAGCTTTGAAGTTGTCAGTGATCCTCACTAGTCATCACTTTGCAAGGGCTCAACATTTCCAAAACTCCCTTTGCTCCATCTTTTTCGCATCCTGGGAATAGGATTTTTTTTCCCCCTGCTCCCATCTCGGTATGCGTGGCGATGTTTAAATCCCTGCAGCATGTAAAACACTGACATCAGGCAAACGCAATGGATTTCTGATTTCTAAATATATTAGGCCAATATACAGCATATTTTTCATACACTTAAATTGATCCTAATTAGTGATTGCCTCCCGAGTGTTGTTAATGTCAGAACCATTGTCACAAATAATTTCTGTGAAATACACAATAGTTATTGAATTTGTTATCTTACGATTATCCTTTCCAATGAAGTCAACTCGGAATTATCCACAAAACACACTTTTTGACACCTGTAAGGTGCCACTCAAGTGGTGGTGTGAACAGAAATCTCTGACAGAAAATCATCATATTGCCACTAATGATTGGATTTTTTGACATTATGTGATGAGACGATATCAGTTCCCCCCCCACCCACAGCTTTTCCTAATTAACTCATTTCCTATTCAGGGGAAGGAAGCTTCAAATGCCACCTTTTTCAACTCATCGAATGTCACATTTCCATGATTAGATGTGACTGTTTTTAGACTTTATACATCGTCAGCGTCTGTGAGGGCTTATTATATAGAGGCTACATGCCGCAGTTGCATTCTTATGCACTGGCCAGCCTTAATTATAAAAAAATTAAATTAGAATTTCAGAAGGAGATCAGAATCGAAATAATAGACATGGCATGACATAATTAGACAACAATAACAATATTTTACAGCTGTCAAAACGAAACGCTTAATCGACAAGTAATCGATATCAAATTAATCGACAACTAAGGCATTTTATAAATTTAAAATTAGGGTTGTTAGAAAAAATCGATTTGGCAATATATCGCGATATTACAGTGCGCAATTCTTACTGATTAGTATTTTGAGTTTAAAAAAATCACAATAATCAATTTATAGATTTGTATCGGGATTAATCAATATTGAATCGAATTGTGACCTATGAATCGTGATACGAATCGAATTGCCAGGTACTAGGAAATTCACACCCCTATTTAAAATTGTCCAAATTCTCTGATTTCAGCATCTCAACTGTAATTATTCACTGATTTCTGTAGTCCTTCGTGAATGAAGACTGATCATCTTCTGTGCGTGATCAAATTAAGACATTTTCAAACATCTGTTCTTACTTTGGAAATCAACATAGTACAACATCAATCCCCCCTTCTTTTTAATCACAATATAAATATGAAATAAACAACAATCACCGGTTAAAAGACAGTAATCAGGAAAAAAAGCTTTTGTGACATACTTGCATCAGATTAGTCGATTGTGTAATCGATAGAATAATCGATTCTAAAAATATTTGATAGTGATAGCACTAAAATGCATTGCATCACAACCTTCTGTATTTCTGAGAGAAAAAACACATTTTCATGCTATATTTTCTATCTTTCCACCAGTGGTTATACAAAGAACCTTAACCTTTATATCTTAAAAAATAACACTCTGCACGCACTGCCATAAGAATACAAAACTAAAGGTGAATCATTCGACAGTTTATTTTTAATCTGACTGGTTCAGCAATACTCTGTACTGTGATGCCCCATGTCATGGTATTGATTGCAACTGCACGAGTTGTATGTATCGTAGCAGCTGCCCTACCAGTTCAACATTATATTTCAAGGAATGCCATCAAGTGTAGCCCTGTGTTTGACTGCCAACCAGTCCAGGGTGATGGGTTCCAGCTCACACGTGACCCTGCGCAGCATAGGTGGTATAGAAAATGGATAGATGGGTTATGAAACGTAATTTCTAAGAAATAGACAGTGGAAATAAATGTCTCTTGATTGAAATTACGACATGTTCACTCTTAACAGTGAACAAATATTACCCACTGAGCCACTTTATGGACCTTTGTATGCCTGTAATAGCCCTTTTCATCATTTCAATGACCAACTGTGGCTGTCAGCTCTTTTTACTGCGATTCAATTAGGATCACTTGCAAATGCACCATTTTATGCAGAGCCATAGTGAAGTGTAAATCAGTGATAGGTTTGGAATATCCAAATTCAAATACATGCAAGGTCATACAATTTGGAAGCTGACACTTTCAAAGTTGCACAAAAACCTGGAAGCCGAGCCATTATCATGTGACCCAAGATGTTGGCATATCAAGTGAAACTTTGGCAAAATCCACAAAACCTCATGAGAGCTTAGCTCAGCTAGACTCACATCACATCCTTCTGCTCCTGGCGGCACAATGTGTAACTTTTTTTTCCCACACTTGTGTGAAAAAAGAAAAAGAAAAGCTGTGGCAACCTGTGACGAGACAGGCCAAAGGTCACAACAACCAGCATCCCTGGAATGGACTGTTTCCGACCTTGGAGGTTCCTTCTAGTATTCAAAATATTTATACGGTGAAGAAGGGTGAAAAAGGCACAGGGTCGGGCTGGTTCTTATGCCAATGCAATGCTAATACTTGTATCAACCTGTAGCTCTTGTCATGATGAATTACAATCAGGCTTGGGGAGTAACGGAATACATGTACCGCCCTTACGTAATCAGATTACACATTTTTTAACTATTACAGGAAAAAAAATTAATCAGATTACAAGTACATTTATTAAAAATGGAGATGACTTCGAGGGATTACAATTTCTACGATAAGAGAGTGCGAAAGAGGGAAAGAGAGAGAGACAGAGACAGAGAGAGAGCGACAGAGCGAGAGAGAGTGCGTGCACGCCCATGAGAGCGGGACCATTGCTACATGTCGGGGAGGTGGGAACGAACGAATGAACTGGCTAGTCGTGTCCTCCAGTTTGAAAAAAGCTTCATGGACGGGAGGAGGAAATAGCAACCGGTATTCACTGGAAAGTTTGAGCTGAGTCCAGCGGCATGCTACGCGCTGTAGCTTCTTGCTAGCTAGCTCGCTAGCCTACAACCGGAATGTGAGTTATACCTTCCAAACAAATCTTCCCCTTTTTTTTCTAATTGAAAAAAAAAAGAAAAAGAAAGAAGAAAAAAAAAGACAGAGCAATGATGATGACATGTCAAATCGGTAAAATTACCGAATGAACAATACTGAGCTCTCCAGAAAAAATAAATAAAAATAATATATATTGTGGTGATATTTACTTTTATTTTATCTTCATGAACATACTCAATATTGGAGTAATCCAAAAATAATCCAGTTACATTACTTTCATATTATGGTACTTAGACTACGTTACTAACATTATTTTTTAGCAGGTAACTTGTAACTGTAATGGATTACATTTGAAAAGTAACCCTCCCAACCATGATTACACGTAAAACTCTTTTAAAACATCTCTCAAGATGTTTGCACAGCCATTGTCGGGCAAAAGAACAAAACAAAGCACCGCCTTAAAATTTTGTTTAGAGGGGGAATCACATCCACGTGTACAGCAGCCGTTCTAGAATGAATTCAATGAATATTTTACAAGGCCGTAATTATGGGTGCATGTAATTACTTCCTTTCCCATAATGCTTGACTAAGCCCTCAATGAGTTGAAATAAAGTGGCAAGCACGGAGGGTTTGAATTTGTTTTTCCTCTCAAGAAAACAAACAACTTTAATGGTCTGCAAGTCATTCAAGGGCTTTGATTGGTACATGATGTAAGCACTTACTGCGGTTCTCCTCCGAGCGAGACATTCCACCGCCCAGTCAGGCGGCACTTTTACCTATCAAGAGGAAGTCGCATTTGTTTTATTCCTTTTGCCTAAGTGGCAAAATGAGTGGCGCTCAAACCAGGGTTTAGTTTGTCTACGAGTGTTGACCGTGATTGTTCAGCAGTGCCTCCAAACCCGAGGCTGCAAGTTGCGTGTGTTTGAGAAAAAACCTCCACAGGTCAGTCTAAAAACGACAGCAGTTTTTTTTCTTCTCACAATGTTTACACTTCAATTGAAGTGCAAGAGGAGTCAGTATATTTGTGTTCTCCCAAAACATGAATGTATTGAACATTTAATACTGTTATAAATGCATGGTTGCTTAAATAGACAAGCTGTCTTCACAAAGGCAAGTCATCTTGATTGAGTTGATTTTTGTGAAAAACATGCACAAAATGAGTTCTTACACTTAATGTGTGTTTGCTGTTCAGCGTTTGTGATATTTTTAAATGGAACATTTTCTTCCAAAGAGCCCTTTTCGCATGGGGTGCGTAAAATCACAATGTGGTTATTTTTTGTAATTTGGGCAGTGGACATTTTCTATGATGCTTTTGAAAATTACAATACAATTCTGTACATGCGTTTAATAAAAAAAAAAAAAAAACAGGAGGATCACTCCTCATGCAAAAGTCTCTCCCAACTGCAGTCAAAGCAAAAGTCGAGACTGCAAATACATTTTCGCAAATCCGGGTTTTGGCCAAATCAATAAATAAATAATCATAAAAGTGATAAATTGGCAAAACTACCTTGTTTTAGAGGGCATTGCTAAATAATCTACAAGCTGACTTTATAAGAGGAACATGCTGTTTGTTTTCATGGCAGCAGTGCATGATGGGTTCAAGCACCTGATCAATAGATCAATCAGACCTGAAATGCTCATTTGCCAGTGGTACATTAAATAGTTGTAGGTTACCAATGGGTCACCAGTTGTGCTGTGCAGCAAGTAAGGTTGCGCGAAATGCAAGCTCTCATCTTGCAAGGTTACTTATCTCATTTATATCAAGCCTCTTCTCTTCACTTTATTGGGTAGCAGTATACAATAATGGGAAGGTACACACACACCCACACACCCACACACCCACACACACACACACACACACACACACAGTGATTGAACCAACACGGGTTTTCGTATGGCTCTTATCAGAGTTTGACAGTTTTAATTACAGCTCAGGCAGTGGGAATCCATTGATTTCATGATAAATGTTAGCGCACCTGTGCGCTGAATCCATATCTTTATCTTAATGGCCATGGGAAAATGCTTCATTAGACCTCATTAGTATAATGTGAAGCAATAAGCTCTAATTAGTTCCCCATTGTGTATTGGCACATTTGCTTTCAAATTCCCACACAAACACAAACTGACGCGCGCATTTGCATACACTCAAACGGGACGGCAGGCACAGACAATATCAAAAGTCCGTTTTATCATGCTCAACAACAACATTATGTATAATGAATTTCATGACATTAGTATTTGAATGGATTGCATCACTAGATCTGATCATTTTGGCATCATAAATGCATTTTATTATCTCATCCATAATACATACTGTGCACTACTTCCCCCACCACTCAGTGTTTATAATATTTTACATTTAGGCCTAATATAGCCGGCTTTATCAAGTGTTTTATGATGTTGGAAATAATATACTTTAAAAAAAAAAGTGTTCGGTTCTCACCGTATTGAATGTTTTGCATTATATTGCTTTATATGTATAACCTAGAAGTGTTTTTCATTCAAATATTTACTCAAATTATGACTTAATTACTGTGGCTATTTTACATGCAGTCAACACTTTCCGAACCAGAACATTGGCAATATTCGGGTTTTGAAAGGCCATTTAAATAATGCACAAAAACCCAAATATGCTCTTATTCAGGTTTCCACAAAACAACATGAAAATAATGTATTTTATCGACGGTAGCGAAATAAGCAGTGGATATGATGTCTTGTTGCGTCATTACGCTGTCCAGTTTAGACCGGGGTCGATCACAAAGCCATGTCGGGAGTTTCTCTGTCTACTCGTGCATGTAAACGGCTTATTCCGAATCAGTCAGAAACCAGAATTTTGATCTGAACCCGAATATATGTAAACGTAGTCTGTAGTCTCTCAGCTTCAGTAAGTTATGGACTACACGTTCTGACTTAATCATAAACCACGGGCCCTCTGTAACTCTATTTATATACTTCGGAATGTATGAGAAAATGCAAGATGGGACATATTGTAGTCTTTTACATTCAAAACTTACCAGATTATACTTTGTAATCAGATGTCTTTTTTTGTTAGACTTTACGAAGCAGCATGTGGCTCATTACCACGGGGTGTTATATTGTATTGCTCCCCCCCAAATGTCATCAATTGTATGCTCATGATAATGATGTGGTTTCTGTTTAGTCTAAGTGTGACGACGGCTGCTGTGGTCGTCGGGAGGTTTTGTATCTTGCATTCAGTGAGGGTTTGAACTCCACAAGCAGCAGACTCAATGCAGCTTGAGGAGTGACTATTCTAAAGCGGAGTTATTTTGAGAGAGGCAGGTAATGATCGACTCTTGCTGGGAGTCATTTCCTTAGGAAAGAAAAGAATCCAATCGATGGGGATTGACTTGGATTTGCATGGCCTTCATGAGACGTTAGAAGAAATATAGCAAGTTTTACTGCTTAAGTATCATGCAGTCGGCAGATGGCGTATTGTGAAGAAAACAGTGTCGGAACCAAAAACCTTTGAAATAATAATTGTCTGCAGATAAGGGAAGGCCACCCTTGACCCAAGCTGAATGGCTGCAGCATATTCCATTCTTCTTTTCTTTTTTTTAACTTGTTTGTATGTGAGATGAAAATATGAAAAAATATACGACACAGTCCGACCTCATTATAAATTGAAATGGTATGTAATGAAATGGAGGTAAAAGTCTGACGCTGAGAAGCAGGAAGGTCAAGGTCCGCAGCAAAACAACTGGATGAAAGTGTAATAATAGTCATAATGGGGGCAGTGTAAACTCCAGCTGTGCCCTCATCTCAACTAGTTCAACTGGCTGCACACAACATCTTGATCTAATATTAATGAAGTGGGAGCTTTGAAAAACAGCGAGAAGCAAGACTAATTATGGAGAGTTTTTGGCTTTGCAGCTCTGCTTTCTCTTCGTGCAAACTATTATTTGTACCATAGTTATATGTGAACACACACGCACGTGTGTAACGTAACGTGAGAAAATGAAGTCGACCTACGAAGAAATCGAAAGACAATAACGACATATGGAGCGAAATGGCATGGGTTCTACAACACATAGTTCATATGCTATTTTGATTACATCTCCGCGTCTCTTATTCAGCAAAAAAATGGACAAGAGCACATGGTCATTCATTGGTAATCTTATTTATATAACATGTTTTTAAATATATTTATTTATTTGACCTTCCTGTTTGAAACTGAACTCCCCCTTAAGTGGAATTCCTCAGCTCCTACCCCTCCCTTCCCCACTCTCTTTTGCCTTAGGCCCGTGGGTGGTTCAAATAATTTGCTTAATTTGTTGCCATTCAATCTCAGGGCATGGATCAAAGAACTGTTAAATTGCACTGACGTGCCAGCGTCGGAGCCAGCGACGGAGGAATACGAGTGAGAGTGAGAGAGGTAAAAAAAAAAAAAAACTCCAGCTAGAGGAGGAGACTCACTGCCACCATTGTCGCTGTGTGTGTGTGTGTGTGTGCGCGCGCGTACGTCCACGTGCGTGTGTGTGCACACGAGCGAGTATGACGCCCACTCTCATCTTCAGCAGGCCAAGTCTAGCTGCTGTGTGGATCCCGCTGATAATGGCTGCAGCCAAGTGAGATAAAGTGTCAATATACAATCAAAGCGCTACTACACTCAAATGTTTACTGGAATTAGCATTTATATTTTGGGATACAGCGCAACACAAAAATAGAACGTTTGTAAAACGTGCCTTAAAAGTTCAACGGAAATTGGAGTCAAACAATCGTCATCATCCATGATGCCTGCAAATACTTGGGTCAGTCTTAATCTAAATAATTAACTCTGTTAATGTATTTTGATTTGGGCGGAGGGTGGGGGGGATTTTTGCCTTGCCCGTCAACTGCAACCCACCTTGCCCCTCGGTCCAACATGCTTCAACCAGGACCCGGAAGTCGTTCTCATGCCACCATGTTATCGAGCGCTCTTTTAGCTCCAAAACAGTGTCATGTAAAAATGGGGAATGCTAGGTGTTATTGTACGGAGCCGCTAAGGTGACATGGTAGGGGGGGAAATTATAATTTGCGTTCCCTCGCAAAACGTTTACGTTCCCTCGCAATAAATGCGAGATAACGCAAAGTTTTTTTGCGAGTGAATGCCTTTTTATTTATTTCTTTTTTCCCATTCATGCACTTGCGTTTGGATACTGTAGCCTCAAATACGTGGGTGAGAGGTGGCGGCACCATAGCATAGATATCTACGACAGTACCTTTTCAAAATAAAATTAAATTAAGCTTTCCCACTGCTGTAGACGCGCCATCCTTGTCACTTTTGGTCACACTGAAGTTGACCCGGAAGTACATCAACTCGTAAATTTTTTTTAAAAAAGCGTCCCCTCGCAAAAAAATACAAAAAAACTACAACTTTTGAGTTATCTCACAATCATTGCAAGGGAACGCAATCTTTGCAAGAGAACACTATCTTATTAAGTTATTCGTGTGGGAACGCACCCCCTCTTCCCCCCACCACGCACCCCCCTACCCCCCACCATGTCACCTCAGGGGCTCCGTATCATTGCAAGCTGAGCAGGCCTTTGCAAATTAAATAGGTCATCCTTTGTTTTTGTAATTTCTTAATTATTTTATTTTGAAAATATAGATGCAACACGGTTTTGCCCAGCTATGCACATAGCCACATCAAAAAAATGAAACGAGACGTAGAGAAAGTTTTGATGACGTAAACTATTTTTTATAATAATGCATCGGATTTATAAAGGGCTTTACTAGACACTTGAAAATGGAATGGATACATTATTTATGCACTCACACATTCACACTCTGGTGGCGGGCAGGCTGAGAGTGTGCGCCTACGGCCTCTCTGACCACCACCCAACATTCGCACCATTCATACACCAGTGTGAGTAGCACTGGAGGCAATGTGTGTGAAGTGCCTTGCCCAAGGACTCGACGCATTACGTGAGGAGAGCGAGGATCGAACAGCCAACCTTCTGGTTACCGAACGACCGTCTCTACACCCTAATATACTCAAAAAGTTGATTAAATCTGTTTATGTTTGTCTTAATAATGCCACAGCATTAATGTATCATTTTGATTTTGTATTTCAACGATACGTCCATTACTGTACGTGCGGAGCGTAACATGCATACAGTTGTTAACTCCACATATAAAAGCTCCTATACGGTAATCCGGACTCCTTGATAGGACCCTGGAAGTAGCTAACATCTAACCAGTAGGGTGAGGATGGAGGACTCCTTACACTATTTGTATGCATTTCAGCACTATATATAAAAGGCCACTAGGAGACAGCATTGCTCTGCAGGTGTGTTTCTATCCATTATACAAGTAAGTATGCTTCATTTCTCTATATAGCGTACTTGTATGTGTATTAGGATGTTAAAATGTTACTTAAAAGAAAAACACACACACCTCCTGCACGGCAAAAAGTTTTGCACTATTTAATATGAACGATTGTTTTGAAACTACTATACTAGTACTGACTGCGGTCGACATTGTTGGTACTGTATTAATGCAGGTAATTTAAGATAAAAGGGGTAGGCAGGGATGACGTCAACTTTTTGGCTCAACACTTCATTTCCTTTCTCCCTCACGGTCCAGATGCCAAGATGCCAAACAATGCTATTTCCACACAGAAGCAATCCTCATCAGCACTTTCCACTTTACTTTTCTGCCCTATTCTAAAAGTAATTGCGATTAATAAGCTGCGTGAGACATCAACTTAGCACAGAGTATGATCATGAAAAAGCCCATTAGAATGATGCAATTAGCCAGAGGACTCCAATGAGAGATACATGCAATCAAAGTGAAAAAAAAAGAAGAAGAAAAAAGCATGGGGGTGATGTAGCAGTGGGCTGGGGGAGGAAGAAAAGAGCAGATGTTGCAAAAAAGAAGGGATCTTCAAAGAGAGGGATGGAGTTAAAAACCCAGGAGAGGGAGCTGTGGGAGCACTTCTCTTCTTAGGCATAAATGTGACAGAACTCCTCCAGGACCAGCAAAGACTTAGAGAATTAGCAGCACTCGTTTTTCACTTCACCTTTTGCTTTGAAAAGTGCAAATACAGACAATACAGGGCATTGAAAGTAACTAGTATTTGGCATTTTTAGAGGAACTATCCAAATGTCCATGACCTTAAATAAATGTGTCATTCTGTTGTCCTAATATTAGGAACACTTTTTGGGGGATGTCTGCATTCTGTTCCATCCCAAAACCTAAAAATGTAAAAAAAGAAAAAAAAATGGACACCACAAAGCATGACTCAAAAGTCCCCAATAAAGATGACCATAAACAGATACAAGTTTTCATTGGCTTGGAGGTGGGGCTTTATTACGAGTGCATGGTAGCCAGGCCTGCACCTCACGGGGCCCGGCTGGGCAAGCCGGAAGTGATGATGTGTGTTGCCCTTCCTAAGGACCCACGACCCGTGGCAGGAGCCAAGTAGGTCAGGTCACCTTGGCGGTCCAATCCCCGGCTACAGAAGCTAGCTCTGGTGACATGGAATGTCACTTCTCTGGCAAGGTAGGAGGAGCCTGAGCTATGTGTAAGGTTAACAACATGGGGCTTGCCTTGCCATACAGATCAGGATCTGGTACCAGAGAAGGGTTGGAGTCTCTTCCATTCTGCACTTGCTAGCTGTGAGAGGTGCTAAACAGGTGTGGGCAATCAGGTGATTGGGAGTAACGGCCAGAACCCAGCAGTGCTTAGTTATTGGAATTATGTGCTCATCACAGATTGCCCATAACAAACAACATGTTTAAACATAAGGTGTCCATACGTGCGCCACGACAATCTAGGCTGAAGTTTGATGATCCACTTTGTGGTCGTTTCATTGGATTTGTGACGACAAGGCTACGTTTTAATGTAACTTCTTTACAAAACGCATTAAGACTTCCCACTTTAATAAATTTTAGAAACTGTTTACATGCCTCAATAGTCTGGTGAAAAACAAATTTAAGATGTCGAGTAAGTGTTGTGTTTGTTTGCTTGCATGCACATTATTTGGTTTAATGTCTAAAATGCATGTTTATTGTAATCAGATGGCTTAAGAGTAAATTACACTTCACACTTTTAGGGGAAAGCTGAAAGAAAAAACCCTAAGGGAAAGTCTTTGCAAAAAAATTACACAAATAGGGATCTTTCATCTTACGTCTACAAAAATAACTAGTGAATCTCCCCTTTGTTTTATACCTGAGGGACTTAACAATATCTGCATCTCTATCTGTAAGCATTAGGGGGGGGGGGGGGTTGGAGGGGGGTGTACTCTGGCTACAGTCCTTGGCAGTAATACCGCACTTGCTTTGGAATCTGCCTCGAAGCTGAAACAATTAGCTGCAGCTGGATTTCCAGCATTAAGAAGGAATTGCAGCATGCGGAAAAAATATAAAGTGAGAAGGTAAGCTCTGGTGAACAACACTGTGGATCCAGGAAGATATTAAAGCATAACAATACATCACTGAATGAATGACGCACTAAATTCTCTTTCAAATCACCCAAATCAGAGACATAAATAGAAGTACGAGAATAAAGAGATTTGATTTGAAAGTGCAACATAATACTCACAAGTAGAAAATATTAAAAGAATAACACGAGACACAAAAGAAACAAGCTGCTTTCAGTCATAATAAAATGTTCCAGCTTTTGTTTATTAAAACCTGTGCATTTTGGTTTGGTAAGAAAAATAGATAGATCTGGAGGAGGAAGGAGAATGTATTCGCAGAAAAGCTGGCATACATAAGCCCTCTCTGACACATTTTGCAGGTAATGATGCCTCATCTCACAAGACTTCTCAAAAATCATAGCATGGCAGTTTGTAGCAACGGAAGCAACACTAAAAGTCGAGAAACAGAAAAGCATGACGCGTCTCCCATCCGTGAGGTTGCAGGTTCGATCCTCACCACTGGTGACCATGTCCAAGTGTCCTTGAGCAAGACACTGGACACCGATTTGCTCCCAGTTGTCCTGGCAGCAGCCAACCACTGGTGTGTGATTGTGTGTGTACGTTTTTAAACCCTGTGAAGCCCTTTGTGTCTGTAAAAAACGCTATACAGGACAAATAAAGCTTACTTATCTACTTAACTTTAGAAGTGTTCAGTCCCCAGACTTAAACAATAACATTTAGGGCTCTATTTTCATAACCCTGGCAAATCCGGCACGACAAACTGCGCAAATCTGTGTGGAGGCAGGTTAGACCAGGTGTTGGTAATTTTGCAGACGCGTAAGCTGGCTAATTTAAAGAGAAAGGGGAAATTTCCACCTTTTGTGGTGGTGAACGCAGCCAATTCCATTCACTGCCAATCAAAGCAGCACATCTCACTCCTTGTAATTGTTGCACACTCTCATCTCGCATAGAGATTGAACTACGGGAGACTTGAATGTGTCCGCGGACCTCATGCATCTATGAGGGGAATCATTTCAATTGGCTGGAAGTTGGCTGTGTTCCATCCCAAAACGGCGCAAACGTCATCGTCTATATGCGCTAGTCAAGCAAAATACCAAAAGAAAGAAAGCTAAAAAAGCTAGTTTGCGCGAGGCTTGCGCGAGGCATGAAATAGGGCCCATTGTTCTGGCTTTGGCCCTGCTTGTCTTAAAGATCAACAATCAGATGGATGGATTATCAAGGAACAAAGCACAGACAGCACTGCAATTAGCATTCTGCAAAATTAAAACTACCCCTGACTGATAAAAGATTTAGATTGTTGAGCTATACAACAGGGATATAAAACACATCCTGGTTATTGCAACCAAAAGGTTATGGCATTTACATGCAGCAGCTCCTGAATATTTTACTTATTGAGGCTGTAACATTGAGGGAATTCTAGCACGCAGATACAAACTCTCTACCTCGTCCATCATTTTGTCTGATAGCAAAGTTGCACAAGTCGATTTAGAACATTTTTGGGCAACATTGAGAAAAAAGACAGCAAATTCAACCAACGAGAAGAGTCTAGTTGTCCTGATTCAAACTTGATTGATTATCCATGACCTGGGCGACTGAGAATCTTGGCAGATATTTTTAGCAAGCACGCTTGTATCTTTTATTAATATTGTGACAGTAAGTTAAAACTCACTTGGGCAATTATTCTATTAGGCTAACGATTTGTTAGTTTGAGAAGAATGAAACCTTGTTATCTTTTTGTTTTGCCATCGTACTCCCAAATGAGTCTCAAAAGTGTATTAATTATTGGACCTCCCCACATCTCAAACCAGTTAGCTTCATATGATAGACATTGTGTGCCTGCTGACTTTCTGTTTATTTATGTATATGTGTCTTTGTTCTTTCTGCTTTTTTTTTAACCTACTTGGGGTAAATCACTACCGGGAATTTAATTAAAAATGTATGCATACTCAATGTCAAATGTACAGTATCTGCACAACCTCTTGAACTGTAACAACTGTCCCAACTATCGCAGAAGAACACTCTTATTTAACTAAAATGCTTCCAGTGCAGCATCGTGTATGTCATGCAAATTGTGGTGATAAGACCAGTTGATTTTCTTGCACATCCTTTTTTTTTCCTGCAAAGTTCTTTTAATCGCCTTGATCTTCCATAAAATAAAAGCTCCTTAAAGCTCCGTCCTGCAAGACATGCTCTTTACAGTAATAACAGTGAGTGGAAGTGGGCATGTAGAAGAAGGACACTTTAGAGGGGCTGAGTTCACCGTGTGCAATAATGCTTTGCTTACAACGTCTGCTTGTGTGTACAATGTGCAGAACATAATGTCTAGGACCTGCTGAAGTCATTGCAGAAAAAAAGATGTTTTGCCCAAAGAAACAAATTCAACATAGAATAATAGGGGTGTGAATTGCCTAGTACCTGGCGATTCGATTCTTATCACGATTCATAGGTCACGATTCGATTCGATACCGATTATTCCCGATGCAAATCTATAAATTGATTATTGCGATTTTTTTGTGGTTGATTTTTTTTTAATTTAGAGAATACTAATCAGTAAACTTGTACATGTACACTGCAAGATTAGTATGAAAATGTATTTATTTATCTGAAAATTCAGGCTTCTAACTAAGCCACTGCATTTAACAAACAGGTTGCAGTCTGAAATAAAATATTAAGGCTTAATGTTCCATTAATATAACATTCTTCCATGCTTAATGTGTGAATCCTAACCCTAAAAAATGATGTTTAAAAATCGATTTGAGATATATTGCCGAATCGATTTCTTCTAACACCCCTATAGAATAAGAACTTTTTGATTAACAATATTGTTGTTGTTCTTTTAATAATGCCTTTCAGGGGACCCAAAAACACTTGATACAATGTCCTTGATTTAAACTAAAGTACAGTTTTACTGTTTACTCCATTGTATGTACAGTTGTAAAAAGTGCGTATCCCCACCTTTAGAAAGCTGCTCAACACATTGTTGTAATAATGAATTGGTCCTTAAGTTAGGTTTATGTCATGTGCAGGATAGTATGCAAGAGTGTGAAAGAACAAGAGAAAACAAGAGCCTTGTTTAAAATGGCAGAAGAAGCCGATGTCAAAGGTCAATTAGTAGAGAATGGTTCTCATGTACTTATGTTAAATTCTGTCTTAATGCAGAAGCTATCTACCATAGCAGCAATTATACAAACCTAGAGAAAGAATCACATACTTGTCTTAAGAGTCCTCATTTTTAAGTGGTTTTAATTTCTGTTATTTAAATCCTCCACCTGAACACTCATTTCTCTGGTCGTTTCTTGTGTTTGTGTGTTTGCAGGATTACAAAAAGTAAGCAGATGTCTAAACTACATTGGCGCAAAACAGTCATGTACACATCCCAGCAAATTGATTAGGTAAGTTCTTATCTAGTTGAGTAAATTCAAGGAAGTTATGAAATCATGTTTTAATGGTCATTGTCTTGTATAGATTTTTTTTTTTTCTTGAGACATATTTCAATAAGGCAATCAAAATAGCACAATGGAAAACACTTTGAATGGTTTTAAATCATCAAGCAAGCAAGAATGAAAGATCACTATTATTTGCATTCTTGTTGTTATTTTAAAAAAAATATGATTGGTGGCCAGTTGAGTTATGGATGAATTAAGATCACAAACAAAAAGCTATTAAACATATAATACTGTATCTACTTAACATGATAATTCTGTATTTCAAGTTAAATTGCACCTCTGCACATCTCAGTTATTCACCTTGGACATCTGTTTACAGTTCAGATTTTCACAGTGTGCATTGGGGAGAGAAAAAAAAATCCATCCGAGCGTAAAATACGAAATAAATTCTCCAAATACCGATTTAAATCCACCCTTGCGGTTCTCTGCGTACACAGTGAGGGCATCTCTGCATCTTTCAAAGCAGTTTTGAAATACACTGAGAGCGCATATGTGAATATTGATTTCATTTTTCTTTGCTCCTTCATCTGTCAATTACTGTGCCAGATAATTTCCCGGAGGTTGAACGGCAGAGTGCATCTATTTTGGAGATACTTTAATATTGTTTGAGCGAAAAACAATGATACTGGACAACCTTCAACTTGCTCGGTTCCAATAGATTTCTTTTGTACCTTCAGAATTGCATTCTCGTGAATAATAAATATATGGTGGTGAATATGCACACTGACGGGATATGCTGTATAAACAGATGATTTTTTTTTAATGTTTCAACACACAATATCATTGAGATACTTTCCATTTCAAATCAAAACTGTTCATACTTATATTTCAGTGGGTTCTATTGAGTAGGATGACATTGACCAGAAGAGTTTTCTCATAAAGCAGATCGGCATTGATGTAGCTCAGCATCCAACAACCTCATGTTGGCCCTCTTTAGACAAAAAAAAAAAAAAAATAGTTCAGACTGAATCAGAAGCACCGATACTGCTTGCAGCCACTTCGTGCACTCCATTCCAAATAAGTTTAACACCAACTCTGGTCCTCGAGAGCCCCTATCCTGCATGTTTTTTTAAAGTTTCCCTCCTCCAACACACCTGATCAAATGATCAGCTCATTAAAAAACTCTGCAAAAGCCTGATAATGATCCTGCTCATTTGAATCAGGTGTGTTGGAAAAGGAAAACTTCTAAAACATGCAGCAATGCAGTATCCCATAAGGACCTCATGAGTATCCCACGGACCTGTTCTTAAAAATAAATAAAAGACACACACAAAAAACTCACCAGTGAGGGTACATCGTGATTTCCGAGTAATGCTATGGAAATGATCAATTGGAAATGTAAACACTTGAAATAGTTTTGTACATTGATATTTATCTGTTTCCTCTACTTTGTCAAATCATCAACATGATCGGTGTCTTCACGTAGATGAATATCATTAATGTCGATAATTATCATTAACTATTAATGACAAGTGATTGAAGTTCATTTGAGCAAATTTCTTATTTCAGAAGTATAAATCAAACTGCTAGTCATCAATTAGTACACAAAAAGTTGCTTTCACTTTCAAAAGCTTTCGTGTCCCCTGTTCTACATTATACAGTAAATCTCACTCACCCAAAGTTGGACACAATCTCTGATTCAAATTCAGATAAAAAAAAAAATAATAATCTCAGATGAAGTAATGGAAAAAGCATTTTCTAAAGTTATCAGCTTTACAGCAAAGTATTAAGTAACCATTTTAAACTAATTCTTTAATTGCAAATAATTCAACTTTAACCATTAAAACACTGCGGTCCCTACTCAAAAGGTACATGAACACTTCTTACATTTTATTGCTGTAATGAATATCTGAGTCTGCTTACTTTAGCGAACTTCATTCTTCTCCTATTGCCGCATTATTCCCTTAATTGCAAAAAGATCCACAAAATGAATTGATTGATTGAGTCCTGAAGAAAATATACTCTACATAACGTTAGTGTGTTTTCACAAAAGCAAATGGCACCGTTTGTAAATGCAGCAAAACAAACGCATCAAACAAACGTTTTACAAGACGGCGATACAAAACGTAAACAAGTGGAAACTAACGCATGCAGTATTCCTAAATATCTTGATAGTATTCGTTTAATAGGACCTGAACTATCGGCAGTATTATTCTTATCTCCATTCATACCTTCGCCTGTCTTGACTACTTTCATAAAAACGCCATGCATCAAACCTCAATGGCATCAGTGCGGGCTGTAAATGACGTGCTGTCAGAATGTGACATTGCCATCACCGCGAGTGAGCCGCATGGGAGCGGCTTGAGACAACAACGCCGGCGCATGCGAAAAAATGCTTGCTTGAGTCGACCGGTGTTTAGACGCTCAATCAGGAGGGGCCAGAAGGGGCTTGTCAAGTCTCTGGGAGTCGCAAAGCTGGCTCCATCTGTCATGATGAAGCCCGTGGCACTTCAGCGTTCTTCCACACAAAGACAGGACGTCTCCAGGAACGACCAAGCCAAGATAGAGCAGTGGATTGCATCAACGCAGAAGTGGAAAAGTGGAAGTCAACCTTAAACATTTCTTAACACTAATATGTTATACTCTACGTAACCTCACTAGTCTAAATATGGTATTATGGTTGATATTGTGTTTGTGGAATATGAGTTAAGCAGCAAAATCCACTCGTTCTCATCCATATTAGGGGCAGCCATTTTACCACTTGCTGTTGACTGAAGATGACATCAATGTTGCTCAACAACCAATCACAGCTCAGCTTTAGAAAACAGGTGAGCTGTTAACCTGAATAGCATATTTAGACTAGTGAGCTACAGTATAACATATTAGTGTCAAAAAATGTTTAAGAAATGTTTAAGGTTGACTTGACCAATCACAGCTCACTTGTTTTCTGAAGCTGAGCTGTGATTGGTTGTTACCTGAGACCTGAGCAACATTGATGTCATCTTCAGTCAACAGCAAGTGGTAAAATGGCCGCCCCCTAAGAAGGAGAACGATGGCTGGATTTTGCTTCATAACTCTTATTCCATAAATGTAACATAAATCTGAATTTTATGTTTAACATATTATTGTCAACATATATTTGTTTTTAAGAGAGAGACAAGTGTGAAATATCAGTTTGGTTATGTGGTCAGTACTTTTTTTTTGTCAAATTCTCTGAGATTCCCCTCTCCTATATTTTCCTCTTGACAGAATCTGCAAGATTGAAGAATGAGAGGGGTTTGTTTATATAAGCTTAATCTATCAGTGCAAATAAACAACAAATGTATACTTTTCCTATGAAGTTTCTGTCTAATAATGATATGGCAGGGGGGCCTTTAAGGCAAAATATACATTCTTACGTCTCATGTCAGCAAACCCTTAAAGTAATGATGCGGTGCCTGTATCCACAAAGGGTCCATTGTATTTTTCTGGCACAAATAAGAGAGAATAAGACAGTTTGTGTAAGTGGTACTTTTTAAACAGACTTATTTGTATGTCTGCTGTCGGAAAATTTCCTTGAGCAGAGGAAGATGCTCATTAGCGCTTTGAATGGACGGCAGCACACTTTGTACAGAACCCACAGAGTGCCGTATTAGCGTGTTCAGAAGCTACTAAATATGAGATATTATAAATATATAAACCTGCAATTTGTACTTATGTAGTGGGACACCTAATTATATAATATATAATATATATATATATATATATATATATATATATATATATATATATATATATATATATATATATATAATGTAAATGTTTGTTCACATACCCTCCAACCCTCCCACCCCAACTAATGCAGTTGAGTAAATAATAAAAGGATACTTTATACAAAATCAATAGTTAATTTGTACGCAAAAAAAAATCATCAACTAAATGGATTCTTCAATAAGCCTTCATCCAAATCAGTAGAGGGACACTCGTTACCTTAGTCTTAATTAGTATGTCTCGATGAGCCTCCCCAGACGTGCTCTCAACACAATGTGACAGCACAAAGGGCCAAACGAATGGCAGACGACGCGGCTGCCAGTGTTGCTACAATGGCATGTGGGCCGCAGTGTTGTCACGAAAAGGTTTATGAGCCTTGAGACACCACATTAGGAGGCCATCCTTGCTTGTCATCAGAGCTTTAATTGCCAGAGCCAGGTGCAAACAGCATGTAATCTTGTTTGTCAGCTGCACAGTTTTATTTTCTAATTTCGTCCTTTTGACAAGCAATTTGGGAATAGTGAGGGATTTGGGAGCGCAGGCGGCGTGAGTCAGCGGGGCGGAGTCGGATTTGACAAAGCTGCAGGAGGAGGAAATAGCGGGTGTCTGATGTGCATATTATGTGTGCGTGTGTGTGTGTGTGTGTGTGTCTGTGTTTGCGCACGCACGCCAACTTGCTTCATCTCCCCTGTCCGACCTTGTAATCTACAGTATGTTGCTTCCCCTGCTCCCTTTGTCCTGAGGAATGCCTGCCTCATTGTGTGCGGATAATTAGCCTCCTGCTTGGCTCCTGACACACACACGCACGCACGCACGCATGTACACGCTGACAGACACGCGCACTAAAATCAATTAGGTGTACTCGACTACATATCAGTTATTGTATTGTTGCCTGTAATGAATAGAAAAATGAATGAATGCAGCGATGTAACTGTAGTTTCACTGAAGGCCAAACATTGCATCCATCCATTGTCTCAACTGATTTTCCTTAGTCGGGTCAGTGGCGTGCTGGAAGCTATCCTAGAAAACTTTTTGCAAGAGGCCTTGTACATACTGGACTGATCACGAGCATTCACGCTAGCATTCACACCTTAGAACAATTAAGTCAACAATGTAGATAAAATATTCAAATATACATTTACATTTGTCATACCTCTAAAAACTTCCAAACACTTAACTTACCGGGTACATGATGTTTTTGACAAAATGGCAGACAGCGTTCCCAACAATGCATCAGTGACCATGAGATATGACCTGCACAGTGCATACTCTCCAATAGGGATAATCGGCCTGACCAATTATCTGCGTCGATATTGGGCCTTTTGACGAATGTCGGCCTTTTTTCAAAAATCTGACGGCCAATAAAAGGTAAAGCTAAAACCATTTTAATCTCAGGGAGCTATTTATTTAAATTTTCACTTAACTTTAAAAGAGATGCTGATGACCCTGGGAACCTTCTGAACCCTTTTTGTTTTTGTTCAACATAAAAACAACTTGACAAGAAGAGAAAAAGACAACATTTCTTCAAAGGTTGCCACTTTACGCTTGCCTCATTAGTTTATTCGGTAAGAAGCAGATCATTATGAGACTGTGCTGCCAAATATTGGACCACAAAGCAGACTCAAACAAGCAGAACAATTTGACAGTGTATTTAAACAAAGGAGCACAACAAAGTGAGAAACAAAAACTAACGAAATAACAAAAACAGCAAAACATAACACTGACTAAGCTGGAAGGGTAATAAACACACACTACCAAATCTACTAATTAATCCGAATTAACATCACAGTTAGAGTAACAATGCTACCTGGTCACAAACAAGCAAAGCATAGTCACAGTTAGAGCTTCACACAAAGTAATACCTAAGGATGTTTGATACCACTTTTTACTGATCCGATACCAAGTACCAATAACACTAGTACATTTGATATGTAGAATCCCCCAAACAAACAAACAAATAAACAAACAATGACAGACAAACCTATAAATCTCAATATAGCATGAAATGAATGGCAATTTTCAATTCTTCCGATTTCTAGTTCTTGATTATAAAACATCCACTAGAGCAGGGGTGGCCAAGTTCGGTCCTCGAGAGCCACTATCCAGCCTGTTTTCCATGTTTCTTTCCACTAATACACCTGATTCATGATCAGGAACGTTATCAGGCTTCTGCAAAGTGTGCTGATGAGCTGGACATTAGATGTAGCAGTGAAGGAGGGATACATGGAAAACAGGCAGGATAGAGGCCCTCGAGGACCGAACTTGGCCACCCCTGCACTAGAGGGTGGCCAATACTGGTATCTGCCAGAAGGCCACCATCGCGACCTTGAAAAAAGGCCGGTACCGGCCTGATACTCATACCTGATAATGGTAATTGCCCGTGAGAAGATGTCATTACCTCATTCACTCCCAGCCATTTTCACTGAAGCAATCCCCTTCGCTCTCGACTGTTTTACTGGATTTTGACTGATTCTGCAAGACCCACAAAATATTGTGTTCTATTGCTGTAACAACATGGACACTTACCAACAGAAAGATTAGAGTGTCTTCTTTCATCTGAAAAAAAAAGTATATTTCTATCTGTTTCCGTTTTACAGTAATTAGCATTAGAATATAGCTAAGTTTCATCATTATTTACAAATCTGCTTAAAACACTGGAGGGGAAAGCCTTTTTGCAACATGGCCCTGATGGATCTCTTATACTCTGCTGCCACCTGCTGGCCGTTTTTGTAATAACTATCATTGCTTTATGTTTTCTCTTCAGTTCAGAGGCTGCATCAAAGCCTTTTGTATACTTAAGCATAATAATAAATAAATAAAATCATATAAACACGTTTTTGGGACCATGGTAATATTTAAAATAGAACACATTTTTAAGTTTTGGGGGGCAAATGAGTTACTGTATTCAATATAGTGGCAATGTTGCACTTTGCTAGTAGCCTATATTGTGGTGATGATGCAAGTATTTATTATTATTTATTTTATTTAAATTTAGTCACAATTAATAGAGATATGCAATAAAGCTTGCAAGATAAAGCAAGCTAGAGCCCCCCCAAAAAAAGGAAAAGAAAGAACTTAGCATGTTTGCCCTGGAGAAATACAAGAGGCCAGTAAGAGAGACGAGTACAATTTGCTCAGCTCATTGGGAAACTACAATTCTGAAAACAGAATAATGAGTTTTTTAATTATGTCCCCCTCCTCCACTGTCCTTACAAAACACACCCCACCATTAATACCATGCTAAGTAATGGTTTAGGAAAGTTTTCTACAGAGCCTAGTGATAAAGTTTTAATCAAGCTGTGCTGTCTTCCCGCCAAGCCATGTCACCCTCTTATTTAATTAATTCTGCTTTTGTACTGGTTAATGCATTTTGGCAGTCAAGTACCTTCGGGAATACGGCGAGCTCTTGTAGTGCTTGTAGCAGCCCAGACAGACATCACGCCATATTTCCAATGCATGGAGAGTAGGAGAATGCAGGAATGTCTCACCTCAGGGCAACATCTTATTCTTGTCCAGATGCACACCTGATGAGACCTGCTACAGACCATCAAGAAAACATGCTTAGCCTCTTTTATATGTTTGGACATATTGCGTCTCGCCAAGGGTATTTGGATGCGTTACACATTGAGGTCAGATTATTTTAATGTAACTACAATGTCACCGTGTGACCTTAAAGTGATTATTTCAATGGTTTGCTGGATGGATTAAAAATGATGCATCTCTTGTTGCCATAGCGACTTAGTCGTGGACTAACAATAACACCTATGTTAGTTGTAACATGTTTTTTAACCTCAAATTATGTCGGTACAGTTTATCATCTAAATTGATTTTGAAATGCTTGTGAAGCTTGAAGGTGGAACAGTGTTGTCTTTTGTTGGGTTAAATTATGTTGCACTTTTGCCAACTTTGAAAAAATATCAAATGTTATTATGTACCCGATAATTGAGTAACTTTAACATGCAGTAAAGTCGCGTTAATACACTAGCACCTGTATACGTTTTGCAAGATTTGCCACTTCAAACTACACACAAACATGTGAAATTTGTCATTTTAATTGTACATGTGCAATTAAGTGTTCCTCCGCTATTTGATGCCATGGAGAACCCTGTTAATAATTAACCTATAGATACCACAACGAGAGTCAATGAGATGTGTGAAACAACTTTATTCCATGTTTTGTCTTCAAGGAAAGTAATGTGGTGACCACTGACAGCAGTGGGGGTCGTGCCCACTATTGAACAACAACCACTCACCAGGCTTAACGCATCAACAACCTAGCCATACCAATGCTGCTAACAACACTGCTAGCTAACGCTAAACTGTGCTAACACTACACCTCTACTTACATTTGAGCTTTGATGACATAGTGCTTCAGCAAGACAGCAACCTCTTGAAAGTGGTTTCTTCACACTGGAAATTTGGCCAGCCTCGCAGCCAAATGTATTTTATAATAAAAACAATTTTGATTGTGCTATTTCCCATTTTTGCGCAGTCATGCCAGAGATTAGCTAAGCAAGTCAAATTTCCTTAATAGAGAATATCACCTCTTAAACGTCACAGTTAAATGTATTTTACACTTAATCCCTGTTGCATACTTTACTCTCCGATCTTTCAACTTTCATTGCTTATTTGTGAGTTTGAGTGCTCTATGGACTTTTAATGATGCATAAGATGCTTGAGGTATCAGGTCAGAGGTTGATAGTTGATGCATCATTCAAGTTGGCTCCTTTGTTAAAAAATTGACCATGCCGAGATGCCCCGAAACCATCGAGTGTCATGTAGGCTTCTTGCATCACGTTTTTTTTTCTGCATTACACATGCACATTTATACATAACGCCTTTCAGAATACATGAATCACATATGGGCACCCGATACCGCTGTTGTTTGCAGTCTGCCGTCACGCAGAATAGTTAACACAGGCAACAGCAGCGCATGAATATAAAGGAATTATGTGAACTTGCTATTCACACCCTCTCAACAGCTCCTTCATTTTAATTCGCTTACACCGGCAGGACATTGTTGACTTTGTCCCTGATATCGTTTTGGTCAACTGTATAAATAATGGGAAATATTCAAGATTATGTTAAGGCGTGTGCAAAGGCTTATATGAAAAGAGAAATATAAACCCAATACTATGAAAATACAATTCAAATGTGACAAGGAAAAGGCTACAATATGGATAGTTATTAGTTACCATGTTTTTTGTGTGTTTTTTTTACATAAATTATTATATTTCTGAGAAAAAGTTGTCATTTTCACGAACACAGCAAATCGGTCAGTGTTAAATTTCCAGTGTTCAATCAAATATGCAGTAAGCAGTTACGATAAAAAGTTACACTGTCAGAGTAAATTTCCTTGAATGTTGGGAATGATGTAACCTGAATAGCAATACCTATTAGTGTTAAATTGACAACACCCTCATTTTTTTTTATGTATCCAAGTGTTGTTGTTGTTGATGGGGTGGCAACCATGAGAGCGTGGGTTCAATCCCAGGTGTGATTCTGACAAAGTATCCTTGAGCAAGATACTGAACCCCCAGTTACTCTTGATGCTGTGTCGTCAGTAAACAAAATGTAAAATGCTTTGAGGGCCTTGCAAGGAGGAAAAACGCTACGTAAATGAAGTGCCATTTACGAGACTAAAGTGTAGTTGGAGTTACATTTTTAACACTGACACTAGTGCAATACACTCATAAGTGTTTAAACACCAGAGTGAAGTGTAGTTTGGCAGAATTAAATGTTTAACACTGACACTAGTGTCGAATACTTTCAACACGGTGTTTACCAGTGTAGATCTTTTAACACTATTCAGTGTTGGAGTAATACTGGGTAATTGTGAAAAAAGTAACACTTTGAAAAGTGTAAGATTTACTGTGGACACATATAAACACTTTTATAGTGCTAGATTTAACACTCTCAGTGTTAATCTAACACACATTTGCAATGTTAAGAGGTTATTTTAGGTCAACATGTTTCTTGGATGTTTTGACAAAAAAAAAGCTCTTATGACAAAGACTTACAAAATACTGAGAATAATTCATCGTTTTACGAGAATATTTGAAACTTTAAAATGAGGACTATCAGTTGTCAAGTATTTTTTTGTGTGCAAACAATGAACACTCAATGTTTGTTATATTAGCATGCTTATCAGTATAGCTATTTAACGTGATAGTGTAAATGTGTGCTCTTCGTTGATTTTGAAAAAAAAAAAAGGATTGCAGGGATTGAAATCACCTTGATTATTAAGATTTGTTTTATTTCATTTTTACACCATCACCCAAACTGTTTTAACAAATATGTAATGGTACAGTATAAACCAATTCATTTGGACATCAGCTTGTTAGATTCACCCCAAAAAAATGTTTTCTTTTCGGTGTGATCTCCTGGATGAGAATAATCCAGTGTGAATTATTTATGTCAAGGTTATTCTCATTTTATATTCACTTTGGTTAACTGAAAAAAAAGAAGAGGTTTGTCAAAGGAGCTGTGGTAGTTATGACTACTAGGCAGCCTACACAAACACACATCAGCACACACATACACACGCTCTCACATGCATATTACACACATTTGGTAGGCGTAATTCCCTCTGGCTGCCCACTCATGTTTCTTCCCCGCTGAACTTGTCCAGGGATTTCTTTCTTCATCTGCAGAACACAAGCGTACTAGTGGTGGTCCCATGCCTTGTTTTCTTTTTCATGAATTTTAAATCCCACAAGGCCCCTGAGAAGGATCCTGACAAAGTCTTTTAGGTGTCCATCTACTTAGTTAGCTGGACTCCCACCCACTCCAACCCCCTGCCAGCAAGTCTTGCAGCAGTCTCATCACTGACTTCTATCTCTTGTCAAATTCAAGGCTTTCACCCCAGGAAGATAAGGGACCAACTGATCTTTTGGTGTTACGTGTGGCCAGACACTGCTGGAGGAACTTTAATAGGAAGAGAAAGCACTGATGTTTTTTAAAGTTTGCTTGAGTAAGACGGGTGCTAGCGTGGAGTCAAATCATTCTGCTAGACAGATGACTGGGTACAAAGACGTGACATTGATGGTGAAATAACCTCTGCGGTAAGGCAGCGGTCTGAAACTTCGCTCAAGCTTCATCACACACTTTTTCTTTCATTTTAATTTGTGGCATCGTTCAACTGACAGTCTGGATTCAGGCACGCAGGTTTTGTTTTCTCCAAGGACACAGTTTGTGTTCAGTCTGTTAGCACTGATTGGGTAATATGGCACTCAAAAGCATGTGTGTTTGTTTTTGGCTCAAAGGATTAGACTTTTAGAATGCAAACTTAGGCTGAGACAGAAAAGTTTGGAGTTGTGCTCCATCGTGTACATGACAATACAATTACGGAACTAGGGTTAGTGTTATCAATTTATTGTAGGGGACGAGCATAAAACTGTTGAGTTGATTAATGGATTGGAGAGAATAATGTCGATTATGCCGTAATGACAGTTGACAGTTGTTTAGCTGGAAGTATTTGAGGCAAAATTGTAGTAGCATGTGGTTACAAATAGCAACAAAAGTTAGTTTTAGAGTTGATCAAGAAAATCTTTGTAAAGGACAGTAACATGACCAATATTCAGACCTTTCGCTAGACCTCAGAATTATGGGGGCACACAAAATGCTTGGGTGGGGGTATTATTATTTTTATTATTTTTTATTATTTTTATTATTATTATTATTATTTAGGGGTGTCAGGCGATTAACATTTTTAATCGTAATTAATCGCATGACTTCAATAGTTTACTTTACTTTACTTCTAAATGTACAATAAAATGTCCAATAAAATAATTAGTTTTCTACATTTTCAGACTCTTGTTAACATACAAGTGGAAACATGTTAAACTAATAGAAATATGGCTGCATCTTTGAGTCATTGATACACTAATTTCATAATAATTCATAACAACGAGTGTGATATTGAATTGTGTTGAGCTCAATTATCTGCCACTAGATGGCATAATTGCATTTGTAAGACGTTGGTGACAGCTCAATGCATTTTTCTTTTCATATTAAGAGCTATCTACTCTTTATCATGAAGTAACTTATGAAATTCTGCACATTTTTAAAATTGTAAAATACAACTTGACCCCAGTCTCCACAAATAGCCCTATATGCATTATTATTAAATGTATTACTGCTAAATTTTGACGTGGATGTGTCTGCTGTGTTGCACCTGGAATTCCCACAGTACAGGCTTTCCAAGTAAGGGACGGTATATGAATCGCGAGTTTAAAAAAAATGGTGACTTTAAATTAACTAAAAAATAACACACTCATTTTGACACCCCTATTATATAATAATAGTAATAATAATAATAATAATATTATTATTATTATTTTTATTATTATTATTATTATTATTATTATTATTATTATTATTATTATTATTATTATTATTATTATTATTATTATTATTATTTATGAGATAAAGATTGACCAAGTACCTTTGTTTATATTTGGCCATTTAACAACAGTTTACAAATTAGCAGACTTTGAGACTAATACGATAGCTACATGCAAAATGGCGGACAGGCTATGTATTGCACGGAAAAGGCACCCCGCCCAAGGCAGAAGCTGTGCGCTGAGGTTCAGTACAGGTGATAAAATGATGACGTATAAAGGAGAAAACATTTTTGTTTGCTGCAGGTTGATAATTGAAGTTCAGATTGTCTTTCATAAATACAAGAACTATCAATTCAGAGGTCATGAGTTGAAATCTGAGCTGCTGCCTTTCTGAGTTTTGGTGTTCTCCCTGTGCTTGTTTCGTCATCATTCAAAAAAACATGAATTGTGTTTCTGTCCTCATACCAATGCATCGAGCATCTTGGTGGGCGGGCATAGTCCCCTCTGGCCCGCCATAGCGACGGGTGTCGCTATAAGGTGTTTAGTCTCTAGCAAGTTTCATTTTAACTCTCTGGTTATAAGAGATTCAAAAAAATTGATGGATCCATGCTGACCTTTCGTACAGACTGGGGATTAGTGAGACATGGCAAGACCCTCATTAAATACATGTGCCTCATAATACCGTCGATACTTCTTCATGATGGATTGACAGCTCAGCACCAACTTACCACTTTCTGCAGCATTGCCAAGTTTAATGATGTTTCCAAATGTGGTAGCCATTAAAATAACTAATGGTATACAAATGCAAACTTAAAATCACATGTTATTACTACAAATGTTATACAGAAGTGAGGCATTTCATGTTACAGCCTGATGCCAAGATGGAGGGGAAAAAACATTTTTCTCATCCAAATTTTACACGACATGTCGAAACATTTATCTTGTTGCATTTTTTCAAAATAAATTAAAGAGACATCACATGACAGTGGTACCTCGTTTGAACATAATTTGTTCCTGTGAAGTGTTCAAAGTCAGATTTGTTCAGCCTCTGAAAAAAAAATTCCCATAAGAAATCATGTAAATGCAAATATAGGGAGTCCTCAAGTTACGGCCGAGTTCCGTTCCTACGCTGGCGATGTGACCCGAATTTCGACTTAGGTTGGACTTCCCAGTTAAAGTCGATATTTACATCAAAATACTTTGTACAGTAATTTAAAAAAATATATTTGCACGATCCAAAAGAGATGGAACCAATATTTCGTGTTTCCACACAGACATTCATTGCTGAAGGACGGCAGAGCGGAGCTAAATCAAACTTAAACACGGAAATGTGACGCGCCAGATGACAGACCGACCTGCTGATGGACTCCCGTTGCTGGAAGTAACAACATCACAACTTTAAATAACTTTGAAATGGTGTGATTAGATGTTTCTGGGGTTGGTGAAAGACTCTGGTTGGTAACCCGGTGGGTAGTAGGTAATGTCTGGTCGGTGCTGGATTTCACTTTCCTTTCTTTTCTTTGATCCTTCCTCGGATCTCCTGACAACTTCATGACTCTGAAGTATTCGGTTTATGTGAACGATATGGGATTTGAAATAGGTTTTAGTTGAACTAATGAGTACACACTCACACGCACGCACACATGCTCACACACATACACACGCACATGCACATACTCACACACATACAAAATAAAAACAATTTAAATAAAAAAAGAGAGAGCAATCATGATGACATGTCGAATCGGTAAAATTACCGAATGAACAATACTGAGCTCTCTCAGAAAAAACAAAAATGGCGTGATTACTGTGGGAAATTAACGAAAAAGAAGGTGCTATGGACGAGGCACTCGATGACTCCCTGTGATCCGTTCCCAAGCTCCAAAACAGAACATTTTCATTTCTTTCTATATATACATATACAGTTGTACAGTGTTTAAACAATAAAAAAAATTGCCAGTCTGCATTTCCGGGGTGCCACTTAACGAAATATAATTTAAGCTTTGGGAAACATTTACAATCAATGAACAGCAAAGCCACTCGCAGCCTCAATTCTTCTCCCATTATTATGATGGCCACTGAAGCGCCTGTACATTCAAAGCCAGTAACACAAGATTTCTATTACGAGCGTGTCTATATTGACATGTACTCGGGGGCTTGGGGCGTGTGGGGACCCAACGGTGTCACAAGCATAAAGGAAGATTCGAGCCTCAGAGATGGATTTCTGTCATGATTGTCAATGATCTGCTCACTGGCCCTCTCAGCCAGACAGTGAGCCCAATTTGTATTCCTGTTTCTTTTTTGTAGCTGTCAACGAGATAGAAGTGTGTCCATGTTTGCTGCTGGGGGAGTCAATGAGCCATTGATTTGGAGAACCATGTTGAATCCTGAGATGACGCTATGATGGATGGTGCCTTTCTAAGAGGGCTGGACAACAAAAATATGAGTAAAAAATTATGACTGCAGTGGAAGACCAAACACTCCTGAAGTCATACAAAACCTTGTCATTTCAGCCTTATCAACAAACTTCAATGTGTTTAGCTTTTTCTTTGAAAATCTGTGGCTTATTTGCAACACGTAAGGCATATAAAGGACCAGACTAGATAAGATTATTGTTATATAACTAACCCTAACCCAGTTAGGGTTAGGGTTAGGGTTTAGGGTTTAGGGTTTAGGGTTTAGGGTTAGGGTTAGGAATGAGGGATTGAGCCCTTCCTCGACCAGGATAGGGGAATTGATCCCCCCTCCTGGAGCGAAAGGGAATCGCACGGTCCTTCCGTCCTTGGTACCTCCCGTCGTCACGTTCCTTCCACTGATGTGTGGGCTGGCGTCTCCGCCCATAGCGGACAACAGTCCACCCACCATCCATCATACTTTTTTTTTTATATCTCTCAGATTCCTTTTTATGGTAATTGATGTATAATAATGTTTTTAATCTTTTATTTAATAGATAGGAGTTGCCTTTGTATCCTATGTAATCACTATCTACAAATATATTTTATTGTAGATGTTATGTATAATTGAATTTTAATATTTTATTTATTCAATAGGAGTGGCCTTTGTTATATATGTAATCACTATCTATTAATATAAAACAAAAATAATCAAAAATATTTTTTTATATAAAAAAATAGTTCTAATTCCTAATGAGTATAATTAAATGCAAGTGTGCCTTGACAACGTTTCGGCTCTAAAGAGCCTTCTTCAGGTCTAGCACACTACAATTGTTCAATGAATTGTCTGAGATGTTGCCTCTTCGGGTACCAAATCCAAACTGAGCTTCCTCTAACAGTGAATTGCCTTTATATACTGCAACCACCAAGCGCAAATAAGTTATCTTAACTGTGCGAACCTTTTTCGTTCAAATTATTAGGGAAAGCGTCCTATTTATTTTCTATGTAATACTTACATGTAAACCAATATGAAATGTTATTTAAATACCCATGTCACTATTGTATCTCAACAATTGTTTTATTAATGTATGTATGCTTTTTATGGTTTTGTTAATTATTTAAGGGTTAAGGTTAGGGTTAGGGTTAGGGTTAGGGTTAGGGTTTAGGGTTTAGGGTTTAGGGTTTAGGGTTTAGGGTTTAGGGTTAGGGTTTGGTTAGGGTTAGGGTTAGGGTTAGGGTTGGGGTTGGGGTTGGGGTTGGGGTTAGGGTTAGGGTTAGGGTTTGGTTAGGGTTTGGTTAGGGTTAGGATTAGGGTTTTGGGGTTGGGTTAGGGTTAGGGTTAGGGTTTAGGGTTGGGGTTGGGGTTGGGGTTGGGGTTAGGGTTAGGATTAGGAAGAAGGGACTGAACCCTTCCCCTCGCAGGATAGGGGAAATATCCCCCCCTCCTGGAGCGGAAGGAAGGTGCACGGTCCTTCCATCCACGGCCTCTCTCAGGGCAATAGTCCCTGTCCTGTTGTACAGGTCGACGGCGTCCATAACGGACTACTGTCCACCCACCGTCCATTGTTTGTGTTCGTGTATCTGTTTGTGTTGTGCGTAAATGTATGTTGTATGTGTGTGTCTAGGGTTTAATATGTATAATAACTTAATAATCAGACTTATTTACTATCATAGGAGTCGCCTTTGTTATATAAGTAATAAGCCCCCCACACCTAAAACACACAATCCTTAAAAAGGAAAAAAAAAAATTTGGGGAAAAATTTGAAAATGTAAACAAAAATATCAATTTGTAATCAAATAATCAATAATGGTGTGCCAAAACAACGTTTCGGCTCATCCAGAGCCTTCTTCAGGTAAATGGCACAATGAAAGAATGAAAATGCAATTAAGCTCTTCCTGGCGAGAGATGTTGCCTCTGCGACGACCAAACTCTAACAGGGTTAGCGTATTGAACTTGTATACAGTGTATATATTTACAGTATGTATTTTAATCTGGCTCTAACTGTTCTATTATGTTAAAATGTACAAAATTAGTCATAAACATGATGTAGTTTGATGTGGGCTTGGTTGTCTTCAGTTTTAAAAAAAAGTTTATAAGTTAAACAGTATTTACATACGGAAGCGTTTTGCATTCACTTGAAAAAAAAGTTTCTTTTTTTTTCAGTTTCTGTTTTTTGAATATTTTTATCTGTTTTCTGATTTTTTTTTCTGTCAAAAAAATAATTTCCGAAAAACAGTCTGAAAAAAATAATTCCAAAAAACAGGAAAAAAAAGTATAAAAAAAAACTGGAAAAAAAATAATTTCCGAAAAACAGAGCTGGTGTTCTGTTTTTTGGAGTAATTATTATTTTTTTTTTTACCTCTGAACTTCAAGTGACTTGTAGACTCACTAATAGCGGAAGAGGACACTTTCCCGCATACATATGCAATAAAATGGTCATGTTCACTTACTGGCTCTCAATACAGGAATGAATGTGTATACTGTATTGTGGTTTGTTCTCTAATCTCTGAGGGAAAACCCTTTAAAAAAATATTCTGAAAAACAGAAAAAAATATTCTGAAAAACAGAAAAAAATATTCTGAAAAACAGAAAAAAATATTCTGAAAAACAGAAAAAAATATTCTGAAAAACAGAAAAAAATATTCTGAAAAACAGAAAAAAATATTCTGAAAAGCAGAGGATTTTTTTTTAAGACAGAAAAAAAATACTCAAAAAAACAAAGCTTCCCCCCCAAAATTAGTCAAGAAAACAGGACTTTTTTTTGTTTCAAGTGAATGCAATACGCCCTATATTTACAGTACTCAAACCAAAACAAAAGCCATTTAGTTTTGTTGGGATCCGGCATACAAGCCAGTCTCCTAAGCATTTACAAATAAATAAATAAATAAATGTGTAAATACATTAATTAATTAATTTAAAAAACTAGGATTACTAATTGGAACATAATGACAGAGCCGTAACTAACATGACCCACGTCGTGTTTCTCATTAACTTAAAAATCGATTAAAGTTACCGCTTTTTCGGTTCAGTTGAGTTTGAAAAATAAATACATTAGATAGCAGCAAGTGAATGCTTGTGTATGTTTTTCATTTATTAGTGTGTGCGTGTTTTCATTACGTTCTTCCACTTAAAGCTGCCGCTTGAAAAAGCCTCTTTAATAGAGTGCCTTCACTCAACAATGTATACACTTTGTTGAGTTGTCACACTCTTACAAGGCTATAGTATAGGAGACATATCACATGCATAATTTTAACACAAATCCCATATGTGTTTGCATACTGTATTTTTCCTATTTATTTTTTGCTTGCTGGAAGGTGTTTATTCAGGGGATTTTCCATAAAATGTGAACGTTGCTACGAGCGGCCCAATTAAGGCAGCTGATGCTACACAGCACAAAACAACGCTTGTTAGTTTAATAATGGTGTGAACAAGCCCTCATTATTACATCCTATTGCTGTGTTAGCTGTGCACAATGGAAACGGGATCCTAGATTATGAGTACACGTATATGCTGACACAATGTAAAAACAAAATTGCTATAAATACACACAATTACCATACACAATTGAAACGTAACTTTGTAAACTTGTTGCGTACTTACTTGTATTGCCACACGGTGTTTGGAATATATTACACCAACCAGCAGTCATTTTCTGATATGTCCTGTCCTGTGCTTGTTGCTCCTCAATAAGCACAGACTTCTCTCGAATCGTACATTTTTCGTGGCACATGTCGATCCCTGCAGCAGTGGCTCATGAAAATTCAAAAGGATTTGTGTGAAAAGTGCTGCTAATTAGTGTAAAACCATATTTTTTTTCTTTCAATGGAACCTCTTAAGTCTAAGGTGCCTCAAAATATGCCTCAACAGTCATACAAATAAACAGATTTATTTTGTGTATGGTGTAAAGAGAGACTTCCAAATCTCATTAGACTTTGTAATTGAAATGATTAGTTATCAGAAATAATTAGCTTTTGTTTTGTTTTTGGTGCCAGTGCCTGTAAAGAGGACACGTGTAATGATATAGAACTGGAAATGCAACATGATGTGAAGTGTGTAATGCAGACACACCAAAGGTGGGATTAATTGAAAGCTGAAGGTGCTTTAACGTTGATTTTTTCAGGCGCCTGTTAAAATAATTGACATTTTTTTTATGTCTATAGCCGTCAAAGGCAGTGAATGAGTTAATAAATGCATAACTTTTATTTCTACTATTTCTTAAAGGAAAACCTTACTCCTTTAAATCCGCATTTATTTAAGGTCAACCAACACCATTCTACTGTAAGTGTGTATGTATATATATATATATATATATATATATATATATATATATATATATATATATATATATATATATGCCTGTTAATATAATTGAAATCTGTGAAAAAAAGACACAGGACACTTCATACGTGAACTTTTCTTATGCAGTGTGTATGTTGTCAGCCAGTTGGTACGTTAAGACATTTTTTTTTTATTCTGTATGAAACAAATCAAATAAGTGTAATTGAATGCATGTTGAGAGTTCCACAAGTAAAAAGGGTGTGTGCCTACAATGCCCGAGTTCAGCGGCCCCCCAAAAACAAATGATTAAATATACAACGTACCATTATGATGAATGTAGTTGTCGTAATTAGGGGAGCCGTATTGCGGTCCCATTTTGGGGGATTTAAAAATAAATAAATGTTCAAAAATAACTCTAAATATTTATGTTTCATGCACCATATTTGAAGCATAGTCGCTTTCCATAGCTGTTGCTCCTAGCAATGATATTTGATGGTGATAAATCACAGTTAAAACGGCGTAATGGCACACGAGCTGCACCTTTTTGATCAACTCATTCAAATATTTTTGTTCCGTTTCTCGGTGCAACCACAGAGCATGGGGACCCCTGTTCTAAATGACTGAAATCAATTAGCTTGTTACTTTAATAAGCATCAGTCAAGCCCGTGATTGATCTGGCGGGAGAGCTGAGCCTTCATCGTGAGAATGTGGTTAATAAGAAAGAAAGACAGCTTTCTGGAAGTACCTTTAACACTGTTATTAATATGTGATGTGAATGTAGTAACTGCATCTTCTCAGGGCGCTTGACCTACTACAGCTTCTGAAGCATATGAGAGGATTTGACACAGAACACCTACATTTGGAATTGACCTATACTCAGAGTGTGTATTTGACATGAAGATACATACGTGACAAACTAAGGTGGATGGGAGAATTTGCACGAACAGAAAAAGCACGCAGTTACGCCGATTCCCTCTCATGCTTTTGAGAAAATAAAAAGCAGTTACTCTCAAGGGTTTTACAACATTATTATTTTTTTTTTTTTGTGTGCAGAATATGCCTTTTATTTTTAGATTTGATTAGGATAAGTTTGACTCTTAACTCATTCACTGCCATTGACGGCTATAGACGTCAAAAATTCATTTGAACTATTTCTATTAGTTTAACATTTTTATTCCGCTTTTGTTATCAAGAAACGTAGAATTTTTGTTATTGTACATTTAGAACAGATATACAATTTGTGATTAATCGTGAGTTGACTAGTAAAGTCATGCAACTAATTATGATTAAAAATTGTAATCGCCTGACGCTCCTAATTTTTTAATAATGGTTTCTTTCTTTTTTTTAAATCGCGTCAGACGATTTTTTTTTATTGTAGTTAATTGCATGACTTCAATAGTTAACTCACGATTAATCACACATTTTACATCTGTTCTAAATCTACACACATTTTTCATACTCTTAACAAAAGTGGGAAAAAAATGTTAAACTAATAGAAATAGTTTTAACGAATTTTTTACGTCTATAGCCGTCAATGGCAGTGAATGAGTTAATAAATGCATAACTTTTATTTCTACTATTTCTTAAAGGAAAACCTTACTCCTTTAAATCCGCATTTATTTGAGGTCAACCAACACCATTCTACTGTAAGTGTCTATGTATGTATGTATGTATGTGTATATATATATATTTTAAATTATATAAAAATTGTCCCCGCCAAATTTGAAGAGCACCAGTTATGTGTTAATTATTTTGACATTTAATGCTATGAGGACATCTTCAACATTTTTTTGACCCACTGCACACGCTCATCCTCCTCTTTTTCTAATCAGTTAATTACTTGCATAATTTAAAATGAAAAAAAAAGGACCCCGATATTTTGACATGAACAAATAATCTAAATGTGATACGCAAACATTCATTAAATGCTTTACTTTATTAATGCATGACATTATGTTTAATGCTCAAACAAAACATGTGCTACCTTAAACGTAGCCATCCACTGTCACGCTAAAGGATCATCTATGGTAAAAATTAATAGTGGGATTAATCTGCGTTAATTCATGATTAATGCGATATTTTTTTGTGATTAATTAATCAGTTAACGCTTTAATTTTGACAGAACTACAGATTTTTTTATTAATTCGTTAATTTTCCTAGTGAAATAAGGCAATTTATTCTTTCCTTTGGTAGATTTAGTGCACATATAACAATAGAACACAACTGTCTTGAAGTATCAGTCAAATTCCTCTAAAACGGGTGGCACTCTTGGTGTCGTCTTTTCTGAAGAGGCAGGCATTAAATGAAGTCAAGTAATGAATTGAACACAAAGGGCAGAAAAAATAATACTCACAGTGATGTACTCTTTATCCACTGTGTAGAATGACTAATATTAGTGTCGTACTGATGAGCTGGGAGAGGAGTTCAGACACCTCAATGAGCAGTTAACGGCACTACTGTATTGCTTAACTATGGATGGATGGATGAATCACATTGAATTTGGATGACAGGCCTAAAATGTTACGCCGTGCGACAATCCTTTTTTTGATGGACTGACGGCATTATGCTCTGGAATGACGTCGAATGATGAGCCCAAAGCGCTGCTCATCAGCGTGCACCATCCACCCACCATTAGTTCAAGTGCCTTGATCAGCCATGTGCGAAGCCTGTAGAAAAATAGCGCGGCATGCGGTCGGTGGCCGAGTTATGGCGGCACATTTGCGCTCCCATTTCACACCCGACTAAGCGGGTGAAAAGTCATAGAAGTGCAGGGGGAAATGATGATGGAAGTGGCATGGTCAATAACTTTCATTATGTGTCTCTAACCTTGTTCTGTGTGCTAATTAATTTTCTGCTACCTGGCAGTCATATGCTACCTACGCTGTGTTAGGAGCTCGGGGAAACACATCAGTTCCGGAGCGGGATATGTGAAACGAGTCTCTCGCTTCGGCTTTGAGCTGTTTTCTTCATAAAGTTCAGCATTCTCCCCTGTTGTGTGGGAATAAATAATAAAGGTAAACTTTCCTTTTATTGTTCCAAATCCATTTGTTTTGTCAATACCTGTTTTACTATGAGAGCCTGAGTAAGTTGAAGAAATAAATTGTTTATTTTTTTTTAAATTCAATAATAGTGTGGTTTTAAATCTCAGCATGGAGAAATCAGAAAACCATCAAAGGATACTCATTGCAAAACAGAGGTCTTTGTTACTTTGCTTTAACTGTAATTTATTCAGGTCATTGTCACTACTTTGTATTTATTTTTCTTATTAATTGACTTCATATTCATTTTATATTATAGTAAGACCGCAACTGACTCTTAACTCCTTCCCCAACATCTCACTGTGTGATCCCAATAGTGGATTGAGTGAAACAAGGAGTGCAGGATTTTAGCACCACCCTGTGGCATGATAGAGAACAACAGCTTGTTTGTTTCATAGGCTTAAGTTCGTCTCTCAGGGATTTCTTTATACATTTCAATCAAAGGATCGCTTTCAAACCACTGTGACCATTTTCATACCATTATTGCATAATTTACATACCAGTGTGTAATGTCTTTGTTCTAGAGGCTGCCATCAGGAGAAACAGGCTGCATCAAAGACAAACCGAGACGGCCATTACGTTAATAGCAAAATGGTCCTTGTGTTTCAATGGTAGCGCCGTAATCTCTTTAACAATGATTTTCTTTGATATATATTATATTTTAAAAATGTCACATTTTCAGTGTCATTTTGTACATTCTTAATGACCTTGGGTGTTTCACCGATGGTTCCCAGTTCCAGTGCAAGTTCATTGTATTGATTTCTTGCAAACATGCATGTCTTTGTCTCTGGTGTGTTGGTGTTTGCATCAAATACGCATCATAATTAGAATAAGGCCTATCTTCTCTTCTATTCTCCTTCCTCCTCACTCTCCAAATCGGATAATTCTATGAATAGACGTGATGCGATTGCTACCTTTTCCTGCAAAGTGCCAGTGAGCAAAGCAATGCCAAGGAGAGAGGTTCGTTTTGGCATTGAGCCTTGGTGTACTGCAGACACCCAAACACAGTGATCACAAAGAAGAATGTCCTAGATTTTAGTTGGGAACTGGCTGTGCGGGCGTGGTGACAAGATATTAATTATATGTTTTGACGGGGGTAACCTGTCACACAAAATACATCCTGTGATATTCCTTCTTTGCTATTCTTATTATAGTGTGGTTGGAAAACTGGGTTACAGGCACAGTGTTTACAATACAGATGCATAGATTGCTATACTATATCAGTCTTCCTTCAACCTGGAGTGTATCCCAGGTGACATGGTGAGAAGCTTGGAATAGCCTAAACCTACCACCTGTCAATCACATAAAAAGAAATGCTTTCATCACAGTTGTGTCCCTTCAAATCAAATCATTTATTCGAACAAAAAGTGAACATTTAATCGGCATCAGAGTCAAACTATTATCAAAATTCTCGACCAACTTATCACGTCACTGTGAAAAGTAGTAAAGTGCTATTAAAATTAGAGCTGTCAAAATTAATCGATTAATCGACAAGTAATTGATTATCGAATTAATCAACAATTATTTTAATAATTGCTGAATCCTTTGGAGCCGTTTTTAAATTAAAATTTTTCCAAAAGCCCTGATTTCAGCATATCAACAGTAATTGTTCACTGATTTCTATAGTCCTTCATGAAAGAGAATGATCATCTTCTGTGTTTAATCAAAATAAGACACTTGCAAACATTTGTTTTTACTTTGGAAAACAATGACCAAACCGGGAACATATAGTACAGCATCAAGCCCCTCTTTTTTCAATCACTTTTCCAATACAAAGTACAAAATAACAATATAATAAACAATAATCAGGAAGGGGGGGTGCATTTGTAATACACTTAAATGCAAAATTAAAATGAATCTGATTAGTCGATTAATCGATTGAATAATCAATCGATTAATCGATTCTAAAAAATATGCGATAGTGACAGCACTAATTAAGATTATAGACAAGTGACGTGATCAACTTACTAAGGAGGTGCGTCTGTTCACATGTCGTCATATCCTCCTGTTTTATGCACCTTACAGCTGCGCGGATTCTCGCATCCAGACCGCTGACACGTCCACCCTGCGTAACCAAGAAATGTGCGTGGAACCAACTAGGAGGCGTGATTTGATTTCAAGTCTGAGGCTAGCTGTAAATAATGGAGCAAGGAGTTGTGTGTCAATGTCATATTAATCCATTTGAAAAATATAGCAAACTTTAAAAATGAAAATACCTTCCATAGAGGATGTGTCATGTCATCCCCAGTGAGACACATGCGCCGAACGTCCTACACTTTATTTTTCTTTTCTTTTTTCTGTATGAAAATAATTCATGACTTGTGTGTGTCTTTCTATGTAGGCCTTATTTTTCCCTGGATTTCCCTAGCCATTGTGACTTTTGGCTTGTCTCATGTTCTGGCCAAATTGCATGACGTGTTGTTATTTAAGAGTTTCCAACTAATACCTGTTTAATTATAATTTAATTATATTTTTCTGCTTTATCACAATGTTGCTTTTGACTAGAATATCACTGATGTTGGGCCAAAACTTTGGACCTCCAAAATAGTCACATTTCAGGAGACCCCAAATTTTTTTTTTTCAACCATTGACATTGAATCATCAAAGAAAACAAGCCATTTTCAACACTTTAGATTGGTCAATAATTCGTAAAAATTACACCCACCCCGACGCCAGCGATATATAATCGATATAAGCTAACTAGCTAGCTAGCTAGGTAGCTAGCTAGATAGATAGATAGATGGATGGATGCATGGATAGATAGATAGATAGATAGATAGATAGATAGATAGATAGATAGATAGATAGATAGATAGATAGATAGATAGATAGATAGATAGATAGATAGATAGATCGATCGATAGATAGATAGATAGATAGATAGATAGATAGATAGATAGATAGATAGATAGATAGATAGATAGATAGATAGATAGATAGATAGATAGATAGATAGATAGATAGATAGATAGATAGATACTGCGAGCTCCCAATGAAATTCCCTCTAAAATGACTTCCTTTGGATGACTACCACCTCCATAAGCCCTTGTTTTATGTAATATGCGGACTTTCAATGGCTGCTCACTATTCATTGTGATCAGCACATGTTTTAAGCAAGATCACTCAATGTCCGTTTTGAGGTGACTCAGGGAAAGGACGGAGGAGAAAAGGTGAGACAGAAAGCGACTGGTGGCTCTACGCTAAGCAAACAAAGCCTTGACTATTTCAAGGTTGTCACGTGTCACGCTGCCCATGAGCCTGTCTTTGCTCAAGCCTGTCTGCATTATGAATGGCTACCATGAACCCGAGCTGTCAATCAAAGCTGAAGACAGAGACGGGACCTCAAGGCTGCGGGGAATATGAGAGCACTTTTTCTCCATCATCACATCTGACCTTAGAGGGGACGCTGGAAACCCCTTCACCCATCTAAAACACTTCACCTGGCCTTAGAATCTGCTATGAGAATTTAGCTGGAACATAAAAAAAAAAATAATGCTTATGTGCTATTCTGTCCAGAACAAGTGTCCCGGGTGCATGCTCTTATCAGTGTAAACTGAATTGCTATCCATAATTGCTACGCTATTTATTTTTAGATCACCACTGTATACAACAATGCAATAAAAAAGTATCCATTTTATGAATTATTAGCGAGCTACCATGCCCAATTTAAGCATAGCAAGATTGGTGAATGCATTTGTCATTGAAAATTCTGAAATTCTGAAAACAGGGACAGTTTGTTATAAACAAAAATTTGACAACGTTCTATTTTTTATTTATTCCCCCCCCCCCCCTCCAGAATCTTAAATTACTTTTATTTGCAAATACCAAACTTACTTTCACACCTTTTGTGCTGCTAGAGGCATAGTTCACAAGATGCTGTCACAACAAGACGCACAATTTCGAAAATTCAACTTTGACCTACTTCAAATATCAAACTTGGACAAAACTGGAATGAGTCCTAATTGCTGCTGAAATGGACTCTCAACTTTTGCAAGCAGAGGGATTGTTCTTACTTGTCGCTTCTAGGAGGCAGAGGAGTGAAGGAGGACGAGGGCGGGATGTGGTTCGAGGTGGGGTGTACTTCTTTGCTTCTTCAGACAAGAGCATATGAGTGTTCTCTGTCAGAAGGCGAGGAAATGTGAACAGTAAGAAGGTCAGAAAAACAGTGGCAAGTATGTTTACTCATATTTTCCGTTCAGGTGTTAGGAGCACAGATTTTCCAGTTTGTTGGACCGAAGGTCCAGCCCTGTTCAGGGGATGAATCACATATGAATAGTTATTTTATTGTACTTCTATTCACCAAGTTTCATCCGAATTTAAAACCAACACCTTTGTGTGTGTGGGTGGGGGTGTGTGTGTGTGTGTGTGTGTGCGTGTGTTGGTGGACGGAACATTTATGTAAATCTGATTCATTGTGCTGAAAAAGTAGCATTGCAACTTTAATGTAGTTTAGTAAGTGGCAAAAAAATATCACAGTAACAAGGCAGATAGTTACTTAATGAGAAGACATTCAGCAGAGAATGAAAAGAGATTTAGGAAGTTTGGATGATGAACAGTTTGTAGTTGCTCATCCTGGGAATAACATGCAATAAAATCACCCTTAAAAGGCTTCTTTTTTTTTTACTTCAAGTGTTCAGTCGCCAAAGTGGGTTCCCCTTGAACCTGTTTGCACATTACAATATTTATTTTGCCTACAAATATACAAGACTAGGTGCAGTTTCCAAAATGTCACTAAATTCCTGAATTAAATTGAATTGACCAAAACACCTTACAGAGCAAGACCCCGCAGCGCAACAATATGAGCATATTGCATCATCGGTAAAGTCAAGGTTGGTAAATCTGAAGCTATAATACTTCCCTCCCCTATTTTTTATTGAATACATTTTTTTCTCCATTGCCTGGGAAAATATTGGAAATGAGCCAGACTAAAAATGAGCCGTTTCTCAGAGTCGAGTAATATGAAAGACTCTGACCTCTGCTGTGAGCAGGTGTCTGAAGGTATTTTAAGGTACATCGGCCTAATGACTTATGAATGTGTGTCGGGACACACATCGGGACTCTGTGTGGTTCTGACCACCGTCTTCACTTCATCTACTGACTTAATTGAGTCCATCCTGTGACTAATTAGTATGGACGAGGTGTGAAATGTTGTATATTTAAGGACAGCAGCATGAGTTAGGTGACAAGAAGGGCAAGGCTTTTTTTTTTTCTTGAAATAAATGAGCATTTCCCATGATTAACACCCCAGTTGTGATATTTGGTCACCTGTGCAAATGCAGAATACTGGCCTCCCAAGAGTTTGGAGCATCATGTGATTCTTACTCAGCCAATCAACGACGACACTGACATAAAACACTTGCTGCATGTAATGTTTCAATGACAACTTGGCAGCAGACAGAAAAGTAATATAAAGCGAAATAAAAGCAAATAAACATACATAGCTAAACAGCATAAACAGCTAAATACAGTGTGGCAGAGTTATATAGTTACGTAATATATATTGCATTTCATCATAGCTCATGGTGAATAAAAGGATCTTAGGCTAAAAACTGGAGTATCAAAATAATTGTAAATTCATTTGACAATTGACTAATTGTGAAGTAATCAAATAATCGCTGCACCGCTACATCGAATCAAACCGAACCGAATCGTTCCATATATATATATATATATATATGTATATATATATATATATATATATATATATATATGTATATATATATATATATATATATATTAGGGGTGTTAGAAAAAATCGATTCGGCAATATATCGTGATATTACAGCGCGCAATTCTCGAATCGATTCGATATGTACATGTACAAGTTTACTGATTAGTATTTTCTAAATTTAAATAAAAAAAAAAAATCGCAATAATCAATTTATAGATACGAATTCAATCCCCAGGTACTAGGCAATTCACACCCCTAATATATATATATATATATATATATATATATATATATGAAGATGTGTGTACTGAATACAATAGACAATTCCACTTGATGGTACTTGATGAGGTAAGAAAAAGCCTCGGCAAGCAGGCGTCGCATATATGTGATGAAAGGAGCCACATAAAGGAAGTGTCACATAAATAGTTCCTAAAATAAAAAGAAGGGAACTAATTATGCTCTGTTGTTGTTTATACAATGCTCGAGCCCCCATCTTTTATTCATCAAGACTCAAGGCAGCTGCAGGTTCGCTGTCATAGTCGCTCATGCTCACTCGCTCAAATCTCATCTCAAACAGAACCCATTGAGCCGTGGAACCGCATTCTGAATCACAATGAACTTATTGCCACCTGTGAAGGAAAGGGTGAAGAAAAATAGCATTAGCAATGTAAACAGGTGGACCGGTCAAGAAAGACTGAGCGAAAGGGGAAGGAGCAAGAACGAGAGGGAGGGAGAGAGAGAGTGGTTGAGGCTTTTCCAAATGTTGGCCAAATTAAGAAAGTCAACTTAGGGTAGCCCGCTGGCTTGCAGCCAGTCATCATCAGTCTTGCATGCACTGTTGCACTTATTTTCAATTCCAATAGACACAAGTTGCATGTTTCTTTTCCAGCTTTATTTACTTTTTGGATGACATCTTAACGTTTGTTTCCCCAGCCTAATTGTAATGCAAACCTTAAATTAAACAATTTCCCTTCGGATCATCTATACATCAAATGCAGCAAGAGGAAGAGATATTTGTGTGTACAAAGTGCATGACAACAAAGAAGATTTCATTTCATTTAAAAGCGGACGGATCTGGAAAACATGCAAACCGAGCAGTATAAAGGACTGTGAAAATACTACTACTACTAATAATAATAATAATGATAATACTATGTAAATAAATATTAGTGTTGCACCAATACCGTTTTTTGGCCCCTGATACCGATTTCGATTCCCAATTTTACAGTATCGACCGATGGCAATACCGTACCGATACCTAGGTTTCTTTTTTTTTTTTTTCAACATGAAAAACCTGCCCGGCCATTGGTTCAGAGCATTCAAGAGCCAATAAGATATCTTAGCTCGGCATGCAGTGAACACATCACACATCAGTGAATGTCGTGCACAAGAAAGACACAGGACGCTGCATCCAAAGTCTTATGTTAGCGTCGGAAATAATGGTATGGGCATGTTACTTGTTAGTACTTGCTGATGCCGATACCACTGTTTTTATGCAGTATCAGGGCCCCTCTCGATACCGGTATCGGTATTGAAACAACACTAATAGATATATAATTGAGACATTACCAGACGAAGGTTTTAATTTTACATTTTACATCTAATAAAATGATATTATTACAACTAAACTAAACTGTATCTAAATTGTTTTTTAACCACTAAAAACATGGTGGTTCTACAGCCCGAGAGAGATGCCATAATGTGAGTCCATTTTTATATTATAAGAATTGATAACTTTTTCTCATAATAAACGTACTTTTCTCCTCCAAAATGTCTCGACCCAATCCTTCATACTTCTGACAACCGTTGCCTGTGTAAAACAAAAACACACACAGAGCAAATCGATACCGGTGCGTTTTAAAGCTTTATCTCAAGGTTAACCTTCACTAACCATTTAGAAAAGAAAGGCAGTTGTCTGTGTTTTCTGTGGTTCCTTTACGACGACAAGCTGAAGATGATTCAAGGCGACAGTCTGCGTGTATGTCTGTTTCAAATCAAAACCAAGAACCAACAGTGCACTTAAACATTTCACCGCCTCGTATACCTTGGTTTTCATTATTTTTATAATAGTGCTAAACCAGCATGAGAGCTGCTTGGGCTTGTTCTATCAATATTACAGACTGCTACGTATGAAAAGCAATCTAGGGTTGCCATGGCAATGACAAACCAAAATGGTTTTGAACCCTTACAGTTAAAGATGAAACTATTACACCTTTTTTTTTTTTTTTATTGCATCAATGGCAAGAGAGGTGGAAAGGATAAATTAAAAATAAAGGTTTGGTGCTGCAGACACTTTTGGAGTTTATATGATCCATCTCTGAGCCGCCATCTGGCCGCCTTGGCTTCTGTTAATAGCAGGCTTTGCTCTGAGCTAACCAAAAATGTGTTTGGAGTCAGACAGCGAGGGGAAGAGGGGCAGACAAAGCCTGGGGGTGAGGAAGGCAGGAGGTAAAGGTAACAGGAGAGAGACGCAGCAGCGCACAAGGGGTAAAAGGGATATATTGTAGCTATACACATGGAGAAGAAAGACAAAAAGGATGAAAAAGCCTGAGCTTAAGAGACAGGTGCAGGAGCAAGTGCACTTCGGGGGAAACGTGTGCTTAGAATGAGGAGGAAAGCAAAGAAGCAAAGCTTTGGAGTACATGTGCCCCAGGGAGGATGGAAGGAAGTACCTTTTGTCTTCTCACCATCAGGAACTTCTTCGGAAAATAAACCTCACCACATATTACCTTTTTTTTTTTTTTTTTAATGTAACTCTCACTTTGAAGAAGAGTGAAGCTAATGCTTTCTCCCAGAGTGATGATCGAAAGTAGTTGTACCTGTGCCCACACAAATTCCTCCCCGTCTATATGCATGCGTCACACTTCCATTTCTATCGTTGCCGAATGTTTTGCGACACACCAGCATCACCTCGGTTGTGAGCCTGCATTTGTTGTCTGGAGTGACTTTCAAGGAGACGTGACCAATTTGATTTTTAAGGCTCCGCGCCTGCTCTCTTTATCCCGGGACCTGTCAAAAAATGACACATCACTAAGCAAGACAGCCCTGATACCGCAACTCTGCCAAATCCCGGAGGGGAGAACGAACGCAAGAGGAATCCATCAGCACTGATGAATCGGATGGATCTGTAATTGTTCTTTTACATGCAGGTGTGCTCTGCCTCAGTCCCCAGGGGGGAGAGGTTTATAAACGGAAAATAACGGAGCCCAATTAGAAGCAATATTGTGTTAAAGGAGAAAGTCTTGCGTCTTAGCGATGGGAGATGGTAATTAAGCCTGGGGCAAAGTTATAATGGCCCGGCGTCGCACTGTGAGTCGCGGAGCTCTCAACGAAAGTCCCAGAAGTCGTATTCTTCCTACGCTTGAACATTATAAAGGAAACTACATTTGGTTGTAACGACACCAAATGACAGGTTGATTAATAAAAATTAAAACAGTGCAAAGGCATAGATACACCAATCCTGCGTCGGGAGTCGGACAGCGTTGGGTTGAGGGCAGGATCGAGTTGGAATACGTTTCCAGCAAATTCGACATGTTGAATCGGCGTCGGGGGCATTTGATCACTGCGATTGGCTGTTAGCTAGCGAATCAGCGCACGGGGAAAAAAGAGCAAAAAGAGCAACTCAACTTTATGGTTTTTCAGGACAGCACACATGAATATTAAAGTCCCCCATAAAGAGGATATGATTATATTTCAGCATGATTTCGGCAAGATGATTTGCAAGGTCATTTGAAAAGTCCTTATTGTATTTTGGAAATCAGCACAGCACAGTGACAGTTTGGCCGATTTTAAAGAAGGTTTTTATATTTTTATATCCCGCCCCCTTAAAGAGGTTGCCGGTTGCCTTTAGGAATAATGACTACCGCCGGCAATGGTACGGAGGGGAATTACTTCTCGCGCATGCGCTGAAGGTACGCAATAGTCGGGGTCGGTGCGGTGTGTATTTACGTCATTTTTCTACACCACGTGCCGACGTCTGGGCCGACGCCACAGTGGGTAGGTGTCGGTCACATTTGGCCGACGTCGGATTGGTGTATCTAGGCCTTTAGTAGTCTGAGCCACCGTACTGTGCATGCTCCTGCGTTTTTCTAATACTATTCTTTGACCACTAGATGGCGCAAAGCATCACTGAATTTCCCTTTAAATATATCTAAATTGAATGAAACGTTCAAATCGCCTAACACAAATATCTGTACTGTATCGATCTATTTTTTCCATTTGTGCACAAGATTGGAAATCGGAAAATGATTGTTATCCATTATTACATTTAGTAAGAAAGAATATTGCAAAAATAAGTCATTATTTAGTTTTAGTTTTTTTGTGTGTGTGTCTTCTTTAGTTTTCTTCCTTGTCATCGCACTAGCTCTCCTTCCTTCACACAGTTGACTCATTCCAATCATCCAAGTGCCTTTACCTATCTGAAGTGCAAATTGCACAGTGTCATCTGTCACAAGGCTCCTTCCAATTTTCAAGTCTGAGGTGCAGTACCCTCTACTAAGATTTCAGTCACGTTCAATTAGTTTGCAATATAACATCAGGCACTTCTTTCCTAAGTCAAATGTTGCTAATTAGCCGACGGTTGTTAGGTGACATCAGTTGTGTTAGTTTAAACTCACCCAACTCTTCTTTTAGTCAAGTAAAATAATTTGACATTGTCACCATTTTGTCCTGCACAAACTTGTTTGAAATAGAACGGCACATACGCACATGTGACAATTTCTCCGCCATTATGTGACTAAATTACTTTTCTGTTGACGCAGACTTCATGCAACTTTCTCATCTGCTGTACTATTTTGAGCAGAATGGCCGTGCACTCTTCAACTCTCTATTGTTGTCACACTAATTGACAAAATCACCGACCTGTCAAAGTCGTGCAATCAAAACTCTTTTGTATTCTCTTCACTGTCACTGTATTGCCATTCGCTGTCATATGCTGGCGACAACAACAGGGATGATAAAATGGGAGCATGCTCTTGTGTGCACACTTCAAAATGGTTTTAAGCTCATGGTGCGGCTCGTGGATTCCCGGCGAGAAAATGACTTCAGACCACACAGCACAGCACCATGTTGAATGCTTCGTTTGATTATTCTTCTCTAAAAACCTTTCCTAGAAGTGCAATTCTGCGGCCTGAACTGAAGCAACATACTTTGGTGTTATAGCAGTGACTTCAGTAAAGTGTCAAGCTTCTTCATCCCAACCAAACTAAGGACTAATTGGCAGAAATGTAATTGCGACAACTGGACTCTTGTTTGTTGAAGACGATTCAACTTGAACCTTTTCCAATAGGCCTCTTTGTCGCATGATTAGATGGTGGGACTTGAGCTGCATTTGTTTGTCGCTGCAAGCTTTTATTTGCTGATGCTCTGCACTTCTCTATCCTCTGAACCCTTCCACACACTTCAGCCGCACCGGTTACACACAGGAACGGCCTTGCTTAGCCCTGAGTGGTCGTTTTTCCATGAGATTTTTGGGGCTTTTCCGGTTACAATGGAATGGTTTTAAAACACTGCTGCATGTGCCCTTTTCCTGTTTTTAAAGCCCACGAGATAGATAGAGCCCATGCCGCCAAGTCCTAAAAAAACAGTACACGTAAATGGATTTTACAACAATACTTGATGAGACTCACTGTTAGTGTCTTTTATCTGTTTTGTTTTTTTAAATGTTTGCCCCATTCTAGTGCATCTCTTTACTTGTTCCCAGATTTTTTTGGTGATATGGTTTAGAAGACTCACCTCAACGTTTCCAGGTTTGTATAACAAGCTGTTCTACGAATAATACAGTGAATATATTATTGGTAAAACAATAAAACTTGTATTGAATAGATGGAAACAAGTAACATTAAAATAGCTTATATATATATATATATATATATATTAGGGGTGTGAATCGCCTAGTAACTTGCAATTCGATCTGGATCACGATTCATAGGTCACGATTTGATACCGATTAATCCCGATACGAATCTATAAGTCAATTATTGTGATTTTTTTTTTTTACTCAAATTTAGAAAATACTAATCAATAAACTTGTACATGTACACTGTAAGATTTGTATGAAAATGTACTTCAGGCTTATAAACTGTGGTTCACGATATTTAACAAACAAACAAATCAAATTTTAAGGCTTAGTGTTCCATTAATATAGCATTCTTCCATGCTTAAAGTGTGAACCCTAACTCTAATTAAAACATTTTGTTGAATATTTCCATCAAAAATTGATCTTTAAAAATCGATTTGACTGCATATTGAATCGATACGAGAATTGTGCGCATTAATATCGCGATATATTGCCAAGTCGATTTTTTTAAACAACCCTAATATATATATAACGAGCACACCTGCCAAAGGACTGGAGGTAGGACAAGAAAGGTGAAGCAAAGAGCAAATATTTTAATATGTAACGTTGGCCTTCGTGAGCAAATAATCCTCAAGTGTGCATATATTGAAGATTTGTGAATATGCAGCAAGTGTGATGCTGAATCCAGCAACATGACACCCGCCACATTCTTTGTTCTAATCCCTAGAAAGACGAGAAAGGCCTATCAAGGATTACACGAAAATCTTGTGTTGTTTGAGTCATTATAGAACTCACCTGTCTAGAATGCAAAAGTTGGAGCCAGAGAGTAGCCATTAACTCTTAAGCAAACAGACACATAAACAAAATATGTCACTCTAGATTTTTTTCAATCTTTTTAACCCATTGAGTCAAAGTTTAAGCATTTTCTGTAGTCCTGTCACAAATTTTACGGTCCCGCCACCCTTTGCGTACAACATGACATGATTTGTAATTGATATACATTACAGTCTACTTTTTTTTTTTTTCCTTTAGTTGGGTTGAACATTTGACTACATTTCCTTTTTTAATGGAATGGAAAAATCTTTCTTCCTGTTTTTGGAATGCTGTTGCAATGTTACTGTTGAGTTCAGCACAATAATGCAATCATTTGTGTAAGGTCGTTGCCCAGCATGTCTGACTACCTGTAGTTGCTTATGATTGCCACTTTGACTTTATACACTGTATGCATTTATGTAGGCCCGTTGGCAAAGTATACAGTAGATATGGCCTGCTCTGTTTTTTTTTAGCATTTATATAATCAATTCAGTCCTGTAATATTTGCTGCATTTATTTGAAAATTATGTTTTAATTCATTTTACTCATTACAATGAAAATGAAAATATATTTGTCTTTATTTATACTGTATACAAATTGAATACTCAATAAGGGCTGCAGATTTATTTTTTTATTGTACAGTAAATATTATATAAAAGTAACATTAACAATGTTATCATTATTATATAATTATGCATCTAAAATGTTAAAAAAACCAAATTGCATTAAATAGTTTTTTCAATCATTTTTATTATTGAATTAATCATAATTCAATTTAAAATAATGATATGGTTGGGGTTTTTTTAAGTTGCTATTTTACATATTTTACGTGCACATTTGAACTTGAAGTAAGTTAACTCATCTACGAATGACATGGCCCTTCTGTTCATGTTGAAACTCAAATGTGGCACTTAAGCTCAAAAGTTTGCCCACGCCTTCCTGAGATGACCTTTTCTTGTATTCATGGCCTGGTCAGGCTTCATAAAAGAGGCTGACCTCTCACTAAAGGCCATCACCTGGAAGACCTCAGGGACAGAAGAATTCTCAGGATGAATGGTATTCCCGCACACTTTTAGACCTCTAAATACAGATTTAGTGCTTGAGCCTGCGCTCCTTGAAGATTCGAGCATCACAAACTACAAAGCAAGATTTTCACAACTCCTCGTCCAGTTCAATAATGGGAGACTATGTATTTACACTTTGCATATGTTGTGTTTGTTTTCAGCCATACAGGGAGCTTTATGGGCTGTGTTGTCGTGGCCCTGCCTCCTTAGCAGAGGCTTCCTGCTCGAGTGTACGGACCAGGACCAGGTCATCCACCCCTACTGTTTATCCATTTCACAGGAGAAGCTTCTGGACAGGGTGATCCAGCATGCCGAGCTCATCTACCACGTGGCCGAAGAGTCGTGTTCTTTGTTTGTAAGTAATGCCAACCTTAACCCAAACACATCCATTCAAAATTTGCAGCACGAGTGGGGGCTGCCTTCAGCAAAATTTGTGTGGGTCATCACAAAAGGATACCAACCCATACATCTGCAATAATAACATTAACAAGCTCGTAACCCTTTATTGTGATTAAATTAAAAATATGGTAATTGTATAATGGTATTATAATTCAATATCAATCAATGTTCTATGCTGTTTGTTATTATTATCGCAAACAAGTTAAAGCCTGTTCCAACTGATAATTGTCACCAACCTCTTACAATTGCAATTCTGCCAGCCAGTGGCAGAAAAAGGACCTCAACACAAATCAATATTGCACTCTTTTACGGTACAGTACATCATTTGAATTTTTTAAATGTTATAAATTATTATGAAATTACTGTATCAATGACTAAAAGTTGTAGCCGTTGTTCTATTAGTTTAACATTTTTTTTTCAATTTTTATGTTAACAAGAGTTTGAAAACTTAAATATCGCACATTTTATTGTATGTTTAGAACAGAAATAAAATGTGCGTTTAATTGTGAGTTAATTATTGAAGTCATACGATTAATTATGCATAATTTATATATATATATATATATATATATATATATATATATATATATATAAACATATGAATTTGTATGTACGCACAAAATCTGAAAAGGTTCAATTAATCTTTCAATAGCTTTCAGAATGATTTCTAATACTGTGAGGATTTTGTAATATATTTTTACTGAACCAAAATCACTGAGGTGTTAAATTCATGTTCAGTCTTGATGTGCTGTTGTCTTTTCACACCTGAAGATCTTCTTACCGCCGCCCTTCAGACTAACATCTCTTGTGAGCAACAGTTTCATTGAAAATCACTGGTGCATTAGAAATGTGATAATATGGTAGGCTGATGGTGCGGGAGCATTATGTAGCTTTCAAAAAGGTACACTGTGTACAGTATACTTTGTGGAGAGGTGACAGTAAGAGCTTGTCTCAAAGAAAAGGTTACATGCCATCTATCGATTGCAGTAGAACATGCTGGAATAGTAGTGAAGATGTTGTAGGTCATTACTCATTTTGTTTTTAAAAGGACAGACAATTCCGTGTTTATATGTGTCTTCTCTCTCCCACTCCCGTGTGTGCATCATGTGCAGGAAGACATATTTGTCCCATATCCGTTGCGGCTTCAGAGGAACCAGGCGGCCTATGCGTGCATTACAAAGGCCATCCCCATTCCAAGCTCCATTGGTGAAGTCCAGCAATTGTCTGTAAGCACAAGCCTCTCCTTTGCTGATGCATTTACGTATTTCTTCCAAACTGTTATTTTAAGCAAGTGTGTATATGGTATAATGGACATTCCAGAATTGGAGGACATTTTAGACATGAATATTTTTCAAAAACAGAGGATTTTTAAAAAAACATGTTAATATATTTTAAAGAAAAACAGCTAATGAACCATCATATAATTTGATTCGTCCAGCTCAACCATTAGCGGTAGACTTTCTATGAGATGTTTCATTTGTCAACCGTGTTACACTGAGGCGCCTGAATCAATCCATTACAATTGAGTCAAGTTAGTTTTTATTTGCATACTTTTTTATTTTATTTTAGTATTAGTCTAACAAGAGTACATGCTAGCTGTGTAAGCTTTTATGCAGATTGGTCAAGAATAAACAGAACTATAATAAAAAATAAAGAAAACCTTGACATTAATATGTCTTTTTTTATAACAAGAATAAGAGGGTTGTATTGGATTGAGTATCACACTGTATTATGGCCAAATAACTTGTTTCTGTGCATGACTTGTAGCGTAGCGTTCAGTTCAATCCAGAAATGACGTTTAAACTACAAGCTCCAATCGTATCCTTAATAACAACTCAATTGTACATTTAGTAAATCATGCATGTCTTTCAGGACAAATGGTTGCTCCACTCTGTGCTAATGCTGGTCCAGTCATGGATCGAGCCCTTGGTCTACCTACAGACAACACTAGACCGCTACGATGGTGCGCCGGAAATGCTCCTCAACAAGACCAAGTGGGCGTCTGACAAACTTATCAGTCTGGAGCACGGTGTGGTCGTTCTCACCAAAAAGGTACGTCACCTCAATTGCATTGTGGAGCCTTCGTCGAGCGCAATCTGACACAGGATGATGGTTGGAGACCAAAATTGTTTCCATCATAAAGCCTCTTTTTTTTTTTTTACTGACCGAGCAATGTTTTCGTTTGTTTGATTTGTCGATGTTGGGAAACACTGTTTAGATTACACATGAAAAATGGATATCAGTGATTTTGTCCACTACTGTCTAACGCTTTTTAAATTAATATACCAAAACTAAATTGTCTCCTGTGATGTGACTGAATATGTCTTTCCAGATGCTGAATGAGGGCCTACTGACAACAAGCTACAGCGAACAAGGCCTGTTCCAATACGACATGCAAACAGACGTGGTGGAATCTGTCATGAGGGACTATATCTTACTCAGCTGCTTCAAGAAAGATTCCCATAAGATAGCGACATTCCTCAAGCTTCTCAAATGTAGACAAAACGACAATTATAACTGTGCATGAAATCTAAATAATACGCTTTTAACCCTGGTTTGAACTCCGAGTAGATAGTGTCATGGGAAAACATTGTTTTCTGTAACATAACATACCTAGAATAAATATTTTAAAGACAAAAGAATGTGTGTTGTTTTTCTTTGCAAAGAAGTCAGATAAAGTGTCGAGAAGTGTTTGGCGCCATGTAGGTTCACTTCCCCTTTCAGTGACAGTGTTAAAGTGAGTGAAAACGGTTGCGGGTCTTCATGCCCTGCGATTGACTATCAACCAGTCCAGGCCAGGGTGTAGTCCGCCTTTTGCCACGAGTTCGCCGGCATAAGCTCCAGTTCCCCGATGAACGCTGGACAGGATAAGTGGCACAACAAATGGATGGATATATTTGGTATATTGGTATATTTTCTCATAAAATGATTTTTTCTTCTACTGTAAATGCTTCATTAAATAATTCTCAATTATGTTATTATTGTAACCTGGCAAAGCAATGTGAAAAAAAATCTGCTTATCATATCCCTTAATTTATTTCAGTTTCCTTTTTCTCAGCTGGAGTTTTATTATGTCGAGCTTTTGATTATTCCCATAACTCCCTTGAGTATTCAGTGAGAATTAAAAAATAAGGTAGCTGGTTTCTCTTCCACATTAGTGAAATTAATCACTGTCAGATAGAGAGAATGTGCTTAAAAAGATTATTTGTAAAAAAAATAAAGAAAAAAAAGCAAATTTTCTTGTAGAGACAGTAAACATGCACATAACAAACAGCAAAAAAAAAAAAAGTCTTAAAATATAGCTTTTAATGCTTTAAATTTTAACCGTGAATAAACTAGCAAGGAATCACAAAAGCAGAACCGTTGTCCTGTTTCCTCTGTTGGCAATGCAATGTTTAAATGAAGAGTCAAGACAATTTTCCACCTCGGTGGACAATGAAGAATGATTCTATTCTGTTCTATGAGGACGTTTCATGACTTAAGTCAGTATTGCAGAATTTAAAGATTTAAAACACATTATCAATTTTGTTTCTAATCCTAATTGTCAAAAAAACGTAAGCTACTATGCTAAAAGTTAGCCTCTGGGGACCCTGAGTAAAGTGGCCTTCAGGCGCTCTTTGCCATTCTTAGTAATAGAATGTGTGTTTCAACTGTCACATTCATATAATCAACAGAGTCAGTCCTGAATAATAATGTGTACCGTTGACTACCTCAGGCTTCATTAATTTGCTAAATGAAGCCTGTTGCAGCCCTTGACAGGTTCATTATAATGAAGTATCCTACTGTTTTGTTGTTTTAAACACTACAACAAATATTACAAAGCAATTTGGTAATTTTTAGACCTGAAATTGCAATGGTATCTAATTATATTTGCTAATTGCAATGTACTGGATGCTTGACATTCTGATTAAGGGTGATTCACACCTAGATAAGATGAAACAGTGTACACATAATAATTTGTAACATTTGAGCTAATATTTGAAATGTGAGAGACCCCATGCACCCACGACGTGAAAACAATCCATGTGTGTGCTTATGCAGCAATGGTTGTTTTAAATAATAAAGTTGACATTTTATACAAATTACAGGCATCATTATATAGAATCACCTTTTCATTTTGACATCTGGCGCGCACTCTTAGTAAGAGTCCCCAGTGTGTTGCATGCATACAATGTGAGATGCTTTGTATTTGTTAAATTGAAACTCTATGGCTTGAAGGCAAGAAATGCAATTAAGCCTGCATGATGATTTACTTGTTGGCGTATGGGACAAAGAGCATCAGCATTAGCTGGTCCTGGGTGGATATGAAAACTTTGTAGCATTTGTTTTCTTTGTAGCCAATGACTCTTGTTAAATAGTGATGTGTATTCAAAAAGGGGAAACAGAGCATATATAGTGGCGGTACCTCGACATGTGTTATTAGTGAGAAACCCATGGTCGGTCTATGCATTTGGTAGCTGCTCCTTCAATGGCGACTTAATACCACCATAATCACATCAAAAAGTAAAAATATCTCCACTAACAATCCACAGTCTCCTACCGCAAATAAGATGTCACAGTACCAAAATTAACCTGTTGGGGCAGCAGTGTGTCATGGTTATACAGACTGCTGGAAAAAAACAAAGAGGAAGAACAAGTAGTAAAAGAAGCTAGGCTAATAGGGTTGATCTCAAATGACGTCACGTTTTCCTCATCAATATGCATGAGTCGGTCAAAATAAACAGCGTAGGATACGCCCGTACACATCATTTTGGAAGAAAACGACGTCCCTGGCGTGAAATTTCAACATGGTTCAATCGACAAACACACTTTGGAAAGCAGTTTTTGTAGAAAGGTAACATTTATTGTATGATCGTTGCTGCCACTCCGGTGCGGTCTAGATGACTGCTAATATCGTGTTGGTCGGTAATTTTCACAAAAACAAACCAGATTATTGTCACGATTTTCATTTGAAGATTTTAAGCCTACCTTCGTCTACATCTGTCTAGTTACTTTTGTTAAAGTGGCGGTCAGAGCCGAATAGAGAGTTTGACCAACTCTGTTTTCAGCAGGGTAACAAGATGGCGTTTATATGTCATGTGACCAGCAGTTGACCGCTCACATCATAGAGATCAACTAGCATGTTGTTGTAGGCATAGGATTCCTCTATAGCGCTGATACTTTCTATTAATTTTCACATCTAAGCATCAGTGGCTTCTGTCGGTAAACTCGAGGTATTTTTGGTGCATTTACACCATGATGTATAGTAGCTAACATGTTGTAGCAGGCAGCTAATAGCAAGCCTAACGCTGAGCAAGCAGACGATAAAAAACACCTGCAATCGATTGGTTCTGGATTTTCAGCTGCTGGCCCATTTCCACCAACAAAATGTAGAGAGCACATAAAGGTGTCTTCGGTGACATTTTTCGCGTAAATCACTGCCGTTTAATTGTACATGCTTGAAACCAGCGGCCGGAGACATTCCTCTGGAAACTCCCTTCATTCAATCCGGGTCATAACATCGCCAGTTACATAACAGCAGACACCAAAGCAGCAGAGGTTTGTTGTAACCATTTTGCGTCCGTTAAGTATATTTATGGTGAAATAGCAAGTCAGTTCAGTTTAGCTTCGTACGATTACACTCCCTCAGTCGCCTGCCTGTGTTTCCTGTCCGAAAACTGGCCACGCCCATGCGATGTGCGCTGTTTTGAAAATAGTAGTTTGGGCGTAATTGTAAACTGCCTTATTGGTATATTATCTGGAAGGGCATTGCATGATTTCAAACTTCAAACTTCCTTGTCATTTACAATGTGGTTAATGACTTGTAGGACATATTCTACAAACACAAAACACAACCCATTGCTCTTCTACTTCTTTTGTGTTCAGCACTGGTCTGGTTGCTTCGTAATTGGCTACTTTTCCATTTCGCGTCACATTCATGGCCGAACTTGGTGTTAATCACATACACAGATTTATAATCAGTAATGTTGAACAGCTTTAGCATTTACAATTGTTAGACCCGCCCATTTTCCGAGCCAGGTCGTGGAGGGAAAATCGATCTTGACACGCTTCAGACCGCAGGTAACTTGTTCAAAATAATCTTGACAGACATCCGACAATTGGCTTTAATCAGCGCGGGAAGAAAATGCTCAAATCCAGACCAATTACCAGTATGCATTTTTTTTTTTTTTTTTTTTTTTTTTTTTTTGGAGCTCAGTATTGTTCATTCGGAAATGTCATCATCATTGCTCTTTTTTTTTTTTTTTTTTTTTTTTTTTTTTTTTAAATATATATATATATATATATACACATATATACATACATATATACATATATACATACACACATACATACCTTTTTTTTTTTTTTTTTTGTGTGTGTGGGTGAGTATGTGTGTGTGCGTGCGTGCGTGCGTGTGTTTGTTAGCTCACCAGAAAACCTATTAGAAAAAAAAAATCTTATACCGTTCACCTAAATCGAACACCAGGAGACCCGAGGGGACCGAAGAAAACCAAGGAAGGTGAAATCCAGCACCGACCAGACACCCCCCACCAGAACTCCTCCCCAGCCCAAGAAACATCCAGACCCCAACAAATCCAAAAAACATAAAGTCAGGGAGGCCTCAAGAGACCAACGGAGAGACCGAGAAAAGGAAGGAAGGACAGACGAAGCCGCGTGAGATCCGAGACACCAGCCTCCACCGATTCAATAACCTGAGGAGGAAACAGATTGTGTCTGAGTTTCGGTAGATGCTGGTGTGGTGGATCTGGCATGCATGAAAATCTCCACCAAAGAGGGGAGCCGTCGACCCCCGCCGGAACAGAGCAAGCGCAACACCTCAGGGCCCCCCAGGCCGCGGCAGCGCCAAAGGACGACCCCCGGGCCCCACCAGGGCCACCGGCCGGAGAGCAAACCCAGGAGCAGGAGCGCCCCCCGCCCCAACACGGCCCGCGCCCCCGGCCCAACGCAGCAGGACGGGGCACTGCAGGCCCACCAGGCACCCCACCGGCCCCCAACCCCCGCCCCCCACCACCCCCCGCCCCCCATCCACCCCCCGCCACCCACCCCAACCCAGCCCCAGCCGCCCCCATGCCCCCAATCCCCCAGACACCCCCCACCCCCAGCACCCCCCCACCCCGCAACCCCCACCACCGCCCCCCCCCCAACAAAGCCACCCCCCCCCGACCCCACCCCGACCAACCGGCAGCCCCCCAACCCCCGACCCCCAGCCCCCGGGGACCACCCGCACCCAGGCACCGGCGCCGAAGAGGGGCCGGACAGCGGAGCGGAGAGGGCAGCCGCGCCCACCCCACCCCCCGCCGTGTGGAAGGACGGAACACCGGGGGCAGAAGGGGGAGATGGGGGCACCGGAGGGCGGCCGACACCCCCGAACCCCAGGCCCAGCGGGGGAAGGCCCCGGTCGTCACCCCAGCGTTCTTTGTGAAAATTAACCCCTGTTACTGAGTCCGCCAGCTCGCGGACTGGCGAACTCTACCCCTAAACCGTGAATGTGACCCCACCCAGTGTATATACAAGTGTGTGTGTGTGGTGCATTAAAATTAGGAGCAGGTGAACCGGAGCCGATGGAAATGATATTCCCACGCTCCGATCCACCCGCCACCCAAGCATGTTGCTGAGTGTATGTGGTGCATTAAAAAAAATAGATAGGGCGGGGGGGGGGGGGGGGGGGGCGGGTGGCGACACGGACAGGGGACCGCAGCACTGCTCTATACTGCGGCCCCCAACCGATGGCACCCCCACAAGCCCCCAAGCCCCCCCCCCACCCACAAGTTGTGTGGTGTATTAAAATTGGAGGGGAGTTGTAGGGTGAAGACGGTGTTTCCACCCTACCCCACCCCCCAAAGTGTGTTATGTGCCCTATATGTCTATAAAAGTGTATTGTGCAAACCTAGTGTAGTGAGTTAAGAGGTGTGACCAGCGGGGCCCCCCCCAACCGGGCGGGGGCAGGAGGCGCACCGGCCCACCAAGCCCCCACCCACCCCACCAGGACCCCGGCGGGCATATGGGACCCGTCCGGCGGGGCGATAGGGCTCGCCCCCCGGATACTGGGTCCCGCCCGAGGTGTCAGGACGCCCACCGGAGCGGGGCGGGCACGACACCAAACCCCAGCCACCCCCGCCGGCCCCCATAGCACCGAGACCCGGGCCATGGATGGAGCCCCCGGCCCAGGGGAGGGGAAGGAAGGCGTACCGGGGAAGGGGAAGGGAGGAGGGAAGGGGACGACAAGAAGGGCAGGGGGCAGCGGCAGGGACGCAAGGAGAGGGGGAGAGGAGGAGGAAGGGCGACGAGGGAGAGGGGACAGGGAGGCGGAGGACGGGCGGGGAGAGGCGAGGAGGGAGAGGCAGCAAGGGGGAGGAAGGGGGAGGGGAGAGGGAACCACCGGGCACCCCGGCGGCCCACAGGCCCCGAACCGCGTCGCCGGGCCCAGAGCGACGGACCGCGCCGGAACGGCGCCGCCCCCGACACCAGGGAAAGCCCCGCAACGCAGCACCCCCCAAGAGACCCAGGGAACGGCCAAGACGCAGCCGCCACCCAGCAGCCAACAGAGGGGCAGACCCGCCCACTCCCCGCCAGGGGGGACAGCACCCACAGAATTAACCCACTGGCATGCCGTGAATCCGAATATCAACCCCTGGTGCCCATCGGAGGTGAATCCGCTCGATCCCGCTGGCAGCAGCCGGGTTCCTGACTATGGAAACACAACCATTAGTTACAAATTGCCTAATACAGAAACATCAATGCCAGTTATAACGCTGCTGTGGCTCTCGCTAACAGGCAGAATTAAAATCCAAGTTTAGGTTAAAAAATTCTATATACGTAGACCATGTTTCTTTAAATTTTGACATTTGGTTTTTATTTGAGGCAGATATTTTTTCCATTAAAATATGATTTATGAGGAGGTTAGACCATTGGTCGATATTCAAAGTTTGTTTATTTTTCCAGTTAACAAGAATTGTTTTTTTTGCGATAGTAAGGGCTACAAGTATAGATTGAAATTGTTTATGTGGTAAGTCAATTGTTGTTAAGTCACCTAGCAAACACAAGTTTGGAGAGAACGGTATCCTACAGTCCAAGACAGCGGAAAGTTTTTCTAAGACTTTAGTCCAGAAACACATAACCGGAGTACATAACCATAAAGCATGAAAATAAGTGTCTGTAGTGTTTTGTAAACACTGGAGACAAATGTCGGAGTCTGAGAGTCCCATTTTCTTCATCATATATTGAGTAATGTATGTTCTGTGAATAATTTTATATTGGATAAGTTGTAAATTTGTGTGTTTCGTCATTTTAAAAACATTTTCACAAACTTGAATCCAAAAGACAGATTCCGGAGCTATAGACAAGTCTGTTTCCCATTTTGAGATGGGTAAAGACGTTTTATCAGTATATGAAAGTAACTTATATATTTTTGAGAGTTTTTTTGTTGTTGTTGGAGAAAGCTTGGTAATATCTTTAGCTAAAACAGGCGGTTGGAGCGTACCCTGGAGTGTTGGAATTTGTTTCTTTATCATACTTTTAACTTGCAAATAATGTAAAAAGTTTCCGTTTTTTATTTTATATTTTTGGAGCAAGGATGTATATGATATAAACATATTATCTGAGAAGAGATGGTGGAGATGTGTAATTCCTTTCTGCTCCCACACATTCAAATAAAACGATTGGTTGTTAATTTGAAAGTCGGGGTTATGCCATAGGGGAGAAAGCCCGCTGGGCTCCACTTTGGCTTTTGTCATTTCTAGTGCCTTCCACCAGGCAGTCAGGGTGGCGGAAATCATTGGATTTTTAAAGCAGTTATGGCGCTTAATCGATGTTGTAATAAAGAGTAAATCTAGGAGTCTGAGGTTATTACAATCCTTCTGTTCTAGTTCCAGCCAACAGTTAGTATCTCTATTGGGTTGTGCCCATAAAATAATATATTGTAGCTGGTTGGCTATATAATAGTGCATAAAATTTGGTGCCTCTAGACCTCCTTTGGATTTATTTTTCTGAAGAGTAGATAGACTAATCTTTGCTTTTTTTTTTTTCCAGTAAAATTTTGTAACGGCTGAGTCCAACAACTGGAACCAGTTAGCCGTAGGTTTAAATGGAATCATTGAGAAAAAATAGTTTATTTTGGGTAAAACTTTCATTTTAATAGTGGCTATTCGTCCTATTAGAGAAATAGGAAGATTATTCCAGCGCTCCAAGTCACTATAAATGCTATCCAGAAGTGGAGTGAAATTTAAATGAACTAAATCAGTTAATTTAGGTGAGATTTTTATGCCTAAGTATTTTAAATTACCTATAGGAAATGAGTAGTATGGGTCCTGGCTTGCAGGGTTCCATGAATTTTCTGTAATAGGTAGAAGTGTTGATTTTGTCCAGTTAATAGAATAGTCTGATAACTGTGAGAATTTAGTTATTAAGTTAAATACTTCCCCTAATGAAATAGCAGGCTTTTCTAAATAAAGTAAAATATCATCGGCATATAGATTAATTTTATGTTCTGTTACCCCAGAGTGAATTCCTTGAATCATTCTTTCCTGGCGTATGGCTAATGCAAGCGGTTCAATAAATATTGCAAATAATAAAGGCGACAGTGGGCATCCCTGTCTTGTGCCTCTCTGTAGAGTAAAACTCTTAGATATAATCCCATTAGTAGTAACAGTAGCTTTAGGAGAATCATATAATACTGACACCCAGTGAATAAATGACTTCCCAAAGCCAAATTTATTTAAAACAGCAAAGAGGAAGGACCAGTTAACTTTATCAAAAGCTTTTTCTGCATCCAATGATATAATAACTGCCTTTTTATCATGCCGCTGTGACATACTAATAAGGTTAAAGAGCCTTCTAATATTATTAGTAGAGTGACGCTCTTTAATAAAGCCTGTTTGGTCGCTATGAATGATTGTCGGGATTACTGTTTCTAATCTAGATGTAAAAGCCTTAGTGATAATTTTAATATCAGTGTTAATTAGTGAAATCGGACGGTAACTTGATGGAAGGGTGGGGTCTTTTTCTGGCTTTAATAAAAGTTTAATTGCTGCTGTATTCATGTGTGGGCGTATGTGACCATTAGTTTTAATTTCTGTTACTACTCTTAAGAATAGTGGAGCAAGCATTGACCAGAAGTGCTTTAGAAATATAGCCGGATAACCATCAGGGCCGGGTGCTTTGCCATTTGGCATACTATCTAGAGCACTGTACAACTCGTTTATAGTAAGTGGTGCATCTAACATATCTTTATATTCAGTAGTTACCTGAGGTATACTTAAGCTACTGAGGAATGCCTCAATATGCTCTGGGTTAGGTTTATTAGTTTCTGAGTATAAATTGTGATAATAATTATAAAAAATTTGATTAATTTCTTCTGGTGATTGTGTACATTCACCAGTTGTACCTTTAATAGCCGTTATAAGCGATTTTTCCCGATTACGTTGAAGTTGGTTTGCAAGAAATTTACCTGATTTGTTATTATATTCAAAGTTGTTGTATCTCAATTGTTGTATTATAAACTCTGTCTTTTTAGTTAACATATCGTCTAACTGTATTTTTGTATTTTGTAAGTCAGTCCATATTTGGTTATTTGGGTTTATTGCGTACTCATCCGTCAGTTGTTTAATTTTATCTTCCAAGTCTTTTTCTAATTTTTGATCCTGTTTCTTTTTATAAGATGAATATGATATAATTTTACCTCTAATTACTGCTTTCCCGGTTTCCCAGAGAAGAGCTGGAGATAGGTCTGGAGAGTCATTTATTTCCAAAAAGTCCGCCCATTCTTTTCTTATAATTTTGTCAAATTCTGCGTCGTTTAGTAGTGAGATGTTAAAACGCCATGTAGGTGGTGGTTTAAAGGTATAATCAACTTGTAGGGAAAGGGAGACTGGTGCATGGTCGCTAATAATAATAGGATGTATTTTTGTAACGGTTTTATCAGCAATAGAATTATTTGTAAGAAAAAAATCAATTCTTGAAAAGGACCGGTGCACAGCGGAAAAGAAGGTAAATTCCTTCTTATTTGGGTTTTTAAGTCTCCAGCTGTCGACGAGGCCAAAGTCATCCATATATTCCCCTATTACTTTTGTGGATTGTGATCGCCTTATACATGTTGTTTTATTAGAACGATCTATTAATGGATTTAAGGTTGTGTTAAAGTCTCCTCCAATAATAATAGTAGAGTTCGCTGCTAATTCAAACAGTTTAGAGAAAAATTCATGGAAAAAGGCCGGATCATCATTATTAGGGGCATATAAATTACCGAATGTATATATTTTATTAAATATAGTCACCTGAATAATAATGTATCGGCCCTCTGGGTCTGTTATTGTATTATTTAGAGTAAAGAGTAAATTATTATGTATGAGTATACAGACTCCCCTTTGTCTACTGTTATAAGGGGCAGAGTACGCTTGGCTAAAATTTTTATCAATAAGTAATTTTTCTTCAGATTTTTGTAGGTGGGTTTCTTGTAGGAGGCAAATATCTGCTTTTAATTTTAAGAGATGGTCTAAAGTTTTTATTCTTTTTGCCTGTGAGCGAGCGCCACAAACATTCCAGGAAACCAAAACTAATTTATGCATACAAATAATATAAACACAGTCCTATGTATATATCTGTATAGGCCATTTGCCACCACTGGCATGTTATAGGATAGAATCAAAGTGGTTAGGTGATTTATATAGTTTGTATAAAATATGAGGTAACGTATAAGGCAACATGTAAGGTAATGTGTAAGGTAACGTGTAAGGTAACGTGTAAGGTAACGTGTAAGGTAACGTGTAAGGTAACGTGTAAGGTAACGTGTAAGGTAACGTGTAAGTAAATAAAACCGTGCAAAAACGAGTAGGGCGGTGAAAGTGAGGGAAATTAACAGGGGATTAAACATAACAATACACCAGTAACCCCAGCGAGATTTTTTTTTATTTTATTTTTTATAAATATACTTTAGATATAGTTGTGTATTAATATTATATTTATAATATAGCCTAAACATAATAAGTATTCATGTTTTTGGTTTTATAACCACATATACAGTATATGTATACACCTAGTAATCAAACTAAGTTTAGTTCCACCAATGCTAATTAGAACAGCCAGGGAGTGGAATTGGGGTTCCGGAATAGTTGGCCATCGATATATAACTTATCAACGGCTATCGTAGTCCGCTTACCCTCCTGCCTATTTTGTTTCATTATAGGAAACAGTACCTTTCGCCGCTCATTGATCTCTCTCGGGAATTGATCATTCATTCCAAATGAGGTCCCTTTAAGCTCCCGTCCTTTACTTTTAACAAATAATTTCTGTTTAAAATGCTCAAACTTTGCAATAATAGGACGGGGTTTGTTGCCTCTACGGGCTCCAAGCCGATGTACCCGGTCAAAAGAGATGTTATTTACCGTCTCCTGAGGAATTTTTAATGAATTCGTCATAAATTTTTTTATCTCAACCTCTGGGTTATCAGAGGTATTCTCAGATATACCTGAGAATATTAAATTCTCCCGCATACTGCGGGATTGTACATCTAAAACTGTTTCTTTTAGCGTTTTATTTTCTTTTTTCATAGTTTCCAGCTCGGCTGAAACAGTCGTGAGTGTAGAATGTAACTCGGCATTTTCCTGTTTAAGGACACTTACCTGCTGACTGATAAATTCCATACTTACTTTTAATTCTTTGACGTCCTCGAGGATGAGGCCGAGGACGTCAAGTTTTTTATTTATGGACTCCAGCACACTGACCGAAACGTCCGTAGTGGTGGTGGTTAGGTCGTCCGTGTCCGTCGCTGAATCGTTTTTCCTCTTCTTCGAAGAGGGTTTCTTTGATGGTTTCTCGACGGCAGGATCCTCCATCGCGCAGCTGTAAAAATATCCGTCGATGAAACGTTCAAGGTCCTCCACGTTGGGTGGTATTTCAGATCTGCCGGATGAAAAAGAGAGAAGAGAAAATGCAAGATATATGATGGTTAAATTTGGATTAGTTTAGTATATTAGAGCTAGTTCTATCTTAGCAGCAGGACGCCGCCATGTTAGGGTTTCTGGTCTCGCTGTAGGTCTCGCGATAGTCACAGCATCTCGTGAGCGACTTCCTCCTCTCGTGAGCGACTTCATTTATCCCGCTAAAGATGGGACTTCGCCTGAAATAATGTTGGAAAAGCCACCATCTGTAAAAGTAGGCTTTTAAGTCATTTTGTTAATCTGAAAAGAGCCCCTTATGTGGGTTAGCAGGATTTCCCAGCCCTCCTGGCAGGAACAACGAACCTTGGCAGTGATGTGATGCCCGTAAACAAATTTGAAATAATCCAACACTTTTCTCAGATATCCCGCCTTTATCTCATCAGCTCGTCGGCAATAATCGGAAAACATCTTCGCCGGACATTTTTGATCCAGCGGCTGTGGAACAAATGTGTTCGTTCCCTTTAGGCGAGGAAAAAGAAGGAAAATGCCAGAAGAGGTTCGGCTTAAATCAATGCAATTTCCTGCTCTTCACGTCTGTGGCCAGAGGGAGCTTCTTGGCGTTTTCACTTTTCTGTCTTTGATATACTGTGAGTCTCCACAAGCAGAGGGAGGCGAGTGCTGGAGCATGTATTTGTCTTCCTGCCAATGTGTGTCTGCTTATGTTTTTCTTAGATCAAAAAACAGGAATGAAAATTGTGTGCGTTCACTTCACTTCAGGAAGCACTTTCATTACTTCAAATATAATAATTTCCTTTTCAGTAAGACTCCAAGGATTACCAGCGTCTGTTTAGCTTTCGTTTTATTGTTGTCTTTCCCTGAAATAAAAGGTTTGATTGGAGCTTGTACATCCCTTGTAGATTGACCTATGACCTCTAAGTGCAAATGGATCATGATCGGTGTGCTCACTTCACTTTGGGTCTAGATACTCAACACTAACATTTGTCTCCTAATTTCCCTCTTATAAACAGGGTTTAATACCATGTAACATTATATATATATAATTTTCCCTTTGACATCAGGCACTTACTTAGAAAGAGCCCCTAGCGTGTTGCATGCTATGTGAGGTGCTTTGTATTGGTTATAATTGGAACGTAAGTGCATGGCTTGAAGCCAGGAAATGTAATTAAGTCTGGATGATGATTTACAAGTTGAGTTTGTATGTTTGCATTGGACAAAGGGCATTAGCATTAGCTGGCATGCTAAATGATTGTATTATTTATAGCGTTTGTTTTCTTTGTAGCCAATGGCTCTAACATAGCCGGTGATAACTGTCAAACAGGGAGCAGAAAACATTACAGCGGGTACCACGGCATGTTTTATCATTCAGAAAACAACAGGAGGAACATTTGGTACCTGCGCATTCAGTGGCGACGAACCTGACTTCATCCTCCTCTTATTGTCATCCTGTGATACTTGTGATTTGGGTTACGCTAACGCTGCAAATATTACCATCATAAGATAAATGGGTCTAATATTTATATTTATTTTTTCCAGTGGCCTATCCTGAATGCAGCTTCCTGAATTCTCACTGTGTACAAGCAAAGCACAACACTCGGAGCTGCTGCCAAGGCACCTTATCTTTGGCTGGCAGCCTGCAGACAGAAAAGAGCCGCAAAGGTGGGCCGCTTGATTAAAGACGGCTGCGGAGGTCAAAGGCTGCGGGGATGGGAGAAAATGCCTCAGTGGAGATACAATAATATTCGTAAGGCGGAACCTCTAAAGTTGAACACATTAGTTCATGCGACATTGGTTGACCTGTAATTTGTTTAGATTAACAAAAAAATGGAAATAATGAAAATAGACATTCGGTGCATTCCGACATACTCATTTGCTCATTTGACATGCCCCTGGCGCACATGATAATTTGGCAGCAGAAATTCATCTAAAATCTACGTCTGCTGCAACCAGGTCTAAATTTTGGTGCGGGTAGTCTGAGGCGATGTTGGCACACCACGGATGTTGTAAGTCCTCATAATATGACAACAGTGTACATCAAACTCTCTGAATCATTGAATCATCTTGGGGGGAAGGGGGGGGTGTCACAACAGGACACGAGCCATCAGGGTGGAAGGTGGTCTCTTCCACTTCATAGTGCAAATCTGTGATCTCCCTGGCCAACTTTACATCATCTACTTGGGAAGGTCTGCTGACAGTTGCTAATAAATGTGCTTGGCACACGTCGGTCTCCCACTGGATTAGAATCAGTTTATTCTTCCGCCATGTGAAGGACTATTAGTCAGTCTCTTGCATGTGGCACTTAAAGGGAATGAGAGGAGCTGCTTAAGTCAGTCTGCCTTTTTCACACCCACAATGGCGCAGAAGGCCCTTTTTTGAGTGGCATAGGTTGGCAACAAGAACAAAACTTAGCTTAGCCCACGCCTGTGAGATTTAGATTTAGCACTGCTTTTGCAGACATTCTTAAGTTATTCTTACACTTGAGAAGGTTAACCAGTATGAATAAAAAATGTATTATTCATTTATTTTATTTATTTTTTATTTATTTATTTATTTATTAATTTGACGATTAAATCTTTGAATGCAGGCCCCCTTCCATTAACTTCCAGTGCATTTTCTTCTCCGAAACCCTTGTTGAGGCTGCTCATCATTTTAAGTGTGACCCCAAAAAATACAATGAAAACACAGTTTACTTATGAGTTAATCCTTTTTTAAGGTTATCAACAGAGGTTTGACTTGGTTGGCTCTCATGAAGCACAAAGCTCTGTGCAATTTTTGAATATTATTTTTATATTCTTTTTACAAAAAATAGTAGGGTTCCTGTGGCATTTGGCCCAATATGCTCAAACATTTGTCATATTAGGACCTACTTACTTTGTTTCCACGTCCTCTGGTATTCTGAATGAGTGAAAATGTCTCCAATCCTTTGTGGTGAACAAGCTCTTGGCTCCTTTGTTTTTGCTTTGGCTTTGGCCCATTCAAGACCAAAACCACGTGCGCCAAATGGTGACTTTTAAAAGGTGACTAATTAAAGGTACAAAAACAAAAAAGGTTACGTTTGGCAGACGGATGATCCACAGGTTCCATCTGGTTGAAAGTGATAAGGCTGATTTATTTGGCTTTGTCCGATTGGCCACCGATGCCTTTGTGTTGTTTGTTTTGCTTTTGCTTGACATTGAAACATAACTTGACATGAAATTGATTTGGAGGGGCGAGCGAGATTGAAAGTTCACCGTTTGGAGCCGGCACAAAGCTTCACATTGATTCATTGTTTATTGCACAAGAGGGATCCCCGTCAAAGGCTGTGGGAAGGACACGTTCGACTTCTTCTTCAAGGACACGAAGAAATCAAATGAATGAGGAAGACTTGGTCCATTTAATACGGACTGCCACGTCATCTTTGACTTGATGCTGCAATTGTGCGCTGTATGTGCACTCTGTGCCGCGTTTAGGAATCAAGTGATAGAGCCAAACTTTAAATCAGTTATTACAGAGTGTTTTAGTTATTTTTAACAGTTTACATTACATTAGTGGTTATCTTACTTGTGTATGTCTGTTGAACTATGAAATGTTGTTTTGACATAACATTACCGTGGAGAAGTAGAGGTCTAGTGGTTCGGACAAAAAAAAATGCCCCCGCGTTCTTGGCCTTATAATTAGCGTCATACAAGTGAATAGTAATTTATGAATGTATTCCCCAAAGGAATGGATTTAGCCATCATCCAAACCAAACCCTAATTACTGTGGCGAGGTGTGTAGATGTTTTACTCACTTGGTGGATAGCATCTTGCTTTGGGTGATAATTTAGAAATGCTTGCATTTGAGCAGACTAAGAAAGGGAAAAATTGTTTACAGTCTCTCTTCCCCAGGGTTTCTGCAGGTATCATCAAATCTAATTTAATGTTTTTTTTAATGCAGTTTTTAATGCAACTTAAAACGAATGTAATGCCCACGTCATACTCCATATATTGTTTATATATTAGGTCTGTCAGTCAATTGCAATTTCTAATTGTAGTTAATCACATGATTTCCATAGTTAACTTGCGATTACTCATAACTTAATCATGTTATATTTATTCAAAATGTACCCCCACATTTCTTTTGCAAGTTTTTCATACATTTGCTAATTAACATAAAAGCGGACAAATATAATCTTTTACTTCATTGATAAAGTAATTTTATAGTAAGTAATTTACAGTTAAAAGGAGGTATTTTTTCTGCCACGAGATGGCATGAGTGTTTCTTGTTGGACGTTGGTGACAGGAACAGTCCCTTTTTTATTTCAAATTCAGAACAATTGGAATTTTGAACATGAAGCAGCTCCGGGACTCCAGGCCATTGTGTTCATTGTAAATTACTGGTCAACTCCCCATTCCACATAAATATATATATTTATATTCATATCAAATTTATGACTGCTAAATTGTGTTGTAGTGACTCCTTTGCGCATTGTTGTATGTAACATGAATTGAATTTAATTTTTTAATGCCTCTCAACATCATATTTAATGCCTCTTAATGTAATCTAAGGCCTTAATTTTTGTGAATCACATTTAATGCCTTTCCATGCTTTTTAATGTTCTCTCTCTCCTCAACTGCTACCTCAACAGCAGAGACTGAAAGATGATTGCAATTTATTAAGTGGTAATAATTGGAAAAGGCTCATAGTCATACATGACACCAACCAGTTGTTTCCCTGTATATATTTATGCTGTTTGTTTATTGTATTAATTATGCATAGTGTTATTGTATACAGTACATTTTCAATGCAACTTTATGCATACAGCTCTCTTCATACATAAAATGCAACTCAAATGCTTTCCACGGATTCAAGTTTACCCCCACCACCCCATAGCGCACATGCACACATACACACATGGGGTCACTATAATGATGGCATGATCTAAGAGCCTGAAGCGGGATACAGAGCATTCAGGCGAGGAAACAACCAACCGACAGAGCCAATCACAGGCCGCAGTCACAGGTCACCGGTACAGAGCCTCTAGCGCAGTGGTGCAGCAAGTGCCACGCACGGCGACGGAGGACCCCATGAGGCAGGACACTGGTCAAGGCCCATCACAGCTCCCAGTGTGGAAAGTTCCCACTGAGAAAACACAGACGATTGTAAAATGATGGTAAATATATTAAGCAATAAAATGCATCTAAATGGAAATTATTTTAAAACAAAAGTAACAGATCCTAACATATAAGCACGGCATGATGATAAAATACAACTTAATAATGTAAAAATGGAAATAAAATCAATAAACATCAGTTAAATGATTGCATTATTTGATCACATTCTAAAGCTGATGCGCTTGATTGGGATTTTGGTTCAACAACTACTGACAAATTGTTGGCTGAAAGTAGACTAAACTTGTCACCTGCTGGTACCAGGTCTAACTATTGGCGCAGGTAGTGTAAAAGGATTTTGGTGGACATCATAAATATGACAACAGTGCCCATAGAACTCTCTGAATTTTGTAGAAATCAATTCAGTGAACACCCCGGCAAATTTTACTTCATCCGCCTGTGCTTTTATATTGAGTTTTGACTCTAGGTTCTCTTTGAATTAAGATGATTATACACACACCGTCAAAAGATCAGAAAGGCCATTGAAAAAGTCTCAAGTGTCCCACCGCTTTTCCTCTACCACGGGAGGTCGCTTAAATCCCGTATAATCACTGAGCTGCACTCACATGGAGCACATCCTTGGGAAATGACTGCCGTGTAGTAAAAGTGAAACTGAAAAAACAAGACTATCATTCTTTTGAATTTACTTTGGCTGGAGAAGAAAAGAAAAGGCACAGGAATACAAGCCAGTGAATCCAGCCAGGGCTCTTGGAAACAATTAACATATTCTTTCTCAAGTTTAACTTTTATTCCTCTCATTCCTTTTCTTTTCTTATACATGATTCTTGACTGAAGATTACTTACAGAGCTGTTGATATTAGATATTGAGCTTCTCTTTAAAGCTTTATATGCTAAATTATTATGTTTACATATATAATTGTATAACAAAGCTGCATTTAGGTAATGGGAGTGCTGGGAAAATGTAGCCTAATGAACCACTTGGAATATTTTTTTTAATCCTCTACATAAAAGCTTGCCTGTTCATTCACGGTAGACCTCATTCGAACTGCACCCCAATAGAGGATTATAAGGACACAACACAGGCATACGTGAAGAGGTGTTATAGAAATGAGTGCCTCAGTAAATTGCAGTAATGCGAGTGATTTTTGCAGAAGACAAAGGATACAGAATGCCTGTGATTTTTGTTATGTTGTCTGTCTACATGTGTTGCCACATCGTTTGTGTTCATGTATCTGTTGTTTCAAGTTGATAACAATTAAGATCAATGCTAGTTTCATTAGCCTACAATAGATACATAGATAGATAGATAGATAGATACCTTATTAATAATCCCATAATATGCATATATTTATCATATCTAAATGGTGAAGGAAAGGTAATGATGCTCAGCGTTGATTGACACCTGGCATACTGACAGTTATGTATTGTTAAATAATATATTTTGTCATTATTGTCAGTGCAAAGGCAGACATACCAAATAGTAACGCAGCAAAGGTTGCCAAGTTGTGTTGAGAGAGACGTAGTAGTAACCAGATGCAGCCACTAGATGGCAGCTATAAGCCTCTAATGTAGTCCGTCTTGCCCATTTTGAAACACTGTACTGTGCTGCAATGGTAATGAAATGGAAAATGTAGTGCATATTGTCTCCTTCAGTGTAGCTCTGCTTGATGTCATGCGCAGATGCACGGATGCACATCGGGGTATGCTGCTTGTCCTGTGCAATCACTTCAACAGATTCTACTATTATTCCATCCCTTTCTCTGCAGATGATTGTACATATGCTGTGTTTCACTGGACAAAGACAAAGGCAACGGTCAGATGAGAACTTGATCTATGAGAGGAACAACTATAAACAAGAGTTTTGCGATCCCTTCAAGGAAGCCTTTAGGGAGAGGGAAGGGAGTATGGAATTATAGCTAATGTAGCGTAACATTTGTGAGGATAATACGGTAATAACAATAGTAATAAAAGCCTACAAATAGTTAATACGTCTCATAACTCAGAGCTTTACGGGGAAATAAAAATGACCATTTTGCAATCCAGGGGAAGGTTCACGTTAAGTCGAATGGACGTGAAACAGATGGTGTGATGGTGTTCAGATTATTGAATAGATATGATCATCACACATCTGTTACAAACACTAGCAGCGGCCTGTAAATGTACCTTTACTTAAGTTGACGTCTTCTGTCCATGAAATCAAGGTCATTGCTTTGACCTTGTCGCGCGTATCTTGGCCAGTAGAGAGGATCTGTCATTGGCTAACCCAATTTTGTCCTCCGGGATCTATATGCATCCCCATGCTGTCAACAGGATCATACATATGAAACAAATCCATTTTAATATTTGTGATGAAGTTTGTATCATCTCATATATAGATAGAGGTGCTGGTTGTTTGCGACCCGATGAAAACAATTTAAAATGACTTTGAACCCCACCAGTGGTCGCAAATTGAAAATATTATTTCATAAGATTCCCCCCATGCCTGTCATGAATCTTTTTTGTTTGTTTGTTTGTTTGTTTTTTCACATTGTAATGTTTTTGCATTCCTATTTATTTATTTATGGTATGGTTGTATTTTTTAGACATATAGACAAAGGGTTCAGATAATGGATGGGTAGAATTACGAACTTTATTATTTACTTGACAACTTCTTCTATTCCCCCTATACCTTATCCTTCCTTCCTTCCTTCCTTCCTTCCTTCCTTCCTTCCTTCCTTCCTTCCTTCCTTCCTTCCTTCCTTCCTTCCTTCCTTCCTTCCTTCCTTCCTTCCTTCCTTCTTACCTTCCTCCCTCCCTTTCTCCCTCCCTCCCTCCCTTCCTTCCTTCCTTCCTTCTTACCTTTCTTCCTTCCTTCCTTCCTTCCTTCCTTCCTTCCTTTCTTCCTTCCTTCCTTCCTTCCTTCCTTCCTTCCTTCCTTCCTTCCTTCCTTCTTACCTTCCTTCGTTCCTTCCTTCCTTCGTTCGTTCCTTCGTTCGTCCGTTCATTCCTTCCTTCTTACCTTCCTCCCTCCCTTTCTCCCTCCCTCCCTCCCTTCCTTCCTTCCTTCCTTCTTACCTTCCTCCCCACTTTCTCCCTTTCTCCCTCCCTCCCTTCCTTCCTTCCTTCCTTCGTTCCTTCGTTCATTCCTTCATTCGTTCGTTCGTTCCTTCCTTCCTTCCTTCCCCCTTTCTCCCTTTCTCCCTCCCTTCCTTCCTTCCTTCGTTCCTTCCTTCCTTCGTTCGTTCCTTCGTTCGTCCGTTCATTCCTTCCTTCTTACCTTCCTCCCTCCCTTTCTCCCTCCCTTCCTTCCTTCCTTCCTTCTTTCCTTCCTCCCTCCCTTTCTCCCTTTCTCCCTCCCTTCCTTCCTTCCTACCTTGTTACCTTCCTCCCTCCCTCCCTTCCTTCCTTCCTTCTTTCCTTCCTTCCTTCCTTCCTTCTTACCTTCCTCCCTTTCTCCCTCGCTCCCTTCCTTCCTTCCTCCCTTCTTACCTTCCTCCCCCTTTCTGCCTTTCTACCTTTCTACCTTTCTCCCTCCCTCCCTCCCTCCCTCCCTTCCTTCCTTCCGCATTGTTTCAATATGTGCTAATTTCTTCTTTCTCTTAGACACTTTTCTTACAGCTTAGGTGTGATTTCAATAAGTTTCTGCTACCTATCAATATTTTTTTTTCTGGTAGTCCTTCCTTCCTCTTTTCTTCCTTCCTTTCACATTACTGCATGTCTTGCTTCTTTTTAAGTAGGACCTCGTGCAAACACAAAGCAAACACTGCGTTCTTGTTTGGGGCAGGGCACGCTCTCTGTGTGACCACTCCCTGGGTTTAATCGCCATGGAGTTCTTTTCCATTTGTAATTGCTGATAAACACAGTTGGCTGATGGGAGGCAGCGATTGTGTGGAGCATAGCGGGCAGTATCTGGCATCGGCCTAATTGTCACAAACAATCTGCCTCATTTTGCGACGAGAGGGCGATTTCGCCGAGCACACTTGAGGGGCAAAGCGTTTATGAGTGGGGCCATTTGGGACCTCTTTCAAGTGTTTTCCAACGCTCCTCCACAAATGATTCCACTCTGAAGCAGCCTGTGTTTTGGGATGCTCTTTAAACAGTTGTTGTCGCTCACGATAAACAACTTCAATTTGGAATTGTTATGATTTATTGTCACAGAGATGAAGGGGAATGTGATACAGTATGACAGCCAAAATGGAATGTTTGATGTTGTTTTCCCAGAACACTTGTCTAAGTTATTTTTAAAATCACTTGAGATGTTTTTTCAGTAACTCATTTTCAACATTTAAAGTCTGATACTCTGACAGTCTGACTTTAATGCCCATTCATCCATTTTCTATAGTGCTTGGGATAGTCAACCTTAAACATTTCTTGACAATGATGTTATATGTGATCTCACTAGTCCAAACATGACATTCTGATTCATTTTTTATATTTTGTGGAATATGAGTTATGCAGGAAAATCCAGCCGTTTTTCATGCATCTCAGGGGGCGGCCATTTTGCCACTTGTTGTCGACTGAAGATGACATCACAGTTGCTCAGGGCTCGGGCAAGACCAATCACAACTCACCTGTTTTCTGAAGCTGAGCTGTGATTAGTTGTTATCTAGTGGCAGAGCCAGACTTTTATAAATGGGGGGGGGGGGGGGGGGGGCAGAATACTTAGTATGCGTATCCAAAGATTATGCCAAATACTTTTGTTTTATAAACAATTAATTTCAATCTTAGTCTCTAAATTTTGAAATATATTTAAGTACATATTATAGCACATGTAAGCGGTTCAGGAAAAGCATGGATGGATTATAGCACACAGGAGATTTTTTGAGATAATGTGCTGGACAAAATGTACAACATTCGAACAATGAAAAAATAACAGTGTTTAATATGAAGGCAATTTGCAATTTGTTTGAAATTTGTTTTGTTTAAGGAACAAGTCATATTTTCTTGTTTCATTTCCACACACCCTATGAAATTATTTTTTTTGAAATGTGTTTCTCTTAGCATTTACGACCACATAATGTTACTAATGTTATTATTTAATAATAATGTTATTAAATCCTGCTATTAAACCCCCCACTTCTAGACTAAAAACGTTAGGGCATATATATACTAAGTAAGTAAGTGCTAAGCTATATTATTCAAGCTGTTTTGTGTGTGATGTTTAAATCTCTTATTCTAAAATCTATGCTTTTAATTTGGATGACCACTCCGTACAGTTTCCTGTTTCACGTCTTCGTTCGTCATTCAGCTCATGCATTTATTTTCAGCCTGTGCAAAACGTATTGATGTCCATTCAAAACAACCTATCTGAATATAAAATATATTTTAAACAGTCACTCACATCTTATGGAGAAACCAACATGACATTGCCAAAAACGTACCATCTTGATGCACTGATCTGAAGTGGGACTCTGGAGATTCTTCTTCTCCAGACTCCTATTGAGGTGGATTACGACATAGTGTGGTACATAGCTCCATCTACTGTGCAGGAGTGGCATAACAATTTGTAGGTGTCTGACTGAAAAAATGGGAGGCTGCACTGGTGCCACTGCGCCGGTGCTGTGATATGTCAATCATTTGGCGCTTGCGGGGTCCAATCTCATTTGAGCAGGGCCACATGGCACCCCGGCCTACCCTCTGGCTCCGCCAGTACCTGAGACCTGAGCAACTGTGCAAATAATAATAATAATAATAATAATAATAATAATGGCAAAAAGCATTAGGATTCCTCCTTGGCTTGCGTTGTATTGCTAGCAGCACGGTTCATAATAAGGCTTCACGGCCATGATTGAGGTAGGTTAAAGGTGATTACAGGAAGGAAACTATGGCCTTGTTCAGTCTTTATACCATGTGGTATTCAAGCAGTAAAACCCCAAACCACCCACAGTCCCAGCCCTTCTCTACATGACCCAAGAGGAAATGACCCAACTTAGGGAGGAAGTGCTGCAAGGTAACCAGTAGCTGTCTACGGGGAGGTGCTATTGGTATTCTGTGTGTATCAAATAGTTTCATAAAGGCTTTAGTTTGTATTGCTGCCACAGTTTTGAAACAGTTTGGGTCAGGAAACAGCTGTTGAGAGTAAGGAAGAGGTAAACGTTTGCACATACTGTACAACCGTTGAGGGTTACCCAGCCCACATCAATCAAACTGCATGAAAATGGAACTTTCTATTACTGGAAAACCATGCTTCATATTCACATTATGACACTTACACTTTTTGTATTCTCTACTGGATTTTGTATTTGTTTGCTGGTTGTCACTTCTGTCATCAGCCTTGCCCTGCGGCTGTAACAGCCTATCAGTTCACAGCCTGCCCTTGGTTTTTTGTTTTGCTTTGGTTAATTACTACTACAAAGTGTGAAAATACACAAATGATATCTGCACAGAAAATCAGTTTCCTTCCGCACCCCAGAATTCTGTTGTAGTACCTAGACTAGCCTATGAGAGGCAGCATGGTGCCACAGGGCATCTAGAAATCGCTGTCCACCTTATCATTTTGGGGTAACTGTGCCTTTAAGAAACCCTCTGATATTACAGCGACAATAGCATTTTATTTTTCTTTAGTGAAGCCGGAAACTGTGTATAGTTGCACAGTATGTTTGTGTTTCCTAATTTCCATCATATTCCATGTGTAATTGAATGTTTAACATGTCCACCCTGTCATAGTGTAATATCAATTGATATGAAAACCTTTCACAAATTCCTAATGTTTATTTTATAACAGTTACACAGTCAGCTTGCTAGCTTTGTTTAGGGAACTCAGGACTCCACTGCTCCAGAATCAGAATTGGTTCTGCTCCATCATTTTGGATCATATTCCATGAACCAGGAAGTGGCCTGCTACCATACGGAAATACACAAACACAAATGTGTCACTCTGTTCTTTCTCTTATGTTCAAAGAATATATTTTCTTTGTTTTGCCAGCTGAAATTTGAATTTTTTTTTCTTCGCTCAAATCTCTTCTATTCTTCATTATTTTAAAAGTATTGTGCAAGCTTTTTGCCACCCATCTTCCGCCTTGTGTCTGATACTTAAAGTTCTCAATTTGGATGCACGTCCTCCACCGCCCATCAATCTTGACACATACTGTCACGTTCTGTCAATCTTGTCAAAATTGTAATTAATTTTTTATATATTAATTCTATTTTTAGTTTGTGTGCTCTCTCTGAAGAACAGACACATCACTGCAAAGCAAAGGCTTCATTGTGGTTTTACACGCTCCAGATGTATCCACTAATTCAACCCATAAAGTGTGTGTGGCATTAAATGGGAAAGATGTTGGCAACATTGATATTTACATGAATTGGTCACAGTCGCGCTGCAGCCTGAATCAAATTCCTTTTCTCAATTCCCTCTCCAGACCTGTTGACCCTTGGGAAGTCTGTGCCTGCAGAGCCAGATTGGAACGGGGTTGAATTCATGTCACATGCATTTTTTTTTTCCTTTCGATTTTTCTTCTTTTTTAATCTATTTCTTTTAAATGCAATTCAGCAATGTAATGCCTTAAAATATAACACCATTTGATTTTTACAAAAAATTAATCATCTGAACAAAAAGACTGATAAATGCTTCATGCACAATCGATGTCTGTATGTTCAAATATGGTCAATTTCACATTGTTTGACAAAATTGGTCAGTCCCTACATTTCCTGTTGTTTTTCTACATTAGCAACCAATTTGTAGTGTTGGAAATAGCTTAAGAGTAAATCTATGAACACTCTTGGATGCCTCAACTGTCTAACAAGTGTTGTCTCTAAAAACAGTTGGGTCAGAAATAACCCAACTATGGGTCAAAAATTTACTTATCCTCTACTTGGGTCTATTCGACCCAATTTTGAGTCAAATAATGGGTCTTTTAGTGTAAAACAACTCACCAATATTGGCAAGATCCTTTACTTTGGTCAAAAAATTGGGTCATTTTGTATTAAAATTAAATTAAGCCATAGAGTGGATCAGTCAATTTTTTTTATCCATAATTGGGTTACTTTTAACCCAACTGTTTTTAGAGAGCAATATGTTCCTGACTGTGCGGGAGCCTTGAAAGTTTGTATGATTTCAAGACAATACACAGTGAAAATGCTTATGTTGAATACATTTGAATAGACCTATTTTGTTAAAAATGTATTGATGGAATGTTTTGTTACGTAAGGAAGCCTGTGAGTCACAGAATTTGCACACGATTAATATCCGCCTATCACACTGCAGTCCGCTCATTGTTTTCTTTTCTTTTTTTAAATTACATTACTCGTGGCTTTGAAAAACTTTGGGAAGATGATGTAACCACAGTATTAAAGCCTTTTCTCTTGTTGGGGGTCTCAGCTCAAGCGCAGAATTTTATGGGCCCATTGGTGGCGATGTGTCCGTAACATTGTAATCAGCATAATAAATGAGCGATTTTTGTTTGTGAATTCAATTAGCAGTTGAATGTGATTATGAAGATGTGCTTGGTTGATGTTGATGCTCAACAATACGGGTGCGTGCAACTGTTTTGGCTGGACTTTGTACTGAAAAATTGTTCAAACGTATTGATGAAGTCGTTTGAACGCAGTGAAATGTGTCTAAATGCTAAAAAAGTTAAATTGTGGCAGTACCCATGGCATTAGGGGAAAATATGCTGTGGAATGATGGACATTTCTTGTTTTGTTTTTAGCATTTGACCTATATTTTTACCAATATACGTCTTGGTAAAGTCGTTCAAACGACTTCCCCAATATGTTTGAACGACTTTACAGTACGTTTGAATGATTTCAGCAAGACGTCCAAACAACATAGTGCTGTCAAAAGTGTTTACTCCACATTGGCAATTCCATGCATCCTTATGATATCTCAGTATGGTGTAATAGCAATTTTTACGATGCAGTGATTGATAACTCAACAAGAAGATGTTCTTAGGTAGTGATTTTGACCGTTCTAAGCCATTTTGCCATTATTTTTACTTGTTTCTCTAAAACTTTAATAATTGTTTGGATATTTTTAACTCTAAATAACTCTAAAGTTGCTTACCTACTGTTGAAATAAGTTTATATTTTACTAAAATAGTTTGTGCTAGGTCACTCACTCAACATTCGTCTGCACTAGCTAGTTGTAGGGTGTGGCGTTACTCAACTACATTTGTGTATGGTTTGCGTATAAAATGTATTTACAGTTTATCAGATAAGAAAAAATCTTTCATAGGATTGTTTGAACTGGTTGCATGAGCAACGAGTGCAGCCCTCACAATCTTCACAACACAAATGTTCATATACATATGCATCTCAAAAAGGTATGTCTGAGGTGATCAGTATGTGCTAGAAAAGTAGTCCAGGGGGAATAAGCAGGTAACAGGAGAAGCTCCATCGGGACTGAAGTTGGTGGGGAGACCGGTGAAAGATGCTGTCATCCCCCCACATCCTTGACCTCGACGTACCACCCCTTGTAAAATTCCACGTGAGCAAATGCAACAAGAGAGACGACCACAAAAACAAACACCAAATTCCCCCTCGGCTCATTAAACATTTCATGCCAGATCCATTTAAGACTCTCGTATATTACCTCGGATGTTGTTTCTTTAGTGAGCGGGGGAAATATTATTATTGCTCAATAGCTGATAACAGTTAATGTGTTGCACTTTTTAATCATCATCTGACATTAACTGGAAGCAGCTGGTCACGGCATTTATAGAATGGTCTGAAATTTCATTATATCGCTTTTCCAGCTGCTGAGAGAGAGCAGCATCTGGCAGGCAGCCTGTTCTCGCTTGAAAAGCATATCCCCCCCCCCCCCCCTTCCCTTTGCCTATACATAAATGTATAGTTTGTATGATATCGTGTTATGTGTGTGTAGAGCTACAGTAAAGCTCACACTGCAAGAACAAAGAAGCGTCAATGCCACTGTCTCTGGTTGATAACGGCAACTTGTTTGAAGCTTCATATTTGATTATTAACATCATGTTCCATTGTATTGATTAATTGTGCCTTGAAGCAGTTGAGGCAAAATGGAGTGCACTATTTGGCCACAACCAACAGAGGCACTGTTGAAATATCATTATAAAACGCGCCAGTCGAAAGCGCAATTTATGGATTTGTGTTTCTTCGTTGTGAATTATATAGCCAGTCTGAGACTTAACTTGGAAGCTCCCTTAAAGCCCCCCGCTCCCATTTTATGGAAAACAGTTACTTGAATTTTTATTCAAACGCACAATTCCCACATGCTTTAACCATTGTAGATGGTTTAGTCCTGAATATTTTACATAAGAAGTGAAAAACCTCATGGTGAAGAGGCACAAAGGATCCATAACTCCTACTTGAGATTCAACCTTGGTGATGTTATTTTTTGTATCCCTAAAAAACCAATAGTGTCATGGTGATGATATGATATGACATAATAACGCTTTTATGAGTCGTGTCCAACATTTCTCTGAATGACTGCTGCTATGGCTGCTAAAAGGGGAAGTCAAGTAAAAATGTTCTTGACAATATGATAATATTGTGTTTGTGTAAAATTAATTAAGCATAACACACCTGTTTTTATCAATCTCACGAGGCGGCCATTTTGCTCCTTGTTGTTGACTGACAAGGACATCACAGTGCCTAACCTGCAAATGTCACATGACCATGGTTGTAGACCCCTGCTATATAAAAAAAAACAAACATGAAAAATGCCAAAACTCAGCTTCTGGAGACTAGTGAGTGTTTAATGTGACTTCCCCTCATTATTTGTCATTGCTATAACACTGCAAATAGGACAGTAGAACATTTTTGAAAAAAACATGTTAAAATAAGAAAATTATAACTCCAAATAAGCAAAATTATCTGTCAACAGAACAAGAAATGTTTACTTAAATTTACCTGCAAAATTTTGAAAAATAAGAAAATAATACTAGGTCCATATCTACCCCAGCGGTCTTGAAAATACTATTTTTAGGCTAGAACCAAGTAATATTGACTTTAAAAAAATATATATTTTCTTAAAATTCACATTTATGTTTGGCCAACTTAGCCTGAGTGTCAAGCAGAGAGGTAATGTGCCCCTTTTTTATGGTATTTGGTATGACCCAGCCAGGAATTGAACCCACAACCTTCCAGTCTGAGTGCAGACACTCTACTTCCATTTATCTTATTACTAGATTATGCAAAATCTTATAATAAGAAAATTTGATTCATAAAACTGGCTGTTAACACTCCATGCTAAGACTGCTTGATCAAATAAGATTAAAAGTATCTTAAAATAAGCAGAATGATCTTCACTGACATTTTTTTAAACCTGTGGTTTAAATTCTTGTGATTTTGACCAAAATATGGTTTCCTGGTGGATTATAGCTTTGAAGACTCTCAACTTACATTTTTTATCTTCCACCTTTAGTTGAAGTCCCACTGAAGTGATAAATTGGGTAATAATGGTAAATGCACTATAACACATCAGGTGTACAGTGCATCAAAAATTATGAATTATAATTGGTGTTTGTGCGACCAAAAATGGCATTATTACAAGAATTTAGTGTGAATCTCCCTCTTTTATTTGCAATAACTTAGAAATTACAGCATGGTGCCATTTTGAACCTCTACATGTTTTAACAATCCTGGTGAAACGTCAGCCCCCTTGGTGTTTTTTCCCCCAATGCTTTTTCTTTGATGAAACAGAAGAACATAAAAATGCCACAAATAGCACAGACGGATTAAGTAAAAAATAACTTGTCAATGCAAAATAAGCAAACTTAGGTTAAATTTAAGAAATTATATCTTACTTAACATTTCAGTTTTTGCAGCGTAAAGCTAGTTTGTCCTGTCCTATTTCTGCTGTCAAAATGGCTGCTGGAGAAAACGACTCAGCCCAGAATATCTCTAATAGATTTGTGTTAAGTTCATCGTTGCTATCTCCAACATTACGTGTCAGTTCCGCGTGACATCCTTATGCATGCATCACCATAGGCTTGTGTGCAAGAAAGATGGATCTCCTTATAGTCATTGTCAGTGTTTTTTTGGGTTGATTTCGATGGCGTTTCGCCTCAAAAGCCTGATTCACAGTCGACTCATCTGCATCGGAACAAGTGGTCGCTTGGCTTCCTTTGGTGTCAGCGTGGCACGTTCCAGTGAGCATGCACATTAAGACCCGCTCTGGAAGGTGTTCTGTTGCTGTTGGAGTGCAGAGGGCCACATATTTTGGCCACATGTGTGCTCGATACACGAAAAGCCCAAATGGAACACACATTGGGACAACGTGAAGTGCTGCGTGTGCATTCCTGGAAGGAGACTCACAGGCTGACAAAGGAAATGACTGCCACGGGAGGAATGGTATTTGAGGAATTATTTAAACACATCACATAGTTAGCATTTTATTTCAGATCTTTTTCCTTTTTAGTTTGAAAACTGTATTATTGTACTTTTTCCTGCACTGACCGACAGGCAGAGGGCAGCATTTATCTATAAAAGAAAATAAAAAAAACATGCTTGTGTCTTGGCCACAGATCAGTTGATATATATTACAGTACTTCAAATTGGCCATTTTCAGTTGATATTAGTATTAATTGGCATATTGATACGCTAAGTGACTCAAGTCATTAGTTTGTTCAATCAGTCATGAGTAGGATGGTGTTTAGAAAGAATCATACTGTACACTAAATGTATTTCAACAATATGGATAAAAGAGTGTTTATGAGGCGTCCTTTATTACGAACAATAAAGTGTGTAAAGTTTAAACACACTTATGTTTATGTAACCACATTTATTCATTTCTTACTTTTTTTGATGATTGTGGTGAAATTTGAAGACCTTTGTAGTACTGTATTTGTCGTTTGTTATTGGTCCAAATCTGCCCTGAGAAGATTATGAAAGACAATCATAATTTTTATTTTCCTTGTGTTAAGATATTTAATAAGAATAATGCCTACCGGATTTTTACCATAAACTCAGGAAATTGTCCAAGAACCGTGCTGTAAGTGGTCTCCATTTTTGAATACCAATACAGGTAGATGCTTTTGACATGACATTTAAATTTCTCATTTCACGAGGCGAAAAGCAATAAACACATCAGTCCAAATGAGATGCTAACAAACAACAATGAGGAAAAACGAGGATCTCCTTTTTGTTCTTTGTTTCTCGCCATGTAATAGGTGACCGTTGGTAAGAGAACACATTTTCATTAGAGAATGAGGGCTGCTGCAGCAAAGGGGAGACTGTGGAGTATAAGGTGCGAAGGCACGCCAACGCGATAAGCTATGGTTAGCATCATAGCATGTGTGTTTATTTTTGTCTTTTTTCGCCATGTAGCTTTGGTTCATCAATTTGATATTGACCTGGCACAGTTTTAACCATGGCTACACAGGTATTAAAAATAATACCTCTTAAAAACGGTTTAAATCAATTATTTAATCTCACATGTTTGTTATCATTTTGAATTCCGCGCCATACTCTCAGTGCACAGTGGCTATTTAGAGTGTGTTAGATGTATTGTACTTACACAAAGTTGCATGTTGGCTTGGACAGTAGCAACATCATAATACTATTAAGGAACCAGCAGTACTTGCTGGCGTCCCTCAAGGCTATGTAAGAGAGCCCACACATTCCTGATTACAAATGTAGCAGACGTTGATTATATAAACGCATATGAAATTGTTTTCTGCTTTGGGTATCAAAAGGGATCTGTGTCAAAAGTCACGTCGTAGGATGTTTTAAGATTGTAGTTTATAAGATATGACTACAAATTGAAAATGTTTCATGTTGCAAAAGTACATTGACAAAACATTGTTGGCTTGTGTTATTATAAAGTGGGGTGAGACAAAAAAACAGACCGTGCACATGCAGTATATTCCCCATTGCAAACCCCCCAAAAAAAGAGTGTGACATTTCGAAGCAGAGCCATTCAGTTTACTTTTAACTGTTTCGGGCCGTCTGTCTCACACCTGGTTTGCGGAGTGTGGCGCAGAACAGAGCACACTCTGTTCTGGGCCCAGACAAATCAGCCGAGCCATACGGAAAATAAATCAGCTCCATGTTCATTAAACATAAAAAAAAGAAGTTGTGGGCAGATTTATTTCATCATTGGATTTCTCAACCATTTTCCCCTTGGACAAGTTAACTCTCATTGTCAATTCTTTTTTTTTTCTTTTTTTTGGGCCCCTTGAGGACTGCGCATGGTTCTTCCACTGCATCTTGAGCTTTGTGTCTCTGCCTCATTTGTTGTGCTGCGCTTTATGAGGCATCGTGAGAATTATGGACGAAAAATTGGCGCGCAGTTACCCGGGGAAATGCCCCCTGCCTCGGCTGCCTGGGCTCTTTGAACCAACACAGATCTGTCTGCACAAGCAAAGAAGGCCCTCAAGGAAATAATGAGACTAATGGACTATATAAGTGGACCTTTTTATCCTCATCATCTTTGATGCTATACCTATCAATCTTGTAAGGGGGATCTGTGTTTGTATTGCAAGTGCACACTTAGGTCACAAAGCAGAGCAACTGTGAAAGCAAAATGTGCCCAGACGTAGACCAGCATGCTGATTCTCACCGTCTTTCCTTTGTGAAACTACGCTGTAGAACATTCGGGGTTTTCAAGCCGCAGAGCCAACGTCGGCAAATAACAAGCGCTGGTTGTATTTCTTGTTGTTATTGCTGGAACGCGACTGGGCCCTTTGAGGAGTATCACCTGTCTCACACAAATCCACCGGCCTTGGCTGTGCCCCCACCCCCCCCCCCCCCCCCAGTCGCTGACTGGACAGCTAAGTTTGAGCGACGATCGCCTTCATCCTCTCAGCATCCTTTGAGGAAGGAAGCTGGGAAGTCTGCATAAGTGCCCCGAAAGCTTTGCCATCTCCTGCAGGGACACTGGTTATTTTTGGACTGAGTGGGGTGGCAGATCCCGTTACGACTACAAGAAGAGCCCTCAGACAGGAAATCACCGAGCAGCTTTTGCATTTTTGGCACTCGGCCCAGCTGACTGGTGGGTGATTCATCCCGCCGTGCATGCGGTGATCAGAGAGAGGAAAGCCCAACAGAACAAGGGAGACATCTTCTTTTCAACTCCGGATGACCTCCTCCTCCCTGCTGAAATCTCCGCACACCAGCCAAGTGCCCAGTGTGACTTGAATACATAACCGCACCCACGCAACAATTTTGGGACAGCGGGATACCATCACTTTGTTCCCAAGGAACATGTCCACATCGTGATTTAGTCTTCCAAAGTCTTGGATTGTCTTGCCGAAGCGACAACAGGCACAGTGTTGCTTTGTTTGTTGTTGTGCTTGTTTGACAACTTTTTATACTCACAAATCAACTCCAAAAATACTCAATTACCCCAATATAAATAAGTTCTTATGGGGGAAAAAAAGAGTTAAAATCAGTCAAATAAAATAAAATAAAAGAATGCCCAGCAGAAAATATACGGGTCTGAAAGGGTTAAAAACAAAACAAACAAACACCGTACTAGATATGTCAGAAAAGATTTAGCCTACTTCAAAACCAAACTTGATTTCTATGTAAGCGTGTAACTGCTAACATTTCTGATTGGCAAACACGTTCAGACATACAGTATTTGTAAATGTTCAAACGAGTTTGCAAACACGTTCGAGTGCATTTGCAAATACCTTCCTACCTTACATACTTGTAGGCTAAATGTAAAAGTTTAGCACTTTTTTCCAACAATGCCACTGGGTATAGGCAGTAAAAAACAACAACAACCCTTTATTGGCCAACATTAATAACGCCTATTAACTAAGAAACTGTCACTGAAAGAAAAATGCCTTGCATTTCCTGCTTACTAGGGACACAAACAACAACAACAAAAATCATATATTTAAAAAAAAAGAAGAAGCCTAAAATCAGTTGAGTTAATGAGTTGAAATTGATTTCCAAACAAATGTTTAAAATTAAAAACATTTTAAAGTTAGTGTGCCAAACGGATACAGTGGCCTTTAAACAATGTTTATCGGTAATTTTCCATTCAGCATTTTCCCTGTAATGCCACGCAGTATATAGGAATTCAAGTCATTACCAAGGGCATTATGGGAAAAACTACCAAACGGAAATCACATACTGCAGACATAATAATAAAACCATTAAAAAATGAATGAACAGTAGCTATTTACTTAGTTCATTTAAAAAAAAAAAATTGGTGTAAGGCAGGCCAAGTGTTATAAAATAGCATTTCTTTACTTGGGCAAGTCAACACCTCATAGAATTATGGGAAAAATGCTATGTGTTTAGCATTTAGCCTACAAGTAGCCTATAAGCATAATTGCAAGTACGTTTGTTTGAACATGCAAACATATTCAAATGTATTTGCCAGTCAAAAATGTTGACTCCACATTGATAGTTCCACGCTTCCATAGGTTTCACTTTACCCTTCAAAGTCCTCCCTCTGTAGTTTAATGCACTTTCCCAACCTTCTCTAAACACGCACTCCAGGAAAAAAGAAAAAAAGCATTTGCATTATTCCTGTCATATGTAAACTTCATGAACCTTTAATATAGTTGCTTAGCTTTAGTGATGACTAACAACATTCAGAAGAAGCGCCAAAGGTCAAAGTGTACTAATAGTAACAATCAAAAATCATCATCCATCTTTCAATTCCCGATACCACTTGTTTACATTACTGGGCACAAGGCAGGGTAAACCCTGCATTTGGTTTGCAACAAACCACATTGACTCATATGTCATATTAAAGCCCTAGAGTGATTTGCTATTTTAACAGTGTGTATTTATGCATTTTGCCAACATGCCAAGAGTAAATTACAACGCAGTAATTAAAAACAGCTGTCACTCTTAACACAAATATGAAATATTAAGTGCAATACATATAGCTGGTTACATACATGGTTAACATTCTTATGATTATTTGGACATGCGAATGATGCTCCCCCAATTGTTTCACAACCCACAGTTTAAGGCCACACAATTATCAACAGAGGGGAAAATCCGATTAAATCAATCATCTTTATGCGGGCGGAATATTTCCTAGACCATTAACACCAGTAAGGCACAGAACAATGTAGTCATGTGTTGTTGTGTTTGTTTCATACAGCATTCCTGAAAGCCACACTGTCATTATGTGGGGAATATGAAAGACTGTGTGGCCATCAGAGCTGAGGAGCAGAGCGTGGGAGGTTAGTGAGATTCCCCCGATTTCTCCCAAACTGTCTGTTAAAGACGTGCGTGTGTGTGTGTGTGTGTGTGTGTGTGCGTGTGTGTGTGTGCTGTATTTTGTGGCTTGCTAGTGCAGTTTCTGTGAGTGACGTGAACCTCACACCAAGGTTATTATAGTTTAAAAAAGAAAAAGAAAAAAAATTGTGAATGAAATAAAATAAAAATGAAAATGCATCTAAACAAACATAAACTAAATGGTACTACATCTTACGTTTATAAAAATAACCATTATTATAGAGAACATTTCTATTTTCATTCTTGTTAATCAATATCATACATGAGCTTTCGGGGTTCATTTAAGTGTATTTATTTCAGCATCGTGTACCATATTACACAATACTTAAAGACTTTTTTTTGTATCTTGCACTCGACAATTTCTCCATACATGAAAAATAAATAAAACTAACACTAAAATAAAAATAAAAAAAACTATAAAAAAAAAATCGAAAACAATTTAATCAAACAAACTTGCTCTAAATGTAATTAAAACTAACACAATTTTAAAGAAAAAAGTCAACAACAAAAAAAGTATCATAATAAAAAATCCCCAAATTATTACAACCTGCCTCACACACATTATTGTACCTGTCTTGTTACTGGGTTGGTTCTGCTTCTGCAGTAAATGAATTATTTAGTAAATGGGCTTTCACTCTATCACTTTCAACCTACAAGGTACCCAAAGTGCATTAACACCATATTCTCACACCAACTGATTACGCAACATCAGGAGCAACTGAGTTTTCAATATCTTGCTCAAGGACACTTCAATAGGATCGAAACCCCAACCTTTGGCTTAATCATATCAGTGCATTGCATGAATGGTTAAACCTTTGATTTGAAGTGAAAATGTTGTGCACTTTAAAGATGAAAATGCCATCACAACTTTGTATAGCGCGCCGCTATTTAAAACCGGCAGTTAGAAGATGGGATCCTTGTTGGCTTTTGACTTTGAGAAAAAGAATATGTGCCAGTGTGAGGTTTATTGCTGTTCACTTCAGGCTGACCTCAGGGCGTAAAAAGGCTGTCTCACTAGCTCAGGTTACACATCAACCATCCACGCTCGCTAGAAAGCAGGACGAAGGTGACCATTGCTCTCCTCCTGCTCGGCTCTCTGAAATACATCAAATGCCTTCAACACCTCGCAGCAATTGGCTTCCATTACGGATGCTGAGACGTGGGCGTGCACAAGTTCAAATGGATCTAAAATACGCTCAAGATGGTCATCACTTGTTTCATTCCCAACACATGCAGTCCAAGTTATTTTGGGATGCCTTCTTTGGGGGCATGTTCCAACTGGGAAGTGCAGTGCACGCTCCCTAGACCCTGCGGAACACCACACATTACATTATACATGTGAGTTCATGTTGCACATATTCATCCGACCACTTTTGTCTTTTTGCTAGACATAGTTAGCATGAAGGGATAACAATAATAAAAAATTCACACGACGTACCATCACAACAGCCATTAGTTGACACCAAATTCCCTGCAGCATCGATAGGCCAAGCAATGTCGCGTGATCACCTGCAGGCAATGCTGGTCATGTCTGATGGAGTCATTTGAGTCGGGTATGTGTCTTGAACTCCGCTGAACCCCTGGCACTGGCTCACCAAACCCCTGGAATTTGATCGAACCCAGGTTAAGGACAACTGGATTAGAAGGTATTATTTGTCATATGTGGTCAAATAGGGTTCCAAATGTGCCATGTGGATGACATAAAGCAGTTGCTCATTGGTTAAGCAAAGACCTATGCATCCCAATATAGCAGTATTCCTTAAAATTGCATGAAATTAATGCCAATTTTCTATTGTTCTCATTTCTAACTTCTGATGGTAAATCGGACACAAGAGGGCGGCCGATACTCATATCTCAACGTCGTGAGTACCGATAGCGTAAACTAAGTTATTTTGCTTTCATTCTAAACACAATAGTACACAGTAATCCATTTTGCTGAATAAGCCATTACTCTTCCCTCACATAAAATTTGCCTCCTTACCGTGGCCAAGGGTCATATGCCAAAAAGTAACTACAGAAGATCTTTGATCATCATTTTTTGTAGTCTCTGTGCTACTGATGCATTCAATGTGGCACGTTTTTCTCAACTCAACTTTATGGAGCACTTCAAAAACAACAATATTACACACAAAACGTTGTGCATAAGGTCAACAACAGACATATAAAAACAAAAACAGTGAACACACCATGTTTCTACTTCGTTGTAAAAAGCCAAAGAAAAAGCAACACACACAAGCCTTTTGTTTCTCACAAAAAATGACTGTCCTGAGGTCTCGCATGATACGTTGACGCCTTACCATAAAATGAGTTTCAAGTTTTGTGAGACTTCTGAGAAAAATCGCATAATATAAAGCAAAACAAATTAAAGACAGAAGCTATCCATAAAAGACAAATTAACAGTCTGGGATTCTTTCCAATATTGGATACAGTACACGGTGTATTTGGAGACTGTGGGCAACAAGGAGGAAGACGCCCACCCCGCCTCCTCTGCCTTCATCATCCCCCAGAAAACCTTCCTTCATTAAAACTCACTACAGGGTTATGAATGAGCCTGTCTGGCCCACTGCACGGCCTTGAAAAGTCCAGTTGGTTCCTATTACAACCTCTTCTTGAATGCGCACATGTGTGAGTGTCTGCGAGAGACAGAGAGAGAGAGAGAGAGAGAGAGAGAGAGAGAGAGAGAGAGAGAGAGAGAGAGAGAGAGAGAGAGAGAGAGAGAGAGAGAGAGAGAGAGAGAGAGAGAGAGAGAGAGAGAGAGAGAGCAGTCATCTGACACTGAGGAGTAACAGGTTGTGCTTAATCCCTGGCAGGTAGCTGTGATGAGACCCAGAGTTCAGGTGCTGCCAGGGCATATTGGGTAGATGCGGGGGGGGGGGGGGGGGGGGGGGAGCTGGAAGTGTAGGTGGAAAGGAAAGATGTAACCTTCATTGGAAGGACTTATAAGGTGTCGCTATCACCCTGCAAGACCTCCATTTCCTCTTTTCTTCTCCTCCTCCACTCATCTTTTTTCTTCTTCTCTACCTCCCCAACTCTTCCCTATGCTGCTTCCACTCCATCTCGCTCTCCCCTCCTCTATCATTTTTATTTTTTACTGCCGTCCTGCTGCTTTTCTTTCACCTGCCTGCGTGTTGCTATTTATAACAATAAATAAGAAAAACTGTTGTCATTTCTTCCCTGGCCGAGAGCCAAACATGAGGATGGGGATGTTGAGCCGGGCCACAAGCCAAACATTATTTTTTTATGAATGTGTATAAATCTTGGGGAGACAGCGACAGGGAGATATATGTTCCTTTTCCCCGCGCGGCACTCTTATTGTATTAGTGGCTGGGCTGCAGGCTGACATAAACTTGCTCAGATGATGAGCCAATGCTACATATATAATGCAAATAAGAGTAGACTCTTTGCAAGCATTTGGTTAGCCTTGAAAGAAAAAATGGGTGCAGGGTTGATTTTAATTAATAAACACAGAGGAATAAAAGCTTTATTGCAGGTTATTTCATCATGTGCAAATTACATCATATCTTAGCTTGTAAAATGTGAAAAAAAAAAAAACAGCCACACAATAAAATAAAATAAAAAACATTTTGACAAGCACTGTTGGAAAAGAAGGACATTTACTGTACTGTAGTTAGTTGGTAGCTCAAAAGTAGAATGCCCAAAGGTTAGGAAAATATGTTGGATTTTTTAATTTGTTGGACTATGAAACATTTTTTGGAATAAGTACAATAAGTGACTGATTAGAGTTCATTCGGTACTCGGTTGGACTCGTTAACGTGACCACCAATAGCAAGTCCGAGATCTATAATATACAGTGAAACCTCAAATGTCATAACATTTCAATCTTAGGGGAAAAAAAGTGACAATATAACATAAAAGTCAATAATTTATCATAAAAAATTAAAGTCGACATAGGAATAACTCTAATTTTAATTTAGAGATTCCATTTTTGGTTACCTTCTTTTTACATGAACCTGAACCTGCAACACAATTTGGTGTTTTAATGTGTTAATTTATTAACATTACATGGTCTTATGTTATTATACATTTTAGATACAGTAATTCATTAGAAACTGTTAAATGCCTGTATCTAAAATTTTAACACTCACATCAATTCAACTGCCGTTATTTCATTTAAAAAAAACAATATTTTTTTTGTCATATTTGACTTGATAGTAGTGCATGACAAATCAGATCTACAAAAAAAAAAAATCTCTAGCCCCATTTTGTGCTTTGCTGTACAAGAAACCACTGCACCTGAGGAAAAATAACCCATCAGAGACAGAAGGTGTGACTTACAAAGTCTTAATGATTTTTTGTGCACTTGTGGGCACACATCACGGGCACGAGATGGGGCCAGAGATGATTGATTGTTTTCTTAGATCATATGTATCATGTACTACTCCTGTCAAGTCCTAATGGCGGTGTGGGAAAATATGTCATAAAGTGTTGTTTTTTTTTTAAATTGCAAGCAAACCTTTAAAGGTAAAATTGTTTTCAAATCCCAGTAAATATGAGGTCGAGCAGCATCTCAGAATGTATCACGGTCAGCTTTAGAGGTTCTACTACATGTTGTTATTATTTGTTAGTCACATAATATGGTTTAAATTGTGTCCACTTACAGAACTCCCTCCATTCCCAGCCCCCACGTTGTGTTCCCAGGCCCCAGCAAATCGCCTCACTTACGTCGAAGGTTTACATTCTCATGCCCTCCCAACCACCAGACGGCCATCGACACTCCCCTACACACAAACAGCCACCCCCCAACACCCCCCCGCCCCTCCTTTCTTCTATCACTAGCACCCTCACTCACAAACGCAACATATAGTCCCCCTCACCCATCAAAAAAAACGCAACACATGCTTCCAATTAGATTTCCTTTAAGCAGGCCACCTTCTCCCTCTTGTATTCACACACCCCCATTTGAGTTCACATGCATGTGTGTACAAAACATTAGGAACGCACACCCCTTTGACATTCCTTTTCATTATCTCGCTCCAAATCAATTGACAGATGTTACATAATGGAATAATGACCGGAATCAAACAGGAAAATGTTTCTGGTAGTTTCAAAAACGAGAAAGGCAGGTGCTTGTTCGCATCATATGCATGTTGTATGAATTCAGAAAACACCCTGCAAAGTGCATAAAATGTTTGAATGTTGTATTTTTATTGTGACTATTAGGACCTGAAATTGTGATACAGCCCTCAGAGGAGAATGGAAACACTGAAGTAGGAGAAATTCCACTTTTGACCACTAGAGGTGCCCCTATGATACATAAGGAGTCTCCCAGAGACTTGCGCAACAGTGGAATTTTAATAGGTAATGTTGTCTGCCCCTTAAAAAGTCGACATACAAATATAATCAAATATTATACTTCATAGGCACTTTAATGGCCGGTATTGACTGGTAATCTGCCCTTGGTCAGCTGTTGTCCACTCTGTTGAGTTGGGTCATGCAGTAAAGTCAGTAAACAGAAATGAGCAAGCGTACATTTTTACATTATTTTTCTTGTTGAATGGTGTGTCTCAGGAAAACATTGCTAATGTCATATTTACTTCTAGGTCACTGCTGATGTTTTTGAACTGTTGCCAGGGAGATGCTCTAATTTTGTTTACTTTTGCTGAGATGCCGAGTCTCCCTTGTCAGTGTGTGTGTGCGTGTGTGTGTGTCTTGGATGTGTGCCTCTACTGCATGACTTTTGCAATTCCATTTTCTTTTGCTGAGATGCACATACGACTGTTGTTAGCTGAGCTGTTTACCCTTGGGAGTTATAGAATTTGTTTACCAACCCACATGAAGGTGTGATGTTGAAAAAAACCAACAACCTTTGTGCAAGTATCACTCATGAAAAAAAAGTGTGGTGTTCAAAATCAACAATGCTCATTTCAGCCTTTCAAGTTTTCCATTTGACAGCTAAAGTGTTGCATTAGCATTTGAACTCTCAGGTTTACTATAGTTATACTTTTGCATAACGGACATTTCTTCTCTGAACTTTAGTGCAGTGTAAACCACTCTTAAGTACATTGAACTCATGAGTTGCAACAAGACGCTAAAAAGACATGGTGCCCAATGAGTTTTATTTTTATTTTTTATATTTCATTATTGGCATGTAGGCTATGGTGAATTTTATTTGAGAGCAGACCGAGATCAGAAGAAAAATAATTCCCTACAATAAAGTGGAGAATATCCTGGTCCAGAAAGTATAAAACCCTGTCACACTTTGTTTTTACTTTCTGGACCTGGATTTGACACCTCTGTAGATTGGGGAGTAGAATACTGCAACACCAAAAAACAAGACAGAGAAGCACAGTAGGATAACATCAACCTTGTCAAATCTTGGTATGTAGGGTTGGGTATGCTCAGATCACCTAAACAGGGGGGACATCCAGGAGGCATCTGGACACATCCCAAAAATACTCATCCGCGGGAGGCTAATCTAGATCATAGGTGTCAAACTCTGGTCCTGGAGGGCTGCATTCCTGCAAGTTTTGGATGTTTCCGTTCTCCAACACAGCAATCAGCAATCAGCAAGCTCTGCATAAGCCTGATAACGATCTTGCTGATTGGAATCAGCTTGTGTTGGAAGAGGGAAACCTCCAAAACCTGCAGGACTGCGGCCCTCCAGGGCCAGAGTTTGACACCTATGATCTCGATTTCCCCTTCTTTAACAAAGAACCGCAACCTTTAAATTGAGTGATATTGTCTGTTTGAAATTGTGAGAATTGTGCCCAAGTGATACAAGGGCTCAGTTGTTTGCCCCTGGAAAAGGTATCCAGAAACTCTAATCAGGTCTTCACCCTAGAGCTAAGCCTGAGGGATGATTTTACGGGCCCATAACAGGGCCTTTGCGTTACTCACAGTGGTAAAGTAGTGGCACTATGTGCGCTGGGCAATCTATGGACCTTGGTGGTCCAGACGTCAGGTAACTGTGATAAATAGATGGGATGAGATGGGAAGTAACAACGTACAAATACTTTGTTACTGTACTTGAGTAGTTTTTTTTGTACTTTGTAATTCAGAAAGTATTTATTTTTTAGAATACTTTTTACTTTTAGCCATTTTTTAAAACAGTATCTGTACTTTTTACTCGATACAGTCTCAAAACAGAGGGTCGTTGCTCGTTACTTTTGTTTTACGTGCACGGCAACGAAAAAGAGGGGCGCAAAAACTCCGCTCAACCTATGAGACGACGCGATGCAGATTGTCAAAGTTGAAACGAGATTGAAACTGCTGGCTGGCTACCCAGAGCGCCCACCTGTTCACCTGTTCACCTTGGTCGGCTTGAAGAACAATTCATGGTGAATGCATTGTGTCCGGTGTAAACCTAAAGTCCACCAGCTAGCCGCCTACAAGAATTCCCCGTCCAATCTGAAACAACTTATCGAGGTAAGGTTCAGTAAAGCTAAATAATTATTACCCTTTCGTTAGCTTGGCCCTGGCTAATGCACAGATCTGAATATATGACTGGATAGCCGAAAGCCCAAGTAGACTACTGTATAAACTATACGGTATACGTATAGATTAGACATATACACATATACAAATGGACGGTATGTAGTAGGTAAGTGCTTCTTTGAAAACCCCTTTTTACAATATTAGATCTGGCAGAGGCATCTTTTGTTGAATTATAGTTATAATTCTTTAAAAAAATAAAATAAATATATATATATATATATATGCAAGTTTCCTCCGGTAAACATCATTAAGTATATAATTTATACTTGTATTCAAGGCAAGTTGTAAAACGTCTGAAGGTTTATGTTTAACAAATTTAAAACTTAATACATTTAAACTTAATTAATTTCCATTGCATCTTTAAACCAAGGGCACCATCTAGAGGAGTAAACAAATGATGCAAGGGCTTAATGAGGCGATTAAGTCAGTTTTAAGGATTTGTTAAGTGATTAGCTTTTAAATGTAATGGTCTTCAAATTATACGACACAAGGAGGAAACATCCGGTAAAAATACTTTTTACTTTTACTCGTGAAGTACACTTTAGAGTCTGTACTTTTTTTAAACTTTTACTTGAGTAATTATTTGAATGAGTACTTTTACTTTACCCAAATAATTTTTTATGCAAGTAATTGTACTTTTACTCAAGTACAGAATGTCAGTACTTTTCCCATCTCTGTTCATTTGGAATCACCCAGCCCAGCCATTTCCACTGCAGACACTAGGCAAGCATAATTCGTTCTGCTGAGCACATGTTGGGACATGACTGCACATTCTTTTATGCTGACAGTTTATTAAAATGAGAGTTTAATATTTACAGGGCTGGATAAAATAAATTGCCGGTCACACTTCTGGTAAATGCTGCAAACTCAAATACCAGAAGTTGGTTAGGTGATGTTAAGCACACTGGACAGCCCCTGGTACTCTCCTGAATCCTTTACGGTGCTGGTTGTCAGCAATATCATGTCTGCTGCCTGCTGATGGTTCTCCAAGGAAAACCTCATTGCTCAAAGATTTTCAAGGTATTTACTGGGTCAGAAACGTCTTCATGGGACATAAGATTATCAGAGGCGGGCATTCCGTCAGTACTGGCGGAAGGTCCATTAATCCCGGATGGACACCTGTTTTGCTGACAAAAGACAGAAATGGGTTTTCATCCGTCAACAAACCAGGTCAGTACCGACAGGCCTATCACTGACGGACTCCTGTTTTGCTAATGATTGTATGCAGGCATTAGTTTAGTGCTCAGTTCGTGTGTTTTAACTCTATAAAACCTGAACGATGAAATATATGAGAGAAAACTCTGATTATTTGTAAATAGAGTATTTATTGGTCCTTTTGAACAAACTTTTTTTTGTGAAAATCTACTTCTACATATGACTTTTAATTTGTGTCATATTTGATACATCCGGTCACAATGCTTTAAATTTATATATAATTTTATATATAACAAAAATATAATAATAAGCAGACATATCAAACATATTTCATAAACATATTTCCAAAAATCAGAAAAAACATTTCCCACTATTAATAAGTCTAGGTGTCTCTCCGTTCTCAATTGGGTCGATCTTGCAAGATCGCTGGAAAAGCCATCAACCTGATCCGTAAATAAAGACAGTTTGGCCAACTCGGTTTCAGAGCTACTACACTGTGATTAGTCAACTGCTGGTCACATGACATATGGACGCCATGTTGTTACCCTGCTGCTGTGATTACGTAATGTATTGCAATAGGGGTGAGCAGAGCCGTGGGTGTTTCTATTATTTTTATCACTTACATATTGGAATTATGCTGTGTTGCTCAGCGTGGCGTTGTTCACAACGACCAGGCAGCGGCGTTATGATGAAATCCATGTTAAGATCAATTTGAACTCTAGGGCGCATAATATAGAAATTAGTTATTGTGGATTTTGTGTCGTAAATAAATGTTATAAATATTTTACATGCACAATTGAAAGACATTAATAAAAAAAAAATTAAAGAGAAAATATGACATTTGGTTGTCAATTACACTGAAATCACGTTTAAATTTAAATTTAGGACCATATATTTCTTATGACAAACAAATTACAGGGGGACCTGTTATAACACATTCATTGGTACCATGAAAATGGCTTTATTATCAGGTATCTTGCTTATTATATCAGGAGCCAAAGGCAGGAGATAAACACAACGTTGAAAATCAAAATCCATGTACAGTAAAAAATAGACCATATTATACTAGTCAAAAAGCTCAAAGATTAAAAAAAGAAAACAAGGGGAAAATATAAAATAAACTGTACACCTATAGTGTTTTGTGTGGAAAAACTATAGGCATGCTCATGCGCTACACGCTTGAGCGCCCGCCCCCTCCTGTGGCCGAAGTTAACAACATGGCGTCCGCGTTTTCAGTTGGCCAGACTCTCTCTATATACGGCTCTGCCATCAACTGGGTGATACTGCCCTCTAATGGATTATCCGTGCAATGCATGTGTCAGATCATATACGTCAGGGTTTTAAATGTCTTGTATTTAATATGATACGTTTGGCTGTATAGGGTTGTTGTTGGACAGTTAGGGGTATTTTGGCCGCTGGCGAATGATGAATGACCGGACCGACAAAATTTACTGAGCGCCCACCTATGAAAAATATGCTCAATTAGTTTGGACATTTTCTGAATGTACCACACCAAAAGATGATATAATTCACAATAATCCTTAACAACCGTATTTGCTCCAGCAAAAAAATGCAAAATGACCTTAATACATTGAAATTGACTCTTGGACTTGTCAATGGTGATAAATGTCTTACAATTGGGAGGGTGTGGATCTGACCTATGTCCATCTACCACAGGCCCCCTTGAGACTCATCTTACCCTGATCCCTTGACTGTCTGATCCACGTTTGACAATGGGAGGGAGCGAGAGATGGACAGAGTGAAGGAGAAAGGAGTGAAAAGGTTCTCCCACCCTATGACCTCTACCCTGGCCGAAGAGATGGTGCGGCAAAGTTAGCCTGGCCACATGAGGCTGCTCCGCATGGTGCTTCTCTCCTCTGTTATTCCAAGTGTCCGGTTACAGTCCTAAACCCCAGAGGGTCTTTAACAGTTGGGCTTTGGGATCACAGGCATGCCTGTTAACAGCTCTAAGGTGAAAGGCCTTGGATGCTGCCCTATAAGCAGTGTGCCTTATGTACTCCCTGAAGCGGATCCGTGGGGACATGGAACTCCTCAGTGGGTTTCTCAATGTGGAACAGCTTGCTAGCTCCCAGTTGTTGGAGTACCATTCCCTTATTACCTCTGCCAAGGAGATTATTTGTTGGTTGGTTTTTCAGTCAGATTGTTTTAGGAGTGCTTGGTATTCTTTCCTGAATGTTTTGTTGACAATGAACTCAATGATATCCATTCAATCAGACTTTTTTTTTTCTAAATTGTTTATCCTTCACACATCAGGAGTTGAAGTCTATTCCAACTGAATGTTGGCAAAAGGCAGACTGCTCCCAGGACAGCAGTCAGTCACAGGGTGACTAATTGGGACATTGGGTGGGAATTAATCCCATGCCAGCTGTCTGCTGTGTGAAATATGTGAAATATGACACAGACTGGTATGATTATTCCTTAGATCCAACAATCACAACAAATTAAATGAAAGTCAGTTTTCCTTTCACTGCAGTTTTGTTGTTTGGACAGATGTGTGTCATATGACATCGATTGTCTGTGATGTCATCTTCAGATGGATAAGAACGGCTGGATTTTGCTTCATAATTCATATTCCACAAATGTAATATTAATCAGAATGTCATGTTTAGACTAGTGACGTCACATATAACATATGTTACCAGGTGGACTGTAACATATTAATGTCAAGAAATGTTTTAGGTTGACTGCCACTTTAAATATCTCTTTAGGTTGCTGGACACCTCTGCTAAAATTGACTACATCCTTAGCTAAACAGATAATTGAATTATATCCCTGAAATGAAATTATTTAATACATAGCCTATAATGTAATCTGGATTTGGTTCTGTTTTTAGTGTTTTCTGAAAAAAAAATTGGAAATTTTTTTTAGGAGGGTGACGGACGATATGATTTGGGTCTGATTACTAATTATTGCCCTTTTGTTACTATTACTCATATCCAAACATTACCACACCAGAGAGAGAGAAAATAATCTTCATATGTTTATTTCACAGGTATCAAATGCTTAAGCCTTAGTGGAACTCTTCACTTTCATTATTATTATTATTATTATTATAGCGAAAGTGTAGCCCAGTAATAAGTATGGCCTATAGGGCCAAAATAATTCAAAAGTGCTGTGTTACTATAATGAAAACTGACCTGTCACTATAAGGTTTCCCCATCACAAAATGATGGATTGCCAAAGAGAAAAGTCAGCTTGTAACCATTTAAATGTATGCACGCGAGCAGACTAAATATTCTGCATTCGTTTCAGACCTCATCCCGACGTGCCAATTTATCTTTTTGACAGTGCGGTGGCGTTCATCTGGCTGAAATTTCCATTATCTCTCCAACCGTTGTCTCATGTAGCGGGTTTGAATCTGTCAAAATTAGTTCAAATGTGCAAATTGATGCGTGATCTGTTGCAGGCCTAAACGCCGGGCACTCTTATTTGTCCAAATTAGATTTGTCATCTTCTATCTGAGGACGTGCTTCTCAGGATAACAGCTATTATCAGTTCCTTCCCCCCAGGTGAGATCAGTCCTGCTTACCATTTATATTTGACTCCTTAGCAGCCCCCCTCTCAGTGTATCAAATTGATGAAGCTGCAGGTGCAACGAAGACTTGGAAAATACCCAACGTTGATCTACAACATTTGAATTACACTCTTGGGGAGTCGTATTTTGATGTTGGTAATTAACACACTCTCTCTCTTATTGGGCATTTTGGCAATTTCAATCAGAGCTTTGTGTTTCCTTGATCAAACCAGTTTATTTTATTGCCAACTGAGAATTCTTGACGGTGCATTGTGCTAACTGTGACACTCTGTTGTAGTATGTTATGACTGGCCGGGCTGAGGATTTCCCCCAGGAAGTGTCTGGCTGTGGTTGTGATGATGCTCCATTGAACCTCCTTGGAGGATCACAGCTTGACAGCCAAACAGGTTTCGATATGATGGTAAGTACAAACTAGTTAGACTATAAGATGTCTCTAATATTGGAAATATTTTAGATATTTATGTTAGGGAACCATGGCGGCTGACTGGTTAGCACGTCCGCCTCCCAGTGCAGAGGACGTGAGATCGAGTCCGGGCTTCGGCCTTCCTGGGGGGAGTTTGCATGTTCTCGCCGTGCTTGCATGGGTTTTGTCCAGGTACTCCAGTTTCCTCCCACGTTCCAAAGACATGCATGGCAGGTTAATTGACCACTCCAAATTGTCCATAGGTTTGATTGTGAGTGGGGGGATGGTTGTTCGTCTCTGTGTGCCCTGTGATTGGCTGGCAACCAGTTCAGGGTGTACTTGCCTACTGCCGAAGCCAGCTGGAGTAGGGACCAGCGACCCTTGTGAGGAAAAGCGCTTAAGAAAATGGATGGATGGATGTTAGGTAACCAAACTGAGGAAGCGTGTGTCCAAAAGAGGACGCTGAGGACGTTTAACGGCTGTAATGTATATGCCAAGTCTGGAGCGGTGCTATAGCGCAGCCACAGGGAGTTAACGGAAAGTGTAGAAGAAGAAGACGAACACTTTTTTTTTCTAACTTTATTGCAATCTACAGAACAAACATGGCTTTGCATGTATCAAAGCAACATGAAAAAGACGAACACAGGAGAAGTGACAATGGCGGGTGATTCAAGTACAACACCGCTTGTTGAATATGGGAATAAAGAAGCAAAATATTTTTCTGCAAAAGCTTAAGCAAGCTAAGGAGGGTGCGCAAAACGACTACGACACGCCATTGTTGTTGTTGACAGACTGACGGTTCGCGCGCAGTCCCGCGAGAATTGGCACATATGTCATCAATCTGCGACAATGCGTCGTCATCGAGCAGCGACCATTACGTCACCGCTGGAGGAGTATCCTGCATATGGTGTCCAGACGGACGCGTACGGTGCGCGTTTTGAAATCTTTCAACTTTGGAGCCCGGTTTCAAAAGTAATCGGCTTCAAGCTCCGAAACCGCGCCGTCATGTGGACGAACGGCTTAAACGGTAAGAAAGTTGTGAGGATACATTGAAACTGGCTTTCGTGTGGACGGGGCCTAAGACACACCTGTGCACTAATCATGGTGTCTAATCAGTATCTTGATATGGCACCCCTGTGAGAAGGGATGGATTCTCTCGGAAAAGGAGAAGTTCTCACTATCACATCTTTAAACTGGTTTGTGAACAATATCTGAGAGAAATGGTGATATTGTGTATGTGGAAGAAGTTGAGTTGAGTTCATCTTATAAAAAATGGGAGCAAAAGCAAAAGGCCTATATGATAAGATATAGACCTTTATTCTGTCATAAAGAAGTGGGAATTGCCCTAGCAAGAGTTACTGAATGACACTTTTTTCATTATGCCGCGGTTTCTTAGCGGAGAGCCAAGGTTTTCTTTCAGGATGTCGAGGTTTCCTGTCCTTATTTGTCCATGCTAGGTTTCTTCCATGTACTCTAAGCTGTCCGGTTGCTTCCAATCAATGTTTCTCCATCAAGTGTTTTCTTTGAGCCCATCTGAATCACTCCTCTGTTGTCACGGTGTCATGGTAAATCTCATTGTAACTGGAGTGAATGGCATCATTTTGCATTGAGATTTGTTTTATACCGTACGTCTCTCATTAGAGAAATTATCACAGTGTCAACCTGGAGGTTCATTTTCAGATGTTTTGTCGAGCTTGCTCATGTCCCCGGTGACCCATGACGTTCTGCTATCTCAGCCTACGCCTACGCTGGTCAAATAGCGTCCTTGCACCCTTATTGTTTCCCATCACTTCATTCATGACCTCCAGCAAAACACCGCAGGAGTCTGTTCCTATTTATAATGGGAAAAAGAGGGGGCTGTTTTCCTGTCTGCATTGTTGCTGTTTGCCAGCACTTCCTCCTTTCATTGACTGACCTCTTCTCTACTTCCTGTTTGTGTGGCCCACCAGTGGTCATCCCGAGGGTAGTTTTGGTGAAGGCTCTCAATTAATGAGAGTGTGGGGCCGCTGCCGTATAAATGTGAGGAAGTGTGAATCAGATGTCGTTCATCGCTGGTATGTCATTGCCAGACCACAAAAAAATTATTAACTCCCTGTTTATATTTATCATTATCATAGTTTTGGATTTTTGTTTTTGTGTGAAAAGGCATTGTGTTCAAACAACCACAATAAGTTCAACGGTTCACCTAATTATCTTCATACTTTTTACATTACAGCACAAGGTAAGACAAAGGGCATTATATTTGTGCCCAGCACAAAGTCTAACTTTGCACATAGGCGGGGTTTCCTTTGTTTTGGTATTTTCATAGACACACAGTAAGAAGTGTTTGCGCCGTTGTGTACGTGAACACAGCCGACTGGATCCGCGGCCAATGGAATCGGCTCCTCTCATTCCCTTTAATAAAATCGGTAGAGAGGCGCACATGACTGAAACAGAAACTGACTTGCCGCAGTCCACGCAGGCCATTGAAGCATGCAAAGTGCATTCATAAGGAACTGAAAGCAGAGCTCCATGGGCAGATGATGTAAAGTGTAAAGTTGGACCTTGGAGACTGCCTTCCACCTCGAGCATCCATGTGTGACCGCCCAACAAGCATAGTTTATATATATATATATATATATATATATATATATTGACGATAACTATAATAATAATAATAATAACAATAATAATGTGCTCAATGAATGGTTTCTTTAATTATTTAGAAGGTTTGATGCAGGCCATCAAAACATTTGCGTTGAAATATTAATTTAATTAAATGTGCCCAATTTTAGGGTACGCCTTATTTTATATAGTTGTACTTTAACCCAGAAAACATGCTATAACTACAAAGCAACCACCCAAAAAATCACTTAAATAAATTTTCTGAATATTTGCCTACTACCTCGCGCTTTTCATTTATCAATTTATGAAGATGAAGCCGGTGTGCACATTTGTGCCTAATTGCCAAACATTCATTGAATTCCACTTCACATCTTTTGAGTCCCCATGGAAACCTTTTTATAGTGGAACAGGAACCAGTCCTCCCTTGTGGCTTGTAGTTATCTGCATGAGTGACACACTTTTTATTTTTCCAAATTTGTCTCTTATTTTCTCTCCGTTTCACGCTTCTCAAGCAATGTGTTCAAATGTCTCCAGGGGTTGACGTGATGACTGTGAGTGAAGGTTTAAAAACTAGCACTACGAACTCCCAATTTACTGTCACGTGAATACAAAGGATTATTAGGGGCACACTAAAAAGAAAAAGACAAAAATATAAGAAATAGTAATTTTATGAAGATGTGGCAAACATTGTTAGGGTGGTAACTTGAAAACTTCCTTCTCATACTGTATATGCTTGTAAAAGAAAATACTGTTTATTTTTTGTCAAATTCTGACTTTATTCACTCAATATTTTTATCAACAAAAAATAACGCCTTTTCCTAATTTTTGCAATATTCTGACTTTTGTCACACAAAATTAAGACTTTCAAGACCCCGTAAAAGGGAATTTAGAGATTTATTAATAACAATGTTACACTATTTAAAGATAATTGCTGATTCATTTCAATTTTCCTCTTTTTTTTCTTGGTCTTGGCTATTAGTTTGTCGAGTGATGCACTTGGGTGTCCATCAGTTGAGTGTCCCTTACCTCACTGTATAATAACTGAGCACCTTGGTTCGCATCAGTGGTTATCCAGCGCAAGTTACTCATTATAATTAATGATCCATTTAGCTAGTGATTTAGGTAGCTGTATGTCTACAACCTGAAAAATTCACCTTCCCCGAATGTCAAGCTTCAGAGCTTGTTGTCATTATTGGAATTTGTATGTATTTTGTGTTATTCAAACTGCTGTAATATGTTGAATGCAAAGCCTTGTTGAATTTATAACTAGCAGGATTGGTTAGGGTTAGGGTTAGGGTTACATATAGGGATGTTTAAATATTTTAAAAAAAGCAATTAAAAAATATTTTAAATTTTGCAATGTTGTTAACAAAACTCTTTTTCATAAAATATAACAAAAAAATATTAGTTTTTTTTTTTTTTGCATTTTCATCTGCATTGTATAGTTTTGTTTTTATAAAATAATTTTAAAACATACATATATAATTTTTTTTAAAACAAAGAAGCAGTCAATGGCCGCCCACTGATGCATACTGACATTTGTTATCCATGTAATGTCCAAACTATGGCAGGAAGTGATGTGAATGGTGACCTGGAGAGGTAAAAACATTGCATGAAGATTGTCTCTGGAGGGTCTGGCAGACAATGGATCAAAATGAGAGCAGAAACAATGGAGCACAGGTTACAACGTCATACCCACAGATGGTAGTGTGTAGGCGGGGGGAGCTGTGGTTTGATTATTTGGACCTTTGAGTTGCTCAAGCCAAGGCTGCAGCCCACCTGGATGCTCCAAAGCCCCGTCACAGTGAGGTGGGAGGCTGAGTCCTCACTCACAAGACTCTTATCTCATTCCGACATCTGTTTGCACAGACAGCCTCCTCCAGATGTTTCCTGCAGGGCTTCTGCTGATTCTTAGCAGGGACAAGGGCCCTCACACCGGCCCTGTGTTGGTGTTAGACCTCTGGGTCTCATCCATTGTGTTTACCTATGGCTGCATGCTGATAGTAACTTGGCAATAAGGCTAAATCATATTCCAAATGTCATCATCTGCTTATGTTAAGGTTCGATGCAGAATTTGGCTGTCATGAGACAAAAAATAGAGTACTTGAGGACTTTCTTATCCAGAGGATGTTGTGTAATTGTCCTCTTTGTGTTTACAGCCAGAGCTAGAATGGTCAATCAATTGTGATAATCAGCCGAATGCGATGAAGTCATTCAAGCCTACGTGACTTCATTCACCTTTCAGTCCAACAATGAGTCATTTGATATTACACAGGGTCAGACTAAAATGAACAATAGCAATACACAAGTACCTGAACACTGATAGCCCCCTTTTGTCTGCCTCCAGGTGATAAACTGTTTTAATAACACAGCTTCTTCTTTTTAGAAACATGCAGTGGTTAGACTTTAAATATCTGTGTTTTTGATGAATGTGCAACTATTTAATGTATCTGTGCGCCAGGACGGGCCCGAGCTTTGAACCGGCATCAGTGTTTTACTGCAGCGTGATAATAGCTGGAGACAACGCTGGCTTATATACTCTATCATCGTGACAGCCGTGGAGACGGCTCGCCTATCTCACGTCTCATCCTGATAGACCTCTTGTTCAGAAGTGCTGTCTCACCATTCTCCTTCCTCAACCGACCCTGAACTTAGTCTTATTCAAATCCTCCTATACTTCTTACTTTCTTTTGCCTTCATCTCTCGTCCTACTGCCTCGAGTAAGCAATGGTGCAATTTTTAACATTACTGTGGTACAAATGTACATACAGTTTAAGACTGCCGGTTCTTCCTAAGCACACCCGTATGTTGTGAGTGAGTACTGTAAACAACATCACACGATTTAACAGACTTCTGGCAAAATAAAGTATAACACTGTTCCTGAGCCCAGGAAGCACATTGTGGACAAACAGTACAAATACAGAAATTTCTCAAATAGTCACTGGGGTAATTTATTTACAGAAATGTAGAGAATACCAGACTTTATTTGTACAAATGCTTGTGGAAGGGTATCATTAGATATGCTACTGTTCATTGACGAGGATATGTAACTTTCCTGTTAGCAGTTTCTATTGTGTGTCCTTTTAATTTGTGGTCCAACCAAGGAAAAGGTAATCATTTTTACATTTTTAAAACATTACTTTTTTACTTTTCTAGTACCAGTATACTGCACAGTCCTCAAAGGGGATGAATGTAGTACAAATAAGTCTACTGCTCAAATGTTTGCCTTTTTGCTTCAGCCAGTATTTTTCTGTCTTGGCTTGCTTTACATACAGTGTATCAGTCAGTTTCTTGATAAGGTTTTTCCCTTCAAAATATACAGAGATGGGCATTCTGTCAGTACTGATGTTTGTCAATCCGTCAATGACAAAGGCCTGTTTTGTTGACGATAAACCAATGACGAGAAATTTAGAAAAGTCATTCATCTATGTCATTTTATTGCATTTGGACTGTTCTGGTTGTAATGGAAGACGTTTCTAGCAGTCTTTTGGGTCCATATATACATGTTTGAGACAGAAAAAATGGATTGCTTGACAGAGGAGTGAGGGAGGCCCCCTTCATCAAGGTTGATGGGATGACACCACCGACAGTATCTCCCACATTAAATACTGCCCTTTTATCCCTTCTGAAGAGATTCAATAATTTAGCCTCTAACAAGAGAAGGCCAAATTCTCTTGGACCCTCCATATCCTGGTCACCACCTCTTCCAGCGCATCCCCCCAGGTATATATTATACGCTATTGAACTATGCACAGTAAAATCAGCAGACATTCCAATAGCTTCTTCCCTCTTTCCATTAACTCACAAACATTTTGCAAAATGTTGCCAATTTGGCACATCTCCATTGTGATAGTATTATTGTATTCATCATTGTAGCTTTGACATTCAATATTATTTGCATAGCTGTTGTTGATCACTATTTCACACTATTGGACACTTTAAAGAATTCTAAGACTCACTGCATGTCATTGTTTGGTTCTACCACACAAATGGTATCCTTACATTGATTGGGGCCCGGCCGAAAAGGCAACGTGTGTCCCCCTTCCCATGGGCTCACCACCTGTGGGAGGGGCCAAAGGGGTCGGGTGCGCAGTGAGCTGGGCGGTCGACCCCGGTTACTGAAGCTAATTCTGGGGACTTGGAATGTCACCTCTCTGGCAGGGAAGGAGCCCAAGTTGGTGTGTGAGGCCGAGAAATTACGTCTAGATATAGTTGGACTCACCTCCACATACAACTTGGGTTCTGGTACCAATCCTCTCGAGAGGGGCTGGACTCTCTTCCACTCTGGAGTTGCCCACGGTGAGAGGTGCAGAGTAGGTGTGGGCATACTTATTGCCAGCCGGCTAGGCGCCTGTACGTTGGGGTTTACCCTGATGGACGAGTGGGTAGCCTCCCTCCACCTTCGGGTGGGGGGGATGGGTCCTGATTGTTTGTGCGTATGAACCGAACAGCAGTTCAGAGTACCCACTCTTTCGGGAGTCCTTGGAGGGTGTGCTGGACAGCACTCCCTCACGGGACTCCCTCTTTTTGCTGGGGGACTTCAACATTCACGTGGGCAATTACAGTGACACCTGGATGGGGCGTGATTGGAATACTTCGAAGACCTCCTCAATTCCACCGAAACGTCTTCCTTTGAGGAAGCAGGGTCTGGGGACTCTTGAGGTAGGCAGAATTTCTAGGCGCAACCGATGCGTTGAGAGGGTCCGGTTTGGTGGCCTCAACATTGCATCTTTGCTTTTTGCAGATGATGTGGTGCTGTTGGCCTCTTCAAACCATGATCTTCAAGTCTCACTGGAGCGGTTCGCGAGCCGAGTGCGAAGTGGTTGGGATGAAGATCAGCACCTCCAAATCCGAGACCATGGTCCTCAGTCGGAAAAGGGTGGAGCGCCCTCTTCGGGTCGGGGATGAGATCCTGCCCCAAGTGGAGGAGTTTAAGTATCTTGGGGTCTTGTTCGCGAGTGAGGGCAGGAGGGAGCGGGAGATCGACAGACGGATCGGTGCAGCGTCTGAAGTGATGCGGACTCTGTATCGGTCCGTTGTGGTGAAGAAGGAGCGGAGTCGAAAGGCAAAGCTCTCGATTTGCCGGTCGATTGACGTTCCTACCCTCACCTTAAGGTCACGAGCTGTGGGTCGTGACTGAAAGAACAAGATCCCGGATACAAGCAGCGAAATTGAGTTTCCTTTGCAGGGTGTCCGGGCTCTCCCTTAGAGATAGGGTGAGAAGCTCGGTCGAGCCGCTGCTCCTTCACGTTGAGAGGAGCCAGTTGAGGTGGCTCGGGCATCTAGTTCGGATGCCTCCCGGACGCCTCCCTGGAGAGGTTTTCCGGGCATGTCCCATTAACGAGAGGCGCCGAGGACGACCCAGGACACGCTGGAGAGACTATGTCTCTCGGCTGGCCTGGGAACGCCTTGGGATTGGGAAGTGGCTGTGGAGAGGGAAGTCTGGCCTTCCCTGCTAAAGCTGCTGCCCCCGCGACCCGACCCAGGATAAGCGGTAGATGATGAATGGACATTGATTCAGGGGCATAGTGATGGTCATTGGGAATATCGGGAGTTTCCCAACTGGCCGGTCCATTACAGGCCAAAATTGTTGCGAATCATTTTTAAAGCACTGGAGTCCAGGTTTAAAGCAAAACAAAAACAAACAAAAAAACATCATCTTTAATGGACAGGTGAAAATTTCAACATGACAAAGATGTTTGGCATTGTTCTATAGACTGTCCGCCTTCTTTGTCAATGATATACTTTTACCTTTTTATTCCATATGTATTGAAGAGTTACTGCACTTTTACTGCCGACAATGACACGCACTGACTTTCAGGCAATGGAATCTATTTAATATCCACCTGCGTTTTTATCTGAGTTATAAAGATCTGCGCATATTCATAGGAAGCACCGCCAAGATGTTCGATTCTTTCCAGACCATTTGGCACAAATCTTTGCAGAGCGCCTTGCAGATGGTTCTTTTATTCACCTTATCAGCCTTTTTCCCCCCGCACAAATGTTACTTTCATGAGGTGCATTGGCTCAGTCTTTTTTTGGAGAACAAAAAGGGAAATCCATCAGCTCTGCAGTGGTGCGCTGTATGCCGCTGGGCTAATAAATTGTACATGCCTCAAAGTAACAGGAAGTACAGGTCTAATAGAGTGTATCCTCCAGGCTTCCTGTTAGGTTAACCCATCGGGTCTGGGCTATTCTATCCTGCCAACTGGGTGTAAGACTACATCTTCGCTAAACACTTAGGAAATTGAATAAAATCATAATACAGTAAAAAAAAAAAACTGAGCTATACTTTACAAGGCTTGAGACATAAGACATTATTTCATTGGATCAATGGCTGGACTAGAGCATGTTGTGAATCTTAATTGTTGATTTTACGATTCGACAAGGAAGGCCATGAGCAGGCACTTTGGAAAAGTAGCCAAGAAAAAACTCCAAACAGAGCCAAAGAACAGGATGAAGGTGGCCATCTGCCTTTAGGTCCGGACAAATATGTGATTCACTCAAACCAAAGTGATTCAATTGCCAACTTCTCGCTTCATCTCTGAAATGCTCGAAAGCAGCCGGCATGGAAAGGGTCAAGTTTCAAGTTCAGGATTCTCGGGGCCCTAAGACTAAAGGAATGAGGGGGTCTGTATGTAATTTCAAATGGGCCTAGATAAAAATAGGACAGGGTTTATAGGCACACTGGCAACATATGTGCTTGAGAGTTCTGTATGGGGCCACATTTGAACCTATAGAGGATGACAATTTAACCATCCATCCATTTTCTAGCATCATCAGGGTCAAATGAAAGCTGGACACCCTGGACTGGTGACCAGTCAATCACAGGTCAGTTATGTGAACCACTACTCATGCACCAATTGGACATTTTAGAAGCACCTGTTACCACGTTGACTTGTGACATCCTTCTCTTTCTCCACCAGCTCTTTCTTTTCCTTTGTCTGCTCCAGTTCATTTGTCAGACAGCAGATTAATTCCCCTTAGGAGAGGAGAGGTGAATTGATCAATCACATCTGTTTTCATCCACAGGTAAATAAAAAAAAAATACTGGCCAAGATCAGAAAGTCACCAATCTAGACCTTGACACTCGCAGATGCTCTGCATTAATGTCTTAGTGCCTCAGTCTAGCATGATAATTTATTAACTGCTTCTACATGTAGCTCCCCGGGGAGGTTTTGTATCTTCACTGCACTTGCTTGCACATGGGTTCGGTTAAGCTACCACATACATTTTTCTTACTTATTTGATACACGGTTACAGGCAATAAAGATTCTCAGACAAATGAACTTGGACCCATGTGGAGATTTGGGTCATCTTGGCTTGGCTTGGGTCAACTCTCGGCTGGATGGTTGCAGGTGTGCTCTCAAGCAATACTGTATTTGTAAGTGGTGGTGAATCTAAAATCGGATTGGTAAAGTATGACCTGGCAACACATAGAAACCAAAATTTAATTAGACAAAAACATTTTTTTTATAAAAAAAAATATATAAATAATAAAAAAAAAAGACAGCAATGATGATGACATGTCAAATCGGTAAAATTACCTAATGAACTGAGCTCTCCGGAAGAAGAAGAAGAAAAAAAAGTAAACACATTTAAGCTGTGCAGCTAAAAAACACATGATGAAATGAAGGCAAAGCACTGTATGATGACCATTTCATGCAAATCGTTAGCATGGAAGACCTTGAAGGCCTAGAATGAACGCCACTGCGAAAAAGCGGAAAGTATTGTAGAAAAATGTAATGGCACATCTCCACTGCAAAAAAAAAGTACCATTGTACCATTGTAAAACCATTGTAAAACTTAATTAACAGTTGTACTATTGTGGTTAAAAATGAGTTAACCACAATAGTAAAACCTAAAAACACAAACTACTCGCTCTTAACTATGTTGACATGGTGATTACTAAATTCAACTAACTTGTCAGTGTACATTCCATTCTTTCTTTATATTATGTTTTTTTCATTTATTTATTTATAAATGAACCTGCCGTATTGTCCTCAGCAGCCAGGACAGAAACATTGGTAGGCATACGCGTCTTTGCCATGTTGTAATGCAGGGGTGCTCAAGTTCGGTCCTCGAGAACCCCTATCCAGCCTGTTTTCCATGTTTCCCTCCTGCAGCACAGCTGAATCTAATGATCAGCTAATCAGCAAGCGTTGCAGAAGCCTGATAACGATCCTGATCATGAATCAGGTGTGTTAGTGGAGAGATACATGGAAAACAGGGCTGGATAGGGCCTCTCTTGGACCGAACTTGAGCACCCCTGTTGTTAATGAGTTCAGTTGCAGTTCAACGGTCATTACAACATTGTTCTGTCTTTGCATCACTTTTTGTGGCAGCATGACAAAAAAAAGAGAAAAACACAATTGTGAAATTAATCTTTTAGAAACTTAATGAGCCAACGTCACTAGATATTCAAGAGCCTCACGTTTTCTCGTGTCAAATTTGACGTTAGTGTGACATTAGATATTTTTGAAAGTTAAGCAAGATATGCAAAGGTCTCGTGTGAAAACCTGATATTGTAGGGGCGGGGTTTTTTTTTTTACTCCAGAAAATGCTGGTTGAAGACCAAATTGTACAACTTGAAGAGCATTCTACAGTTCTACAGTACAGTCAGTTTTTTTTTTCTTGCTAAAAACATTAAAAAACCTGTCTTGTCCAACTGGTGGCACTAGAAAGACTATAAAGTAGCGTGTTCTGCCCAGTCACCAACATTGAGGCTTGTTTCGCAACAACTATCACACGGCAGCAACTGTCATCGACGTTAAGCAATCAGGACATTGTTTCAGTTTGTTCACATGTTGTTTTTGTTTGTTTGTTTGTTTTTTCCTGTTAAATACACGCAACTTATGACACATGCAACAATGTGAGAACTACGTGGTATTCTGTCACTTCATTGGGAAACCCAGCAGGGTTATTTCCCAGCTGTGGCAGATTTTTATTTTTCAACACCTTCTCTTGCTCACACCTAGCATTTTTTTTTTTTGTCATTTTACATTCAGGAGTCCTTATACTGTGCATGCAAGCACACACACGTGCATGTGGGCGAACATTATTATCACATTATTGGCACTATTAACTCGCAGGTGTGTGTCGTCTCGTTTGCAATATAAAGCAGTCAAATCTGCTCATGTGAGAATTTAACATGATTTTGCATGAAAATTCATGCACTGTAAAACTGACATTTTGGGGTCACTTGTTTTGTTCTTTTATTACGAATGTTAATCAAATAATATTCGATTTCACACAGACTACAAATTATAGAAAGAAATTGGATTTTCAATGCAGCAGGTCTGCCATGTTTGAGGAATGTGCTCAATACGTACATAGATAGGTATGTTAAAGTTGTCATTCATATTCCTACTAAATTCACTTTAGAGCTTTTTTTATGATTTACTAAATCAAAATTCAGATGACTGTGACATCCTACCAGTAACATCCTACAGGATTTAATGACCTCAGTCGGCGTGTACTATTTCTCTGTGATGTGGCTTGAGGTCCTGTTACCTTTCTGAACTGTTTGACTCCACCGTCACTGACTGGCATTTTAGATTAGATTAATTATTTATACTAAAATTTGCCATGGCGCTTGTTTTCATAACGATTGGTGGTGAGTTTGAGACTGCCCCAGCTGTTTTTTGGTGAAAGGCAGGGTGGGCTGGTTGTCAGCCAATCACAGGGCACATATAAATAAATAAATAAACATTCATACTCATATTGATAGCATTAGCCATTCCTACCACAATTTACTTAATTAAATCTGCATGCATGTTTTTGAGACGACTTGTTGATGTTTTTAGAATGTGGGAGGTAACCTGCGTACCTGGTGGGGAAAAAAGCAAATTCAACGTAAAAGTGAATAGTTTATGGAGACGATTGATTGCCTGGGATTGGCTCCAGCTCACCCATGACATTAATGAGGGCCAACAAAACATAAAATAAATTGAAGAGAATGCGCCTCCTCAGATTTCACAATTTATCTATCATGATTTGTAATGGAAAGTATAAATATTTGTTAACTGGGCAATATTCTGTAGAACCTCTCAGTCATTGCCACTTGTGGACCCAAACGGAGACATTTTGTGACCCTGCTGCTTAAGCATTGTGTTTATGACTTCTCGGACAAGTTTCAAGTTGCCCGGTCAATGACCCTCCACACACACACACTGCCTCCTCTCAGTGTCCTGCCGCTTGCACCTTCTTATCACCGCCACTGCCGCCCACTCATCCTCATCTACAAACAAGGAGGGGTGACTAAGTGTGCAGAAAATGAAAGTGCTGCCGTCGTCAGTTAGATTGCGCATACAAGCATACACACGCTAGTTTTATCGTCATATTTGTCCGCCTAAGCGGGGTCAACTGAAGTTGTTTATCGACCTCGTTTCTCAGAAATGTATATAAATATTTGTGCAATGTTGGAACAACTTTGGCAATTGTAAAAAAAAAAAGAAAAAAAAAGAACCAAGAAATACACTTTGTGCTTGGAATTTTTATGGGATGTTTAAGTAGTAAAATGATAAGCATGCTTTCATGGCCACCTCTGAGCTGCGAGATCTATGGAAAGTACATGGTCAGCCATAAAGTATCCTGCCAGACATCCTCGGATAAAAGCACCAATCCCTTTAATGACGGGCCAAACAATTGTAATTTGGATTATAATGTCTACTTACATATGAACCTTCCTATGTCGGATTTAGTACTTAGGAGAAATGTATTATTAATAAATTTAAAGAAAAAAGTGTCAATGGGTCAACAGTATCCCCTATTCCCATTGGTTTACTATTAAAATAGTTTTTTTTTCTGAAATTCCTCTAAAATACAGCTGACAAGTTGTATTTTTGAGTCTTGTCTGACAAATTAATTTTTCTACTTCATGATACAAGTCGACCAATCTTGCCTGCTTTTCTCGTGTTCTCTATTGTTTTTGCCAAAAGATGTATTTGTTTGAAATCGTAAGAGCTTGCTGACAGTTTTATGCAGGATACACCTGTTTGTCTTGACCTGGGTTTAGCTTTGGAATTTTTGAAATGGTATAATCCAAAAGTGTTCAACTTGTGGCCAACACTGGCCCAGTTAGACCTGACCAAAAAATAACATCTAAAAAAAAATTGACAAGTGTCACGTAATATGAGAGATCGATGTTGGTGTGCTGTAATGAATAAATGTCCCCCTATTTTTAAAGGTAAGCAACGATAATTCACAAATTAAAGTCAGAAATTTGGATGTTTTGATTGTGTTTAAATTTGAAATAATGACGTTTTATGTTTGTATTTTATCTATATTTGACAAGTTTTATGTGGTGGCATGGCCTTGTGTTGAAAGGCAGGAGAAGTCCTGAGCTTTCAGAAATTGAGCCCCCCCCCCCTTAACAATTTCGTTGAACTACCCTGGTATAAACATTGTTAATGCAATTTAGCTGGTATGCCTGAAACATCAATATTAGTTTTTCCAAGTAAAGCTCCAGTGTCCTTTTTTTTTTTTTTTTTTTGCATGTCACTCTGTTCTGCTTCATTTCAAATTGTTATCACCTGACAGAGAGACTCAGCTACCCAATGACTCAGCATTCTAGGACAAACCCGTGACCACACATTAGTCCTCTGATACTTCTTCTTGTTCTTCTTCTCCAGCAACAAGAGAGGGGAATGGTGAGAACAGTGGGGTGTAGTCTTTCCCAGCCAAAGCCCAGAAGATTGTTGCGGAGCACAGAGCCCACCTCGGCCCCTTAGTGATGTGGGAAAAGCCTGGGAGGGCGTCCGTGTGAGCATGCTAAGGCTCCAAACGTGGCGTTGCAACATTAGTCAGCTTGTGAAACGCGGCTTGGCCCACTCGTGTTTTCTTTGCGTGTTGTTTCACCTTGGCTTCTGCTAAACAGGCATCGCCACACAAGATGAGGGCTGACTCACTGTGGTTCATTCGCACTAAGCACTTTTGACTTGCGTGGGGTTTGTAGGGGTGTCATGTGACAAAAAAATATGTTAAAAAAAATATGTTAAAAAAATATTCAACTGATTTACTTTTCAAACTTGACTATATTTTGTTCTCAGGTATTTCTTTGCCCTCAGTTTTTTTTTTTTGCGAATTTGATGCAGCTATTGAACAGCGTTATACATTCATTAGGTACACCTGCCAATCTAATGAGAAAACAATATAAATACAAGATAGGAACGTATCTGCTGCTACTAGTAGGAGTAGAAATAGTACTGTGAAGAGTTCGTTTATTCTGGCTATATGAAACAATTAGTGACAATAATTTACCTCCGTTGGCTTTACACGACAACAAATAAAAAAGCTGAAAACAAGCTAATATTTCAATTTATACCCTGTGGTCAGTTTAAGCAACATAGAGCGAACATGATTATCTCTTGCTTTACATATGTTTCTGATTTTAAACAAATAGTTGATAGAAATATGCTATTGTACCTTTATTTATTTTTTATTTGCCATCATTTGTCCTTCAACTCCTTCGTCATTCTCTCGACCGATTCAAACCATTCCATCTTTATTATGTTCCAAAGATTCACGCTTTGCAGGCTATTACTTTTATCATTCTTAACTTTCACAGTTTTCCCACAATTCAACTTTTTCTTTTTTTACCCCAATTCCCTATTCATTTCTAATGAGACATTCAACAATTCCCTCCCATTTGAAATTCAAACTGATCAGCTCATTCAGTTTCCTTAGGATCAATTTTCCACATTCTTCCAATTCACACAAAGCAAAACCTCCACATTTTTCCCACACAATATTGCACATTTTTCACCAACAAATATTCTGAGTGTAAATGATGGGTTAGGGTTCGTGCTTAGGGCTTTTGTTGTTCCCATTCAAAATTCAGTATTGCTCCTATTCAAAATTCAAAATGTTCATCAAATTTAATTCACCTTGCCATTCAATGTGATATATTACCGTGCAAACCTTTCAGCATTCCACATGATTATACCCCCCCCCCCCCAAAAAAAAATCCCATTCATTTTCAATGAAACGTTCAACAATTTACATTCTACATTTGAAAGGTTCCTCTCATTCAGTTCACCTTGGAAATGATTTCCAACGTTTCAACAGTTCCAACACCAAAAATTCCCCATTTTTCACCAACAACATTTGACCTAATTCCATATAATTAAATAGCATTAAATACCATTCCACATCATTCAACACATGCATTAATTTCCCATCACATCTATTCAAGATCATTCCATATCATTTAATATCATTCTAAATAATTCGGTACCATTAGACATAGTTCCATATCTTTCAACATTCCACCTCAATCAATACGGTTCCACAAGTTTCTATATTTTTTCAGTCAGCATTTCAATATTCCAGAAATTGCATCATCTTCTTTCTTTCTCAACGATCACTACACCAAGTACCACATCACGGCCTACTGCTACCACCCAGCGCAACAGTAACATTTGGGAGCGAGACACTGGCAAAGTCAAGTGTCATTGGTGAGTAATGCCTGGCTCGTCTCAGCGTGTTAAACTGATAGAGAGCAGGAGGATCTGTGTTCTGTCAAATCCTATAACAAGACAAACACATGCACAGTTAAAACAACGTCCCACCAGTGGAGAGTGCAAAATGTATCAGGAAGAGAACTAAAGACGGCGTTATTATTATTGCAAGATCCTCGCACGACATCTCCAGCTTGTTTCTTGGAGGATGAGAACGAGGATTGTATCCCATCTTGTGGCTCTTCTGTCAAAATGTTTTCTTGTATGTGAAGTACAGTGAAAAATTCCTCTGAAGCTCCTCTAAACATACAAAGAAAGCTAATGCATGACTGCAATTTGTTTACATGCACACCACTGGCTCAACTCAAAGTACTTTTCTAACCTCTTGCATCAGTTCAGTCTCCATGTGTAAGGGGGTACAGTCGATTGCTCAATTTGTGATTCTTCAAAATTCAGCAACAAAGCTTCAACAACAAGACAGTTCAAGCAGTTGTCATGCGAGATGTTACCATATTGTGCCACTTGTGCCTTTAAAATTAGAATAAGGCCAGGTGGTTAGCTGCAGCTCAACGCTCACATTGATTGTTAGACGTGTGCAGTATCCGGACATTTACCTCATCACAACTATTCCATTAACTTGTTATTCGTAAGTGATAAGTGTAAAAACGGTAGCTTCCAGTTGAGGATGGGGAAAAAAAAGATAGTAGCAGCGGCCTGATTTTGTGCTTCCTTCCCATTGACCTCTGCCCCTGAACACTATTGGTTTTGTGGCCCTGCTCCTGCTGTGTTTGCTCTGATTTACTGTGCAACGCTGCTGACTCGTCTTCAGGAGTAATCCTGGGTCAGAGTGAGCACATAAATCTCAAGTGTGCAAGTCCAAGAGATGGTTCGGTTAGCCGAAGTCGGTATTTGCGCATAGTCCATTTCAAAATTAAGTAAACAATATAAATATTAATAAAACAGCTACAACAGCGTTATGTTTCTGAACGTAGGACGCAAGGATGAGAAGTTACATTGTGGCTCGTAATTTATAGCCCCCCCAACTGTTCTTTGACCATTTAATAAAAAAAGATATACACAACTATAACTTTTCTTGATAAGTGGAGGGCTAGCAAATATTTGCCTCCCACGGGGAATTCGAGAGCAGCCCCTTCTCTCCGAGCGAAGTAAGTTGTGTCAACCTTTGTCACTCCGGGGGTTAAAGATTGGTGGGAAAGGACAGCAAGACGCAGGGTCGTGCGTGAAGGCGTGCACAGCATGAATGAGCTATTTTTGTTTCAAAAACATGAAATGGAACGACTCATTTTTGGAGCGTGGAGAGGCAGGCATGAAGGGAGGGAGAGGCTGGAAGGGCGTGCAAGGAAGAAGGCCGCTGCCACCAGGGGAGCGGGCACACAAGTGGACAGGTCAACAGGGTGTGACCCAATGTTGACAAAAAACACGCTTGACGATACGTATCTTAAGATAGAGACTCATTGTATTATTTTTAACTTATGGGTTTTCCTGCTCGGTGCAATTAAAGAAAAGTGCAATTCAGCGCTTAACCAAATGTGACTCATGTTTAAACCCTATGGTGAACCCAGGCGAGGCGACATAGTTACATGCCAAAGACTGTAAAACCATTGGGCAGCTAACATTAAAACAGGGGGGAAAAAATAAAAGACAACTGTGAGCAAAAAGGAACACTTGTTAAGGCATAGTGACATTTTAAATACCTTGTGTGTGTTGCAAGTCATTACCGAGTAACAGATTTACTTTAATTGCATTAAGGAAAAAAAACAAAAAGGAAACAGGATTGCTTTTGGGAGAAAATTGTATTAATTTTTTGAGTGGGAAGGCTCATGATGAATACACTTGAGCATATAGTTAATTCATGGGTTCGGATTTTCCAAATGTCTGAATAATAATTGAATTGAATGAGGCCAAATAAGACAAAGGTTAAAAACATATATTCCACAATACCAGATTGTATTCAGTTTCAAGGTTCAAGGTAATTTTTTTACTTTCAACTGAAATCCAGTATGTAGCACTGCATGTTCTCTGAATGTAATTTGTATGCTATTTATATCACTTTCATGAACTGAATGTACTTTTAGTAATTCTGAAATGGGGAACTCGCATCGGCATGTTTGTATTTGCATATCCTACTGGAAATTATATAGAGTACTTCACTATTTAGATAAAAATACAAATATATGTTTTTGTTTGGTGGACCATGTAAGAATGCAAAAGAAAGAAGCACTCATTTCATTAAATATGCAACATTCAATTTTTTTTTTTTATACATAATCAATCAACATCTTTTACTTAAATTTAAACTTTACTAGCAGCTGTATTTTCTTCTCCGGATACATTAGTGAGTATGGGACAAAGTGACGTCAGAACCACAGCAGCAAGTTTGCCAGCTAAAACAGCAAATCTGAGTAAGTATGGTTTGTTAGAATAAAAGATTGACCAGTCGGAACTGCATCCGTGTTAGCGTGTCAGCAAGATTGTGCAGAGTCATTTTCGTCAATGAAACTGCCTTTTGAAAGTCGTCCAACGGCTCTTGCCACTGGACACTAACGCTGGTAACGCTGATGTCAACGTCAGCGTAATTAATTTGAGGATTTTAGTGTTCTTAATTAGCGATTGAACATGATTTCAAGATGATGTCGTGTTGTCAAGGTGTTGTCACACACAGATGCATAGTCGGGGATGCTAGGCAGTCTCCAAGTGACCACAAAATAGCTCTAGCTAAATTGGCTGTCCTAAAAATCGCTAGTAGTAGCTAAATGATGTCATTGCCTAATTTGCATAATTGGCCTTTTGCATGTAATTGTAATGAAAAATACCCTAAATGTGTTTAGAAACTTTTTTCTTTCCAAATAGGCCATCACTTCTCAAAAAAAACATCATGACTTAGACACACATTATAAAATTGATCTTGTCCTGTATTTTTAAATGCTAGAGTATCAAATGTAATCAAAAGACTGTTATGTGCAGAGTGTCTATAACACAAGAAAAGAGTCGCTAAATTTGTCGCAAGTCGCTTTTGACCCCCCCCCCCAAAAAAAAGAGAGAGAGAGAGAGAGAGAGAGAGAGAGAGAGAGAGAGAGAGAGAGCAATGATGATGACATGTCGAATTGGTAAGATTACTAAATGAACAATACTGAGCTCTCTTTAAAAGAAAAAAAAAGAAAAAGAAAAGAAAAAGAAAAAATACTTATGTGCAGAGTCTCTATAACACCACAAAAAAGTCGCTAGATATGTCGCAAGTCGCTTTTGACCCCAAAAAATCTCCAAGAGGCTTTGGAAAATCAGCACTTTTAGCGAGAAAGTTGCCAAGTTGGCATCTCTGGCCGCTTCGACTGGCCGTGAATCAAGTCGGCTGTGTTGACAATGGCGCAAATGCCTTTTCTAGCTGTGCCGTCTACAAAAACACCGCAAAAAAGAAAAAAAAAGAAAACTCCACACATGCACTATTTTATAGTTAATGCATTTTGCACAGGACTTGTTATGGGCACAAAAATAGGGCCTAACATTTTTAAATGTCACTTTTATCTTACTTTGGAAAAGAGCTCATTAAACAGTACATGTATGGTTTGATGACATTTATACATAAGTAAATATAAACATTAGTAAAAGCAGAAGCATTCTAAGTATAGGGGAAAATAAACCACTATACATGTATTAATAAAGAGTATCTCTAAGCAGTTGGGAATTACATACAGGCCAGTATTACTAGCAGCAGTGCAACAACAACTAAACAGTACATGAATGAATAATATACTGTATAAACAGAACGCTATAGTACACCATGCATACTATATTATGCAGATGAGAATATGAATAACCGCATTAAGGATAGCCAGAGGCATTGAATGTGTTGACGACACATGAACCCAGAAAACTGTACATTTACAGTACTGTACTGATGTGCATTTGGGACTAAAACTGACAATATTAAGCTGCAATATTATCAGCACTATACAAGTTAGATGACACAAATAGTTTTAAAAAGTATCCAAAGTAAGTATTCCTTTTATTCTTCAATTCTAGAGATCAGCATTTGTTATATTCTAGTCAACAGTCATACAAAATGTGTTGCTTTGTGATATATTTTAATTTTAATGCAACATGTGAAACCTATTTTAATATATATGGCATGAAAAAAAAAATGATTTTATGTCGATGACCCTGGTCATATCTTAATCATCAGGTGGGTCAGTAATATTTATTTTCTTTAATATACACCATGTGACATTTTCATTGCAATACAGTATCAGTGAGAACTTTTTTTACACGTTAAAAAATTGTACAATCGAGCAACAAATACGCTTTTTTTTTAATTTTCATCTTAACGGCTGCAAAATCTATGGCGTAGTCACCGCACAAGCACATGTTTACTTTGACTATGCAGCAGCGAAAATGTTTTCCACACTTTAACAATGAAACCATAAGATGATGTGCTAAGATGTGTTTACTCATAAAACCACAAAGCATTTGTGCTTTGCCCCACCCACAATCACACACACACACACACTGTGGCAATTTTTATACTTACACAGCCTCACAGCCAGATTGTGACAGCGTAAATGATTGTACTGCAAGCCAACATGATCTCACAATAAGTGCACTACAAGTTCAGCAATGTAGTACATCTGTACTTGAGTGCACCAAGCATTGGATTTGGGGAAAAGTGCAGTGAGCTGCAGCACATCGCACAATCATGTAGAAATATTTCCATAAATAATGACATTGAGACAACTCACCTTTTTATTCAAATATTTATTCATTTTTAAATGGAGAGATGGACGGACGGTCGGACAGATTTCCCACCACTAAAACCAACAGACATTCCAACGGTGTCTTTCCCCTCACTATTAACTTTTCACAGTTGACTCGTAAGTTTGTGCTGACACTTTAACAATCATTTAGCACAATACTGCTGAATCACAATTACTGCATTCGACCCTTGGCCATCATTTTGCACACTTTCGTTGTTGATCAGAATTACAGGACAATACTTAACTGTTGACCACTTTATATTAGCATAATTCATGACTCTTTGTATTTGTTTACTTTGTGTAGTTTTGTATATTTTAATGAATGTCTAAATGTATATTTAGTGATTTTATGTAAATGTTTGCTATGGTATTATCCGGGTCATGGCATCAATTTTGAAGTTTGCATTTTATCAGTTTAACAATTACTGGATGCCGGAAAGATTGATTAGCCTTTTTTTTCTGCTGGGCGCGGAAGAAGGCCTAATCTGTTCAAAATGGTTTCTATTATTTATACTCCTTGAGTCATACTCACGCAGGAGAGAAGCTCTGCCTAGCCCATGTGACGATATGTCACTCTATGGTCATAACTGGTTCCAACTAGATATGTGTGTGAGAGTGTAGATAGATAGTAGGATGCTGAGCCAGGAGGGAAGGTCACATTGACACAATGACCTAGCTCAAGTCACATATCTAATTATTAAGAGACCTTGACAGACACCAACTGCCGAAAGGTAGGAAGGAAGGAAGGAAGGGAGGAAGGAAGGATGGTCAGATAGATAGATAGATAGATAGATAGATAGATAGATAGATAGATAGATAGATAGATAGATAGATAGATAGATAGATAGATAGATAGATAGATAGATAGATAGATAGATAGATAGATAGATAGATAGATAGATAGATAGATAGATAGATAGATAGATAGATAGATAGATAGATAGATAGATGGTCAGATGGATAGCAGGTAAGTATCTATGATTTGTCATTTTTGTTCATCAATCATCATCCAATGAAAACATTTATTATTGTTATTAACAGTAGAGAATACTTGTTCTACTTCAATCTCAGTGTGTGTGTGTGTGCGTGTGTGTATGCGTGTGTGCGTGTGTATTTAACCCCAACAGCAGAGAAACGGTCTTTTGACTAGGGCTGATTGAAAGCAGATGTTGGCTAAAAGGCAAGCAAAAGAAGAAAATGTTTGGGAAAATTCTCAGGGCCTGGCCTTCCCTTTCTGGGCCCTGGCCCAGACAGCCAATGGCGGCCCAGCAACGGCTCGACTCGAGGGTGAAAGAAGCCCTCCTACTGGATGAAGACGCAGACGTGGGCGTTTGGAGCAGATGCCCTGGGAAAGTTTTTGTGTCCCAGTTGACTCTCAGCAGAAGAAAAGCAAGAACATTTCTTGTTCAGCTGGAGCGTTACCAACATGTGTTCAAATCCCCCCTCCCACTTTATTTCTTCTAATGCAAGTAGTTGGAGATCCTTTTGAACGTGACAGATACCATACAAGAACAATTCAATGGTTTACGATTCAACTGCATCCTAATAGGAAAAGAAAGTTGACTTCCAGAGGCATTTAAAATGAATGAAAAGCTTCCGCACCTTTGCCATCTCACACTCTCATCTTGTATTCCACTTTTTTCACCCCTTCACCTTCTCATTTTCTTCCCTGCTTGCCATCTCTCGTCTCCGCTGTCACACTCCAGTTCACACGCGGCCTCACCTGCAAAACAAAGCCCCATTTTAGTCTTTCATCGTGCAAGCCTATTGTCTATTCACGGCAAAGGCATGGCACAAATCAATCATCTTTCTTAATGGAAACTCCACATTAGCCTGTGAAGACACTCCATTTCCGCCACGGAACGCCGGGTCGACTGGTACCTGAGCTCTAGCCAGCGTAGACCTCGGGGGCCAGCAGGCACTCTCATTTCAGGCGGGATAGCAAGGTGATGGCGCCCGGTCTAGGGGTGGCAGCCGGAGTCAATGGTGTATTAACTCGGGATGCGACGGTGGCAATAAAAATGCAAATTAACAGCCAAAGCAGGGGATGGCCCTGATCTGCCCTTCATAAGACGGTATAATACAGTCGCTACTCCTGCCGAGACATGTGGTTCAGCACGCCTCAGCCACAATAAGTGATGAATAGAAGCAACACAGGAAACATTTTTGAATGTGAGGCCAACCTTGAGACCGTAGAAGTACTTCATGTAAATGTCTGCGATTTACTTACCACGCAAGTCGATATGCTGTCAGAATTTCAAATTGCTTTATTTTCTACATAAAGTACATCCCTATGTATTAATTTTTGAGATTTTTTGATTTCAATTGCACAGCACAGCCTATTGGATGGCACATCTGAATCACAATTCTGAAGTTTGAAGTTCAACTCTATGAGCCTTTGCATGGGCTTTCTCTCTTTACCCCAGCCTCCTCCCATTCACATTAGGTTCATTAAAGGGGAAGTTAACTCTTGAAAATAATATGTTGTCCTCACTAGTCTAAACATGACATTCTGATTTGTATTACAGTTGTGGAATATGAGTTATGAAGCAAAATCCAGATGTTTTTATCCATCTCAGGGGGCGGTCATTTTGCCACTTGCTGTCGACTGAAGATGGCAATGACTAGTCACAGCTCACCGCAACATTGATGTCATCTTCAGTCGACAGCAAGTGGCAAAATGGCCGCCCCCTGAGATGGATAAAAACATCTGGATTTTGCTTCATAACTCATATTCCACAAATGTAATAATAATCAGAATGCCACGTTTAGACTAGTGAGGTCACATATAACATATTATTGTCAAGAAATGTTTAAGGTTGACTTCCGCTTTAAAACTGACAGTAGGTGGGAACATTAAGTCAGTGTGAATTGTTGTTTGCCTGAAATGTATGTTCCATGTGATTGATTGGCACCCAGAAATGTTAGTTGAACAAATACATCAAATGTATTTTCATTGTACACGTCACAGGTACTGAGCAATGAAATTGATTTAACGGTTTCAGCCTGTCCAAGAACATACAAGACAGTGACACCAACATGGGGTGACAGAACGGGAAGGCTGACAAGGTGACAGATGGAGCGCTGATTTTAGATGGGGTAAAAAAAGACAACAAAGGGAATTATGAGGGGGGGTGAAAAAGCGACTCACAAACTACGCTTCTAAAGGGGGGCACAGTGTGGGATCTGGAAAAAAAAGAACTCAGCACATAACCCACAATAAAGACATTCCAACAGCGATTCGAATACTTGCACATGTGGGAGGGGAGATGTAAATTGGAATTCATGTCTTTCTCTGCCTTGCGATTGACTGGCGACCAATCCAGGGTGTACACCGCCTCTTGCCCAAAGTCTGTAGATTTCATTTTCAGCTCACCCACAACACTAATAAGGACGAGTATAGCAAATGAAGGGATGCCTGTCACCAAATCCCATTTTTGTGAGTGTTGTAGATCTGTTTGTTTCCCTTTCAACGGAATATGGTAAGGTAACGACTCTTATGAAGGATGGCGAGCTGCTGCAAAGCACATTGGCGGCACGACTAAATTAACTGTTAACATAGAGCGGTCTGTTTATCCACAAGCACACATAGTGTGCTTGTTTCTTTTTACTTCAATGCACAAGTACGATCAGGGTTTACCCTATGAACGAGAATTGAACTGTGCAAATGTGGCAAATGTGTGCGTCACCTGCTTCAAGTCTGCTTCGAAAGGCTTCATGTGAACAGACATAAACATAAACAGAATAGAAACCATATGGGTAGATTGGATCTTTATGGATAACTTACAGTATATCCTTGAGCATTACCTAAACTAGGTGAGGTGATAAATTATCTCATAATCGGATGGATAAATAGAAAATAGGTTTGCTTGATCTCACTCTGCTTCGTTTGTCCTTCCTTCCTTTCCTCAGTCTCTCCTTTGGTCTCTTGAGGTCTTCCTGATTTGTTGGAATTGAGATGTTTCTGGGGTTGGCGAAGAACTCTGGTTGGTGGCCCGGTAGGTGGTGTCTGGTCAGTGCTGGATTTCACTTTCCTTTGTTTTCTTTGGTCCTTCCTCGGGTCTCCTGACGGCGGTGTTCGGTTTAGGTGAACGGTATGGGATTTTTTTTAATAGGTTTTTGGTGAACTAACGAATACACACACACTCTCACGCACACACCCCCGCACATACACAAACACATACTCACCCACATACAAAAAAAAAAAAAAAAGAGCAATGATGATGACATTACCGAATGAACAATACTGAGCTCTTTGGAAAAAAAAAATAAATAAATAGGTTTGTCTTGTGGTCAATCTGGACATTTTTGGTTTCAAATTAACCCCTATTGATGACTATTGATAAAATGGACATTGCAATATCAAATTCTGTTTGTAATCAAATGGACTAAGTTGACATTTCTAGAGTCACAGCAGTGCAGTAAGCCACAAGTGAAATCTTTCACCTTTATCAACCCCGAAACTCTTCAAAAATCCATGAGAAGGGTCACGTTGAAGAGGACACATTAAGATGAGCATGTGTTAGTGTTTCTAAATTAGGCATTCTTGGCCCTGGGAGACGCATAGATCATATTTCACTGCTTGTCTACGTAATGGAACGTCTTCCATGGCCCTTTGTGCGTCACAGCAATTCTCTATCGTTCAAAGGGATCTCCATGCAAGACATTGAGCATATTTTTAGTTTTTAGAACATCTGTTAGATCTTAAGTTCACAAGCTGTTTAAGTATCTTGACTGAAGGTAAGGGAAGGTAGGAATATATATATAAGTCAGATTCAGATTTAAAAAAAAGGTTAAATCAAAAGTATGTTCTCATTGTAAACTGTCAGAAAAAAAAGTCGATTTACAATATGTTTAGCTTATATCTTCGTCCTGTAAATGTCAGTTTTAACACCGATGTATCTAGAAATTCCACCACCCATCCAGCTCCATCAAATAAGAAATTTAGTGAAGGTTACAATACGTTGTTATGTCTTAATTAGAGTTAGCTGAAGCCTATCCCAGCTGACAGATATGGACAACATGCATGTTTTTGGCATGTGGGAGGGATCTGCAGTCAAAGCAGAAAGCTCACACGCAAGCTTGGCAAGAATATGTAAACACAGGAGCTGAGACCTGAACCTGAAATTTCACACCTGTGAGGCAGATGTGCTAATTACTGTTCCACTATGCTACCTTAAATCATAGCGGGGGCGTGATGGTGTCTGTGTAAAAGGTACTGTTATTGTCGAACACCAGATCTCACCTTCACACACGTGTAGCTACATTGTCGCAGAAAAAATTTCGGAACTTGTGAGTAAAGCTCAGAAGAAGCACAACAATTTGTTATAATATGGATTTGTGAAGTGAACTACGGAAGTGTGGAATTACATCAAGATGCAAGTAAACATTTTTTGACCGGCAAACTCGTTCAAACAAGTTTGTGAATATGTTGGAACATACTTGTAGGCTAAATGCTAAAAAATTAGCATTTTTTTCCCCCATAACCTTAAGCCATGGGGTATTGACTTGCATGTGCATAACCAGTGGCATTATGGGGTAAAATGCTGACTGGAAATCATGCACTTAAGAAAAAAACAAACAAAAAAAAAACACGTACAAATTATGATTTATTTACCCACTTAATATTCAAACCTGTTGGTATAATGTAGGCCAAATGCAAAAAACAAACAAAAAAAAAAGAAGCTATTTTTTTACTTGTCAAGTCAATATCCTGTGGAATTATGGGGGGATGCTATGTTTTTGCATTTAACATTTAGCAAGTACGTTTGAACGAATTTGCAAATATGTTCAAACAAGTTTGCCATGCAAAAATGTTTTCACACTTCCATAGTGAGCAGATTTATTTATTTAAAAATTCTCTCAGAGAAAGAGTGGCATGCACCACCGTGTAGTCACTTTATATGAAGTACATGTTTGACTTTATGCTGCTATTGTCGGCTTGATATAAAGATGCTCACCCACGATGTTCCCAAATCATTTTAATTTCAATGTTATCCACCTAATTCTATATATCTATGCATCAGATTTATATAGCGCTTTTCTAGACACTCAAAGACGCTAAGCTACGGCGGTAAGCTACTTAAGTAGCCACAGCTGCTAGTGTGCGCTTACGGCCCCTCCGACCACCACCAAGCATTCGCACCTTCCATACACCAAGGCGAGTAGCACTGGTGGCAATGTGTGTGAAGTGCCTTGCCCAAGGACATAAGGACACATGACTTGGGGTGAGTAAAGAGTGGGGATTTGAACATCCGACTTTCTGGTTACTGAACGACCCTCTCGGTCGCCACGAATATCTAATTAAGGCTTGATCATAGGTAATGGTTTTGTGCCTGTGCGCATTCACTATTGTGAGCCTCGGAATTGGAAACAATCTTGAACCCTGCTGTTTCACAATTCACAGGCACAGTTTGCTAAGTTGCAATCCTCATTTGCCAATCAGTGTCCGTTTCTCTCGTCTAATTCTTTACACTCCCACTCAGCCAACATGTCCACTAATACATATTACATGAATGGGAAACTTCTACTATTTCATCACTTTTCTTGTCTCGCACTGCAATGTTAAGACTGCGTATGGGAGACAAGATACAGCGTGTCGAGACCCTTTACAAATATTTAGGTTTAAGGTCTGACAAATGGGATGCTGTAAACTGGCGGAGACAGGACAGCAATACTTTCCCGTCAGTAGGATGCAGAAATCATCTTTGAAAAACTGCCGTGTGTGAAATTTTGCTCTCATTTCGGCAGACGTCCTCGTTGTGTGACGCAGTGAAAACAGAGTTTTTAAATCACCTTAGAGTGAGGTACTAAAGTGGACGGTTGGTGGGGGGGAGGCTGAGAACCAGTGTAATGTCATTGGGTTCGCGTGTGAAATACACCAAGTGTGAGTGGTATGATGAATTGCTGGGGATTTTCCTCAGACCTGCTGAGTATTCATGTCTGGCGTGGATCATGCAACAGGAGAAGAACCACCTGGCTAATTATAGACACACAACACCCATTTTTTTCTTCTCTAAAATGTGATCTCCACATAAAAAAAATAATTTCTCTACAATTTCTTCAGGTATCAAATCATAGGAATAGGCATAGGAAGCTGGTGGGGTTCAGTACCTCCAACAAGGTTTCAGAACCACTGCACTGGTACTTTTGATTCATAAGTAAGACAAAATAGGTTAAAGGAAGACCTATTTATCCCCAAATAGAATATTTTCTTAAAATTGCATGAAATTAATGGTAATTTTCTATTCTAATTTCTAGTTCCTGATCGTAAAATGGCCACAACGACCATCGCAAGTACCAAAACCTTGGAATAAGGCCTGGTATCGGCCCAATGCGATACCTGTGTCAGTACTCGCCCATTCCTATAGTCCAAAATCAGTTTTCTCTTTTTCATGACTTAGTACAATTTAGTACAATTTGTACTGAGCAGCCTGGGCAGGTGAGTGTACATTTCCTTACATCACAATAAGTTTACTTCCTGGTTCTATAGTTACCATCACATTGCTCCATTCATTCAAACATACACATACAACCAGTCTATTTGTTCACATATATTTTATAACATTTTTGAAGTACATTAAGTACATTTTAGAAATAGAGGCTACAGTTTATAAAACCTTTCCAGCAGAAATTATTGATGGGCCAGCATCAGCCTTTTTCTCTAGCAGACAGATCTGTTTTATATTAAACAAAAAATGAAAAGAAAAAAATACATGAAAAGAAATCGCTACATTGTTCATTCCTGTGCTACCTTTAATGTCCCATGAAAGCACCTTAAGTATGCAAATCCTTTTTCATATAAAATATAAATTATTGAAAAAATATTCAAATAGTTTGTGAACTAAATACAATAAAAAAGGATCTCATAACAAAAATACTATAAAATATACAAAAAAACAACATGAAAACAAAAAGGTTTTCCTTCTGAATCCTTTTTTTTGGGGGGGGATATGCATATGCCACAAACTAAGATTCTTAGCCAGACATACAGTAGACCTGTGACAGTACAAATTGCTCTAAAATAATTGTGAACATTTCAACACAAGGTTTACTTCTGGCACATTCAACTAAAAATCCTCTTCTGAAAAAAATGAAACAGTTTGTCTACGGCAAAGTCCCTCTCCTTAAAATGGGAACTGATATAAAAACAGTGTTTTAAACATGCAGGAAGAAGAAAAAAAAACTGTGTAGCTGATGACAACCAAACAGTTCAAGGTCAAATTGGTGAAATCAGTGCTATTGATAATGACGGCTGGACAAACATCTACCCAATGAAACATCACGTCAGTCAGTGGGAGACCCCTATAAGCTAAATAATACATGAATTAGTCTCTGTGCCATTCCGTTTCCAAAACCCAAAACTGTGAGAGACTCACGGTCCCCGTCTTCCCAACTTTTGGGTCCACACACAAAATACGGCGTCCAAAGACCTCACAAGGCTTTTGGTTATTATCACGGCTTTGTTGCTTGCTTATTTGCGTAATCTGGATCTCTGTGGCGCATTATGAAACACAATCTGTACAAATAGACATCTCCAAAGCTATTTTCATCAATATGGGTAACATTCAGCTACTGTAAACAATAACATTGTATTTATAAGATGATGCTCAACTTTGGCATTTCCCATAAAGCCAGTGTACAGCCCGTTTGCCAAACTCATCTGGAACCAGTGAATCTTAATGCGCAAACATACATGGATGGAATCATACGCTCCCCGCTAACTTCAAATCATCTCTAGTCTCATTCCACACATTTCCTGAGCATGTTCTCATGAGAATTTTGTGTGGTTTCCTATCAAAAGTAATGCACTACAAAAGTTATATTTAGAGGGCGCTTAAATCAGAAGTACATCACGGATGTCGTAGTAACTTTAGAGATGGGCATAATAAATCACTAAATGGCGATTATGTGCAATTGGTTGATGATTATGTCTTGATGCAATTGAGGCAAAATGGAGAATCACACAAGGGAGTCTAAAACATTCAAAGACACACCCGATTATAAAAAGTACTACACATTTTTAGACTATCATTAAAAATAATTCAACATGAATCACAAAGACTTACAAAAAAGGGGGGGGGGGGGGGGGGCTGGATTACATCAATGAAAATAATGTCCAAAACGATAAATTTTGTTTGTGAAGTGCAATTAACTTTTTTTATTTTTATTTCCAGCTAAATTCTCATGAGAGCACGATTTCCTTCACCTTCTTTCTCTCCATCAAACACATGCCGCTTTCTTTCTCTCTATTCCCAAACTAATCACTCCATCAGACATTCGGAGCATTCCTCAATCAACTAAACTTCACTTGTGACTTTGAAGACGACTAATCAAACACTGCTGAAAACGACAGTGAACCGACATTTCATACTTTAAAACAACCATAAAATTTCCCGCAATGATTGTCTACCGTTTGCTAATACTGCTGGTATATGCAAAAAATAAAAATAAAAATAAAAAAATCAACAATTTCAGTCAATGTCTTAGACAATAAAGCACATACAAAAAGAGAAGTTTCATAAGCAACGGCTACTTTCAGTTGTCTCGCAGACACTTTTGCTATGAGTGATCTCACACCCTCCAATCCCATCAGCACGCTTCTCCTTAAGGTTTCAACAGCTAAGCATGTTTGGTTTCACTGTTACACCTTTAATGTTGATACAAATGACTGTACACGCCTGCTGCTGGGATTGCACGGGCTAAAGTCAGCATCAGTAAAATAATACTCATCATCTTGACGTTTTTTTGGTCCAAGCTGAAAAAAATTAACATTTGTCTGTCTTGGTCCTCTTGTCTTGTGCTCCACCTGCACGGTGGAAACGACATCTGCAAAAATACTAGCAGAATATATATCACACCTCCAATGCAACAGGGTATGAATACAGGCTTTTGGGCTTTGTGTCCTCTTAAAACCCCATCCAAGAGCGCTAAGATGACAAAACCAGTTAGTCATTAAAAACATTTTATCCCCACCCCCTCCCCCCAAATAAAGGTTCGTTAAGACCACTTAATGAGTGCCAGTCCATGTGGCTTCATTGTCTTTTTCATGTTTCTGTGGACGTTCACTCGTCCGTGTCCGGCTTTACGTCCAACATGGCGTGCAGCTCCTCGGGAGTGTAGCCCAGCAAGCTTTTTAAGTCACAAACAAAGCGGTAGACGTAGCGCTTCCCCGACGTCTTGTGGATGATGTTCTTGTCGTAGTAGTAGCGCAGGCCGCGGCTCAGCTTCTCGTAGTTCATCTTGGGCTTATTTTTCCTCTTTCCCCACCTGCGTGCAACCTAAAGCGCCACGAGACGAAGACGGAAGGATCGGGTTAGGATTTGCAATTCGGATGATGAAATTATAATATCAGCAGAGAATACAATCTGGAACGATGCAATCAGCATTAGCATTAACATTACAGCATGAAGGACGTGAGAAGAACAACTAGACTGCATAACAAGGAAAACGTACTAAGCAAACAGTGAAAAAGTTTGCATATCTGTTTAGAAATTGTCCACCAAGGACGGGTATAATTATTTGATTACATGATTGTTCAGAACTGTTTTCATTGTGTGGAATTGATTGTTCAGGCAAAATGGGGTGCACTACAAAAGCCTCATAAAAACAAAGCGTCATGAGGCACAAGACGGCAAGCTTATGATTGATCAACTGTGCGGAAAAAAATATATACATTTTCCTTAGCATCAATTTTAAAATAATATTCCAATAATGCTATTTAACTAGTAAAATATGCGAACCTGCGGGTGCTGAACGTCGAGTATGTAGGAGTTGACTGTAGTTTTATGTTGTAATATTACAATTTACCACTAGATGGCATATATGGCTTATCTGTCCTTACACTGGGCGTATGCCTAATATATTTTTGGGGGCTTTGGAATGATATGCAGGACAAATATAGCACCTCAATAACATTAACATTTTGTGTGAGTTGATTTTTGTGAGGAGGCCCTTTGCACTGGAAAAAAAAAAATCACACTACGTGGTTATTTTATTGTTTGCTTCAAGCTCTTTGTCGTTGGTTTAGGACCGTGGATCTTTTATACATGCATTGAAAAATATCTAGTGAAAAATAAAATAGATTAAGAGTACATATTTCACATATGCACATATTTTGTCCCTATTTAAAATAGAATTATTGTTTTAATGATGACAAATTGTGGAACCCTTCAGAAAGATGCCGATCTCTGGTCTATGTGAATGGTCCCTGTGGTATGAATTATAATGGATGCTGTAAACTGTATTTTGGTATGAGTCCGTTTGTTATGCTTCATGGCAAGCTTCCTTGTAATTGTTAATTTTTACCATTGTCAATCACACATATTAATTGAAACGCACATGCCTTTGTACACAACTCTTAACATTCATATCTTCACCCATGTACTGAAACATGAACAAAGATCACTGAAGTGCATGAATCACGATGATCTTAGCCATGAGTAATAATTTATGCCACCCAATTTTAGTTTGAAGAACTTACTTTATGATCAATTAACTTAGAATAAATAGTACTCTTGACAACGCTTATGTGATAGGAATCAGCCACACACTCTTTTACAATTAAAGTCATGGAACCAAACAAGAATTGTTTCAAAGTAAAAGCAGAGTTTGTTCATGTGGTTAACTACTTAGGACCTCCCAGCACGTGTGCCAGTGACCAGCGGGGTCACAGCCTCTCACCTCATCTGGGTCGGAAAGCTTGAACTCCCAGCCGTCGCCTGTCCAGCTGATGAAGGACTGGCAAGACTTATCGGTCAGCAGCTCCAGGAGAAACTGCCACAGCTGGATGGGGCCCGTGCCTGTAGAGCGCATGAAAAAACACAAGGTGTTCACATTTTGGAAGACATGGCTCGATTCAAAGTGTCCTTGAAATAGTTTAATTTAAGCTACTAGAAAATGTACAGCGACATTCAGGGAGGAATTTTTCTGGCAGGCAGTGGCTGTGTCCTACACAGGACAACAATCGCCTGTATTCTTTATATATCTGTGCAATGGAGGGCGTGCCAAGAAAAGTATCAAAGCCTGGCTAAATTACTTCACTGCTGCACAGCGATGTAATTCATTTCAAGTAATATAAACTGAGAAAGAAGTCACAATATAACCCGTGCTAATAGGTGGAGTACAATGTATGCCTTTGTGCTTCTTTCATGCATGGCTGTTAAATATTCATATGGGTCACAAGGGTGTTAAAATAAACCTTTTGAAGCAGCCTGAACCCAAAGGAAGGAAAGCAATGTCCTCCTAAAATGTCCTTCATTGTGTATTCATTCATCTGGTGGTGGCCCAGTTCATACTTAAACTTAAGAGTAGTGTTTCTTTAAAATGCTACACTGATTAAATCACTGATCGGCCATTCACAGAATAAATTGTATGTGAGGGTCACATTTATTGTGTAATAAAGTAATACCAGTAAATACCAGTTTAAGGCTGATGGCTTACAGTGGAAAAAAACTGAGTGAAAGCAGAACAAAGACAGTTTAAAAAAATGGTTTCATGTCTGCTAGATTGACTGCAGCACACTTTGATGTTGTGGCTTTTCAGCATACACGCTAACCAACCTGGTGTTGAGGCGTGCATTTTGAAATTACACCTGCTTAAGCAGCACACCGCCCCAGCAGAAAAGCAAGGGGGGAAAAAAAAGAAAGAAGCGAAAGCCACCTCTCAAACGCATCTTTGTATAATGTACCCAAAAGCGTTCGGGGAAAACAGAGCATGTGGGTTCCACGCTTGACATGACATTTGTGAGCATGCGGCTTGTGTTTGAGCGCAGAAAAGAATGTATATGGCAGTAACACTGGCTCTCTTTCACAGCTTTGACTCACATTCCAACGTCTGCCGCTGCAACAGCGAAGGCCCTTCACCAGCGACGGCCACTCTCGTGCATAAAAAACGCAGACTACATTTTTATGAAAAGAAACACGTTTCCAAAAATATCATACAATGGCCTTGTACTGAATAAGTGAACAGTGGGGCCTTACAGTAGCAGCACACTCTCAGTGTGTGACCCGACCAAATGGAAAATTTGATTCATGAAAGTGTAACTGGCAAAAAGGCTAACATCATGAAAGTGTAACTGGCAAAAAGGCTAACAGGCTACAAAATGGCCAGTGGGATAATTATGGTTAGTTGATGGACAATCAAGTCAAAAAAGTTGTAATTTTTTTTTATTAAGTTTTTTTCTATGGATTTTTGGTGACTAAACCTCAAAGGTAATCGTCTAAATTGCTGTGCCTGCAGGATAGTGTTCCGTTGTGGAGTTTTATAATGAATGAACATTTATTTGTGTCACTGCAAACTTTATAATATTAAATAAACGGTAAATTGGAATTTGAGCAAAATAGAATTATAGCAAGCTATAGTTTTCCTGGTATGCTGCATTTTGTTCTCAAAAGTGCTGCTGTCGCCCATAACTGAAACAAATATTTTTAACTCAACTCAACTGGTAGCGCGTTACATGCAAAGTAGCTGTAGCAATTATAGATTCTAGAGTGTGGTTAAATAAAATTGATTAACCTCTAAGCCAGTGGTTCTTAACCTTGTTGGAGGCACTGGACCCCACCAGTTTCCGATGCACATTCACCGTGCCCTTTATTGAAAATTTTAAAATAAAAATTCTTCAAACTTCTACTACAATTGCTCAACTTGGAATTGCAAATCAAGCAGGTTGACTCCCATCACTCAGCTACATTTGTAGATCACTTAAAAAAAAAAAATACACCACTGTTTTCTTAAGATGCAACCCTGCAGGGGAAGCAGATACGATGAAAACGGCAGAGGACCCATAATTGAACCCTGTGGAACACCATACATTCCATCATACATGTAAATTCATATTGCACATATTTGTTTTTTGCTCGACACAGTTAGTATAAAGGGATACAAATAAATAAATCACACGTACCATCACAACAGTCAAAAATCCCACAATTCCCTGCAGCTAATGACGGCCAAGCCCGGGGCGTGCCATCACGAATATGACTCGTGTGTGTGTGTGTGTGTGTGTGTCTTGATTTCCGCCGAACCCTTGAGACCAACTCACCGAACCCCTAGGGTTTGATCGTACCCAGGTCAAGAACCACTGCTCTAAGCTGTATGCCTGATTCAAATAAGTTTTTTTTGGTCTTTATCCTGATAAAATAATCAAAAAAAGATAACCTGAGTTGCAGGCATTGACTTGAGTCACTCTCAATTAATTAAATAATCAATTGACCCGATTTATGCATCTTTCTCTCTGTAAAATGTGCCTACACTTGTGAGCATTATAATCTCAGAACAGCTAGAGTTAAATATGATGCAATGCTGACAGATTATAGAGCAGATGGCTGTTAAACTGCTGGTTAGCCAGAAGAAACCGTGGGGGCGTTTTCTTCTGAGCGGCCACCTCATTCCCACAATACTGGGTCACGTATCATGACACCGCTATGATAAGAAAGTGAGCAGATGATCAAGCCAGTGAAAGCTTGCACTTAAACCTATTGCTTTGTTTTTTTTAAACCACCCACACAAAAATGTATGCACAGTGTTATAATGCAGGCGCCATATAAAAAATAAAGCCGAATAATGCTCACTTTTGACAATACATTTTGACACTTATTAAATGTGCTTATGTTTGTGGGTGTGGAACTGCATTGTATCCAAATAAGTCACCACCGTTATTCCAGTAGTGATAGTATTTATGTTTTAGACTGAACAAAATGTATTTCCTATTTTGAAGCTAATATGTAATTTACTTGACAATGAAAGGTTTTTGATTATCGTCACTTTCAACACTGATAATGTTCCTTTCAAATGTATCTAGTTGGTAAAGCAACGGTTTAGATCTTTAGACTGGGTTTTAAAAGGTGCTTATTTAAGACAGTAATTAATCTTTTAACGTAATGAATGTGTGATAAATACCATGATTTACTCAAGTATAGAGATTATACAACCTCAAAACTTTTGTTAAAATCCGTTTTTAGGTCTGCATACTATTATACTACATGCAGCACGTCGGTGAGTGTTGGCCAAAACTGGTCTATTTAAAATACATTTGCATCAGAGCAGGTTGAAGATTGACATTATCTGTCCCTGAAAATACCACAGGAGATGAAGTGATAATCTGACTGTGGCTGGTTGTGACGGCATCATTTCAGTTTCAGCAGCGTTGCTAAAACAACCTGCAAAATGTAGGTTGAAATGTGGGCTACAGATTACGAAGAGGCAGATTAGAAGTGAACAAAAGAGACAACCAAAAGCAAGAAAGGAAAAAAAAGACTGCACAAGCATTACATACTTTGTTTCTTTTAATGTGCATGCATTGGGTTACTTTTATTTCTTGATTGAAAAGGGGGAGGTGAACTGCACCTGAGGCTATGGGTCGTCTTGGACAAAGTTTTCTTTCAAGAATAATTTGGGTACTGTGCAAATTAATAACAACGAAAGTGTTTTAAAGGTATTAAACATTATTCCAGTACTATATATTTACCAAACTCTCTTCAGCTCAGAAATAAAGCTAAAATATTTTCTTCTTCTGACACATCGTGATGCTTTTCAATGCAGCACGTAGGTCATGTTTGTGGACTCTCCATTTTGGGTTGATTGTAAAAGTGTGCACATGCTGACGGTCCAGTGTGAATTTATAATACATGAGTGTTCAACTTTTGAATTTCCTACCAAACCGCTCACCTGTGTATCCTGCAAGTGCTGCCGCCGGAATGACGGGTTTGTCTTTGCTGAGGTCAGAACGTTCCCTGACATAATCTTTAAAGGTGCCCTTGGGCTTGTGGCCGTGCAACGCCGTGGGGTAATCCTCTGAGTCGAAGCTGTCGTACGAGGGTACCCGCTGTAGACTGCTGAACGACGACTGGCTGCTCCAGGACTGCGTCAGACGATCGCAGCTTTCAAAACTCTCGATACTCTCAAAAGAGTCCTGACCACCGAGTTTACCTGCACACAAATGGGAAGGTTTAAAAAACGTCTCATTAGATGCCAAACAATCCTGATTTATTTACTTTAAACTGTTTTCTTCAAGCAGTTCTGTTAGATTGCAAAGGGACCCAAAATGTCTGACACAGTGGATCTTAACCTGGGTTTGATTAAACTCCAGGGGTTCAGGGAGCTCGTCTCATGGGTTCAACCATGTTGAGAAATTGGTCGGACAAATATGTGCAATATGAATTCACATGTTACGGAACGTATGGTGTTCCACAGGGCTCAATTCTGGGGCCTCTGCTGTTTTCATTGCATCTGTTGCCCCTGGGTTCCATCTTAAGAAAATAGCGGTGGTTGTTTTAAAGTGCTTTATAAATTGAGCAATTGTAGTCCAGCATAACAAGCTATCTTGCAAAACTAAAGGAACACTTAAGCTGCATGGACATGGGGAATACAAGAACGCACCTTCTGAATTGAAGGTGAAGAGAGCTAGAGTTGATAAAAAAGGCTATTGGCCCTGTTCATTTTGTTCACCAGTAAACTCTATACCTATGCAACTGTGTTGAATTTAAAAACAATCAAAAGGGTTCGGTGAATGCGCATAGGAAACTGGTGGGGTTCAGTACCACAGATCTGGCGTAAACCCTGTTGTTAGGATGTTTGTTGCAGTGGCACCCTTGTGTAGGGCAGATAGTAACACTCCTCACTTTCTGTACAGTAGTTCTTTGTATGGTTCAACTTCTGCATTCCACACCTCATTTCACTTGCATAACCACCATTTGGATTAAATTTCAAATAGTAGACAATCGCACAAATTGTTGTGCTATTTTTAGTCTTGGGAAAGATAAGGACCGCCTTTCATTGGTGGGTCATTAACAAATGACAGATAATGCAGCACCTCGATTGATGCTGAAATCTTCGACCGGCCAAATTGGAGCCACATGTGGATATCAGTCGAGCCACAAAAATACTTTCCCATGAGTGCACAATGCGGGGCTGAAAAGTAACATGTGGTGTGTGGGATGCACAAGGATTGGATTTTGTGCATTGCACTAGGTAGGGGGAATTTGTAGATTACACAAGACACTTCATGTGTGGAAGCTTTGACATACATAAATGTTATCATCACTGCTAAGTGCATGGTTGCTTGGTTCTTCACACATCTCATTAACCACAGTTGATGCGTGGAAAAAGGTAGAGTTGTGCTCTCCTTTAAATAACTATAAAAAATGGCTCTTAGTATTAAAGCCTCCATTAAAACCAAAAAAATCTAAACCGCCAGTTTGCAAACCCTTTTAAAGTTATTTTATTAATATTAAGCTTAGTGAAGGAAAATGATGGGGGAAAGGGGGGGTGAAACTTTGGAAAAAGGTACTTACAGTATTTATTTATGTTTTAGTTTTCAGCTATTAAGGCAGGTAGTGGTGTGTCTTTTGTATCAGTTTGCTACTTTCCCTCGACCTAGAATGGTGTGAAAAGCAGGTTTGCCGAGACCACAAACCAACCGGAGGATCTGTTTATCGCTTCTGTTAGCATCAGCAAACTCAGATACACAGCAGCAATGAAATCACAAACACCCACCCTTCATGCACATTTTAGAAAACACACAATATAAACAAAACAGAAATCTGCACATTACAAAGACCTGCAGACTATTCTGAACTTCAATCTCAAATCTGTCCCATATGTTTTGATGCATGACCTCCTCACCTCTGCTCAGACGTCCCACACACATGTTGTCAGGGGATACCACCTCCTGTTTGACAGAGAAGTAGTCGCCCTGCAGGGGGTTGATGGGCGTGTCCCGTAGGATGACAGCGGGGTATTCGCTCTCGTACTTGAGCGTCAGTAATTCCTCTGAGCTGATGGGGTGAAGCGTTTGGTAGGACTCTGTGATGAAGCTGGGCTCCGAGTATTCAGAGGGAGGGACGCACTGGGCATGCTCAACACCATAGCCTGAAGATGGGAGGGAGCAGAGAGAAAGCAGAGCAGGAAAGAGAAGAGCAAAACAGAGGAGTGAGATCAATCTTTTGAGCAAGCAGAGTGATCATCCCTCATTGTGAAGACTATAACAACTGTGGCAGATGACAATGTGTGGACACAGCCAATCCTTCACTGATAAATTATTTAGGAAAATCACAAGACTTTTACCAAACACAAAAGCATTCACCAAAGTCAACTGAAGACAGCTGTCTACAGCTTCTTTGATTGGCTGTCTTTCAAAATGAGTAGGAGTTGTGCTTATGCTCGTCACAGTAGTACCTCTTAAATCCGTGTTCATTTAATCCCTTTTTCCATTGTGCCGTTTCTACCCCAAAACAGCCTGGTTCCCACTTATGCGGTCACTTTTACATTACACGTTTTCAGTGCCATGCGGTTACAATGGAAATGTTCTCAGAACCTCTTCCAATCTGGTTCTAGGACACGGGCCGAAGAGGACCGTGACGTCACTGTCATCTGATTGGCCAACAGATGTAGGCATTTGTTTAAGTAATGTGGCTAGGAACGCCATTTCATATGCCCATTTGCTGGTTTTAAGTAAGCAAGACAGCTGGCCACCGCCAAGTCATAAAAATACAGTATATACAGTACATATTGTTTTTACAACAATACTTAACCATATTTGCAAGTTCATATTTACTAATGAATAAAGCTTATGGTAAAAATGTTAGCCAGCGAAGCACACTGTTTGCCGGGTCCATTGGCTTGAATAAGAGGATTCTAATGCCGCTTTTCCAGCCTGGCACGACACGCAACCACACCACACCACATCGCATATTACGACACTACACGGCCTCCATTGCATTTCTATTACAGCAGACGCGCGGCGGAAAGGGGTCAGGATCATTTGAACTGTCCAAGCAAGCTTGCACTCCCGCAGTGCGTGCAGCTCTACCATAACATTTCAAGAGTGGTAAGTTGCGCCAACATTGAACCATATTTACAATTTCATATGGACCACTATGGATGAAATATTGCGATTATATTGCTCATTCAAGTGAATGGACCTGGCGACGTGCACATAGTTTGTGAAAATTTAACCACAAGCTTATGTATTTCATCCATTGATACATATGAAATTGTAAATATGTTTGAGTATTGTTGTAAAATACAATCTATGAGAACTGTATACACTATACTGACTATACAGTATTTTTATGCCTTGGCAGCAGGCTCTCGTTAGCTTAGACTCAGACACTTATTTTTCGTATGTGTGACAGCCTCTGCGCATTTGATTGGGCTGTAATTTGCGACGTTGCCACATATTCAACGGCGATTAATATTTAATTGACATAAGCATGTCCCAAACATTCTGACTTGTGATGTGAACAGCAACATTAGATCAGGAATACACATTAATCAATAGAAGTCTTGTGACCGATGGCATTGGCACAATCACAATGTTGTGACTGATTATGCTGAATTGCATTGCAGTATTTTAAAAAATCCACAGCTTGCTTTTATTTATGAAATGAAATTCAAAAAGACAACAAATAGACTGTGCTGTAAAGAATAAACGTATTAGGCGAGATTACTCATTTATAAGCACACAATCATTGCAAAACCTCCACTGTATCACAATTGAACAGAGAAATGTGTTCTCTTCAAGGTTTGAATGCCCTGGTCTATTTTAAGATAGCATTCTGTAATTTTACAACATGACTGAAATTGAGTGTGGCAAGTACTTACTGACAAAGTAGTCTGAGGTATAACGGGATTCCTGGAAGTTGGAGGTCAGTCCGTTGTTGGGGTAATGCTTTGTATCCTCTTCATGAAAAATAGATAAAGAATCAGTTGCTGAGCGTCAGTGACCTCGACATTGATTTTATGTATCACGTAACTGCATGCAGCATTATGAAATATTAATGACCTCAGCTAACGTGTGCCTTCCTGTTTGGCTCCTGTTACTATAGCAAATATCGACTAAATGAATACAAGCAAAGATCACATCTCTTGTGCGCGTTTCTCACGTATTACATTTTAGCGTCTTCAACCTTATAACCTCTGTGTGAGAAAATAACTCTTACCTTTTTGAAGCATTTCTAAATGTTCCCAAAGGATGTCGCCCACAAAGTCAGGTGCTAAGTCCAGGAAGCGCTCCTTGCCCATGGCGCACAGGCTTCCGCCATTCATGCAGAATCTGTCAAAGTCTACATTCTTCAGACTGAACTCGTTCACAGTCCACGTTAGCCACGCTGCTACGTGATTTTCTGTCCATTGTCTGGGGTCTAGAGAGGATCAGAAGCAGTGATTGGCACTTACGTTTTTATCTGACGTCTGTATGCTGCCTTTGACACGAATATTTCATAACATTAAGGATGGCTGAATTTTCCAGCATTAGCTTGCTGCACGTGATGGTGTTAGCTGCGTTTTGAGAAATCTGCTGAATATAACTGGCTATAATCAGTCCACTTAAATCAAACAGTCAGGCATCAATGGATGCAAACAAGCAGAAGCAAATGGAGGTGTGGCTGTACAGTTCCACTGACAAATACAGTACAGCAGTCCTGCTGTTACCAATAGCAGGAACAGGCTCTGCAGTTGGCCTCAATTAGGAAGCTGCATAATTACTTTGCTGTCTACATTCTAAGAATGCTGCAGTCAGCCTGAAATGAAACATACCCAATGCGAGGCCATACTTTGCATATCCTGTTATATAACGGAGGATCTGATATTTTGTATACAGCACATTGTGGTTTTGAGTGCTCGGTATTTGTTAAGATGGAAACCCCCTCCTCGTTAAAACAAGTAATTAGTGTAGAAGCAAACTACCTTTGGGGATACCCAGTCGCTGCTGTTCTTTGGTGAAGCCACTGAACGTAGCCTTTAGAGCTTGGGACATCATCTCTTTACTTCCGGGAGTTAGCAGGGGAACATCTCCACACTCCGGATCTGACAAAACACAAATTACAAAGAGGAATAAGTTTGATAATGCTGCGAAATCATATTATCTATTCGATTGAGATTTGTAAGCACATAATAAAGCAAAATATGCTGTTTTACAGAAAAAATCTGTCAAAAAACTGTACTCATACAAACAACCATTGCAAACATAGTCTTGACTGAAACAAACAATCATTACATCATCATCAGCCTGAAGCAAATGTTTTTCACCGGGTGTTCTGTTTCCAGATAAACACGTTGTTTATTTGCCATTTCTCAAAAGGCTAACCTCTACCGCACATACATTCAAATGTTGGGTGGGTGCGGGGTTTAACGCCTGGTGCCCATCAGCGACACCATGACCCCTTCTTAGCCCTCCTACAATGTTGCCCTGACACAGTGGACCTACTGTCGCCAGACCAAGCATAAGGTCAAACCCTGGGAAGGGTCAGGAGTCAAGAGATGAGGTGATGATGTCATCTAGGCTGTCGGCTAGGGCTAGCCAAGTTGTGGGGGAGCTATCTTGAGGGTCTCAGTAAGACACTATCCGCACTGTTCTCTGCTCACAGCCAGTGGGCACCCAGTGGGGAACAGAACTCTCTTTGATGCCTTTAAACAGTGCCTGATGACTCGCGCTCATCTAATTAGATTGACCAGACTTAAAAAGTGTGGGATACACAGGCCAACAAGGGAGATGATAAGGAACAATGGGTAAGACCCTGAGGCCACAAAGATTACTAGGATAGGCTGCAAAAACCGAAATGGGACAAATATGCCCTAAAAATCACAAAAAAATTCAAATTATTTAAAGCATTATTGTGAGTACAACCAAGATGGATGGGTACAATGTGTTCCATTACTACTGCCAGTCAGACATTGTATTATCTCGTCTGATAAGCCTGAGTCATATGAGTTACAGTTTAACTAGGTTTTGAGTGCTTTGAAGATGCATCATCATTCCACAGAAGGCTTACATTGATTGATAAAGCAGTTCAGTTATTTGACGATAGAATGGATTTTAATCAGCACTGACATTAGTAATGTGTAACTTAGGTTTACCAAATGTCACAGCTCTAGTGTTGTATTAGCGTTAGCAAAGATGTGTGCCGTGCTAGGTAAAACTATTTTCATTGCTGGTTAATAAAAATTGTGTATCCTGCAGATTTGGGAGTGAAATAAACACTCCATGACAAAATTGAACTGAATGTGTATCCAGGAATTTTTTTCCGGAAATTGTTTTTAGTTTGGACAGTTCAGTTTTGTGTATGTTGCGTTAATGCTTATGTGAGCACAAACAACTGTTGCTAGGATTGTGGGCCTCAACTTCAAACTCTATTACATGCTAAATTTCTCAATGTATATTTAAAGAGTGTACATGATTTATGCAAACTGTTGATGTAGGTGTAGCTAGAAGAGGAGCAAATTGTTGCAAAAATATTGCTTTAAGCCAAAGTTCATAGAAGGCAAACTGATAAAAAAGAAAAAGAAAAATGAAAACAACACGGTTGTGTCACAACAGCATCAAAGCCACATGTCCAGACAGCTCCACTGGGCTGGTGGTTTTATCTACCAGCAGTGTGCACTAAAGCGGCGTACGCTTCATGCCTACCATGACCACTCACTGACGCCTCGACCTAGTCTGGAATTCACAGCAACTTTCCCTCCTTTCTTCCATGTAACCAAGCTCTGTCTGTGTAAAATTAGATTAGCTTTTTTTTGTTTCTATCCTCTGGGTCAAAAAGAAAATAAGTGATAGTTTTACCCCACAATGTATGTGATTTAGTAGTATCTTGAAAAAGTATATGAATGTGGAATGGCAAAGTTGGTGATCATAAATTTGAAAGTTAGTATACTATAATTTGCTCCAAATAGAGTAAATACTGGCGTTACAGGGTCATTTACGCTGACACACACATTTCCTATCCCATATTTCCATTTGACTTGTCCTATCCTTATTTCCATTTGGGGATAAATTGTTATATGAAAACTACACATGCAGCTTCAAAATACAAAAACATGCTTTCCTCATCACCATGTGTTTGAAAAAAAAAATGGTGACATGTTACATTTGCTGCAAGCTGAGATGGGATTGGGGCTCAGACAGTCTGTGCTTTGATGTAAATGCCACGGCGAAGTGTGGCCGTTTATTTAAACTCGACCGAGTCGAGTTTGTCTGCACTTTCCAACTGCTTGAGTCTCTCCCTCCTCATCGCTTTTATCAGCCCTTGCAACTTAGAACTTGTCATTGAAGACCTGAATCCACTAACACAAAATCCTCCATCAAAGACATGCAACACTAAGAGATGCCATTAAACACTCTTTGATGAGAGAAACATGAGCTATGGTGAGCGTAGACAGCAAACTGCAATGGGAGGGATTTATTTTGTTTGCGTTTGGATAGTGAAGAAGATAATCCCTCATTAGCCAAACAGTAAATAATTACATTAGTAATGGGAGAAATGGCATTAGTGGAAACTGGGGATTATCGTTTTTCTCAAAAATACTTAAAACGATCTCGAAACAGCAGTCATCCAATTTCACTCTTCAGTCTTGGCATCCATATGCAAGGAATTATCTGTACAATTAAAGTCAAAGCCAACAAGCGAAGTGTCCATACTGTACGTTCAAGTCATTGCTGTTCCAGTTACTGCATGTGTCAGAGACACACATTCCAAACTCCTGCTGATTTATTCTCACTTTTGAATTTGTAATGGGAACAAAATAGCTATACTGTATGAAGGCATAGTATACAATTTAATAGTAATCCATATTAATAGTGATGCACTCAGGTGGAGGTCATCACTCTACTGAAGGTTAAAAATGAGATTTGTGATTTAACGAAGTTTGTTGATATGTTGCAATTTAAGGGAAAAAACACTTATCACAGAGCATTTTCTACATGTATTGATTTTTTTAAGCTTTTGTGAATTGCACTAAAGACAGGCACACCAGTGCAGACAGCAGATCCACCATACTAAAGGACTAATGGTAATAGCGCTATCATCTCTGAGAATGATCCATATGAAACGTATCTGCGGCAGAGAGCTAATGTGCAGTGTGCGTCCATTAGTGAAAGAGGCAAAGCTAGCATCATTCGAGGCAGTATCTAGTAAATGATGCCCTGATAGGATTTCAGTGCCTGCTAGTCCCATTAGAAACACAATGGTCAAGCAAGTTCAAGCATTCACAAGTCATCAATTTCCACATTAGACAGTGTGGTTCTACCCACTTAGCTTACAAAATGCGGGAGCAGCTCTGTCGAGACTCGCGGTGGAAAATACATTGTAGAACATATAGAATGATCTTAGTTTGTATGTTGTCTATTCTGAGAAGTCAATCAGTTGTTTATAGGCATTTATTAGCTACACCTCTCTCACCAATATATGAGTAATGGGCAGGTTGCTGACTGTGCTGTTTTCACAAAGGGAGTCTTACATGCTGTGCGCACCTTTAAAGTTGCAGGCTTTCCATCCAAGTCCATTCCTAACAACTGTCAAAGGTTCTGATTAGGCCTAAAGATGTTAAACTACAAAATATACAAACATCCACTCCTGAACTAAATTAGCCTAAGCACCAGAGCATGAGTGTGACAAAGATTTGTGTAGTCTTTGGGTCTAAAAGAGGGGTTGAATAGGATAGCCAGGGAACATCCTGAGGAGGTGGGTGCTTCAGGACCGCTAAGTACAGAGGATGAGTCACCAGCTTGTAATATGATCCCATGAACGGGAGGTCTCACAAGACTCCCTCACTTTTTAGTGTCTCTGGTGTGACATCACTGTGGGATCAGTGCCATCTGACAACCTCTGTTGGAGACTCGCTTCATTCATAAAGCCCGAACTGCAGTCTCCACTCTTGTGATGCAATGATACAAGCACTGAATGCAACCAAACCCGATACAATGGGACAGCATGCTTTTTATCATACAACTGAGCTATAATTAGCCCTGCAGAGTTTATACAGTGACTAGCTGTGGGTTGATCTGAAGAGCAGACTTGGGGGGAAAATGAGGGAACGATGCAAAAAAAGACTCTTTGCTCCTTTATGCTCCACTTTGGTCTTAAAAAAAAAAGAGTTTAAGAGTCAATTTCCTGGGGATAAGTGTTAACTTCCTGTGGGTAGTAGTAGGTCATGTTGTGGGTTCAGGTAAAGGTCAGATACTTAAGGTAGTAAGGTGTTTCTGAATATCCCACATGAATGTAGCTCCAGTTGAAGCAGTAAAAGGAAGGGATACCTTTGCTTTATGCCAAAGCCTTACAATTGGCATTTTAAGGTATGTGTGTCTACCTACAGCTGACCAGAGGTGACACTTCTATCTGAGAGAACCTTTGATGGAGATTTTATCAGGGACCTTTGGTCTGAGACCATGGGCTCATACACATATGAAGGGGGCCCATTCAGCACCACAGAGTGATGAAGTGGCGGCTGAGGGCGGCAGTGGAGCAAAAGGAGGAGGGCAGCATTGCAGTCTGGTTTTGAGAGGGCTGCTTGTTCAGACAGCTGTTTAGATTTCCATCTCAGTTCCAAGAACCAGGAATAGAAGTGTAGAACCATCTCAAACCAACGTGAAGGCCAGACTGCACCTAACGCGGGACAGCGTTGGCGATATCCGAACACAAACCAGGATCGTCCCTCCAGCACAGACCGTGAAGCTGAAGCTGTAGTTTTATTCTTAGACAGCAACCACTGTATTTTGGCTGCCCTGTTGGAGCGCAAGCCTGCGGTGGTGTATAGAGGCTGTGTGGCATGAGGCCACTCCTGCTGACATCTGTCTTTGGCAATTAAACTGGAGTTGTCCCGAATCATCACCACCGCAGACACGCCGGCTACTGGAGTAGACAATAAGTGAGACTAATACAGCACGGCTGCCATACTGTCCTTCTATTTCCTCTCCATAAGTCTCTCAAATCACATTAGCTTATGATGTGCTAGTGCTACTGTTTCTGCTTAACACTCTGCCCTTAGCCCGAAGAGATGCTAAATATATCTTCACCAATAGTTTGATGGTACTCTTTCTTTGCGGTAAGTAGGGAAACTTAACACTTTCAGCATGATTTGGTTGCCAATGTGTTTGCGTAACTGCTTATGAGCAACGTTCTGAGTCTCCAAAGTGTGAAAAGGCCTGTGGTTTAGGTGTGCCTCAAGTTTCAGTAATGCACTTTTCTCAGTACATCACCCAACCTTCTTTTCTTCTGTACTTTAAGTTAAAACAGCAATAACCAGTGTGCAACCACTGACATATTTTTTTTAGTAGAGCGCTCACCATCTCACAGGACTACTATGCTGCCCCGTGTGTTCAATATTTAGAATCCTACAGAGGCATATTCCCACACTAAGCAGGAAAAAATGAAACGGACATCCAAGTGTTCCACTGGAGAATGCAGGTGGTTCGAGTCCAGGCTCCATCCATGTTGTAAACAAACAGGGGATGCTCTGAGGAGACTGTTTGGGCATTAAACCAAACAGACGACACATCTGACAAACAGTTTACTCTGCGTGTTGCAATTTTTCCACAAAACATGGCCCATTTTTTCATTTAAGCTGATACATTTTGAAACTAGGTCTCTTATGCAAGTGTGCATTATTCGGAACAGTCACATTTTCCCCCGCAGTCAATGGACTATTGTCTGATGAATAAAATTAAACATGCTGACAATTAAAGACAACTTCAATTTTGGATTTAGGGGTGCAGGATAATGCTATTTTCAACCGATACGAGAATCTAATCATTTAGAAAGTGCCGCTGTCGATAACCGATAAGGAATTAAAGACAACTTCAATTTTGGATTTAGGGATGCAGGATAATGCTATTTTCAACCGATACGATAAACCAATCATTTATAAAGTGCAGATGTCGATAACCGATAAGGAAGCGATAATTGTTTGCAAAATGAACTTGAATACAAATGTACTTTCAAGTCCTAACTTGTACAAATACATTGAAACATTGTGTAAAGAACCATGAAGCAGCATTTTATTGATATATCTGCTTCAAAGACAACCAGTAACTGATTTTGAGTTTGCCAAAACAAAACAGTCATGTTTTAAAAATGCTATCATGTCGCCATGATGCATCTTCTGTGAACACAAGGTCGTGCACATTATGACATCACAAATATGCAACACCACCATAGGAGAGGGGAGGGATTGAGGAGTTGGGCACAACTTGAGCCACAACCACAATAGATGGACCAACGTGGCATATCTATTTTCGGCAGATTTCTTTATTATCTGGTTTATCTGTATGACGTCAAATTGGATGATAATTGCCGATAATTATCGGCAGCTTTCTTTATTATCTGTTTTATCTGTTTGACGTCAAATAGGTTGATAATTGCCGATAATTATCGGCCACCGATATTATCGTGCATCCCTAACTCTTTGACTGCCAGACGTTTTCAGAAAAGGGATGCCGTCAGTGCCAGCCGATTTAAGCATTTTGACTGATCTTTCAAGGTCCACAGAAAATGTTCTGTTTGGACTATGGAAACACACGTACTACCAAATGAAAGATTGGACTTTCATCTTTCATCAGAAAAAAAAAGTTTGTTTCTACCTTATTCCGTTCTTTAGTAATCAACAATAGAAAATGGTTAGTTTGACCCAATTTCGCCTGTTTTGGACCAAAATACGGAGAAATCAAGCTTTTAGTGAAACGATATTATTTCATGCATTCTAGTGAATTTTACACTTCTTTTTGTCCATGAATGATGCCACAAACACCTAAATAGTGCTTTACTTCTATAAAACACTACCACCAAGAATGAAAAAGTGTTTTTTGATAGCAAAATACGTTTATTTACATTCAACAGTGTAACAATTTGACAACAATTTGGCAAACTATTTACAAATGTGTGCAACTGTGGTGCTATTTACAAATATGTGGATGTTTCAACGACAGTTTTTCTTTTTGTAACACTCTCCTGCGTGCAAGGAGACGCAACAGCATTTGCACAACAGATTGCCTCTTCGCGTGCTCCACTTTCTTGCAGGCCGTTTTTTCCGGGGAATAGCAAGTATATACTGCAGTGTGTGTTGCCATCAAGTCTAATATCAGGATCATGCTACGGTTTCGTTGCGGTGATGTTACGTCTCGCTTCCTCATGTCCTTCAGTTGCTAAACCGGGTTGTAAGAGATGTTTTGATCCATTTTATCCACTCCATTCATGGTGGCATCGTAGTCCAGAAACAGTGTCTTCTCCGTGATGAGACTGTACCCGCTCCTCCGATGAATATGCATTGGACTCGGGGTACTCTTCATTGTCCGATCGAATGTCCGGTCGGTTATTGTGCGCGTTTTCCGGCCTTAGCAGCGGTAGCCGCGCTAGCCGCGCTTAGCCGGTGAGGCTTACTACGTGATCATAACAGTCGCGTCAAGGTTTTCAACTTTGGCGTCAAGCTCGGAGTCATCATCATCGTCGACATCAATGCGCTTTTTAGTATTGATTGATGCTTTCCGTCTTTGAAAAAAATGCTCAAGCGTGAGCTGCTTGCAACCGGTTGCTTGGTCAGCCATTGTGGCTTCATCAGCCATTGTCTCCTCAACACTCTAGCTCCGCCTCACGTCTTCTACTGACGCCCACGGTGGGCGGCCCATCCAACCTTGTGCAAAGAGAGTCATCGCTGCCCTCTAGGGGCCAAAATGAGTCTTTTACTAATCAGATCTGCCTGATACTTTCAGCACAGCTGCCCAAGGCTTTCCTGCACCAGTTTCCAAAAAAAAACATAGGGGACGTCTTTTAACGTCCTCGGCGCCCTTCCCTAGGCTTATGCTAAACGTTTTATAACGTTTATGGCGGTCAAAGAGCTAATTTTAACTACACATTTTTTTGGCAGTGTCATACAAAAACTGCTGTTGGAAATTAGGGATATAATTTGTTCAATTCATTGAGGAATTATATTAATTGTAGATAATCATCAATTGCACAATAAAGCCCTGAGGCTGCAATCTTAAGTGGAGCTGTCCAACTAATTGGCTGTTTAAATGTCAAGTTAATCATGATTACTATACTATACAGTCTTATCAAGAAAGGAGTTCATATCATTCAAAGTAAGATGATGCCATCCCTAAAACAATTGATTCATCAAAAATGAATAAACAATTTGGTCAAATGCAAATCCCCAGCAAACATGTCTTCATAGCCGAAATGACATTTAAAATGATGTAAACATTCAACTTTTTTTTTTGTCTTGAATAAACCGAGGCCCTAGTCCTAGTGGTGGGAAAGTATGCATGTGCAGGAGGCAGCATGGGCTACAGATGGATACTTGATAAATAAATGCCTCCCCCATACTACAGTGTTTTCATCCCACATGCTTAACATTCCTCCTCCATTTTACAATCACTAAGCTTTCTTATATTGCTCTAACGTGACCAAAAGTGACGAGTGACTTAAGTGGCGAAATTGCTTCAGCACCAGATGATTAACAACTTCTCTATTTTAGACTTGGTGTACACTCTGTGGCTATTAGAGCATTAAAACATCATGCTTTTAAGATACATTTGCGTTTTCGTGAAAGTAACCGGCTGAGCTCATAAAGCTTTAAAAAATAAATAAGTCCACCACATTAGCGAAAAAAACAACTCGGTGTTTAGCAATCGGAGATGGGTTTGATTTGAATTTATCATTGACGATAAAATCTGTTTCTTCTTGTCTCTCTATGACTCATACCATCAAAGTGAGTGTTGGGGAAAGGGGGGGCAACATTAGCGTCACACTATCAGTGTGACTGGTCATGATGAAAACAAATGACCATGTCTTGTAAAATTGTTGCCTGTTGACTCACAATGTGACCACCTGACCATGTAAATACGCATTAAACAAACACATATGGATTCATTTGAAACCCAAGGCTTTTCTCTTCATGCAAAAGAATGACTATAACTATTGCCCAGGACTTGCGATCCATGACTTGATGTGTGGGGAAAAACAGCACATAAACATATTCCATTACAACTTGCTGAAGAGGTCAATCCATCTTGATGTTTACAACAACTTAGTGAAATGGTTAAGTTAGTTTCTGTGCTTTTTAAAAGTTTTATGTATAGAAGGGCTGGGAACGTTGGTGATTCGAATGGGGATTTGAGTGGGCGTAGAAAACAGCTTATTGAATCCTTATTTTTTGCACTCTGATCAGAATGAATCATCTGATGCGTGTACTGTTCCTTTAATGGAGAGCTTAATATGTATGGCGTAGATATGTGGGGAGTGTACATGCGTCGTGTAGGGGCAAGTGTTTCATCTGAAAGTGTGTTCCTTCATTCACCTCAAAGTGAATGCACGGGTATGTGAATAGCTAGTTAGCCAGCTAATGAGCTTTAAAATACACTTGTCAACAGTATGCTCATTGAAGCCCATCTCAGCAATGTATCAACACCTCCGTCATTAGCCTCTCTCTCACGCCATCACATGCAAAAACAATTTTTTTAATCAGTTGTCCCAGAGAGAACGTATCCTCAGCTAATTAGTTAGCTTAACTTTAGGATACTGCTGATGCCCGTCGGTGTTAAAAATGTATTTTGTACGTCACAAATGGGTGCAATAACTGACCTGTATTCTACAATGTGGAGCAGGTTTCTGGTTAAAGTAAGCCATTTTAAACTAAAAAGTACAACATGACATTTTAGGAGCTAAAAGAGCAACAGGCAGCCACTAGCTTGCCACTGCTGCACTTTACATTTCAATAGATTAAGCTTGCAAATAGTGAATATGAGGCCCTGTTAAGCTCTTTGGGCACTCACCTACAGTATGATGAAGATGTAGTGCTGTATAAGTGGACTTCAATTTAATCAACCTGGATTTGTTTTTTTATCTGACCCAAGCGGCGTATTGTATAGTAAGTAGCCTTTGAACAACCATTGGGGCGGCTGGCTTGACTCGGCTGGCTCTCTGCTAACAGCTGCATTTGCCATGAGACATGACCAAACGCGTCTGAGGAGGACCGGCAGTGAGACGGTTATCTCAATGCGGCTGTGCCACGGCTATGGCGGTCCGTCAAAATACTTCTTATGCGAAAGTGGTCAGTGGTGCAAAAAAAAGAAGAAGAGTGGGGCCTGGATGGCATACCCTAGAGAACTGTGCTAAATAAGCTAGCTGGTCACGGGGGTCCCATACTGCAAGTCAAAGGTGGGCAATTCATTTTTCGAATGGGCTATGCAACTTAATTGTGTTAAGTTTGAATTTAATGTTTGTCTTTAATAAAACAGTAATTGTATTATTTTAATGAGCTGCCATTGTGTAGCCTCAGTATATGTTGTTGTAATTGGGACATTTTTAAAAAGAAAAAAAAAATATTCAAGTGCATTCAGAGCAAATATTTTACTCCTACTCCACTACAACCCCCTAAACATGAGGCACCAAAGAGTTAAACCTGACAGAGCCGCCCCCACACAAACACGCCCTTCTTTATCAGGTTTGTTTCGGCAAGCCAGTCATTCATCATCAATACACCTCTGATGCTTGGGTCTACAGTTGAAGCCCATTTGCCCACCTTCACCCAAAAACCTTGCAGACTGTGTGAGCAGGTGCTGTGCAGAAAGCACTTAGAAACGAGGAAACAAGCGAACAAAATCTGGAACGAGCAACATGGGCCCAAGTGGCGAAACAAACCAGCTGTCTTCCTAGACAGTGGGCTAAGGCTTAAGAAAGCCGAAAGCCGCCAGCACATTTGCGGTGCTGTAAGGTACATCAGACGTCAAGTGCCGTGACTCAGGGATTAAAAGCTTGGAACTCCTGCTGAGGAGCCAACCCACATGAAGGTGATGGGGATGCAAAACTGATGGAATCAGAGGAACACTCGGGAGAAAGCTGATTGAGCGGGTGGATGTGTAAACCTTTGGAAACAGTTAGAAAAGCTAGTTTTATGTCATCTGCCAAGGCACATATTTTCTCATCACGCTCGTGTTTCAGTTGCGCAACGTGCCAGTTAAACGACAAGTTGTTGAAGTCCAGGCAGACACTTCTCACACCTCAACATTTTAGCATATTGGTAAGCTGTCATAACCAATTGTTGGCCACACCCTGCAAGGTCTTTGGCTCTTTCAACCCCCGCATCCCCTTCCCCTGGCTCACGCCATATGCTTGCTATTTAGCAGATTGCTGGCGTAACACGCCTTGCTTTATGACTAAGTTTTATAAGCAATGATTAAGGCTTGAAGTCGCTAGGGAAACTTTAAGATAGGGCCGACTCAGTGTAATGATTACATGTTTATACGGGCAACACAGCAGATGACAGGCAGATGAACGAGGCAATGAAGGAAATGACATCTTGATGTCACATACCAACATTGTTGAATTGTGGGTCATTGTGTAAATTGTATTTTCATGAATGCACTTCTTTTTTTCTTTTTTTTTACTTAGTGGTCATTCAGTCTTCGTCACAATGTACTGTACAGTAATTGATTTATGACATTTTATAAAACAAGGACAAGTGAGTTTTTGTACTTAGTTACTGGCAATGACTCAATCACTCAAGCAATAAAACAGCTACGCTCATTTCTTGAGAAGTGGATTGAGTCGAGCAAAACAGGTACTAACGTCTTCAGGAATTATGAATGGCTGTGACATTAAGTTAGGAAACTCTACAACTGAAAATGTAAATAAAAGTTTAAGGGTCCCTTACATCACTAAAGCCCGCCCCTGTGCCCACTCAACTGATGGACTTTTCTGCCTGATCAACACATTGATTGATTGCGGGTGACACATGGCATAAAGGGTACATACTGACCTACAAAAGGCTTTGATTCAGTGAACCATTGAGTTCCCAGTTTGACATACTGCAACATACACGATAATGGGAATAAAAACATGGGACCTGCTAGCTTTAATTGGCTCAATTCAACGACGGACCACATCAAGCAAAACCATGATCGGCCAAACAATGTTTGCACAGCTGCCAGGCGGCCGTGTACACTTACGATGGCATATATTATACAGCACACACTACAAAAAAAGTGCTGACACAAAGACACCAAAGCAAAACAGAATCTTGTGCAACACAGCGCTCTGGCAAAGCTCTCCTGGCCGTAGCAAAAGGAGGGACCTCCTGGTTTGATGTTCATACGTCACAGCAGAAGAATCAGGACGTCTTATGAGGGCTTTTAAGACGAAAGAGCGGGAACGCCACTTACAACACAATACTTTGATCAGATAAAAAAAGTTTGCAGTCTGAACTCCTGCTGCTCTATGCCACCATGCATGACGCATGATCAACAAGAACATTCCTGTCTGTTGCTAAACCCCGACTTGAATGCCTAACCAAGATACTGGGAAATTTCAACTCACTGAAAACTGAAACTCACAACTTTCTCCATTAGAGCTTTGATTGGAAAAAGACAAAATAAAGAAATCCAAGGCTTATTTGAAAATACGCCACACTAATTTTACTTATCTAAACATACGGATATTTTGTCTTACGAAATCTTACAATCCATAGTCCACAATGTTAGGTAAATTTTCAGCTCAGTGCGCATTGAAGGCAATCTTTGCAAAATATGTCCCGCGGACCAAATCTGGCACAGTGTCTGATCGGCCCTCACTATGCAAGCAAGCAATGACTTTATGCAGTGGGTGTTATAATTCATCACCATATGTTCTTCATATGTCACTGTCAAATATATTATACAGTCCGACTTGAAACATCTTAGGAGTTTGGTCATTTATGTTCAAAATGTCAACACATTAGAAAAAAATGGTGCACCCACTATTGACATGATTTTTGTGAAAATCAATTTTTCTTTTTTCTTCTTTATTTTTTTTTCTTTTTTATGGCTGCATCTTTTAGTCATTGATACAATAATTTCATAATAATTCATAAAATTGAGTAAAATATGTACTGTACTGTAAAACAAAACAAAAAAGTGTGATATTGATTTGTGTTGGTCATTTTTCTGCCACGAGATGGCATAATTGCATTTGTAATCCATTGGTGACAGCTCGGTGCATTTTTCTTTCATATTTAGAGCTATATAATTTTTAACATGAAGTAACTTGTGAAATTCTGCAATTTTTTTTGTGTTAAATACACTTAAAATACACGTAAAAGGCAACTTGACCCTAGTCTCCAGAAATATATACATTATTAATAAATGTATTACTGTTAAATTTTGACGTGGATATATATATATATATATATATATATATATATATATATATATATATATATATATATATATATAATTTTATTTTTTTTAATCCCCAAAAGTGAAATGAATAGAAATTTCAGTTTTCTCACATGGTCCCGTTGAAGAATTAATTGTCCACCCCTGCTTTAAGGACTGGCCACAGGATTGTTGTGTGGTGCGTGATGACCACAGAAGGCTACCATTGATGGCTAATAGGAAAAATGTGATGATTAATAGAGCCAGAAATTCAGACTTTAGCATAATTCCTTCTCTTACTTCCCTACGGCACACTACAAGGACGAAATGTAGTATTTATTAGTGTATTCTGTGGCGATGAACATACATTGCATGTAGTGACGGTTCAAACCTGAATTGTTTTCATTCAGTTCCTTTTTTTTTTCATAGCAATATGACCAAATTGGAAGTTTACCATGCAGTGCCCGGGAACAAACTGTTTGACCTCAAAGGTTCCACCTAAAGCATTTCAAAATATGTGCTTGATTACAACACCACTTTTGTAACTTTGCTTCACAAGGAATTGATTACATGAACACTCAATGGAGAAGTAAAAACTCAGTGGAATGTTGGCCTTCATTGGACGCACCTTTGACCCTGACAGTTTTGGAGTTACTTCCCCCGGAGAGAGCTCAGTGACCTTGGCTAAACTGAAACCTCACACTTGTCACATAAAGGAATAAAAATATATTACAGCATGGTGGCCTATAAACAACTTTAGCCTATTAGTGTTATGGATATGCAGCATGTGCAGGTGTTCTGGGAAACCAGGTGGCCACAGAACAAGCCCCTTTAGCCATTCAAAAAGTAGATGTTTTTAAGTTATTACCTCCTCCCATGAGGATTTGTTTTAAAATTGTTCAAATAAGCTTTATTGAAATTATATCCTGGGGACAGAGCAGCCTTTATAATCCCAGGCTACTTTCTTCTTCTACTTTTACTCGTAAAATTTGAGCCCCTTGGTCTTGATCAGAGCATGACATTTTGTACACCTGTGTTTGAACTTACAAGCACAAATTGGTTTTGCAAGATAACGTGCACTGTTTTAACACCATCACTGCAATGAAACCGTGTGACGTGTCTGTGTGCGTCTATACTCTGCACATGTACTGAGAATGAGATAGTGGTTAATGTGGTAAGTAAGGCGCAACTTTCCATGATGCACACAAACAAATGCTGCTTTTAAAAACACCACCTGAGCTGCGAGGGCACGCTGCGGCTAAGTGCAAATAATGCAAACACCTAAAAATAAACACACGCGCACAAAAACGAGTCAAACCAACAAGGCTTAAAACCCAGCTGACAACAGTTGTGGTCTTCCCCTGGATGTGCCTTGGATTGTCCCTGGAGTAAGCCAAGAGTTCCAGGCAAGCAGGGTCAGCAGAGAGGCAAACCTCAACACTGCAGATTCATCACCTCAGCCTGCCTCAAAAAGTCAAGCAGTGAGGAGAAGGGTGCTAGTAAAAGGTGGGAGGGGGGGGGGGGGGGGGCAGGACCAGGGAGTTGGTGATGGAGGGGACCATCGAGCCTCCCTTGCTGACAGCAGCCTTGGCGGGGTCAAGGATGAGAGTTAAGATGGAGATAAACATGGAGATAGATTGGGATCAAAGCGAGAGTGATACTTAGACTAAAGATAAAAACAATACGCAATACATGAACATGAAAAAGAAGTTAATGGCTAAGGAAGACATCAAATTGGCATGCCAACTTTTCCCACTGTTGCGTCTTGGTTTCACGTCTGTCTCGGATCACAACATGATTAATTCAGTCATAAAAGCAGAAGCACGCAAGCTACTCTTAGATTGCATCACTGTCAAATCCGCCCGGCGTGATTGCATTTTTCTCAATCGGTAGTCCCACATTGAGCAACCGTGACACTGAAATATGAACGTCATGTCCCTGGCAATTAGCGCTAAACGAAAAACTGATGTACGGTGGATGCCTACCAGCGCACGACACGCGCATACTGTGAACACACACAAGGGGAGAAAAACTTAAATAGCTCTACTCACCGTCCATTTTTTCAGCCTTTATAATTGTCAACGTCGGCTTCATATCGACAGCTGCCGTCATGATCATCAGAGCAGTGTGCCGCTTTGAATCTAGCCGCTCCGTTCACTCAATATTGGGCAGGGAAGCTGGCGCGCGCCGGTCACTTTCAATGGAGCCTTTTTTCTAAGTCTCGAAAACTCAACCAAAATTCTCGTTTGTGTCACTTCCAAACTTGGCTTTCCTTCTCCCGGCACTCACTCAGTCTGCCCACACTCCCTTTTTTCCTCGTTCTTTCTCACACACTCACGCACACACTCACTCCTTCCGCTACGTCCCTGATGAGGGGCGTTGCGTTGATAGAACGACGACAGCTGAGGTGGGCGGTGCTTGGCGGGGTTGAAGGCGGTAGGAGGAGGAGGAAGGTGGACCCGCGTGCCAGTTGATTCGCAATTCAATTACGAGCGCAACACACAAGCGCGCGCACAGACACACGCGCACACTCATAGTGGGAGTGTACGTCCCCAAACAATTAAAAACGTCATGACACACAAGTTTACACGTTCCCGAAAATGATGTTACAGATGTTTCATAGAGATGTTTTATAGAAAAAGAGAGAGAGTGGAAAAAAACAGCAACCAGGGGCTTTTTGAAGTTAAGTTCCTCTTACAAGAAAATTTAAATGTTCATTTAGAACTAAATTGTTGAATCTGAGAGCTACTCTTGGCTACTGATTAGTGTGGAGGGCTACCAGTTTGATAGGCTACACACTTCTGAAATGCCATATTTGTTCAAATTACATTTCATTAAATGTTTTTATGATATATGTTATTATAGGGCTGGGGGTCGGGGTGGGGAGAATGGCTAACTCGGGATAAGTGACCACAAACGACAAACATTTCTGCCTCATTCGGTTTGTCTGCAATTACACAAGTAATCCGTGGAATAATCAATATGATAATCAATTCTACAAGATTTGTTAGTGACAGTTCTTTGTTATTAATTAGTTTATGTGAAGATACTATACTAGTTAATGATTTCTCACAATAATTAGGAAACAAATAAATAGCAATATGCAACACTATGTTTTGTATCACTTCCATTGGTTGCATTTTCCAATGATCATTTAGACCAGTGGTCCCCAATCATCGGGCCGCGGACCGGTACCGGGCCATGGGTCACTTTGGACTGGGCCGCGGCGGTTCGCACAGTTGAAAGAATTAAAACAAACTTACGGTACTTCCTGTTAATTGATTAGCCGAGCCTTAAAGATATTTTATTTTGAAAAGTTGCCGGATTATCTCTGTTTACAACGGACTCTTGACGCATGTCAAGATGCTAATTATCTCCGTCGCGTAGCGCTGATGCTAATCGACAAGTTAGCAAAATGAGTAAAAAAACAGACACAGTTGGAACGTTTCTTTGCAACGGAGAAAAAGCCCAGTGATGAGACAACACAAGAGCCTATGACCAAGAAGAAAAATAAAGGTGCATGGACTTACAGCTACAGGTGATTCCCACGCATGATGGCCCGTTCTGGGGCGAGCGGCTCTTAATTTAGCGTTATGGTGAGTGAGTTACTCTTGGACTTTAGATTTGTTCTGTGGTGCCTTGTTATGTTGGCGCATTTAAGGAGGGTGCTGCTAATATACAGTAGTTACATTAAAAAAAATGTGGCTTCACATTTTTTGTTATATCTACAAAATACACCAGTTTTTGTGTTGCTCGTATCATTCATAAGCATTACCATATTAAAGCGTTGTTGTTACCCTTGTTATGGTGTTTGTGCTGCTTGTACAGGTACGGTACATACAAATACATAGTAGATTTGCTTTTGTTGTTGTAGCCTTTTATTAATCAGCCGCCGAACAGCCAAGCACACCCCCACCAATCCACTGGGTTGCTGGTCCGCGGAAATTGTACTTGTATGAACCGATCCATGGTGGAAAAAGGTTGGGGACCACTAATTTAGACAACATTGTTATAAAATCACAATGCCCCATTTCTGGTGAGCTATTTTTGGAACTAGCCCATGGGCTATACATGTCCTTGGGGGATACCAGGTACTCGCAGGGACCACATTGGTGACCCCTGAGTTCGAATAATAGGGTGATCTGAAGCACAATTTTCTCTAGTTTACCAACATCAATGCAATAGTGGCACGGATGATCTTTTTTCATACATTTTCAGAGAAAATTGGGTCATTTTTCAGTTAAGAATCATAAACAAGAAAAGCATAGTCTAAGTCTAGGGAATGGCGCTTATCAATGTACTTTTTCATCACAGTATGCTTATAAGGAATAAGGGTATACTAATATAATACACATTTTGTTAAAATCTCATGGTTATGTTTGCCTTGCAACCATTTCTTAAATCTGGTTCTTTACCCTACAAAGACAACAGTACTATAATTCCCATCTGCGTGCATTGTATACAAAAAGTATATGACATCACATTTTATACATCCAAAGATGGCAGTAGGTTGAAAAAAATGCTACAGTAAGTATAAATGTCAACCAATACATTTTCTGTTTCTATAAGCCAAGTAGCATATAAGCCAGGTATAGAGTATTTAAGTTTGTCCTATGGTACTTTTTAATATGCAATTCCTTGAAAGTAATTAATTAACAATCCTACCATGAAAACAGTATTCTGTTCTTTCTTAAACAGTTTTTGTATTGGTAGAAATTAACTTTCCAGACAATGACTGTGCAAACATGATTAGACGACACCTGCATCATTTCTTTCACGGGACAATTTTCCATGACTAAGTCCACCACTATGAATACAATGTGTGATTAACATGTAATGGTTGGAAATAATGCTGTATGGTTTCTTAAAGTAAGCCTCTATTAGAAGCATATGGTATTATATAAATGTTTTAGCTATTCATGACCAACAGGGTATTTGGAGAGCTTCAAACAGTTGAGATGTAATTATGTCTGAAGAAGGTGCTAAAAGCAGCCTATGTCATCAGATGTATTGAAGCCTCATAAACACTGATTATTTCTTCTTCTCCTTGCAGCGATGAATGACAAAAACATATTTCCAGCTCAACAAACAAATGGGGAGAAATGAAATACTTACAGTAGATACAGTTCATTGTTCATGTGAGGGAAACGTGAAAAATGGTTGCATAGTTTTCCAAACAGATTAATCATACTAATATTGAAACTAATCAAAGGTTCTCCATATTTTGTTTTTATAATCAAGAACAAATACCATGCATGACTTCCTAGAAATAAACCAAAATAATAATTCTGCCACAGAAGAAGAAAAATTAGAAACAGTTCTGAACTAACCACAAGTATTAAGAAACACCTTCCATGGCAACTGAAACATTACAGAATAGAGCAGTAATTTTCTCCTCGGCTGTGAGCAAAAGCCTGTCTTCAGGTACATTGGAGGTATGGCAAGAACACAATCCTACTTTCCCCTCAAATAAACGCCTCTGTTCCAATCAAAGCTCATCATGAACAACCTTGTTTGTACTTCGTCTTAAGGCATATGAACATCAATAGCACACTGCAAGCAATGCATGCGTGTTTCAAAATGGGATGATAAGGAAGGAGGCAGAGGAGCCGAGGATATTGATCACGTATGGATTTTCAAACCAGCGCTACTTCACCGGTTCCATTAGCGGGCCTGGGTCAGGTTTCACTGTCCTGATAGGAGCTTCGTTTGGGAAGAGTGCTGGTGGGTTCTGTGGTGAGGGGAGCTGCCTCACCGGGGAGCCGAAGAGGGGGGGGGGGGGGGGATTACAGTGCCTTCTACTTCATCTTCTAGTCAGTCAGTCTTTCTGAGTGGGCATCTTTGTTTTCTGTTAATGAACTCCTTGTATGTGTTTTTAAAAGGACAGCCCGCCTCCATTGGTGCCTTGGGGTGGCAATTAGAGTTTTTACGATGTTGCTGACTAATACCTGGGCTGGTGCTACTCAAAACTGGCAGAGCTATAGTTGTTGAAAAAAGGTATGGACACAACTGAAGCTTATGAGAGTTAAATGTTGTGAAGTGTGTCAGTTTAACTCAACAGTATCGCTTTTTGGTAAAAATGTCATTGGTAGGTTACTGTATGGTCTGGAGCTACAGTAAAAGCATTGTTGTCTGCTGATTGGGTGATAAAAAAAAAATGAAAGAAAGAACTGAGAGAGGAACAAACCACAGAATAGTTCTGGTCTTGCAAAAAGTCAACGCCATGTAAGGCCAAGGAATTCCAAATATGTTTCTCTTTTTTGTTAAGTTCATTGTTGCATGGTGCGTTGTGTTGTGCTACTATGAAATCACATTACTTTTATAAGCCATGTTTCGACTATGCGGTGCTGTTCAGTACACACGAGATGGGTAAACCTGATCGGGCTTGCCTACACACCCAACAGCGAGTATGTAGGCAAGCCTGTGTCTACATGATGTGACATCACAGCATACCAGTGAGACGCCACGTAATTAGGCAATTAAAACAATAAAACAAACAGGTTACAGTACGTTGTGTTCAATTTTTGTTTTTGTTCTCTTTGAGTTAAATATATTACATACAGAAACGCAACATGAAGACTGGCACCCGGGGTTTGCTGTGAGAGGACATGTCACAGGTTACGGTACTCTTAATTTAATCAAAAACACATCAGTTATTATTGGGATCAAATCTATTTTTTATTTTATTTATAACCGTGCATTTATGATGTGAGATAATGTGCTAATGTACAGTAGATGAATATGAATCAAATGTTGACAATATCTTGCTGCATGATTTTGGGCTCATGTAATCGCTAGGTGACATTTTGGAGCCAAGGGCTAAGCTGCTATTGCTAACGCCGAATAGCGTGCATCCTACTTAAACTAGTTCTGACCTTCAAGAGGCCCAGCGAGGAGGTCGCCATTTTAGGCAACACTCACTTGTTCAGGTGACCATCCAAAAGATGCTGTGAGACAAAATTTGGCTCTGTTTATTTAAAAGCCCGAACACAACGCAGAGGAAAAGTCTACGGGTTACCAGACACACCAACCTAATCACACGCAGCGTTGCCAACCCCCCCAGTAAGAAAAGTAGCTGTCCTATGATGCCATTGTTGCTAGATTTAACTACCTGTAGTTGCTTTTAACAACAACAAAAAATCCCAAGAGGCTTTAGAAAGTTGGCAAGTTGGCAATGCCGATCACTCGACTTGTTAGAAACAGGACAAAAGCCAAAAATGCTGCGATGCTAACACATGGTTGACAGTTTCAAACCGTACCAATGGGGAGCGTAACCACACTGTGCTGCTTTGGCTGCTTTACAAAATGGCTGATCTGGACAATGATGACTTCTGTCCAGCTTGTTTTTATGGAAAGAATATCATCACATGATCACAAAGCGAGCCGTGAAATCCGATCAACTGCAAACATTCAGTGTAATTGTCAGCTGGGGCAACATTGCACTTGACAAAGTAAAAAAACAACCTTTGTTGTTAAACATGGTGTCATTTCCTGCTTTGACAATGGTATTGTAAGTGGGTGTACACTATATATAACCTGAAAAGTTCACTGGGAACATTTGAGGACAGAAAGTCTGAGTGCATGTTCTAATTTCTTCACCTGCTTAAAGCCGTTGCCATGGTTTTGACAGTTGACTGGCGTTGCAGCTCAGCACATCTCGCTGATGTTGCAGTTTCTCCGGCACATCTGCACGTCTATAATCTTCAAATGGAGCACCTGCTCCTTTTACCAGACTTTACTGAAAGGTTATTCAATTTGCGGCAATGCATACGGCTGCCAACTGAATGTTTTCCCGTCAGTCTCAGACAAATCCCGTCTGCCTGACTTGGGTTGTTTATTTCGAGTAGCGACGCCCTATGCGCGTTTTTGTCTGCATTCATCGTATCAAATGAGACGACGGCTCCGACCAAATAAAAATCAATGCGTGGAACGTGTCTGACAATATGCGCTCTGTGTGAGTAGGCGCTTAGCATGCAATCAATCAGTCGCTCATTCTCAGGCAGCTCGACATGGCTGCAGATGGGTGACGGATGCACGCGCACACGCATGCAGGGCTCAGACAGTCAAACAGTAAAACAGTAGGATCTTTGTGGCTGCTGTCTAGTGGCAGCTCTATCATGCTGTCTATAGGTGCCACAGGCTTGATGCCCCACGCCCCCCCCCCTGCTGAGATCTAAGGCTTAGCTGGCGGACTCACAGCATAACTTAAAGTGGGTTTATTTGCGTGTGTGACTTTCCAATGGTGTTTAATGCGCTCTTGTGCCTCTTTCTCTTGTGCCTCAGCATTCCACAGTCTGCTCAGTTTGCGTGTGTGTAGTGTAAGTGCACTGGGAAAGTAGAGGAGCCCCCCCCCCCTATAAAGGCTTTTCTGAACAATTAGCTTCGCTAAAAAGGACATCTCTTCCTCCATTAGTGGCACCACGTGCCCCCCATCACTCCATTGTGCAGATAATTCAATTATCCCCACCCCCCTCCGAGTCTTTTTGCCTCCCAGACCTCCCTCTCGCCGCCTTGCCCTCCCTCCCCCCCTCCCTCTCTGCCTCCACCCAGCCCATAATGTTGCCGACATGCTCTCAGATAAAGCTCTGCTGGAGCAGCTGAAGGGAAAATGCATCAGTCCGCCGCTCTAATTTGGTTCACATTGAATGAATGAAGGTTGCAGATTGGAGGGAGTAGACACGTGCAAGAAGGAGACAGCAGCTCCAGCTTTGTTTACCAGTCCTTGCTGAAAACATTACACTACCGAAATCGACTTATTCAGCTTTTAACCACAATTTTCATTTTTTTAAAATTTGGTAAGATCATGTATTTATCCTCAAACAAGAAAGAGGAAATATGAGAAAAACTTCTTACTTTTACGTCATTAAAGCTTGATTTTGTCCTCACAAAGTGATGACTTTTTCTCACAATATTACGATTTTATTAACACAATCAGAAAATAATAGCACTTTTATTTAGCAGCCTACAACACAAATTAATTTGCTAGGAATATTTGGTACCACTTTTTTTCAGCCCGATACCAATGCGAGTACTCAAATAGTCATCAATACCAATATCACTAGTACTTTTGATACATAATATTAAAAAAAAAAAATACAATGACGGATCGTTTTAGTAACGAAGTATATATCCCAATATAGCATTTTTCATCGTAATTGCATGCTATGAATGTAAACAGCCATCGTCGTAAGCACCGATACCGATAAAGGCTGGGTATCGGTCCAATACTGACACCTGGTATTGGAACTCGTCCATCCTTGTTGTTTACACACTTTATTCATAATTTGTGAGATTTTTCAAGTCAAATTGCGACTCTTATTGCAATAATGACTTCATTTTATTAAAGTCAGACGATAGTGAAAACGTCAAAAAGATCCTGCCTGCCTAATTTGGATTGTTTATTTCAAGTAGCATTGCATGTTTGTTTCTGTAATGATGCAAAGCAAATGAGAAGAAATGTCTCAGCCAAAGTAAAAAATAAATCCATGGTTTGAACATGTCTGACAATGCACAAACTACATTTGTGAATAAGTGGCATTGAGCATCTAATCAATCAGTCACTCATTGTCAGGCAACTCAACGTAGAGCCAGATGTGTACAGATGTAGGGTGATGAAAGCAAAACAGTAGGACCTTTGTGGTTTCTGTCCCGTTATCAAGTGGTTCATGCTGTCTGAATGGTACATAATAAATACTACATCATATCAGGAAAAACAACTAAGCAATGTCATATATTTAATAATGGAAGGTCATTGAAGAACTACCTTGCCTAATAAAATCATAACAGCCATCGTCAGCAAGTCTTTTGGTACTGCATGTTCTTAAGTGGTGTACAATTAGTCATTGTGCTATGAAGAGGAACTGACAAACTTTTCATAGAAATATAAACCACGAAAGTCAAGAAGAGGGAAGTTTAAAGTGTGGGCATTTGGCTCACGCTGTGAATGAAAGTACTTGCTGAAATACGAAGTTCAAAATTTGACCCCTGACCCCCTAGTTTTTGGCATTCATTATAGCAAAATTTGTATATGCAATTTTCTTATTATTATCATTATAATCACTCATCACTTTCGGATTATAGTCATTGTTATTATTGTTATTTTTTGTTAGTGATTCTGCTGCTTCATAAAGAAGCATGTGAGGTCCATTTTGAACAGAATTAACATGAACATATAAATAGGACTAAGCAATAAAAGGATTATTGGGGCCACGCTGAAAAGACAAAAGTAGTAAAATTATGAAAGGGAAAATAGGTATTCTCACACAATGGCAACTACAGAATATTTTCATGAAATGTTAATTTTTACTCCGAAAATCCTGATTTATTTTTATTTTTATCAAGAAATCCAACTTTAGTCTCCAAAACATTATGTTTTCTTGGAAAAAATGTTTTTGTGTGTTGGAGAGGAGGGTCCGTCGGGAGGTCAAATCTCGGATTCAGGAGGAGCAGCGTGGTTTTCGTCCCGGCCGTGGAACAGTGGACCAGCTTTGCACCCTCGGCAGGGTCCTCGAGGGTGCATGGGGGTTCGCCGAACCAGTCTACATGTGTTTTGTAGATTTGGAGAAGGCGTTCGACCGTGTCCCTTGGGGAATCCTGTGCGGGGTGCTTCGGGAGTACGGGGTACCAAGCCCCCTGATACGGGCTGTTCGGTCTCTGTACGACCGGTGTCAGAGTTTGGTCCGCATTGCTGGCAGTAAGTCGGATTTGTTTCCAGTGAGGGTTGGACTCCACCAAGGCTGCCCTTTATCACTGATTCTGTTTATAACTTTTATGGACAGAATTTCTAAGTGCAGCCGAAGCGTTGAGGGGGTCCGGTTTGGTGGCCTCAGCACTCCATCTCTGCTTTATGCAGATGATGTGGTGCTGTTGAATTCTTCAAGCCGTGATCTCCAACTCTCACTGGAGCGGTTCGCAGCCGAGTGTGAAGCGATTGGGATGAAGATCAGCACCTCTAAATCCGAGACCATGGTCCTCAGTCGGAAATGGTGGCGTGCCCTCTTCGGGTCAGGGATGAGATCCTGCCCCAAGGGACGACCCAGGACACACTGGTGAGACTATGTCTTTTGGCTGGCCTGGGAACGCCTTGGGATCCCATCGGAGGAGATCTTTGAAGTGGCAGTACATGCATGTACTGTCTTGTACATACAATTGATTGATTAATGCACATAAAGTACACTCAGTGGAGTCTGTTTGTGTCCTTCAAGCTCATGTATCCATACGAATAATATTTAGACTATGAGGAACATCGTATGTACCGTATGTACTGTATGTTACCAAGCTGTAAGGTACCTCCTCATCGACAGCTCGCCACTCGAGGTCCTTTAATGTGTAAAATACAGCGCAACATGTTACGTGTGTTTTCTGACTTAACACCTGTGACCTCTGACCAGTGATAATGGGAGCACAGTATCTATGCAGTACATTCCTCCGCCGTTGTCTGTCGCTTTTCCGTGTTTGTGTTCTTGTTTTGTTTTATTGTTGGAGGGGGGAAGTGTGCGCTGGGCTGATTAGCATCAATGTTTCCTCCTTTCCCATAACCCCCCCAAGACCCCCGCGGGCCCCTTGTTTACTTGGAGAAATAAAAAATGGGCCTGCACCCGTGTGGACGTGCCCCTCAAAGCCCCCCCCCCCCCCCCCCCGCGGCGCTCCACATATCACCCTCCCACCGCTGCTCCTCGCCCACTCGACTCCTCTTCTCCCACCACGAGCGCCGATCCTGCTCCTGTGACTTTCCTTCCTCTTATCTGTCCTCTCTGCACAACCTCCATCCCGCCCACTCACTTCTTACTTTCCACCATGTGACCCTCCTCCCCCAACCCCTCTTTCCCAAACCACCAACTCCCACACCCCTGCCCGGCCTTCCAAGTGTCCAGCTGTCAAATCACATCAAATAAAACACAGGCCAATGGTCCCTGAGTGCCAGATCACAGCTGTGTGCACTACATGGAAGGACATGTTTCAATGTACACTGAACTCAGAGGTGCTAAAGAGTTAATGTGAGTGTGTGTGTGTGTGTGTGTGTGCACTTTGCTGAATGGGAGGATGCTGTAATACAATACTCAACAGAGTGCATGGTGGGAATTTAATGAATGAATCTGAGAGTACAGTGCATCCAATGCAGGATGGCCGTGAGAGGGAATCAGGGTCAGAACTGTACATATTGGAATAGGGAGCCCCTCACACACACACACATGCACAGTAAGAGTTTTTACAAGGAGGGTTTACAGCAGCGCGAGTGTCGGATAGTGTGAGTGTATTATGGTGCTGGGTCAGTGTAAACATGACCATGGCATGGCTGTAGGCTGTCAAGAAGCACAGTGTGTGACATCAGGCTCTGGGCCAAACATGCGATGGTCCCCTCGCATCCAACATCTGCTCTGGACTCTTTCTCATACAATCAACATGTCACTTTAACAGCTCCCCATTTAGTCCTCACACGGGGAGAAAAACAAAAATCACCCATCTAAGGAAAGTTGGGAATGTTTGCTTTTTTCATTTTCTTATTTCCTTTCATTTGTCCCCTATTTCTTTGTGAAAGGGAAGTCAACAAAAACATTTTCTTTACAATATGTTCTGCGCAGCCACACTAGTCCAAACATGGTATTCAGATTAATATTATATATGTGGAATGTGAATTTAGCAGCAAAATCCACATGGTTTTATTCATCTCATGGGGCGGCCATTTTGCCAAGTCATGTCAAGTTTATTTATATAGCACTTAATCACGAAAGAGTCTCAAAGGGCTTCACATGCCCACAGTTGACCAATATTAATTAATAAATTAAATTATTAAAATTAATTAATACATCGCCTGATCGAACTACAAGAGGGCAAGGAAAAACAAACAAAAAACAACCTGAGCCCTGAGCAACTGTATGAAATTACCATATTTTATCATATTGAAATGGCCGATCAAATATCAATTCCTTTAGTTTTTAGCATCGTTATTACTTTTATCAGGGCCAATGATTGACACAACTTCTCCAATATCAGCAAGATGCAAAACTAAACACTAATGAAAACCACTGATGCAAGTACAACAAAAACAAAAAGTATTTGACTGTTTTTGTGTGATTTTCGTCATTAAATAATTTTTTTATTTTTACAATTATTAATTATAGAAAATTCACATTTATGGTATTTTCTTGAATTTTTAAAGTGGCTGCCAAATTGTATTATTGTTTTGCATTAATGCAGAATAGAGAGTATACTTTTTGAGTAAAGTGTCTGTAAGTGTAACCATAAAAACAAAAAACGCTAACATACTTAAATACTCACGTATGGACAATTTTGAGCCTTTAACAAATCAAGCATATATATTTTAAGGGTTAAAGAATCCTAGCAAACTGACAGTTTTTTGTTTGTTTTATTTATTCTCATTCTTTTTTTTCTCTTGTAATAATATATGTTATTCAAATAAAATGATTGCATTTTCTTGTAATTTTAGAATACATTCTCACAAAATGACAACTCAATCAATATTCTCATAAAAGTACGACTTTTTCTGGTAGTAACTTGCCCAAATCTTATATGAGCGAACTGGTGGTCCAAAAAAAGAGGAATCTTGACAAGCGCTAGAGGACTTTTAACAATATCTCCAGGTGGCTTGAAAGCTCTTCAAAATGCTGTGGAAGCGGGATGAAAAACCCCCTCCCAATTTTTTTTTTTAAAAGGCCATGACTGGGTCATTTTTTTCCACTTAGCAATGTTTATGTCAACGCTTTCGCACTGGGAGCAATGAAGTGAAGGCTGCAAAGGAGTGTGTCTCTGGCAACAAACACCAGCAAATCCCATCAAATCCCGACTCCCTTTCATACATACACACGAACACGCGCACACACACACACACTTGCTCCTCTCAAGAGACCAAAGCAGAGGCTTGGGAAAAAAGATGGCCACCCTTTGGCCAGCCCCTGTAAATTTCCCTCCCTTCTCCGTCTTACCCCTGCATCGAGCCAAGGGAGGTGACAGGAGAAAGCACCCCAGCGGGCCTATGCTGACGCTGTGGCGTGCGTCCCAGGCTGCCAGCATCAATCACGCTTGAGGATGAGAAGAGGCCAGATTCAAATGCACTGGAAAGAATGTTCCAGTTTAAAATAAAACGCTCATGACAAAAGAAGAAAAAGACATGGAAAAACACTGAAAACAGAAAGGGCCGATTAGTTTGGGTTTTCTAGTAAAGGCATTGCCCTGCGGTGCAGTATCACCAACAACACATGCAGAACAAAAGTGCGTGCACGTGCCACTGATAAAAAAAATAATAATAACAAAGTTTAAATATGGGTCGGGATCCCAGATACTGTAAGACAAAATGTTGTTTATTCACAATGATGATAATGAACAGCAGATGTGTGTTTTGTCTTAGTAGTTGGAAATCAAATCTCTTATTGGAATTGTTTACATGAATTATGAACAAAGGCCATGATTGACTGAAAATTAATAACAACAACATTCAGTCGAGCCTGACAAATAAGAAAAAAAAAAAAAGAATGCTAAGACAACAGAATCATGAGAATATAGTTGAAATTACGAGACTAATGTCTAAATAAAAACTTATAATTGTGCATAAATATCCTAATTAGGGCTGGGTATTGCCAACAACCACATAATACAATGCATATCATGATACAGGAGTCAAAATATGATACGATACACATGTATCTCGATACATGGTCTTCAAGGTGATATGTGTCCGGATATGTTACATTAATTGAAATACCTTTTATGAAAACAGTCATATGTACAGCCAAATTATATTTTTTATTATTCTGGACGGCAATTTTTTTTTCTTCTTCAAATGTTAGCAGCGCTTCCGGTTTACCGCCAGTGCTGTGCCTGGTCGAAATGTCTGCGCAACGCATAGCAAGAAACAGAGACACGGCGAAAAACTTTATGAATGAATGTGCGATATTGATTCTGATGCCTCCGTATCAATACATGGATTGTAGAGAGGCCAGATATGACAGATTCCCGTATCGATTATTTTTTTTGGTATTCCCTAACCCTAATATTATTTTTTAATTTAACAAGAACAAAGATCATCATCATGAATTAAAAATAATAATAATACTTGCGAATTTTTATATCACAGATTTTATTTTCACTTTCAAAGAACAAAGTTATGTATTACAAAATAAGAAAACAATTTGGGGGGACAAAAAGTAATATATAAAATGAATAATAGTTTTATTACAAAGGATTATTACTACTAAGAATTTGGATGTAATATTATGAGAAATTGCAAATTTGCAATTTTACTCTTTTTTTTTTTAAATCATAATATTATGAGTATAATGTCATAATTTGAAATAAGGAAAAAGGACCACTTCAAGAACAGGTGTATTTTTACGAGTTTGAAGTCTAATTTTGAACAAATATTATCAGTACATACAAAAAAAATTCTCTTTAAATCAACATTTTTAACACACAAACCAAACAAGCTGTTGATGGAGGTAGCTAGTACATATTATTCACGATAATATCTTTGAGGAAAACAAAATATATTTAACAAAGACCTTCGATTTCTAAAGAGTGACATTTTTAAATAGCATTTACCCTCTCATGTAACGATGATATGAAGTCTTGATGAAGCGAGAAATCTCCATTAAAAAGCTTGCAGCCAGTGCTTTTAATCTTGATTTTTTTCTAATGTCTTCAAGTGTTTTTTTAGATGGCTTCGTGACCAATAAACTTTGCTTGTATTCAGTGTGAAACCACATGCATCGCATTAAACCATGATTGTAATTTATTTGACGGCACAATCAAGATTATTGTTCTTTGACTTTGATATCCAGCAACATTGCATTAACTGAGTGTTAAGGAAGCCGCAGTGTTCCCCCTAACTTGAGCCAGATGCTACTGGGTTTCATTTCAGTTTTGTTTTTTGCCAAAACATCAAACGCTGCTGTAATTTTTAAAACAGTCTTTAAAATGTTGTATGTTGTTGTAGTGGCAATTATCAGAGCAATTGAATCTGTCATTCGCATATTGGGATGTGCTGTTTGGTTTTTCATTATGCCTTGCCATGGATAAAGATAATCAGTTTAGACTGATTCAATTTGGAGATGTATTACTTGAACAATTACTGTGGTTTTATAAAGTCAAGGTTTTAACAATCTCTAATACCGGCTGTCACGGTAAGGGTGAGGGCACAATATGAATCAAGAAAAGACACAGTGTGCAAACATGAATGCCTATTTTGCTCTGTTGATTAATGTACAATGTCTTGGAAAATCAAATCAAATATATATAGGTTTTAATGTGCCAGTGGGTAATAGTTAGCCCCAAGGACAATATAAATAGGCCACAGATCTGTTATTAAAATCAGTACAAAAACACAGTTGTGTACATGCTTGCTTATGTCCGCTTCTTACCTGTGGGACACATGTCATGCCCGCTGGGGACCTCCTGCAGGGGAACATCATGAGCGTAGAAGGGCTGTGAGGGATAGTACTGCTGCTGAGGTTGGACCACGGCAGGGAAATTCAACTGGGGCCCCACAGCAACACCTCCATTCTGCCTCTGGGGCCAAAGACACAGTGCGATACAGTAAATTGTTGAGTTTTGCGACATGGCAGTTTATCTTCTCTGTATTGTTTATGAAGCTTATCACCGAAACATAAGAGGCTGCACAGAGGGGAAGTCAAGATTTGACAACGGAGTAGGAGGGATATGAAATTCTTTGTAGATATAAAAGATAGCAAAAGATTGCCACTTGACCATTTTAGCCTATTTAAACCCACATTGGTCAACAAACAAAAAGCCTCAATAGATATTGTTGGAGCTTCTGTTTGAGGGAAATGAGAACAGGGAAAAGTTATTTTCCCACCAAAGTCAACGTAGACTTAAATAAATAAATTAATTAAATGTTATATTTGACACTAACAAGCACCAAGAGATGAGTGTTTAATACTTTATAATGTACAGTATAATCAGAATTTGCATATTTGAAACAACATTGAAAAACATAATGGAGAACATATTGTTAGATATTTTTTAAATAAAAATGTTAATATCTTCTTCTTTGTATCAATTTATATTATTATGTAAAATGATATCTACATTGTTGGCAGTAAGTCAGATTTTCTTCCAGTAAGAGCAGAACTGCGCCAAGGCCGCCCTTTGTCACAGATTTTGTTCATAACCTTTATGGACAGAACTCCTAGGCGCAGATGAGGTGTTGACTGTGTCTGGTTTGGTGGCCTCAGTAGTGATGAAGAAATAAAGCTTCATGAAGCACATGTGAATTGTTTTACTCCTCTAGATGGCACTCATTTTTTAAAGATGTAGTGTAAATTTAAACAATTTACATTGCACTAGCCTTTATCTTTAAACCAACAGCACTATCTACAGGAGGTAAATATATATATATATATATATATATATATATATATATTGCAAGTGTGTCATGAAGCTTCATTTTCTCATCACTACTTTTCAGCCTTTTGCAGATGTTGTCGTTCTTCTGCATTCATCAAACTGCCATCTTGAACTCTCAATGCAGCCCTCCTCATCAGAGTGTAATGCATCTCACAACCTGAGAGCATGTTGCTCAATTGAAAAATGTGACATTCCGTCCACACCACAAAAGAGATCCTGCCTCATGATGCAGTTTGAGTATGTTGGGTATTTTCTTCTTTTTTTTTCTTCTGCAGAGCTCAGTATTGTTCATTCGGTAATTTTTTAAAATAATTTTTTTAAATACATTTTTATTTTGTATGTGGGTGAGTATGTGAATGTGAATGTGCATGTGCGTGTGTGTGTGCGTACGTGTGAGTGTGTATTCATTAGTTCACCTAAAACCTATTAAAAAATCCCATACCGTTCACCTAAACCGAACACTTCCAGCCGGAGTCGTGAGGCCGTCAGGAGACCCGAGGAAGGACCAAAGAAAAGAAAGGAAAGTGAAATCCAGCACAGACCAGACACCACCCACCACCCACCCGGCCCCCAACCAGAGTCCTTCACCAACCCCAGAAACATCTAAATTCCAACAAATCAGGGAGACCTCAAGAGACCAAAGACGAAGCAGAGTGAGATCCACAGACACCAGCCTCCACCGATTCAACGATCAAAGGAACAAGCAGATTGTGTTTGAGTTTCAGTAGATGCTGGTGTGGTGGATCTGGCATGCATGAAAATCTTCACCAAAGAGGGGAGCCGTCGACCCCTGCCAGGACAGAGCAAGTGCAACACCTCAGGGCCCCCCAGGCCACGGCAGCGCCAAGGGACAACCCCCGGGCCCCGCAGGAGCCACCGGCCGGAGAGCAAACCCAGGAACAGGAGCGCCCCCCACTCCAACATGGCCCGTGCCCCCAACCCAACGCAGCAGGATGGGGCACTGCAGGCCCGCCAGGCACCCCACCGGTCCACAGCCCCCCATCCACCCCTGCCCCGTATGTTGGGTATTTTCTAACCTCAGTCACCTCATCTTTAGATTCAAATCTGATTAAGTATTTATTGTTTGTTTATTTTCCTAACATTGAAGGCAGTGTAACTGCATTTTCTGTGCTTCAACATTAGGCCACATACAGTACAAAGTGTTTCCTCTTACAAAGTTAATCTAGAATCTTCCTGAACCTCTTGAAAATTCTGCCTAGCAGAGTCTTGTCTTGGCCGTAATAAATTACACTGGGAACTAAATGTCTACAATATTGCCTATAGTCTAAACACACAATGACCCTCTAAAAGGGAAAAAGTTCCAGTTGCAAATCATTTAGTCATTTGACAGTATTTAAAAAAAAAAAAAAACACATTTGGGAAGGATTGGGAGCGTTTAGACACTTTTGATATATGAACGGAACCAATATACAAATACTTTAAGTTATCATACCAGTTTTTTAGAAATCAGATTATTTAAAAAATGAGATATACCGTACATCCCCCAGGCAATGCATCATTGTTTTGTATTATCCAGCATACAACTTCGACTGGCTGGCAGAGTGACCGGCAATCTGATAAGCGCCCCCTGTACAAGCACTGCAAAATTTATCAGTAGCTGGCCAGCTTTATGGATGGCTACCAGGGTGGAGGATGGTAGGGCAATTTATGAGACCTTTTATATCCAAGTGGGATGCAACTGTCTCCTATCAGTGCAGTCAGTAAACGGCGAAAGTTAGAATGCATGAAGGCCCACGTGATGATGGATGGATTTGAGTGAGGAGTTGAGATAACACAATAACTTGAAATGCAGAGGTCAGTGTGTATGTTGGGGGGAGGGGGTTAATGGCACGATGTCACTATTGAATTAGCGTGCCTCATAAATGTATGGCAATGATCAATAAATAAGTATTTCACTAAATTAGCTTTGTTTTGGATATTTTATGTATTATTTATTTTAAACAAGTGTATAACATGTTGCATTCATTGTCTCTTTATGGCAGCTTATCTAATAATTATGACCGAGAGTCTCTGATCATGAATAACAATGTCTACAATTAAACATACTTGAGTAAGAGGACACTGCAGGACGGTTCACAAAACTCTCAGCAAGCAGCATAAGGACACATCTTGAGCGTTGTGGTTGTTCATTGGTAATGTGCTTGGTAAGTGTATGCCCAACATTGGTATTTGTGATCATTTCAACTGCATGTTTGCATGTGTCAGTTTGTTTAACTTAACATGAAACGTGTTGGCATCACAGGGAAGAAAAAAAACATGTAGGTTTTTCAGATGCTTACTGAGCTTAATTTTCAATTGTGTTGAATTGTGTTGTATTAGTTTCACAACGAGAAAATTCAGGCTAAAGTGGAGATGCTGGGGATTGAACCCAGGGCCTTGTACATGCGAAGCACACGCTCTACCACTGAGCTACATCCCCATATAAATAATCACTGTGACATCTGAGGGAAAAAAAATACTTGCCTGGTTAGAGCAGGGGTGCCAAAAAGTACGGCTGCAGATCACATACAGCCCACTGCGTTCTTTAAGCATTTACAATATTCATAGTCTTTTAATTGTTGTTACATTAATTTAGCTGCCCCCCACAAAAAAAAACTGGTTAAAACATAAATGATTATTTAATATTTATATATTCTTTATTTAATGCATCTCATTAAAAAATGGGTCATTTATTACAAATAAAAAATTTAAAATTTGTGAAATATTACATTACTCTTAGTATTATTATTACTATTATTATTATAACAGGCATCGGTATCAGGCCAATAGCAGGCCTTATTTCAAGGGATAGGTACTCGCGACAGCGGCTGATACCACTAGCAGCTGCACTCTTGCTTCTGTTTTACGATCATAAACTAGAAATTAGAAGAATATAAAATTGTGCTATATTGGCTTGTAAAGGTCTTTAAAATTATCTTTCATTGTTTTTGTTTTTGTTTAGTTTTTTAGGACATTTCATGTATCAAAAGTGCTTGTGGTATCAGTACTTGGTATCGGTGACTACTCAGTAGATAAGTACTTGTACTGGTATCGGTCTGGATAAAAGTGGTATCAAACATATCACAATATGTCACATGTGTTTATTTTATTATGTTAAATGTTTAAGAAATTATGATTAAATTATTTAGAAATAATACAGTTTTAAAATTAGATCATTTATTAAGTAAAATAGTTTTCATAGACATTTTAACTTTTTTAAATGTATTTATTTTACCTCCAATACAAATGACCAGGCCGTTATAAAAATCCAATATAACCCTTGTGCGTGAAGGTTAAGCATAATATCCAAACACATCATTTGGACTGAATGTGTGTCGGGCTACTGAAAGACGCTAACAAAACAAACGTGGCGTCTTCTGCTGTCTGTTGATGATTCTCATCCATTCAAACAAGTTTGTGCTGCATTCACCTTCTGACCAAGTCTGCCCTCATATGCAAGCGCCTCAATTCCAAAGGCGAGCCCGGCCACCTGAGCCAATTAGGACCTGCGCTGTCGTAACCTTCTATGTTTTCTATCAGGCCAGTGTGGGGTTTCCATTAACATATAACCTCCGTCTCTTATCCTAATGCGCTGAAGCTCTGCATACAAATGGAGGCATTTGTGTTGCTGCTCCTTGGCCTGCACCCTTCAAACGCTCACCCGCCAGGAATCCCAATGTTCCCTGCTACTTCTGACTCTGTATTATTTGGAATGAACTGCATCCAGCGCACTGAGATGGTGGCTTAGCGAAGCAGCGGCAGAGATGCTCCGACTCCAATTGCACTAGTTAGTCCAAGGTCGGAGGCTGGTCGGCCTCCACACTAGCGCCGAAAGAGAAGTCCATGTTGGCGCAGGTGATTGTGTAACACAGAAGAGTGTGTGTGCGCAATGAAGAAAATCCGACAAAATCATGAATCTGCATGTGCAGGGATACTGAATGCCGCCATACATAAGAAAGAACAAGGAAAAGATAATCCAGAGTTGAAAACACACACATAAAATCACATTCTGGAAAATTATCTCCTCACGCTCCCATCTGGCTGTGTGGTAGGTAGTCTGAGGTAATTTATGAGAGGGGAGAAAGGGGCTGGGGTCTTACCATCGCAGCCAGACGGTCACAGGGGTGGAGGGCTGGATAGGAAGAAACTGGATCCACGTAGTAACTCATCGCGGACACTGTGGACAGCAGAAGCTGGGCCTGTTGAAGGGATCAACACAGCAACGGATGAAGCAGTGTGAGGCCAGTCATCAATCAAACACTGTTTACACTTGTTGTGTGTGTGTGTGCGCACGTGCGTGCAGGGGTGTGTGTGTGTGTGTATGAGCAACAGTGAGCGATAAGAGTGGGAGGTAGGAACAGAGACAAGGGATTTGTACAATCAGCTGTTTTCCCTTGTTAAGAAGAAATCCTAATCCTAATGGTAGTGTAGTGGTTCACATAACATTGGATTGATTCCCACTCAAAGGCCTATTCAGTCCACAGGGGTAGTCTACATTTTACGTCTACATTGGAAAATCTCATCATTGCATGAAAGGCAGTCAGTGATTTGAAAATAGATTTTGTAACACATGCATCCTTTTCTCTTATTTCTCCAAGACGTGGCTGCGATAAACATTGTGCTGGAATCTATCCCAGCTGACCTTGACTATGTCAAGCACCGTGTGCACCTCGACCGCCGGTTAATAAACAGAATGAGGGGAGCCGCTTCGACTGGCCGGGATTCGGCTGCGTTCCGTCCCACAATGGCGCATAAGAGCGCAGATGCCCTCTTCTAAATGTGCTAGTGTAGCAAAATAACAAAAGGAAAAAAAAACATCATACGCAGTTAGACTTTGCACGAGACTTGCGCAGTTTTCATCTGGTTGCCTCACAAGTCCTCACAAGCACGGGAAGAACATACTTAGAATAGGGAGTCAGGCGTGCAAACAACTGGACCACCTTAGTGTCTGTTGTCAACTAGTTGTGGTACTAGTACCTCATTTGCTTGATCCACCTATCAATTTAAAAAAATTGTATTTATTTATTTATTTATTTGTATGATTTCAAAATTGTTATTTATTTATTTATTTATCTATCTATTTATTTATGTGCTTTATCCTGGACCGGTCACCAATCACAATGTAAATAGGCAAACAACTCTTCACACTCATATTAACACCGGTATGTATTCAATGATTCCACTGTGCTGCCTCAAAAAAATAAAAAATAAAATCATGTCTTGCCATAATGATAATAAACATTTCAATAAATTGATTGCCTATTTTATGGTTCTAAACGGCATTTTTTTTTTTTTTACAGTTGCAGAGTCAATTTGAATACATAGTATGGGGAATGGTGATGAAGAGCCAGGGACTCCAACTTTACCAAGTATGTTACAGAGCATAAACTGGAGTGTTAATATTTCAGGATTTTGGGGTGTTGATTTTAACTCCTGAAGTGTAATTTTAACATTTTCAGAGTTAAATGGTGCTCTTCTACAGAGTTGATCGCCTAGTGTTAGATTAATCACCCCCTTACACCTGTCAAATGACGAATATAGCTAAAGGTTAGACACTAGTTTAGTGTAAAATTAGCACATACCAATGTTGACTATAGTGTTACATTTCAACTGCCATCAGAATTGAATTTCAGTGTAAAAACAAACAAATAAATGTTTTAAGTGTTGTTTTAACTATAGACAATATAGACACTATTGAAGTGTTACATTTAACTCTGTAGGTGTTGAATTAACACTGCCAATTTTGCTGTGTACAGTCACAATGTGCTTAAAAAAAAAAAAAACCTTGGCTACAACTTTGTACTTGCGCTCAAAGTGCGCTCAAAGTGTCCCAGTTGCAAATCATCAACTTCCCATCACTCCACTCGCTTTGCGTGTTTAGAACCTCCTCTCATTTGGGCTTCCTCCCCTCCCACATAGCCTAATTTGCTTTCATTTGTGACACTGCTTTCTTGAAGACATCAAATGGACACAACTGGAATAAATAAAAAATAAAAAAGGCATGCATTTGGTACACGTGAACAACATCTCCCTCGCATTCAAAAAAAGAAACAAACAAAGAAAGAAAAACAAAACAACAAAACAAAAGTAGAATAAAGGCGCAACCCCACGTGTGCTTTGACAGCCTTTGTATATCGGAATGTTGAGAGCGCTCAACACTTACAGATGTTCATTCGGAGTCACTTGCGTCGCGAGGAGAGCAATGCGCAAATCACTTCTCAAATCTCATTCATTCTGGCATTTATTTGCTGATGAGGTGCGGCAATCGGTTATTAAAGAACATTTAAAAAAAATTCACATAACTACGTTGCGCCAAAGAATTAATGAAGGAAAACAGTTTCTAATTACATTTCAAGAATATTGTAATTGTACTTAACGATGATGTGACCAGTCGCTACTAGCAGAAGTAAAAAAATAAAAAATAAAAATAAAAAAGGCTGAAAGAAAAATGAAAAGAAAAAGAAAATAAGTGCCGAGAAACTTTAAACCGGACACTTTCGGTTAAATGAATCAAGTCCCAAAACAATATCAACCACGTCTTTTTCTTCTCCAGTAAACAATACTAAATGGATTTCAAAAATAATAGCTTACCGACCGTGTTGAGAGGAGTTTGGACGCTGCAGACTTGAGAGATGCTCTACCTGCTCCGAGCGAGTCCCGGCGGGAAAGAAGCAGGAATATTATACACACATGTAGTCCCTCCCTCGATCATAACGGTGATCCTCTCCAAATCCTCTTTTCCCTTTTGGCGTGGATTCATGCACCTCACACGCAGCAGCTGCACTCGTGCGCACAGGTGTCTAAACTTGCAGGCGTCTTAATCGTGGTCAGCATGGTGGAAAAACGACATGGTTTATTTTCTTTTTCTTTATTGTATTGTATTTTTCTTTCTTTCTTTCTTTCTTTATTTCTTTATTTCAATAGACAGTATCGTGACCAGCCTTAACATTAGGTACACGTACGCAATGTTTATCAAAAATTGTTGAGCGTACTGTAGTTGGTCGTGTGACATACTGTATATTTTAGACTGACAAAAACAGCCAGATACAGCTACAGTATAAGCAAAAAACACTGTTAAATTTGACACATGTCCTATATATACCTTTTATATGTATCCTTACATTTTCCCTAAAGCCTATACCGTATTGTCACGTGACTGGTTAGTGCACTATTCTGTATCTGATGACTAACCTAAAAGTAGCTATAGGAATGTTCAATAGGCCTACCACTTTTTTTCCAGACCAATACCAATAGAGTACTCAACTCTTGAGTATTCACCGATACCGATACCAAGTACCAACACCACTAGTACTTTTGATACATAAAATTAGCCATAAATCATAGATAATATTAAAGACAGACCAATAAATGCCAATATAGTATTTTTCCTTAAAATTGTATGAAATGAATGACTATTTTCTATACTTCTAATTTCTCCATTTTGGTTCTTGACCGTAAATCGCGACAAGAAGCTGGCTGAAATTAGCATCGATACCTTGAAATAAGGCCTGGTATGATCCTGATACTGATGGGAAAATATCGCAGAGTAAGTGCACTGGAAAAAAATGGAGTGATATGTACAATACCTACTAGAATAAACCTAGTGTCAAGCAAAATACTCATATCTCCAAAAGAAGACCAGGTTGGGGTCTGCTTTTGGAAGTATGGAGTAGGCTACGTGGCATGGGTCAGGTGGGAGAGCGGTCCTTTCCTAACCTGTAGGTTGTTCCCCAACCACTGAGTGCCTTTTTTTAAGTATAGGCCTACTAATATAAAGTAAAGTTGACTAAAAAACTCTCCTTGAAAAATAAAGTCAAAATTTCTGAGTGAAAAAAACTTTGCTAAGTTTTTTTTCAAGAAGATATCACTCCCTTTTTTCAGTGTACAATGGAAAGAAGTCAAAATGTCACCTAGATATATCTGGCACGGCATGCTCGTGTTTTAACAATTTTAATGTGATTAGTTAGATGTTTACATTACCCATCTTCTTATTGAGAAAATTGTAGAATGCAGTTGAAGCTCGACGCTACTGTAAAAAAACAAAAAACAAAAACTGGAGTGTGACTGTCACGATTGTGTGCAAGCCTGTGCGTGTTCAATATACAGTATACGGTACATGACATAGAGGAGATGTCATATTGTCCTACCTATGCAACCTGCTGACCCCTGCAGCAGCACATGAACGTTGAGCAGTCTTCTGCGAAATGAGAAATTTGCTTCAGCACATCTTCAAGCCACCTGCTTACCTTTGATAGTGGCACCAGATAACAGTGAAGGTTTATCTCCATTTGCTTATTTTTCACTTTATTAGTTTTTTTTTTTTTTTTACAAGCTTTAGAGGGCTCAGATATGGACCAGATTACACCTCCGTCGCTCTCCTGCTGAACACTTGTGAACCATCTGAAACACCTTGTGGCTCCATGATAATTCTGTGACCCCGGTTCAGTATTTGTTTGAATTAGAAAGTGCACGCTTCAAACCTCCTGACAGCCACTACTCTTAACAGTAAATCTTCAGATACAGGGGTAAGGGGATGTGTGTCTGGAAGTGTGGGGCTTAAGTAGGGGGGAGGGAGTCAAGTCCAAGGTGAGGGGCATGAATGAGTACTAGAAGGGGTTCAGGCTGCCTTTTCTCAAGACCCTTCTTCGTTTTGATGGGTTTCAGCAGTCATGCGGGGCCCTCGGGGGACACACATGGGCAACACGTCGAGGGCAAAAGGCAAGGATATGACTTATTGCCATGTGGAGAGTGAAACGCACTCCTGTGTGCTGAGACAAAACTAAATCAAAATGAGGATGAATCTTGGCTGGATCTGCAGCAATGCTGTTTCGATTAGATGGCTCAGCAGTTCAAAGTGTACTTGAAGACACTATCATCACATTGCCCCGTGCCTTTTTCTACCACCACACCAATCTGCCATTCTTTTCCTAGTCCTCTGTCTATGCCTTGTTAGCGTTTTTCTATAAACAGAAAGTGAAAGTGTGACTATCAACCGTCAAATCAGACAGTGGGAACATTCAGTAAATCAATGATTTGCCCATTTCATGTCATGCAACACTGAATGAGAGGCATTCATCTTATGAAAAGAGTTTATGCCAGGCTAAAGGGAATGGAAAGTGCCGGGTTCAAGACCTGCTAATATGGAAAGAGGACTGGTTGCAAATAAACAACAACGTACTGTCACTGATGGTGTAGCGGTACACTCGTCTGCCTTGTGTGCAGGCAGTATGGGTTCAGTTCTTGTTTATGTTGAATGTGAATATAAATGGTTGTTGGTGTGACTGACTGGTGACCAGTTCAAGGTGGACTACGTTTTTCTCTTGAAGCTCGGATAGGATCCTGTGACTCTGAACAGGATAAGTCGTGTTGGAAATGGATGGATGGGCAACAAAACACCAAGCGTCCATTGTCTGTAGGATCCACAATCTGTATGTCTGTTGTTTGGCAGAACGTCATTAGATTTCAGTGCAGTGGTACATTGAAGTTTGGAAACGCCTTAAGATTGTTTAAATAGTAGTAAGTGCTGTGCACAAATCGGGGGTGATTCAAATTGCAATTCCAGTGGGCGTGGAAAAGTGCTTAATAAATAGGTGTGTCAAATCCAGGTCTGGAAAGTCAAAATCCTGCCACAGTTTGCTTTTTGGTTTAGTAGAAGCACCTGTGGCTAAAGCCAAACTGTGGCACGGTTTTCCCTTTTTGGACCTGGATCTGATAACTCTGTCAGCAAAGTTGAATTTTGTGACTTGAAGGGATATTTGAATACAATGTAATGTATATTCCATGAGCAAGACTGGTCTTACAACCCTCCATGATGTGTCTTAGGGTATCTGGGGTAGCACAGTGGATCCTCTACAAACCAGAGGTGTAGGTTGGTTGGAGATGGCAGTACATAATCGGCTCCTATGATGAAGTTTACTTTGTTAGACTTGATGTTCCATCCATGTGATCTTCCTCCTCTCCACGCCATCCCATTTCTTCCCGGTGGCAAACCTCCTCTTCTACCAGGTGCTGACATTCAGATGGAGCAACATTTTGCAATGTTGGTGTCCTTGGTCTAAACCAAGACCCACTGCCATATTGGACATGACCAACTACTATACGTCCGGTTGTCTCAGAGAAGCCTTCACTTCAGAAACTGTTGTAGATGGCCTCCATTTTGTTTCGATGCTAGAGTTGGAGCATCATGTCTGACAGTGGGTCCTGGAATTATGTGGGGATCAATTCTGGCTACTTGTACTTCTCCACTAGGCTTGCGATTGGCAGGGAGAGTTCTCTATGCTAGTGAAACATCTTGGTAGTCCAAGCCACTTCCCTACGTGAACGTTCACCATCTCTCCAGCCAACTGCCATGGGATAGGGCGACCTTATCGGTGGAGCTGGTCCACATGAGACAGGGAAGCAGTCCAAACCGAAAACACCAAATCTTCAGGTTTTTTTTCTGTTTATCTGCTTGAGGCCGCTCATGGTATCCTGCCTGAGTTGTTACACTTGCTCAAAGTCTTTGAGGTCTGCGATATACCATCAACAAGAGATTTTGATGGCCTTCTCCGTAATTGTTGGTATGGGGTCATCATTGATGTAAAAACCTCTCATTGGCAAACTGACCTTTGACAATCAAAATGTTGCTGAATTTGCCGGGTTCGATCTCAATTCAAGACCATTTAATATTTTTCTGGAGTTTATCGATAGGTGTTTGGCACATGTGTTTGTCGTTATTGTCGTGTCATCCATGTCTAAGATTGCTTAATGCTTAAATTAATTAATAAGTAATCATTACTAGTTATAATATTTATGATCAAAGAAAGTGAGAAAATCTGATTACATCAATGTTTAATGGCAATGCATATTGAACCTCAGGAGAAACCTGGGACTGTGGTACAAAAACAATAATAATAATTAAAAAAAAGTGTTGTTCAACTCATCTTATTGCGTGTGACTTTAATCAACTTATGTCGCCCAAATCTTACTCCTCCTTCAATGGTGTGCCATAAGTAGATCCTGATGGTCAGTTCTTTTCTCATTTACCCATTTTGGACCTTCCAAAGATAGCACCGACAGGTGATATTAATGGGTTTTTATTAGCATCCTGATTGCAGCAGATTTTTAGAAGTAGATAGATGGAAAGAGAGGGGAGCGGGAGAGGGAGAGAGAGAGAGTTCTCCGCCTACAACTTCTCATAGGGGATCGCCACTGTCTTTGATAGCCTGCCCAAATGTGTTCCCCCCATAGAAACTGCCCTGCAGATGTTGTTGCTGTATGCTGACTACAAAGAAAGGAGGCCTTTATGAGCCGAGCATCTATTTTGGGATTCAGTGTTCCCAAGCTGTGGAGTCCTTTAAAAGAAGTACGGACCTAATCTTTCTGCTGTTGAAAACTCTGATTTATTCCTTGCCCGTGATATTTTTAGATGAAAGCCCACCACTAATAAATAAAGTGAGGATATATTGTCTTACGTCAGTATCAATAGACCGTTCGCCCTGGTAGGTTTGGGTCTGAAAAAAGTCTGCGTTGCTCTTGGCATCAGCAGAGAGAAAGCAAGGAAAATTGTATGGTAACTAGATTCATTTAAAAAGGGCATGGCCTCACCGAGAGAGAAGCATGACTGTTGTACTGTGAAAGGGCCAAGGTCTTAGGGGCAATATTAGTTCTTGATATTATCTTTAATTAAAGCTCCAATCTCCCAGCCAAGTTGTCCAAACACTTCTAAATAGGCTGAGTAAATCAGACAAACATCCTTAATATTCGATGCTAGAGTCTCCAGATGGTTTTCCTTTCTCAAGCCGTCCACAGGGGATGGATGCTGTGGACAACCGTGGTCTGTTCCACTCAAGATCTTCACCCAAGTCACATGCTCACTTGTCTTCTTGTGGTTTGAAGGGTTTGGGCTCTAGTTTTCTAGACAGCACACGTGTATTCGCGCGTAAAAAGTGGTGCGTCTTGATTTTCATGCTGGTGCGAGCCTCCTTTAACATGTTTGGGAAATTGGCAGTCCGTGCTGCACTATTCTGGGTGTTTTGGCAGACCAAGGACATTTGCACAAAAGAAGACTAAACTTTACACTAGCTGAAAGCAGGTCTAAGTTGTGGCGCTGCGCTGCACTCCGGGGCAGATTTGTGGTAGATGCCATCAGAAAACTAATTGAAATAAAAAATCTATTTTCCAAGAGTTACATGGCCACAAGAGCAACAAAGACATACAGCAGTTACATTCATAGATATTACAATAGAGTTTCTACCTGAGGAGGTCTGCTTGCCGTTCCTTATGAATGTACTTTGCACGTTTCAATCTCCTGCATGGACTCCAGCGAGTCAGTTCTGCTTCCTCTATGTAGACTATGCGCCTCTTCTGGGCTGAATGTAAAGGGAATGAGAAGAGCGGCTTGCATTGTCCTTTAAGCATGTCGGCTGTGTTCATGTTCACAACAGTGCAAAAACACATCTCTAATGTTGTGTGCAATTGACGAAAATATAAGAGACCTCACAAATCTTAAGGAAAAATTGCACCAGCAAAATATTTGTCAGTCCCCAAACTTCTGGCGACATAGGAAAGGGGGCCCTGTTTTTTTTTAATGTTTTTTTGGGGGGATAACATGTGGTACATGCGGCACCCCCTGTCGACGAACGTCGTCACCAGGCCATTCATGATTCATTATGGAAGCCTAGATTTGATTACCATCCACAAAATGCAATGCTTACGTTCATGATAATAGCTTTGGTCGGAGTGGTGTAAACACATCTGACCTAGAGGTAATATTATAGTTTGTCATGAACCTTTACATCAAAATCTTGCAATATATGGTGGCCCATCAAATAACTCCTTTCTTTGAACCACAACCGTAAAACCAAACCATTTATTTTTAGTTTAAGTATTGCAATTGCTAATGGTCACAGTGACTATTGTACAGTTTAATCATTTTGACTGATTAGACACTTGGAACATGAGAAATTTGCAGTCACAGTCTTGACTCATTTTGCAAAGCACTGTTTGTTTGGACCCTCCAGTCCAATCTGGATATTCCCACCACATACTGACATGGAAGGTCGAGTGCATCTCATATTGATGCAGATGGTTTTACATGGGAGTTGGTTGAAAATGTTGTTGTCTTACTCATATGCCTTCTGTTTATTGACAATACATCATTAAGACTTTTCCCACAAGAAGCGAAAAGGCTTTTGTATGAAAACGAATGCACTGTATGGAATGAAACTAGATTAAACAGATAAGTATATTCAATATGCATTTTATATTTAATACAGAGCAGGATTTCAATTGTGAAATTATCACATATAACTATAATCTCCAATCAATTTCAAGCGAGTAAAGTCAAGTACTTATTTCAGTTTAAGCAAGTCTTACGTTGTACATTGTACAGTCACAAAATATAGCCACTTATTAAATTTATTATTATTATAGTAGCCACTTTTTTACTGTGCCCTTGATTTATTAGCTGTTCTAACACCATCACAATTCACTTTTTTTTTTAAACAGTCCCCAAGTAGTCTCCGTATTATCTCTCACTTTGTTCAATTAAACCCATAACTGACATGAAGCTTTGCCAATGTTGGACCAGCTATTAGCTATGAAATCAAAGTAGCTTACATGATTTTGTGAGTCCAGCAATTGATATGCAACTGGCCTGGCACCAGTACTCCCACCCCCACGCCCCTCTTTATGTCACCCCCCCAACCCTCACCACCAAACTCATGCACCCAGTGGCCAACTCAACCGCCATCACTGTCCCTTCAGTGGCGTCTTACGGCTCGCTCTTCTTCTTCATTAGCGTCCCAGAAGGGGATGCTTGTCATGTAATTAGCTGTGGAGGTTCTGTGAAGGCGACGCACACCCTCATTAGGAGGAGGAGTGAGGGGAGGCCAGAGGGAGGGACTTGCTGAAAGAACGCACCAGAAAAGGTGTCAAAAGCAATTCATCATCTGATATGAGTGTTAACAGAATTCTCTCCCTTAAGTTTTTATTAAAAAGGACTATGCCACTATTTCCTTGTGGACCTGTTGCACAGTGTTTGCACCACTACATCCCCGTGCTGTTAACACTGATAACGACATCAGCCCAAGTAGCGGGCCTGTCGTCTTCGTTCACTGGAGGCATCCTGTGATGAGCTTGTGGCTTCAGAGGATGGCTTATCAGGGTGATGAGAGGAGGAAAGGAGCCGCTTGTCAGCGGACGGTTGTCACTAGTAACCTACTTTGCGTCCTGACTCCTTTACATGCAGTAGGATACACGAACACGTTGGCACTCGGTATTCATTGGTTGTTCTATCAACAGCAATATGCACATTGGCAGTTTCAAAAATCAACATAGTTCAGAGAATATAGCAAAGAAACAGTGGGCAAGCTACTTCCTGGTTCCTGTTACTGTAGTCTCAGATCCTCACTAACACAATTTATTTGAAACATGGCATTCAATTGCAATTTAACTGTACCCATACCTATTTACTACGGCTGCTATAAAAAAAAAGTTGGACAATAAATTTTTTTATGTCTTCCAGGAAATCACATTGATTATCAAACAAACCTGAGTTAGGCCCAATCCCAATACCGCCCCTTATTCCTCATCTCGTCCCTCCCCCTTATGAATGCGCGTTCACGCAGACAAAGGAATTTCCCAATTCTCCGTAAAATGTAGGGGGAGGGTTAAAGACGAGGGCTGCAGGTCCATTTTCACGACCGCCCTTACTACAATCACGCCCCCTCGGCAACACCGCGGGAAGCAATACCAGAAGTAATGGCGACACCAGGAAATAACAAAACGCAGGAGACACATAAATGTAAATATGCTAATATTTATATCATAGTAATGTTAGTGGTTTTATTGAATGTTCTATACTTTAGCAGAAATTGCCACAATTTTGTGTTTTGGTAAACGCTCACTATTGTCGTGTCCGTTGCGTCACAACCAGCACGCAGTTGCGGCGATTCGAGGTGACGACGTAGCGGATTGGATAGCCATAGTACGTTCCCAATTCCTCGAGGGATTTTTTTTTGTCATTGCCTCCTCAAAAAAGTAGAAGGGAGAGGGGCAAGAAAAACGAAAGGGTGCAGGGTGAAGAGGAAGTAATGGGATTGGGCCTTTTGATTGGACAATTTAAAAATTTTACATTTCTTCCAGGAAATCACATTCATAATCAAATTAACCTGAGTTTGTTTTCTATCATCATCATTACTAGACTTCTGTTATATGTTAATGATGACACAAAATTGTCATAACACTTTCAAAACCTAAATATTGGCAATGCTCCATTTTTGAAAGGGGTTTGAGTTTTGAAAACCCCCAAAAGACCCATATAAACACACATCAGGGTACATCCTTTGAACGGAACTTTGGTTTGTGTTCTGCGCATGTTCTATTCCCAAGGAATCTTGGTCTGAACTACTTGTATGTGCGGCGGCCATCATACGTTGCCACTCACTAAACAAACCTAACTTGATTTCTACTCAGCCTTTTCACGTTAGTTTCTGTCTCTACGGCGGAAATGACACAGTATGTATACATTAGGAGTGTCAGGTGATTGCATTTTTTAATCGTAATTAATCGCATGACTTCAATAGTTTACCCACGGTTAATCGCAAATTTTATATCTGTTCTAAATGTACAATAAAATGAAAAATAAAATATTTTTTTCAAAGTTTTTATACTTTATATGCATCTTTTAGTCATTTATACAGTCATTTTATAATAATTCATAAAATTGAGTTAAAATTAATAAGATGTACCGTAGTACATCTTATTAATTTTAACTCAATTTTATGAATGAAAAAATGAGAGAGATATTGATTTGTGTTGAGGTCATTTTTCTGCCATTAGATGGCATAATTGCTTTTGTAAGACGTTGGTGACAGTTCAATGCATTTTACTTTTCATATTAAGAGCTATCTAATCTTTAACAAGAAGTAATTTGTGAAATTCTGCACATTTGTAAAATTGTAAAATACAACATGAGCCCAGTCTCCAAAAACATATGCATTATTATTAAATGTATCACTGCAAAATTGTGACGTGGAGGTGTCTGCTGTGTTGTGACTGGAATTCCCCAGTACAGGCTTTCCAAATAAAGGGTGCTCATTAATTGAGCGCTATTTAAAAAATGGTGGCGTTAAAGGAACTTTAAATTAACTCAAAATAACACACTCATTTTGACACCCCTAGTACACACACATATATGTATATATATATAAAGTGTATATAAGTCCGGAAATACACAAGCAGAGGTAAACAAAAATAGCAGAACCACACTTTTGAAGCGAGCAGAAAAGCGACTGATTCATTAACATGGTGTGTGACATGAATGTAATGTCTTTTATTCACCGCAAAAAAATGTAAGCGGAAATGACGTCTATTTAGGTGATGATGTCCGTGTGCCACGGTTTCGAACGCAATAGGTATGCGGGAGTAACTCTGTCCGCTCATACATTTAAAAGGGGTTAACCCGAACGTTTCAGAAGCTGTTTGACTGCATTTAAACGTAGTGACAATGCGAGTGACTCACGACCAGTTCAGGGTGGAACTTGCTTTTCATTCAAAGTCGACTGGGACTGTTTCCTGCTCATCCGCGAGCCTAATGAGGATAAGCTAAAAATGGATTTCGCAAATTGCTCAGATGACACCTTTTTGTTAATCCTGTTAAATTACAGCTGCAAATCTACATTTAACGTAAATCTTGATTGTTTCAGTCCAAATCAGTTGAGGTAGTGTACACATGCAATGTCATAAAAAATAAAAAAAAACTCACTGTCACTATCCAAGTGCTTCTGCAAATAAGAGTACGCTCCTTGTTGAACACAAGATCATTGTGAAGTTTCTTACAACCATGTCTGATTACATTTACTACTGGAATGCTGATTGGTTGTCAACCAAAACTTTTTTTTCTCTTCCCCCCCGCCAGAACTGCAACTTCTTTGTCTGGTTCATGGCCCCCAATTGCTTTACTCTGCTCTACTCAAATGTGATTAGAGAATTTAAAAAACTATATGTTTCAGAAAGTAAAAGCATGTTCATGTTTTATCTGCACATTTCTGTTTAACTTGATTTTGAACTGCAAGACTGTGTTTGTAAAGTACAAGGACTGGGATAGCTCAAGTTCTCCTACACTTGCACTCTACTACAGACTCACACATACACATTTTTCATATCAAGGCTGTCTGGCAAGTAGGTGTGTCTTTGTTTAGCTCCCAGCGTCATGTTCCCGTTTCCAACCGCCGGCCGCCTCCACTCATCCACACCTCACTCAGCCCCTCTTATACTCCCACACCTCATTCTGAGTCGAAAGCTATTTTTAGAGCACACTTGGTTTAAAGATGTTGGTTCGGTACTATGCAGAGGAGTTTTTTTTTTTTTTAAGGAAACAGTCTGTTTCTGGTTTTGACCCCATATTATTTCATTTCCTACTCGGAAGCCCACTTTCTTTGACCTGTCTTGGTTGAACTTTCCCTAATACCATTTGCCTTTTCCCTGTCTGGATCCAAGTGGTCGGGTCTGTCATAATATATTTTAAAATCCTTATAGAAAAGTCATGCTTGCATTAAAGTCCTTTCAAAAAACTCATGTCTACATGAATAAAATAAATAAATAAATAAATAAATAAATAAATAAATAAATAAATAAATAAATAAATAAATAAATAAAATAAAATAAAATAAAGAAATAGGGCACAATGTTTCTGCTTTATACATAAACGCAGGGTTACCCCCACAAAATATTATTTTCAGCTCAAAACTGAGATTTTAAATTCACTTTTTTTTTGTAATGTACCCAAAAAAATCAGTTGTCATAAAATTAACTTATGTACCCTAACTTTTGATAAAAAGCTGCTCTAGTTCTCAATTTTTATTTGAGATGGCGTATACAGTGCCTACATTAATTTGACCTCCTGAAATTGAGCTCACATTATTCAAATTCATTCAAAATTGTTTTTAAAAAAAAACACTGGAGATGCGACAATGTTTTATGGAAAACGTGTTGTTGTGAAATGCTAACTAGGTTATCTTATTAAAGTAGTAATATATTCAAGCTCTGGTATCAAGGTTGCAACAACAAAAAAGTTTGAATAAGCCTGGACTGAGAGCGTGTCACACGGCTCAACTGTGCCCTCTATCTGTGGTTTTAAGAAATACAAACAAGTCCAAAAAAATGATTCTCAGAGGAGCAGCTAATGTGAGTTGATGCAGACGTTAGACACTAACAACAACAAAAAATAACAAAAGCCACAATGTGACATATGGAATGCAATCACTTAAGTTAGCACACAGTTACTTGTGCTTTTGCAATAGCCCCCCTCACCATGTGTTAACACTTTACTCTCCATACAAGTGTGTTGACAGCGTCACTCTACCCCTTAAAGAGTCCATTTGGAATGCTGCGGTTTCCTCCACGTTTGGGCATATCGTGCCCTCCCTCGCAAACAAACAGTGGCGTAAAAGTGACTCACACCTTTATTTGTTTGCAGCCTCTAGATGTACTGATGCTGTAATGTTTTAATAGTATGAGTACACAAGAGGGCACTTCCTGTTTTATATGCAGTGGAAACTGTAAGGCCCAGGGGACGCTGGTCATCCTTGCAACAATGTTTCCCAATATGGCATCATGGAAATAGAAATGATCAGTACCAGCGTCAAACTATCGTGGGCCCGAGTGCTGCTACGAAATGCAAAAATAAATAAAAATAAATTAAAAAAACATGATATTTTTTTATTTTAATTGATACCCCACATCCCTTTTGAAATGTTTATAATAACCTAATAGGTAGAGTTAGCCATAACTATACTACACACTATGGTCCTGAAACACTTTAATATTCAAATTGATCTTACAACAGACCCTTAAGATCATTCAGTTAAGATAAAATCCACCAGAATTGCCCATGGACGTGCAAATACGATAATGACTCACCGCGACTTCCACTAGCAACCAAGGCTAAGCTTATAGCTCCTCAGTGGCATGTCTTAATCGATTAGTTGAAATGCATCTCTCTACAACAAAAAATTCTTGACACTAATTAATTGATTACGTTTCTATTATTCAAGGCTTTCACACAATTTGCAGCATTTTATGATGTCACATAAAATTTTATTTTATTATTATTATTATTATTATTATTATTATTATTATTATTATTATTATTATTATTATTATTATTATTATTATTATTATTATTTTAGCAAATAGGTCATGTAAAACAACAAAAAGTCATTACTCTGCTTACTTGGCATTTTTCTTGGCTGAACTTATGTCGCTCCAGCAAATCATAGTGGATGAGTAGAAGATGTTGGTTACAATGGTCAATTTGAACATTTTAACAAAATTTAGCATCAATTCTGAATGGTTCGACTCTGTATAGGATCAAATATATTTGTGGCATATCACGTTTAAATTCAGCAAGGGCAAGCTATCTTGTAGTAGTTAAACATTTAAGGTCTTCATTATGAGTCATTTTTAAATACTTCCTGAAAAAAGCACATGCATCCTAACAATGGTTTTTGTGCATTAGCAATATGGTGGCTCCATATTAGCATACCTACCTCACAGTTCTGAGGGTCAGCGTTCAACTCTTGACTCCTTGACTTCCTATCAGGAGTTTATGCTCACCAATTACTCCTTCTTTCTCCAATAAACATGCATGTTAGGTGAACTGAAGACTCACAATTCTTCATAAGTGTGAATGTTCATTTTTCTACGCGCCCTGTGATTAGCTGGCGACAGGCCCAGGGTGTAGCCTACTCCATCTATTGCCCCAAGTCAGCTGGGAAAGGCACCAGCTATCCCACATTTGATGAATAAAGGCGGCAATGAGCTTTCTTCTGTCTTGAACCACAGAGCCCTCCAGTGGCTACAGTTGGTACTACCTCTTCTCATGAATAGGATCAATAGGCAAGCTCCCTTTATTAGATCCAGATTTGACCGTCTCAAGGCACAGATGAATGATTTTTGTAGTCTGCCGAGCAGCCCACGTCGAGTTCAGCCTGTCAGACATGTCTGGGATGGGAGGGGGTTGCGGAGGTGGAAGGAGAGACGCGGGCCTCAAAGTAAATGCTTTGAGAATGTGGAGACGGGGGTTAAAAACCCAAAACCTGAGAGCCCGGCTCAGGCCTGCATCCTTCCAGGGAACAACACGTTTCTTATTGAGGCGGGTCGGCCAGATCCAAATGAGAGGTGACAGCATATTCATTTCAGTCTGTGTTTTTCTTTCAAACGCCGCTGAATGACGAGCAGTCGCTCGATTTATAATTCAGGGAAATGAGTGAGAATTACTAAAGAGCACAGAAGCAATCACTTTTAGGCTTTATTTCGTATTGTCTATAAATTAATGGAGTGATTTTGAATTGGTTTAAAATGAGTACTTTGTTTGCTAGCTTATAGCAGGATCTCACACGTATTTTACTCAAGTGGCCTGGAAAATCCAAATCTCACACGCACATGACCAATGCTATTTCCAGTGGTGGAGATTAATGTACTCAAGTTAATTATCCAGGTATCTGTACTTCAGAATTTATTTTTCTGATAACTTTTTACTTAAACTCCAGGCAATTCCAAACAAGAACCTTTTCAACATCTTCAACAAAACAAACAAAAAATGTTGCTTCTGTCATCCAAAAAATGGTCCATTTAATCTAACGCTCTCTCCTTCCCAAAAAAAACCCCCGTAAAGTATCTGTTTTCACTTATCATTAGCCAATTTACTAATCAGTTTAAGTATTAGCAAAAAAAAAGTTGGGCCAGGGCTAGCTAGCTTGCTAGCTATAGCTAACAAGGGGTTAAACCACAACATGTAATGTATGTATACTGTATTTTCTTTTCTTTCCAGTAAGACCAGCTATGTACGTTAATAAAAGAGAGAACATATTTTGTATGTGAACATGTTTTCAACTTAGCAAAATGAATATTAAGTATAACTAACTTTTACTGAAGCACATTGAAGAGTCTTTTACTTAAGCGAGGTGTTGAATCAGAAGTATCGCCACTTCTACCAACATACACGGAGTGATTACATTTACCAACTCTGCCATTTCTGTTCCATGTAGTATACGCGCACACACAAACACGAAGAGCATACAAGAGCATCCTGCTTGTAATGACAACACGCGCGGTGTCTCGCCACCACATGTCACTCTGCAAACATCCTCTCGTCTGAGCTCGGCCTCAAGCCTGCGGCGGAGAATAGCGCCACGTGAGGTCACATCGTGGACGAACGAGCCGATGAGTGGCAGCACATTAGGAGGCATTGAGAGGTCGTTCATTTATAGGGATGCTATTACCTTCATAAATGCTGGCCCCATAAAACGTCTGACTTGCTTTAATTTAATACTTCCCCTTTGCTAATTATAACACACACCCGGACGGTTTCACACACATTGAACCAACGTCTGAGCTATGTGTGAGGCGGTTTCAAAGCAAAGTTCGGTCTGAATTTTGTTTTATTGGCACAATGTTAGGGACAGACTTCAGCTACACTCACCGGACACTTCACTAGGCGCTCCTTCATTGAGCATGATACTCTTACAAATACAGTCCTTACAACTTACAATACTAGAAAAGAATGGTCCTGGAAAACTATGAAGCCATCTGGATTTTTGACATACACTGAAATATACAGGAGGATAAAAGTTGCTCTACATAGTGGGCAAGCTATTAAATTTGGCCATTTGACAAGAACAAATGTAGATTAGAGGTTGAAATCTTTGTCTCGCGATTCGATTCAATTCCAATTTTTGAGTCTATGATTCGATTCAGAACGATTTTTGCTTCAAAATGATTTGATAGACAATGATTTCTGCTTAAATTTATAGATGGGCAAAGAATCGTCATGATCTACTCCAGTCTGACTCGCTAATGCTAATTAGCGCGCTACTGGCGACACTTTTATCACTCAAAACAACGGCTATTCATACAAAACGCTTTAAGAATGTATACAGAGAAACATCTTAACATTACTCACCGGCATACACTCTTCCTACGCTGCAAAAAATGGGGTATATGCCACGGAGGAAAGGGGACTTCTGACTTCCGGGGTTTCACATATCACCTTTGTTTCCGGTTCCGGTTTGCGACGTGTGGGCCGCGTCCCGGTACTTGCGCTTCCGCCTTTGTGTCCCTCGGTTTCGCATTCCCATCGACGGGTGCGAATGTATAGTGTGTCTGTCTCAGTTGTCCGAAGCATTTCAGAGAGTTGAGACACCCTTTGGGGGGCGCAGGGGTGGGGGTGCAAGTGTTGGAACGCGATGTGTGAAACCCGGTAGTGTGTGGCATCTAACCCATTGGAATAACTTGATCGTGACTTTTTCCTTTTACTCTCTAATGCGGCTACAACTTAACAGCGTATCAGAACACGCAGAACTACACTGCCCCCAAGTGGCTATATCGTGTACAACATGAACATCGCTTCCAATAAAGGCACACACAAACAAGGGCAAGACAGTATAAAATAATTTAAAGAAAATCGATTTGGGGACTGGATTCTGAATCATATTAAATGAGAATCGCGATTCTTGTGACAATCAATAAAAAAAAATCCAAATTATAGACAAAGATGCAATATTTGGTTCACGTTAATATTAAAGGATAAAGACAAACTCAACACATAACAACCTGACCCCTTTTATTGTTCCCTTGACAACAACAAAAAATATTTTAAGTGATGTAATGGGTTTTTTTTTTTTATTGTCTATCCATCCATTTTTTTTACAAGGAATTTGTAATTTGGAGTTGTGGGCCTTTAGTGCAGTCATGTAACGATTGATTTATGTTCTGTTTTTATGAGACCTTAACCTGAATGTTCATTTTTATTACCCCATCAACGACGTTTCACGTTATCAGTTAGCATTAAGCTAGCTGATATCATTGGACAAAATTGAATTGTTTGGTTGAACGATTTGGTGTTGAATGTTTAATGCGCTTGATCTTTTGCTGTATGTTTTACAGTAAACTTAAACTGTTAGTGACAAACAAAACATATTGTATTTGGTTCACGTTAATATTAAAGGATAAAGACAAACTCAACACATAACAACCTGACCCGTTTTATTGTTCCCTTGACAACAACAAAAAATATTTTAAGTGATGTAATGTTTTTTTTTTTTTTTATTGTTTATCCATCCATTTTTTTTACAAGGAATTTGTAATTTGGAGTTGTGGGCCTTTAGTGCAGTCATGTAACGATTGATTTATGTTCTGTTTTTATGAGACCTTAACCTGAATGTTCATTTTTATTACCCCATCAACGACGTTTCACGTTATCAGTTAGCATTAAGCTAGCTGATATCATTGGACAAAATTGAATTGTTTGGTTGAACGATTTGGTGTTGAATGTTTAATGCGTTTGATCTTTTGTTGTATGTTTTACAGTAAACTTAAACTGTTAGTGACAAACAAAACATATTGAAGCAAGCACACTTGACTTCTTTATTAAGAGAAAAGTCAAAGTGCAAGCAAGGAAGTCAGAAGAGGTGCTAAAGAATACAATGAAACGTGCGTTTTAATTGGTTTAAATATGTCTTAAGTGTCTGGGTGAAGTAAAACTAAATAAAAATGTTGAAATGCTTCTCTTTTGCTGATGTTCACCGTTTTGGCGGGAACGCAATTTTGCTGCTCTGTACTTCTCTGCATGTGCAATGACAATAAAGCTCAATTCCATTCCTGAAAGTTATCCCCCGCGACAAACAGGGGTTCGCTGTACTGTGTCATTGTTCAAGGAGGAGCCAGTATGCCTCGCCCATGTTGAGATCAAGTACTGTTATAAACAAAACAGATAGTTTATTATGCATTGCAATACAAATATGGATGTTTTCATCCAGTGAGTATTACTGTAATGTGGGTAAGTTGATGACACTTTTGCCATCACTTTGACAAAAAGAATGAGGTACATACATTTAAGATACTTTTTTTTTGTCTTTTTAGCCCATGTTGAGTTCTATTACTGTTATAAACAATTCAGTTGAACATACCATCAGATAACATCTGGATTTTGTTGCAGTCTACAAATGGATAAAAGGTGCCACAATAATAAATATCCATTCATAAAACAAAGCAAAGTTCTCTTTTAAAGGCAGATTTTTCTCTTCTGTGGAGATCCTATTAGGTGCAGAGAGGCTAGCGAAGTGGAAAGGACTTCCCTACAAATTCCACAAGGCATGTACCATTTTGAAGTCTTTTTAAAGTTGAACTGATAAGAATGTTAAGCTAAGAAAATCTGTGTTCTGTTCCATGAAAAGATCTGACATAAGGGAGGAGGGCCCGGCCTTCTCTGGTGCCACACTGCCATTTTCTCCCTCCCCGAGGAACAAAAAGAGGGCTGGGACGGCCTGGATCTCCATCTCTAGAACATCTATGGTAGCCTCTTAAACTAAATAAATAATTCATTACAGTTCAGGGTGAGGGGCTTCATTTACCGCAAGCGATGTAATCGCAAGATGTCTGTGTAGGTTGCCCAAATCATCTCAAAATACGTTTTGGATGGAGTCCCGGGAGGAGCTGTTCTGAAGTGTTAGCATGCGAGGAGGAAAGAATGTTAGCAGAATACACGATGGAAGCTTTTTTAGCAACATTTACTCAGGATGCAAAAGCACCTCGCAGCCACGTCAATGTGCAAAAAAGAGCAGCCTCAGACAGTACAAGCCTTAATGGAGGAACCAGACGTGCAAGGAATTTGCACATATTCTCCTTTTCCACCTCAGCACGAGAAGCTGGGTTGCCACAATCAGGCTGAACAACCACGTTTCAACTAATCACAGCAGGTCATTTGAACAACCTCCTTATGGCTGACCATTAATCATCATTTAGACTTGAGGTTAAACCAGGTCACTTAAGGGTAAAATGGCCTGCAGTGGAGTTTGGATAGAACTTAGTTCATGGTCACTTTCAGGAAAGTCGCAGCAAGCGGCATATCATGAACTATCTTTAAAAGTTGTATTTGATGACAGCAAAATATTATGATCACACGAATCAATGGATCATACACTCTAAAAACAGTTGGGTCAAAAATAACCCAACTATGGGTCAAATATGGACCTATCCTCTACTTGTGTCAATTTGACCCAACTTTAAGTCAAGAAATTGGTCTTTTAGTGTAAAATAACTCATAAATACTGGTTAGATCATTTACTTGGGTCAAAAATTGGCAACCCAGAAAGTTGGGTCAAATTGACCCATAAAGTGGAGCAGTCCATTTTTGATCCATAATTGGGCTAGTTTTCATCCAATGTGTGCAAATTTGCTGACAAATGTTTTATTTTATTCCAGAGTTCAGCCAAGTATATATTAATATATATTTTCATTGGTTATCCTCACATCAAGAGTAAAAAATTAAATCCAGACCGTTTAACTTTTATCTATATAACGTGGTCATGTGATGCCAACACATCATAGTTATTTGTACTCACAATTTGGCTGCAAATCAGTTAGGATTTTGAAAAACAAGCCTGTCAGGCGGCAGAAGTGTTTTTTTGAGCCACGCCTTGTGACGCTTGCCGCAAGAACCACGACAGGCATTGTTAGATTGAATATGATAAAAGGTTCAAATTTGAACATCAAATTGCCATTAAATGAAGAGTATTAAAACATACGACATCATACAGCATTTTCTCCATCTTTAAGGAATTTGTCGGTTGCCGTTCAAACGTGTTAGAAAACCTGTGATACAATATCCTGAGGAAGGCAACGCAGCAGGATCATGAATGCCATTTTTCACTAAAACGGATGTTGGGATTTCCGCCCATTGTTGGACGCTGGGAACAACACCATTGACGCTGTTGTTCCTAATCACTGCTGCGACAAACAGCATGTGATGAAAGCAAACCTTTTTACCAGATGACCTCTCTTCTGGGGAAAAATACATGCAGCGAATTGAATCAAGTGTTGTTTTTTTGCTTCAGAAAATATGGACATTCCCCCCCTCAGCCAGATCAAGTCTAAAGAGCGAGAACGACTTATTGAATTTCAAAGACATCCTGTGCCGTTTTAGGCCCTCTGATAAAATCACAAATGAACACACAGCTCAGTACAACAAAAAGTCGCAAGTGAGACGCCTGTTTCCCGGCGATTGCCCGGCGTGAAATGGCGACCTTGACGAGCCAATAAAAAGGCCACGCATGGGTGAGCGTCCCCGCGTGGATTGCCACCAACACCCCTTTGGTGGGACTCGCTGCTTGGAAGATACGGCCAGTGTGAAGGAAATGAAGTTAGTGAGTTGAGTGGTTGGGGGTTACCAAATTTGGGGGTACGAGGGGGTCATATAAGCAGGAAAGTAGCAAGAAGAGGGCTGCTGATAAACTTGTGTCAATGTTGTTGGAATCCCGTAGGAAATGTCAGCAAGGGGACAGACAGATGCAAGAAACTCCATACGGATACTCGATTGTTGTCAATTTGCAGTCAGCCAATCAGCTTTTGGTCTGATAGCAGTCCGTATTAGCATAAAACCATCTGGCTTCGACTAGAAAATCTTCGATTCGGCCTCTTTGGCACATTAGATAGCTGACTTGGGCGTGGCACCGGGGGTGTTCAAACTATGGCCCAGGGGCCAGTTGTGGCCCCCTATCTAATTTTAAGTGGCCCGCAGCATGTATTAAAAATGACATCTGCTACTAAGAAATATGTTTTTACTGTAGAGCTTTTCTAAACATTCAAAGATGCAAATGAACTATTTACAATTAAACAATTGACAACACTTTTCTTCATAACGTTAATGTGAATAAAGGTAACACCAAAATCTTATAAAATCCCAAACTTTTTGCCTTATAAAAAGCTGTTCAGGTAGCAGTCCCCCCCCCCAAAAAAACCCCAACAACAATAAGATATAAACAATAATGCAATTGATTGATTGAATAATTTTGATGTAATAGATTAAGTAAAAACAAAAATGAGGAAACATTTTGGACACCCATGAAGTAAGCCGCTCTACTTGCTGTGGCCTTCCTTATCTATGGCACTCTTGGCACACTTACTAGTTAAATCCAATTAAGAACTTGGAGGCACACATTGTCACATGGGCTAGGCAAAGTCGTCCCTTATGTGGGTGTGGCTAAGAGCATAAAAACAAGCAACCATTTTAGATAGATTAGACCATCTTCCACATATTTTTGGTCATTCATTAAATAGTTCAACTATAAAATCTTCTGATAGTTAGCGTGAATATACTGAGCATTAAAAGTAAAAGGGCTGGCTATAGTTACCCTTCGAACTTGTTGAAAGCAAAAAAAAAAAATCAGGAAAAGTCTACTAAAACACCTAAGCTTTATTTGGGTTTATAAAGAGGTATTTTCAAAGGTGGCAGGTGTGCACTGACTCCCATTTAACCTGAATTTGAAGGTGATTAGTTAATTTTGAACACAGCTGCATCCCAGTTGTAAGTGTGCAAACTTTATCTTTACTTCACGCCTTATTTGATTATATTTTTAAATTGAGTTGTACAGGTTAGCTTTTACACAAGCGCTTTTTTGGCCATTTTTTGTTGTAACTTTTTCCTGTTTTTATTATTAAATGGCATTTGTAATTGCCACTTTGAAGGTAATGCAAATAAAAATAAAAAAGGCTAACAAAATCATAAAAAGTTGTTAGTTGAGCAATATGAAGATGTTTAAGAAAAAATTGCGGTTACATTTATGTAGCCTGTTGAGTGTGTGCATGTGTGCATGTGTGTGTGTCCTCTTATTTCACGCTCGGGTGGCCTCACGCTGCAGACAAGGGGAGGTTGGAGGTTTTTCCTCTCGCTGCATGCTCATTGGCCGCAGCTCTCTTTCTCATTTCGGGAACATTTCCATTCATACAAGCCTCTGCTCCACTCTCCTTGAGCAAAATAACTCGCAAAGAAAAAACAAACGGACAACTTCGCGTGGACAGGACTTAATTATTTAAAAAGTGTGTAAACGAGGTGGAGCAGCGGGAGGAGGAGGAGGAGCGGACGTGACACCTCCTGCACCGGCCGGCGCTGAATTAAACGCAATAACAACAGGTGAGTAGACAAATGATATATGTTGGAAATGCTGCAGGGTGCACACCTATTTGTAACCATACATGCAACTTTCTTTTCTTTTTTTCTTTTTTTTTGTACTATAAATCTCGATCATTTTGCACCTTTGAGCCGTTTTGTGAGGTGTGAAGCAACACGGAATGGTTACTAGCAGAGACTCATGATGGATAAGTGCAAAAGTAAGATGCTTAAAATGTAACACTAGAGGGGTCCCGGCCCACGGGGCTGTCTCAGAGGAAGGTTCACGCCGTTATTCACCAGAGCTGCCCTTCCTATAATTGGGTGCAGATGCCCGGCTCCATTGGGCCTTTTTTTTTTTTTTTTTTTTTTTACCGCGCAGAAATTGGATGCATTTTGGGGTGGGGGGTGCTTTACGAGTTGGCCTACAAATGTATGCATTTAAAGCAGGAGTTGGCAAACTAAGGCTCGTGGGCCATACATGGTCAGCCAAGCATGATCTGGCCGTGCCTTGAAGGAACTATAATAATAATATATATTTTTAAAGCCTCATGACTATATGTTTGGTTCGTGCAGTCCTCCCACGATTTTCCGAACCGCTTATTCCTCACGTTTTGTTTGTTTGATTTTAATTGTTCACGTGCAATGTGAGTTGAACACCTCATTGGGCTGTGAAAGCAGGAAAGGTGCGGTTCCCTTAGCTGATCACTCTTCAAGCACCATAAAGTCCTGTTTTATTGTTGTGGGAGCTTCAAAAATTATGTTCAATAGAACAAATCACGTTTATAATTGTTTTAATTACTTGTTCATTAAAGAGAAACATGTAATCATTTGTAGGCATTATGATGCAATACACACACACACACACACACACAAAAGAGGACGTCCTGCACCGTCCTCCAAGTGCCCTTTCACCCCCAGACTTTGTAAGCTGCACTTATTAAAGTGAAAAGTGTTTCAATATGTGGTAAGCTTCGGGGTCGGATGGGGGGGAAGGGGTTCGGGATGCATGATGGGGCCCCGGGTCCTCTAACCTCCCTCCTCCTCCTCCTCACGCGCCACCACAAATAATTTATCCTTGTTGGCGACATTAGAAAAAGTGAACAAAATTACTGGCAATTACCGCGTAAATGAATGAAATGGATTCTCTTTTATTCCTTGTTATCAGGGCCCACTGTTGGACACACTGCAGCACCCAAGGGCCCCCCCTATACAGCCATGTTCCAAACTGTCCCTGACACGTCGTCTTACGTCAAGGTAAGACAGCACCGCCTCTTTGGTCAGGTGGGCTTTTTTTCCGCTCTTTTCCCTACGAAATCATAGGACCTCAAGAATAATAAATATTAAACTCATATATTTATAATGCCACATCCAGTTATTTGTTTTCTCATATAGCTATTCACGTTGATGGAATTTATTTGAGGTATTAATAAAGCAAACGAGTAGCTTCTTGCAAACTTATCCGTTTGTGATTTGGATAATAAAATTATAAAATAACTAAATATATTTAAAAAAAACCCAGCATGTTTAAAGTCTGCATCATCAAAATTGCACTGCAGTCAATTAAAGACACCAATAACGAGCATTCACACAAAACAAATAAAACAGTATTTTTCTTTTCCAAGCAAACCAATCTATTTGAATAAGGCCTCGTTGCATGCCGCCAAGGTTAAAGAGGGACTCTTAACAATTCTTGGTTTTGTTTTTAAAGAAATGAAAAGGTAGGAATGTTTTGTGAGAAAATATGCTTTTAAAATGACAGAAGATGGAAACTTGTTTTTGTTTTAAAATAAACCTTGGATTCCTGGTGAATCGGTTTTATTTGTAAAAATGCAAACTGCATAAGCACATTGCATGCCGGATGCCAAGTTCGCATTTTTTTGCGCGCACACTCACAGTCGGATTTTGCTCAGAATGCGGCAGAACTATAAGACATCCGTGACCCCCCTCCCTCCCTCCCTCCCTCCTTTCTCCCCCTCCTCCTTCAAAAGACTCCACGGTCCAAGCATTTGGTTTTGTTTGGTTAAGGCCAGGCGAGACTGGAACTTTCCAATAAAAATAAATCTCAAATTAATTATGGCCTGGAGCGAGGGGGGCCAGACAGTTCGTGCTCATACGTGCTGCCGACGCCACTTTTTGGGGCCTTTGGAATTTGGACGCTGCATGGCTCGCAGACTGGACCGACACAACATGAGAGCGTGCATGCAGTCAAATGAATAGCGGCGATATAATGTCGGCCTGTAGCATGCAGAATAACGCAGAAAATAAGTGGTGATGTTAAATGCAAAACAAAGACATTTTGTGATTATTGATGCATTTTTTTTCTGTATGTGATCAATTTAATAAAAAGAAGACAATATTGTTGAATGTATTAATTTGTATTTGTTGCTCTTATTTTTCGGAGTAAGAACAAAATAGTGATCATGTTAACATACAAAACTGGCTTACTTTTGTTATGAAACCTGACCAAATATTTTATTTATTGTTTTTGTATGTTTTTAAAATTCCATTCATATTTTTTACAATAAGCTATACTCGGAGAAATAGTCATGTTAAACTACAAATGCAAAACAACAATAAAGTAACATTTGTGTTCTTAAATGTTGTGTCGTTGTTTTTAGGGTTTTTTTTCAAAACATTTTAAATAGGGTTGTTCAACAGCACTTTTTTCAGACCGATACCGTTAGGCTATAGCTTATTCAATTCTTGAGTAGTCACCAATACCGATACCAAGTACCACTAATACTTTTGGTACATACAACCCCCCCGACCCCCCAAACAAAGCCAACAACAAAAATTAGAATTTTTAAGAAAGACTTAAATATCCCAATATAGCATTTCCCTTAAATGAAATTAATGGCAATTTTCTATTCTTCTCATTTTGAATATATAGTTCATCATCATAAAACAATCAAAAGAGGGTGAATTATTCTGGTATCGGGCCACTGTCACAAGCACCGATACCTTGAAATAAGCCCTGGTATTGCCCTCGTTACTCCCCCATCCATAGTAATGTATTATTTCGCTATAAATGTTTTTATTTGCAATAAATTAATTGTTTAATGAGATACGTTTAAAAAAAATACATATAAATGAAATAATACTGTATGTTTTTATTTTTATTTTATTTTTTTATTTTGGGGGGGGGGGGTTCATGTAATATATATTACAGCACTATGGATACTGTAAATGCTCGGTGGGACAGGTTAAAGAACGTATGAGATACACAGCACTTTTACTTTTACCACCCCTGCTCGACACAATAACATGTATTTTTGTATTATTATTATTTATTTATTTTAAATTTTTGCAGCTGTGGCAGTGCTGGTTTGCATGGGGATGTAGCTCAGTGGTAGAGCGCATGCTTTGCATGTATGAGGTCCTGGGTTCAATCCCCAGCATCTCCACTTTACCCTCAATTTTCCATTTGGGAAATGAAGATTCTGGTCCTAATTGTGCATGCTTGGTGTACAACTAGGGATCATTTGGTCTCTCCGAATTGTTTTATCTTTTTTTTAATCATGATTTCAGTTCAGATTTATCAACAGACTGCTTCCACTTGAACTTCCATCTTTTTATAATTTGCTATTCAGCTTCTTTACTGGTGTTAGTGGTCCGGAGCAATAAAACAATGTTGCGACCTGTGATCTTGAGGGAAAATGTAAAAGCAAGACTTCCTTCTATACAACAGAGGGTCCATGTGACTGTGACCACCCCCCCCCCCCCAACTCTGACATACATAGTCCATACAGTGAAAGGCCGACTGCAGCAATGTGTGCAGAGGAAGAAACGTCTGCTGGCTGACTCCTTGCAACGTCAAGCCAGATGTTCTGTGGTTGACTGAGTAAATCGGCTTGCATCTGTTTATTGGCCTTCCAAAATGTTTGTTACCACTGTATTCATTATGGTCTTGGGACAGGGCCCGGACCCCCTGTCACCCTAATAGGCTTCATGTTGACATCCAGAGAGGAAATCGGGTTTTGGTAAGATGTGATCTGGTCTGCTTGGTTCCATCAGTGGTCACTATATAAAGGACACTTGCATAATTCAGTGAGATCTACAACAGCTGTAGCCTATTCACAACTGAGTTTCACTTTTACTGTATTATATAAGTGCCTGGATAAAATACAAACCATTAAATTTCTTTATTGATTGACTGAGAATTATCCAGTCAGCAAAAAAACAGAAAACATTCCATGCTCTAAAATGGTCTTCTGTACCAAATTATGTATTTATGTGGTTGTAGTTTGCTTGCTGCATCTTACTGACAGGTGTTTCTAATATTTTGACCACCCTCATGAAGCTACTGTAAATAATCGAACCAGAAATATAGAAACAGCTCATTCTAACTGTATGATGCAAATGACTGCAAATATAGGCCTATTAAAAATCTGTTAACCTGACCTTTAATCTCTTTGTAAAAGCAGAAACTGTGATTTACTTCTCTTGAATTATCTTGAATTTGGACTCACTTCTATCTCTAAACACCTTAAAAAAAATAATTTAAAAAAGTCAGTCATGTGGACACTTTAAAAGAGGGACTTATATCAAACTGGTCAGTGAAGAGTTAAACAAGGTGTCTCCCTTAATTATACAAGTCTGAGCTGGCCTCAGGCATGAGAAGCCTTGACCCTTAGCAGGATCCAGATGTGGCGGTCCCAAGGGTGGGGCCCTCAGCCCCACCAGACCCCCAAGAGGGGAACAGACAGGCCAGCCTTGCTGCCAGTGGCGCGGTCTAAACTTTGAGCTGGCTGCAGAGAAATTCATCAACAAGTTGACAGTGAATTTAAGTATACTACAGAAAGTAGAAACATTTCAAAAAGGGCAGTGGATGAGGGGTGAGAACCATACGGCATTGGGGCCATATACGGTCCATAAGAGCATTTGATCCGGTCCACCATGCAGTTTTGGAAAGTGAAAACCATATCGAATGTCTAATTTATTGGCTTCGGAATAACTAACTAAAACTTGCAATTTGTGATTTTATTTCATCTTAAAGAACATGGAGAAAATTTGCATTTAGTATTTCATAAAGGACTCTTTTTTTTTTAAACAAAGAGAGCAGTTTATGATAGCCTACAAAAAGGAAAAACTATATTATAGCTATATTTGAAAATAATTTTAAAATGTTTAATTTTTAAAACAAAATCCAAATCATGACGGTTGTAGGGATAATTCCTGCAGTGGCACACACGTGTAGAGCAGATTTTTTAAACACTTGAGGGGTGTTGAATGCACGGATGTGATTTATGTCTTTTCTGGGAAGTCTTCACCTTGACGTGTAGCTTGTAAGGAAAATAAATATTGCAACAAGCACTCTGATATGTCATCTTTGGGATTTAAAGCCCAGTCACCTCTTTATAATGCTCACTTTTTCTAAAACAGATCGACTGCATGGGCGAACATCATTTTTATGTTCAAAGTAAATATGTCCTACTATAACTGAGGTTGGCCATTTTCTATTAATATCAATAGTATCACGCACCCACCACCGACAATTTGTGTCATTTTTAGAATAAATAAAAAAAATCACGAATAATTTTTCCACAGCAGGCCACCATCCTGTAAATATTCAGTTTAAAAAAAACACACAACATATCAACGGAGTGAACATTCAATTGTTTTGCCTGCTTATCTCCTCGGGACAGTATCCTGCTTTTTTTTTTTTTTTTTTTTTTTTTTTTTGTAGAAGGCAGGGCTTTTGGGTGACACACAGCTTCCTTCTCTCAACCTTCCTTCGCAATAACAGCAGCAGCAACCGAGCAAGCAAGCGGCGGCGGTGACTTCACTTCCCAAATTTAGGAGGAAAAGGGGGGAAAAAGAAAAAAAACGTTTCTTTCTTTGCGCCACACATACCGGGACTGTGCTGGAATTAATTCAGGAGCGTGTCATGTTTGGGATACCGTCGGAGTCCACTGAAAGTTGCGCAAAATGGACGGAACTATTAAGGTAAGGGTGGAGAGTGAGCTTGTTGGAGATTGTGGGGACCGCTTTTTTTTCTCCCAAAGTTGCGCCTCCTTTTTGTGTGTGTGCGTTAGCTGGGACCTCTACACTGAGGACATTTTTCTCTCGCGGTTCCTTTCAAACCATCCCCCTTCGTCTTCTTCTTCTTCTTTTTTTTTTTTTTTTGTAAAATCATAATTTCCGAGCACTGCTAGGATGTGCGTCGACGCTTGACTCGCACGTTGGATTTCTGAGGAGCGAGCGCGCAAATTACGCACATCTGGAGGCGGCATTATTTTATCCTTCAACACGCTTTTCGTCCAAAAGTTGTGTTTTCATGTAGGTAAGGTTTATCGCCTATATATGCCCTTTCTTTGACTTATCGAAGCGTGTTCTGAGAAGTGTGACCGGCAAGGCAGTGTACACGCCGGAGACTGCATGCGCAACGGTGACTCCGGCCACGGGTCCAAACTGAGCCTGTCATTGGTGGCAGTAATGTGATGGTTCGGTGATCTCGAAGGCACCCGCAGATTATTATGTGTGTAACGACTTTTCTTTTTGGAGAAGTGTGTGTTGTTTAAAGAAAGCTGTTATTTGGCAACGTGCAACTTGCAACACTTTCAAACCACACTTCGCAAAGTGTCCTCTTTGTCAGTTACACAAGCAGGGCTACCCTTTTGGAGTGTTTAGGTAGTTGATTAAAACGGCGAAAGTCCTTGAAATGTGGCAGTTTAATCACTTACACATGCATGCTGTTAAAATAAAAGCTAAAAGTGCTACAAGTGAAAGCTCAAGCCCAAACCCAATATTGTTTTTATAAAGCCTAAACGTAAATAACATCGTTAACATACCCTCGTTGGAAAGTCATATTTGGTGCAATTGGTAGTCATCAGGGGTGCTGGGCTGAATTAACATTGGCTACTGCCCCCTCCTCCTCTTCCCTTCTAGACAGTCACATTCCAGATGGCTACGGATGCTTCCAGATGTTTGAATGGCAAGTCCCTCTCTTGGCTCACTTCCTAACAAGTGTCAGCTCCCAAAAATGCACCCAAATGGAGCTCATCTTGCTCAAAAGTGCTGTTGTGTGCTTGGAGATGTTTTAGTAGGCCTATAGCGGTTTTGTGGCCGTTGGGTGTGGTGTATGTGTGTGTGTTGGAGGAGTGTTGGCGAACGTTGGCGGCACCCAAAAAAAGGCCGTGCGTGCGTGATTATTTTGTCATTCAGGATGATGGCTCGAGGACCATTGAGATGTTTGTCGCAAAAAAAGCTAAGAATGAAGAATGGAGTTGTAATTGAAGTGTGGGTGTGAATGGCTGGCCCGACTTGTGCGCTCTTAAGAACACGCTCTCGAGCCATGAGAGCTTCCTGTTCTACACAATCTTTTCCTGACAGGTTTCCTTTTCCTACTTGAACAAAAGACAGGAATTGAGCCCCTTCCTCCTTGTGCGCTCCGCCGCCCTCCTGGTGGACAAAGTTGAGTTGTGTGTGCCAAACAGACACATGCACGTGTGGACTGCATGCGGCGAACGTGTTGTGATGCATTGATGTAAACAAAAGCAAGGTGGCTCCAGGCAGGTGTTTGACTCATGAGAAGCATTGTGTGTGTCCTTACCATGGGGCCTCTAAGTTTTTACGAAAAAAACAAAACAATTAACACTTTCATGTAAAAATATGTGAGGGTGCAAAGCAGGTGTTTCAAACTAATTTTTGTTGGCCACATCAGTTTCGGTTTCCATCTGTGGGCATATGCTTTCCTCATATTACATAAACAACAAACTAGTGAACTAGTTTTAAAATGAGAGGCCAGTATAAACTTTTAGTTCAAATATTACGTTTTGGGGGATTATTAACAAAAATGCCTTTAATATCTCCAGGTTTTTAAATGTGAAGACAATTTGCAATTTTGGTAGATTTGCAAGAAACATGAAATCGATGCACATAATTTGCATTCGTGGGCCACATAAAACGATGTGGCGGGCCAGAGTTAGTTCCCAGACCTTGAGTTTGACACCTGTGGTGTAAAGGATTAACTCCCCAAGTATTTAGCCTTTTCTTTGGCTCTTTTTTGTCAATTTTACTGTTATGATGGGTAGTGATGGCAATGAGGGAAAATGTGATTGTCATAGAACCAGAGATGGAACTTGACACATAGGACACCAGTACACTCCTCTTTTATGGCTAAAGTAACATTAAGTTGTTAATAATTCAAACAGTTTCATAAGTGTGTCCTAAGTTAACCAGTTTTTGGGAAGAAGGCAACTTTAAAATCTTGCAAGACCTGACATTTTCATCATGTACGAGGTATGTCAGAAAAGTACCAGGACTAGTGTCACAAAAGGATAGCTTTCCAATTCACACAACAAACTTCAAGTTTTTCTCTTCAAAGTCATCCACCTGGAGTAAAACACACTTCCCTTACCTTTTTTGTCACTCCTAGAAGAATTCTTCATCATCCATCTTTGTTGTCATCCACGTCTTCAAAAGAGGTCCCCTTAACGACCCCCTTGTACTTGAGAATTATGTAATCAATAAACAGAGCCAGGTCAGGTGAGTAGGGAGGTTGCTCCAGCACAGGGAAGTTCTCAGCCAGGCACTGTCAGATGCTCAGAGGATTGTGAGCAAGCGTCTTGCCACAACGCTTGTCTTTTCTTGTGCACCGAACAAACTGAAGAAAATGTGACAGAATCTTGTTGTAGAAATGTTGATCATCTGGCCCACACTTTCGTCACAACTTTTCTGACCCACCTTGTCTGATAACCATAGAACAGTGTTTCTTCACCTTGTTAGAGGTAGTGAACTCCACCAGTTCCTATGTGCATTCACCAAACCCTTCTTAATTCAAGAATTAAACAAATTGTTTTAAATTCAAGCCAGGGTTTCCTGGTGAACAAAATGAACAGGGAGAGTAGCCTTTACATCGAATCTGCATCTTTTCAAATTGAATTCAGAAGGTGTGTTTTTGTATTTCCCCGCTCCACGCAGCTTAAGGAAGTGTTCCTTTGGTTTTGCTAGAGAGCTAGCTGTGCTGGACTAGACTTGCTCAACTTGGCATTGCAAATCATGACTGTTAGGATGCTGACTCCTATCACTCAACTCAACTCTATATTTATAGAGCACTTTAAAACAACCACCACTGTTTTCTTAAGGTAGTACCCGGGGGCAGCAGATACAGTGAAAACAGCGGAGGCCCCAGAATCGAACCCTGTGGAACACGATACGTTCCATTATACATGTGAATTCAAATTGCACATGTTCGTCCAACCACTTTCTTTGTTTTTCTCAACATGGTTAGTATGAGGGGATTACAATAAGAAAGAAATCAAACGACGTACCATCGCAACAGCCACAAGTCGACTACTGAGCACACTAAATTCCCTAAAGCACAGATAGGCCAAGCAATGTAGCATGATCACCTGCAGCCAATGATGAGTCGGGTGAGTGTCTGGACCTCCGCCGAACTCCCGAGACTGACTCACCGAACCCCTGGAGTTTGATCGAACCCAGGTTTTAAGAACCACTGCCATAGAAGCAATAATGGAACTTTGACGTAAAACTAGGGAAAGTGGATTATTATTTTCTGTCCAGTACAATATTGCTAAAGTGATAAGTCAATCGAAATTGTGAGAGCGTCCTTACAGAAACATTTAGTGGAGCCTTGTAACCCCTTCAGACCTGCATTTTTTTCTGCTGGGCATTTTTTCCATTTAATTATTATTATTTTGACTCCTTTCCCACATAAGAACAACATGGAAAAAAATTGGGGTTTATTATTATTTATTATAGTGGACGCCAGGATAATATGGGTGTGACGTGTTGTAAACGTACACCTTAAAAGTAACATTTTTAACATGAACATCATGCAAATGAAATTGCGATTGTGATTGGTTAGCTAGGATTCAATCATGACCCAGAAGTGTTGACATCATCCAAATTATACGTTATAATTGGTTTGTCCACTGCAATCATCTATGGGTCCGAAGGCGTTAAGTCATAAATTTTGGATTTCTAAAGTTGCCCAAAACTTAATTTGGAAATAATAAAATTTCCATCAAATCAGAGGTACAAATTTTACACCAATTGTACAACATTATACCGCTTGGAAAGCTACTTGAAATTTAGCGCATCACATTTAAACAAATGAAGAGCCCTTCAACAAGACACATACCTCGCTTTATATTTACCAAATGTAAATTCATAGACATAGTTTACGTTGTTAGAGCTGAAAAATGTAATTTGGAGTTGAATAAGTAGGCCTATGGGGTAACACGAGTGTTGAGTATACATTAGGGGCCAGTAATTGTCTACAGACTGTACCACGGAATGCACCATAATAAGTAATAGTAAGTTAGATCTAAGTTGAGGGACAACAAAAAAAGGATCTAAATGAAATGGGTAACTGCTTTTTTGGGTGTACGTGTGGTGTTTGACTGGCATATTCTTGCACAGGATTTGTACTTGAAGATGAAATAGAATGGAGATGTTTTTCACAAGTGAATGGTTTTATGACAAAACCAAATAGAAGCCCGACGGGTTCATTCGTGTTCCTTACCGATAGGAAAGAGAAAACACTGCAGATTTCTCCTCAGCAGAGAGGGGCCCGCTCCTATTTTTAAACGCCCTTCTCTAAAATCTTGATGGGCACACGCCACTTGCCAATCATGGTTTCCACTTGACAGATATGTCACTCGGAATGTAACTCGTAACAGTCGGAAAAGTCGCGTGCGGTCTTATCGGGCCGTAGCAAGACGTTCCCCCGCTTCTTGGCGCTTTATCGGCGGCACACTCGCTGCTGTGTGCTGCTCAGATAGCAAGTAATACTGCCAGGGTTCAGACTATATGATGGATCAACTGATTAAATCCCTGGAAAATCTAATTCTGCGAGGGAGGTGAAACGTTCGAGAGAGCCTTCATACGACCATTTATTTTACCTGTGGGGGTGCATTTGATTCCATATTCCCGTCACAAATGTGCTTTTTCTCTTGACTTCACAAGCTGAGAAGACATTTATAACAGTATATCTTCAATATGGTGGACAGTCATTGTCCTCGAGGATCTTTAGGATAGCAATGATGTTGCCAATAAGTCTTGTCATTCTTTCCCCCTCCCCGACAAACATATGTGGCATTTCGGAATGATATAAATTCCGTCCTTTGAGGATTAGACACGTCTCTGTCTAAATCGTGCCATCAGATCCTATCAGATCCAGATGTGTTTCAATCCCCAGTCAAAAGCAGAGACACATGATGAGAATGTCTAATATTCAGACTTATTTATCTCCGGACTTTTGGCTGATTTGGAACGACGACGGCTGGAAGGGCAACGGCTCACCAAAAAGGATTGTCTCGGAGCATTTTTAACCAACTCCAACTATGACATGTCTGGAATGTTGACATTTTACGCATGTAAAAGAGCAGAACAAATCTAGCAAACAATTTCAAGGCATTTAAAGAGGAGCCCGCTGAAACTGTTGTCTGTCGTCCAGTCGAGAGTTGCTTTTTGTTTTCTTTAATAAACTTACATTGCTTGCATTGCTGAGCCACATCAGTTAGGTCAGTGTTGCAGTGACCCCTCCCCCCTTGTGCTTCTGTTAAGTCTTCAGACAGAAGACAAACAATAAATATCATGGATGAAGCAATCTTTTGCCATTCAAACTCTTGCAGAGAACTGTATACATGTAAGCAAATCGACATTTGTTTGCACCCTAACTTCGCTGTGAGCATGATTGAAGTCATCTAACGTCAACAGGAAGCAACAGTAGCTACAGGGGCTGTTTAGCCAAACTACTTAGGATGCCAGACTTTGATATGACCCATAACTGCATGTAATTAGTGTTTTTAAAAAAAGGTCCCCAAGAGAGCAAAAATTGGACTTCACAAGTTTCTGTGTAGTTTAAAAAGTCGATCCTGATGTTCTCTTTGTACCAATTCTTATCGCTGTCATCACCTGACAACGTCCTCCCATTCTTAAAGGAAGAGTTCAACATTTGGGGTACTTTATTTGCACTCTTGGCCCGGAGAGTGTTGAGAAGATTGATGTCATCCTCATGTGTTGACAGGAAATGTTGGAGGTGAACATCTGCCAGCCAGCCTCTAAAGCGCACTGACTTTCTTACTATAGCTTGATTTTGTGTATACATTTGCACAATGGTAGTTGAATGTGGAGCATTCCTAACCGTTTCAAATTTAGCCCAGCACTAACCTTGCCACAAATTCCATATTTGCAATACAAGTCTATTGAGAGGATATACATGCATAAGCATTTACAACTAGCCACTTAGTCGTGCCACTTACTTTCACAAAAGTGAAAGTGCGCGTCCACCTGTTTGTTAGTTATAAGGCTACTTCCTGGTTTATCATGTGACAAAAAGATGGACAATCCCATCACAAATAAGAGGGCGTAGAAGGTTCCTTTGACACCCCATGTGACTCAAATAGTAAAAAAAAAAAAATTCCTGTATCCTGTCTGTGGATCCTTATTTGAATGAGATCTTCACAAATTAATGGGATAATTATCCTTTAATATGACACAAAATCCTTATAACCCCACTTCAAAAGTCAGACAAATACCAGAGACTCAACAACAACAACATTGTATTACTTGACTAATTAATGTTTTTAATTTTACTTAACGGACAAAGGAATGAGTGGAGCCACCACAGAAATGCGGGGTAAGGGAATTACCCCCCCCCCCCCCCCCCCAAAAAAAAGAAGTCATGATCAAATATTAAGCCACCGCTATTGATTTAGTGAATGGGGGTCTTCATGTTGAACAAAGTTACTTGAAAATGGTCTTTAAAAGTCACTGCAAATAAGTTCTGCATTTTTTACATAATTTTTACTAGGGATGGGCGAGTACTGAAACAAGGTATCCTGTCGGGTCGATATCAGGTATCAAGGTAGCATACTCACGACAGCAGCCAAATAATTTAATGTAATTTTAAGGAAAAATACTTATTGGGATTATTTGTATTTTTATTTTTTTTATTTGTATTTTATTTTTTTTAATTTTTTTATTATTTTATTATTTTATTTTTTTTATTTTTTTTGGGGGGGGGGTTATGTATCAAAAGTTCTAGTGGTTTCTGTACTTGGTATTTGTATTGGTAGTGGTGTCTACTCATGAGTTGAGTACTGTACTCGTACTGGTATTGGTCTGACAAAAAGTATATCAAACATCATTAATTCATACTGTGGTACATGTCAAAATGACATGACTGATGTGAATATCGTCACTAAAACACCAAAGTTAGCTAGCAAACCTGACATTTGAGCTTTCCACCGTAAATGCATCATGTTATTCAGTGTGTGAGTGTGAAAGCCGCTTTTATAGACAGAGCTATGCCAGCTTTTTCCCATTACTTCAGATCCTAAATCATTAATGAACTACTCATCACTAACCCTTGAAAAACGCACTTGTTTGAGCTGCCGCATGATTGTTGCTACTCCTTACAGGAGGCGCTATCAGTGGTGAGTGAAGACCAGTCTTTATTTGAGCCTCCGTACGCCGCTGCTGCCCCTCTCCCCAAGACAGACATGACTGCATCTGGCGCGCAGGACTACGGCCAGACTCACAAAATCAACCCATTACCCCCACAGCAGGAGTGGATCAACCAGCCAGTGCGGGTCAACGTCAAGCGAGAATATGAGCATATGAACGGATCGCGGTAAGAAACCTAACTACGTCTGTTCATTGTTCAGGGTCATTTTTACGATATGAACATTTTTGTTTTTGTATTGTATGGAGTTTTCAGTCATGCTAAAGCTAATTACGGTTGCTACCAGTTTGCATCTATTTAGGGCGTGGTGCTTAATTATTTTCCTGACATTTATTGAGCCTAAACACATATTTTACCTTTAATCTCAGGGCGCAGCACCAAACCAAAAACCTCAAAAAGTTGAGTAAAATTAAAGGCTAATGATCAATTAGCTTTTTCTTACTCTTTTCTTTTGGCAACAGATAGATACGTATGTTAATTGTTCCTTTTTTCATCTAGTGGATGAGCATTTAATTGCTCTGCTTGCAACTATATGAATAGATGAGCATCAAAATCAAATGGAAAAAAAGGGAAATTGAATAATTTCCCAGAGCGTACCCGATGCTCAGCACGGTTCTTAGGATTCACTGGTTTATATACAATATATCCTGTATATATCCTGGTAAAGTGTATAATTTTGTTGTTAGTGCAATAGTAATAGTGTGACACAGACTAAAGACTTCAAACATACTTGCCCAACACAAACGATTCCGATTCTAAAATTGGCAATGCTCATAAATTGAACTTACCCAACAAACATTGCAGAAATGCAATGGTCAAATGTTTAAAATGGAATCATCATTTTGTATTTACTGTTTACAAATTTGTTGGCTTTTTTTGTCAAAGTACACCAAATGCCTGCAAGATTACAGCACTTAACTAGATGTGTCCTACAAAAGTACTCATCCAACAGAATAGCAAAAAAAAAAAAAACAATTGTAGTGCAATATTTCCAAGTTTTTCCACCAGCAACTGAAACAGACAAAATCCTGATTATTCAAGCACACGGTGGACACTGAAAATGTGAGATTTAACCAATTCAATCTCAAATTAGTGCTCGGAGTTGTTATTTGTCTTCGTAATAAATCCTCAAATTGATATTTGTATTGAACATTAACACCAGATCACTAACTATTTAGAAACCTGCCAAATTCCCTTGAGAACAGCCTTGTTTTAACTAACGCTGCTTTTCGCTTTAGCCAACAAGCATTTCGCAAGACGTCATAACATTTCTTTGCAATATACTTGTGTGTGCTTAGCAGGGAGTCTCCAGTGGACTGCAGCGTGGGTAAATGTAATAAACTGGTGGGGGGTAATGAGACGTCTCAGATGAACTATGGAAACTACATGGATGAGAAAACCGCCCCTCCCCCCAACATGACCACCAATGAACGGAGAGTCATTGTACCAGCTGGTAAGTCATCGAATCAAACAACTACTGTATGAAGCTGTGTATGTGTATCCATTTCATATATAGGAGCAATGACTTTTCAATATTTTCTTCTTTAGTCCTTCTGTTTTGACACCGCTTCGCCAACACAGGCCTATTTTCATTTAGCTGGGTGCCAGCGTTTCATCTCTCCCACGAGAGTCGAAATATCTCCGTCTGCCAGAGCTATATTTCTTTAACAGCTATGGTTTCACCAAGTTAATCATTAAATATGTGAAATGGCACAATTTGTGTAGCTACAAGTGCAATTGCAGCTCTGTAACGTCGAAAAATAAATTTCACATTGCCAGAATTATTCATTCAAGCCACAAAGATGGGGAGGGGTTACATTTTTCCGAAAGCGTTCGAGGCAAATTGAAATCTTGGTGATCTTTTTAAACTGAAGCAGACAGACACTAGTTCAACAACCTACAGTACACGGAGGCTGCACCTTGACTGCTATCAGTCTGGGTTCCAGATTTCCGAAGCAGTATATCCAACAGACATTACGGTTTGTTGAGTAAGTCTCTCCAGATGTAGCTATATGTAAGAAATGTTGAACAATGACAGAAAGGGATTTGAAAATGAAGACTCCCCCCGTGAATGTCGATTTACCTGAAACATTATCCCACTCTGATGAATCCTCCTGTGGTTTAAGGAAGACAAAGAATTATTTATATCTAATAACTGAGCCACGTTCACCACTGATAAATCATTCTGGTTTCAACTTGTTCATTTTTTCCTATTCCTTTATGCCACGAGATGTTAGCTGCTCAGCTCCCTCACTTCTCGTCCAGATGCAAGTTCAAGTAGTACGTGCAGGCAATAAACGACTACTTGTGTTCCTTCCTCTCGCAGATCCTTCATTGTGGTCCCAGGACCACGTGCGCCAGTGGCTAGAGTGGGCCATCAAGGAGTACGGCCTGTTGGAGATTGACACATCCGTGTTTCAAAACACAGACGGCAAAGAGTTGTGCAAGATGAGCAAGGACGACTTCCTCCGGCTCACCACCATGTACAATGCCGAAGTTCTTCTCTCTCATCTCAATTACCTCAGGGAAAGTAAGTGTGCGTTCCAAAAACGGTCAAGTAATTGCCAACAGGCTTTTGATTTGATGATTGATTTGTCCCGAGTCTGTAGAAGAACGGTTATTTCCCAGATGGAGCTAAATAGTAAGTGGTTGTAGAAAATCTTTGGAAAAGGGAAGGTACTTTCCAGAAAATTTGGGAGTTGTTTGGGGTGACATTTTATAAATTATATGCGTTAAGTGAAACTGAAGCCACAGACACGAAAGACGAGGTTCAGTGTTGTCCAGCACTGATCACTGGTGATGGTAGTGTTGTAGTTCTCAAGATCTTTGAGACCAGTCTCGAGACCACTTCTAAAGGGTCTCTGCCTGGTCTCTTAATCAAAGGCAATTTTTCCTCTGTCTCGTCTCGGACTCTGACAGGGCAGACTCAGGACCGATCGAGGCCACGCCAGTACTACTTTGATCAGTGAGAAACACAAAATGCAGATTTGTTTCATTGGACGTAGATAGCAGAATTTGTTTTTGTTGTAAATCTAAATTGTGAATTTTGTTTGACTTCTTGGTCTTGACTCGGTCTCAACCTCCAAAAGACTTGGACTTTTCTGGTCTCAATACTCTCTAGCCTCAATAATATCTTGGTGTCTTGACTACAATGCTAGGTGATTGTTTACAAGCTCGCATTTGAACTTTTGTTTTCCTGACCTTTATAGCATGTCCATTGTGTTGGCTCTTTGGGTCAGCCTGAGAACGCCATTAACAGTTCTGCCTTATCGAGATATCCATCAACTACATGTCTCGCTCCGCTCTGCTGTGCTATACACCACATGGACTTTGGAAAGGAGTCCAGGTGCATTGCCTCGGGAAGCAGGCTAGACCAGTGTGTCCAGGCAACTAAATTCGAGCTTATTACCTTTGAAGAGGCTCTCGATGGAATCCCGCTTCATATGTTTCAGCTGGGAACGCAAAGCAATTTGCTGAGGCAGTATGCAAATGCCTTTGAAATATAAAATGTAACATCTGGTGGGGCTAAGATTTTTAAATGCGGCAGCTTGGTCTCAGCGATTATCACAGAAACCTGTCGGAACTATCATTGAATGCTTTGCATTCTAAGCTAAAGAACAGTGAGAGCTGCTTTCACTGCTGCAGAATATCAAGAAACCGCACTGGGCGGAGTGATTGATGTCTCCACTAAATTTAACATTACTCCCAAAACGTTGTGACGAGCCTCAATGTGATGTAATGGGAACTGTACTTTGTGGGTGTCAACAGTTTTTCCCCGTGCACGTTGTCAGGGCAGAGAGGGATGCTTGTCATGAGTATAACAGCCTCATTGTGCAATGCTGCAGCGGGTGGATCTGTCTGACCGCCACTAGGCACAGCAGTTTTCATTATGGCCGCCGGCTGCATGACTTAGCAACGGCTTACGTACTGTACCGTGACTTTGCCCGTTTCTGCCCCCTCTTTTGATTTAGACCTTGTGTGCTGTGGAATCCTCGCCGCTTGCCCGTTGAAATTGCTTTGGATCCATTCCCGACAAACAAAAGCAATGAATGCTCCCTTCCCGTGCACGGGCTGACCTGCTTCAGAGCAGCTGTCTGGGAAGCGAACAGCATATTATTGACACTGGAAGCCTACGGGCAAGACGAAGTGCGTTAGTACCAAATGTCTGAGAGAGACAGAGTAGGAGTTTGGAGGGTTGAGGCAGACCCTGCAGGGACAATGATTTGGTAACGAAATCCATTCGCTCTTCTCCTTCTGCACAATCGTAGTCGAAAGTAAACCTGTCCAGATAATAGACTTCTGGCTCCACTCATGAGTATTGGAGGCAGGCCGAGCATCTTAAGTGCTCAAAAAAAAATGATGAAGGGGACGACTCAGCAAAGCCCGGGAAGTATTACTGATCTTCGGTCACGTGGTAACTAATGGGACTTCACCTTCATTCATTATCCCCCACCCACCTCCAAACAGTAAATCGTCTAAATGGGCGCTGCAATCATTTCATAGACATCTGTGTGCATCATGCGTGAGTCTGTTTATTGAACCTCTGATTAACATTCCACACAGTCATTAAGGTCTCAATGTACATTGGGCGCAGGACCGGGAGACACTTCCCCTCCCTGCGGCCAAACATAGCCGCCGTGCCCCGTGCAGATGCATCATTCAGGTAGCCACACCTCCGCCAGCACAATGGGAACATGTGTCTGGCCAACCAGCTGCTTGTAGTAACAAGGGTAGTTGCCAGTGTAATATTTTGGCTTGATTCTTGGTCACTTAGCCCGATTTTTATAAATGATGGCTGTCCGCAACGCAATGTGCTTTCAATTTGGGGTGCAATTGGAGAATTTGTTCAAATTAGTCTGCCGGGGAGGGACCGTGGACTGTTTGCTTTATTGCACCCACGAAGGTCGGTTTGATACCACATGTGCAGGGAACCGAGCACACGTGGGGATAAAAGCCAGGTTAAGAAAGACTGTAGATGTTATAGCAGTACCAAAACACAAAATGGCAGCGTAAGAGAATCACTTCAAGATTTTTTTGGGGGAAAGTGCATGGAAACAGCCCAAGCGGGTCGTGAGTGAGCACCATTAGAAAACAGCAACAGTTCTGTTTCTCCACTGTCGCTGTTTCTTTTGTATCTGGATAGATTACGGTGGGAGTCAAGTCAAAATGGGAAAGTGGAAGAAAAAAAAACGAGCGATAAGTCTGGGCTTCTGCACCGCACTGTTGCTGAGTGGGGGACATTCTCTAACCCTCAATAGTTTATACAGACCATAAACATCTGGCCTTAAAGGCTGAGTAGGGAAAATGTTTCTCTCTCTCTCTTTCTTTCTACCCTCGCAACATTTTTATTGAGCTCCTTGCGCATTAGTCCCTTCTATTGGCAGGTTATCATTGGTGTGCAGGGGCTGGCTGGCCTGGCTCTGAGCCCTGTACTGTTAGCCGTCTGCTGCTAGCAGCCAAACAAAGTTAGTATGCAGCTGCTCACTTTAACGTGGGACTTCAGACACTCAGCGCTACAAGAATTTATATCGCTTTCAAATAAGTGGAGATGCAGATGGCTCCTGCCGTATAGGAATGCTGATATTGGACAATCAGTTGGACAGACATTATGATGGGGGATTGTTTTATAAGTATGCTTCACTACCTTTTTTCTGAACCTATGTCCGTCCATCCTTTCTCCGATAATGTTTATCCCATGCTCGGCCAAGGGAGTGCTAAATTCAATCCCAGATCACTTAATGGGGGACTGCTGTTTCTTGTTATTTGGTCAAGCAACTCTTACCGTCTGTGGTTACAATGACTTCAAATCAATACAGTCAGGATCAAAAACGTTTTGGTGTGCAGGAGACTGCATTTTGCTCAAGAATTAGACGATAATGCAGGGGTGAATTTATTTTGGGGAAATGTTTATGTGGTTCTCAAGCTCTAGATGATTTTTCAACTTACAATTTACTGTACATCCATGCATGTGCTGTGTCTTTAGGCAAACTTTAAAATGTAAACAAAGAACAGGGGCCAATATAATGAGATGCAATACAGGAACTGATTTAAAGTTTAATAGCTGCCAACATAGGCCTATCTGAAAGTTAGATTACACTCTGGAACACATTTTTTGTTGACAGCTGTTTAAAAAAAAAAAAATGGGTGCGGATTCTAAATCTGATCTTGTTTTTCTCTATTTTTGTTTTTGTTTTTCCACCCCGCTATTGGAGACCCATTTTCTTAAAAAAATATTAACTAAATATGTATGTATGTAAATAGAAACACTAAAAGGGAATATTTACAAGCTTGGAAAACTTGAAAAACAAAAACAAAAAAAACAGCATAAAATGAAAAAAATAACTTATAATGGTATGCCCATGGCTACAAAGTTAAGAGACAAGCCAGCCCTAATTCTCTTAATTCATACTATGCTAGCTTTCTGTTTCAATTGTGACTTCACAAACAATTGGCCACGTAGGTGTAGATGATTCTAATTGTAATCATCAGCTTCTTACTACAGTCTTACTACAGCTATTCAGTGGAATTTTGCAATCGCTCAAGCAAGATGTCTGCAAACCACATTAAATGATCATTGGTGTGTGCTTGGCTTGTACTTGTCATATAGTTATGTTGATTGTGGTTCATCTTTTGTCTTTTTCATAGCTCATTTTTTTAGGTTTTCATATTACCAGTGACTATCTTACAATTGTATGAGAGTTAGTATTGTTAGAATGACCTGTAAGGTTAGAAAATATTTTAAAAGGATGACAAAAGTTTTGGACTCTTAACTAGAACAAATAGGAGCTCGAACCATCAAAACAACTACATTATAGTATCGTATGATGTTCTTTTGACAGTAGCCTTATTGTCTCTTTAAATAGCTCCGTATTCTTAAGTGAGTTACTTAGAACCTTGGTTTGTTGACAAAGTCTATGCCGCATGTTTAGGTGATGATATCCTGTGGTTCCACAGAATAAACAACCTTGGTTGACGGAGGTCCATCGAGATGCTTGAAACCGAACTCTGGTAGTGTTTGGCCCTGCCTTGCTGGAGGACCTTCGTTTTTGTAACACAAGTTACATTACGTAATCTGGAACAAGAAAGACCGAGTTTTTTTCTCGCGGGCCACTGTGCTGTCCGATTAGCAAGATGTGTTTGTTTTCAAAGGGAGGAAGAGGCCGTCCAAATAAATATGCAGCATAGTCAAAATTCCCTGTCATTTGCCTCTCTCGCTCGCTCACTCTCACCCCTCCTTGCGCTCCCTCTGCAACGTTACAGCAATCCTGGCTTTCTCTGCGGGATGGTTTGAGGTTTTCTTAGCAATGCTGCCTGTTTGCCTGTCTGGGTCAGCCCACATATGTGGCGCACAGTAGGAAAAGGGTTAAACAGCCCTTTTCCTTCTCCCCTCAGTCGCCCCCGTTTTGCGTTCATCTTTTCCCTTCTACGTGTTCTGCCTTCTTCCAAACACACTTGCTTTGGTGGCTCGCTCGACTCTTGCGTGCCTGCACTCAGCATGAGGAATTATTTTTGTATGAGGAGCTGCGTTTGATTGCTGTGCAGGGACCCGACCTCATACAATGGTTCCCCTGTTCTGAGGCCCCAGGTCTCTAAACGAGACCCAGAGCCTTGGGGGTGCTGTGGAATAGGTAGAACCAGGAGGGGTGGGGTGTTGGGAGGCTAGCGTACATTTGTGGAGCACCCCTCGCCCCCTTTAGCGCTACCCCCTAAAATAACAGAGCCCTAGCTGGATACTCCATCCCCCTCAACACTAACAGGCACAGAGGACCTGAATCAAATCATACACAAACTTTTCTCCACCGTTATTCATTTTGTCCAATTCAGAAAAAATATATAACTTTCCTCCCAACTCAGCAGCTGTCTGTGTGCTAAATTGTAACACGCTCCACGTAGTAGCAGCTCTTGTGTTTTCTCTGTGCATTTTTTGGGTCTGTTTTTCCACTCGCTGATTTATGCCTGGGGCAGCTAAAATTAAGAGAGCATTTTGGTGCCGCCCAGGGTGCCTGTGTAAGTGCAGGAATGCAGCGCCGGGTTCTGCTACATAAGGTGAAATGACTAGGCAGCCTTTATTATTCAGGGCTAGACTTTGCAATTAAAATGTTGACTGACTTCGAGAGTTGTTCGACTGTGTTGCATGTTGCTGCATTTTGTTCATTCAGTGCGTCGGTCCTACAATATACAATTGCCATTGATTAGTTCATTATGTCCAAAATGGGACCTCAGTCAAAATATTATGAGCAGCCAATCCCGGGGCGAGTGCTAATGGACTTTCTACTGCCACCTGCTGGTTGTTTTTATGCTGAACTCCAGTCAGTAAGCTTGATTAGGGCAAGGTAGGGGAATATGTCTAATGATGTTATTTATTTATTTGTAATATGTTGCAACACTCAAACAAATGTTTAATATTACTACCGTTGTTCTGTGTATTTGTGGGTTTCTGTAGCAGTTTCTCTGAGTTTTTAATTTACTTTTAGAATTTCATGATGGAGTAAATCAAATTGCTGCCCGTCGTGGCTGTCCATCCTTGCTTTAAAGAGGAAGGCAACCACAAAAAAAACAACTTTTTACAATCATATGTTCTATACTATGGAAGCATGAATTGGAATATTTTTGACTGACAAATTTGTTGTCGTACATGCAAATATGTCAGTTTGTAGGCTAAATGCTATTTTTTTTTTTTCCCCATAATACCACGAGGTATTGACTTTTTAAAAGAGTTTTTAAATAGTTTTTTTTTTAGTTTAAAAAAAAAGCTATTTTCTTAGCTTTGGCCTACATAATACCAATACATTCGAAAAGTGACCATTGCTTATGTTTAATTATTTTGATTTATTATGTTTGCAGTGCATAATTGCCGCTCAGCATGTTTTCCCATAATGCGCAGGTCAATATCACATGGCATTGTGGGAAAAAATGTAAAGTTTTTAGCATTTAGCTACAAGTATGTTCAAACGTATTTGCAAGTATGTTCGAATGTACTTGCAAACACGTTTTAAAAAATGTTTACTCCAGTTCCATGCTTCCATACAATTCAGCCCCATTTGTCTAAACATGGCATTCTGATTAATATTGCGTGTGTGTAATATGAGTTAAGCAGCACAATCCACCCATTTTTATCCATTGCTCGGGGCTCAAATAATGACCAATTACGGCTCAGCTTGCGGACATCACATGACCAAACTCAGAAAACAGGTGAGACGTGCAACTGTGATGTCTGACATTTTCAGTCTACAGCAAGTGGCAAAATGGCCGTCCCCTGAGATTGGAAAAAAACTGGTGGTTTTTGCTCCTTAGTTTATTTTCCACAAACACAATATTACTCAGAAAGCCGTGTTTACATTAGGAAGAATTTGTTTGACTTCCCATTTAAGGCATATTCATATAACATTCTCTTTACACTGTAATTGTACATTCAGTTTTAATCAATTTTCAGGCTTTTTCAGCTTTTAACGAGATTCATACGTGATCTCCTTGCAGGTAGCTCGTCATTATCCTACAATACACCATCACACACAGACCCATCTCCTCGTCTGGCTGTCAAAGAAGGTAGGAGCACTTATTATTGTTTCTGTTTGCAGTCCATGTTTCTATTCATAAATGGGAAAGGGGTATGAGCTACAAAGAGATGGAAGAGGAAAAGGAGGAGAAAAGGGGAAGTAGAAGTCAGCAAATTGCTAGTGGGAGTCCAAGGCACTTTCCCCGCTCGCTTTTGAACAAGCTCAGGCGGCAGGTGTAGCTTTTGTGTGTCAAAATGAGACAAGCCATCTTGGAGAGAATGGGAGCATATTAACAAGGAGCTAAAAAGTGGCGTGCTGATGATGAGTTGCATCCGCAGCAGGCAGGGCGAAGACAGACGGTGAATGCGGTGATTGTGGAAAGGGGGCGAGAGGCATGAGGTGGATATGCATCAGTGACAGGTGCTGAGGCAACAATGTGTACGATCCAGGAGGATGATTGGCTACTCAGAGCAGATTGTATTGGGCACATGTGATGGTTGAAAAGAGGGCAGTCAAAAGACTTTTTGTATCTTGTTGGAAACATTAAGCACAGTAGATATATATATACAAAAAAGAGTCTGTTTAAATGCTAGGTTTTTGAAACTTTTTTCTACTATTAATGTGGCCTATAATCTGTACAACTCAAATGACTTGAAGTACAAATAAAGAACTATTAAACGTTAAGTCGGCTGTGATTGGTTACCTGAGCCCTCAACACGTGATGCCATTTTCAGTCGACAGCACATGGCAAAACGCCTTTTTAATGGTGTTAATTATAAATGAAAAATAATGACGTTATTAAATTCATGAAAGACAAAATATTACATTTTTACTGCTGAAAATTGCAAAGTTAGCACAAAAAAACCTGCCACTTTCCAGTTAAAAGAGGGTGTGTACAAAAAATATGAATTGGAGTTGTACAGGTCACATTTAATGGTGGAACATATTAAAATAAAAAATATTCCATCATGTTATCTTTTTTTTTATACGTCACAAAAACCAAAGGTGCGTAGACTTTGTGTATACAGCATCAATTTTTACTGATCTTGAAAATTAACTTAACTTAACTGTGCAGACACTAACAGCAACTTGTTTTATTACAAAAAACAAAACAAAGAAAAAAAGACCCTCTTTTCGGGTGGGAATGCAGCCAACTCCCGATTAATTGAAGCGGCTCCCCTCATTCCCTTTCAATTCAGCACAGAGAGAGAAAGCCGTGCAATGTTCATGTCATGCACAGTAGGTGCGGGAGCTTGGCTAACGCAAAGTACATTTTAGAAGGAACTGCTAGAAGATCCCTGGATGGGCACGTGGAGAACACCTTCTACCCCTGATCGTGCATCCATCCAGGCAATTTGGCCCAAAAATTTGAGTCATTTTAAAAAATAATCCAAATTTTAGTTCAACCAGCTATTCATTTTTTGACTGAGACATTTCCAACAAAATCATAGCAAAAAATCCCAACTAAGCCTTCCAGGACAACGCCCAGAGTGGCTTCCTGCGGATACCTTTTCACTCGACAAACATTACTGTGCTGACATAACGCAAACATGGCCGAATCTCCCATTGCAAAAAGAACACTACACATCCTTTACGTCGACCATATGGTGTCACCGCCAGAGGAGCGAGAGCGCACTGCAATAACAATGATAACCCGACAGGCAGGATGAGAGGCCCATCCAGGCAGGAAAAGAGGAAACTCTGCGTCTGATAAGTGTTCAAGAATGCCCTCGGGCTCGTTATCTGGCCCGGGCGGCGAGCGCTAGCGGGCCGATGTCGCCAAGGTTCTATACAGTGCGAGTCGCCTTTGGGAAGGCAAGATAAGATTCTGCTGGGTCACCCCTCGACCCCGGCCTTCCTGCTTCTCAGCACCAGGTATTTGCACTGGCACGGATAACGGGTCACTCCCTTCAAGAGCATTTCCCTTTCACAAGAGGTGACTTCTATTATGGGATGCCTGACTGTGAATATACACGTGAGCCATTCTTTAGCCAGACTCCTCCCAGCTAAGAAAAAGAGGATACAATCACGTGATATCCGCAATATCGACCTTATTGAACTTGAATAATATAATTAGCGAATGACTGCAAGTGCCTGCTCTAGCTTGGTGTTTTTTTACCTTTTCTTGTGTATGGCACACTTTCAAATATCGATCATATCCCATCCTTGATAAAAGATCATAAAAAATTGCAAATGATAAGGGGAACACGCCCTCTTCCTGTTATGTTTGGGGCAATTTTAGATTTGCTGATTTAAAATAAGATTGAAAATGTTCAGCTTCGGCACACTGGTTGACAAGCAATTTTTCATAAAGAAATGAGTGACTATTTATCTATGATATAAAATTTAGGGATGTTCGATAAAAAAATGTTTTTAGACTGATACCAGTATGAGTACTCAACAATACTGATCCCACCGGTATTTTTCAGGGATAGATCCATAATCGGCCTGGCATTTTGACAAATATCGGCCTTTTTTCAAAATTTAACGCCGGTTAAAAGTTAAAGCTAAAACCATTTTAATCTCAGGAAACTTTTTATTTAAAATTTCAGTAAACTTTATAAGAGATGCTGCTGACCCTGGAAACCTTCTGAACCTTTTGCTTCTGTTCGACATTAAAATAAAGAAATATGAAAGTTTAAGATTTTTTTTTTTTTTTTTTAGGAAAACACAGCAATGGTATTTACTTCTTTAAGTGTCCATTTAACTTTTTAAGACATACTGATAATAACCCTGAAATGAGACATTTAAAAGGAAGTAGATTGTCTAAGATTAAAAGGGAAAAAAATAATTCAACATTTTGAAAAGTCTGAAAATTTGTTCAATAAGCTTGAGTGTTTTAAGACATTGCAACAAAGTCAAGATTGATTCATATTTTAATTTTTTAAATTTTGAAGGCAAGATTTTTTTCAGCATTTTTACTGAAAATGAATATCAACTTCAAATATTGGTTATCGGCCTCCTTGACAACTAATAATCTGCATGGCTATCGGCCCTGAAAAAAACATATCAGTCTATTTCTAGTATTTTGATATGCATAATATTTCCCTAAAAATCAATGACAGATAATTGTAAACCAAGACGCATATACTGTATCCCAATATAGCATTTTGCTTCAAATTTGATGAAATTCACAGCAATTTTCAATAATCTTTTTTTTCCATTTGATCATAAAATACATCTTTTGTTTAGGACACACAATAAAATAAATTTAAATGACACATTAGATCAGAGGTGGGCAATCTCGGTCCTCGAGGGCCGGAGTCCTGCAGGTTTTGGAGGTTTCCCTCTTCCAAAAATTGTATTTACAGTAGAACTGTTTTAGGTAAAATTGTTAACAGTCATGCAAGTGTACAAATGAGGCAAATATTCAACATTAAAAAACAAATAAACAAAATAATAAATTGGGCTTATTATATTTATTGACAGTGACATCATGTGTCTCATTTTAATACTCACACAACAAGTACAAGAACTTCACCACAAAATAGTTCACAACACTATGAATTGGAGAATTGAGAATGGAAGTACCCGAGGGCCGACGATCACAATTGCAAATTTGCCAAATTCTTAACAAAGATTTCAAGGTAAAATATAACAATGTTGATTTCAATGTTCACATTTACTCATCATATTTAAAGATAAAATGTTTTATTTTGAAGGATAATAAAGGCCTTCATTTTTAGGGATGTGTGATTTGATTTGGAACCATGTCAAAGGTCATATTTGGGAGCAAAATGCAGCGTTTTTAGCACAGCAGTGACACCCAGCGAGTCTTTTTGTTTTGTATTTTTGTTCGAATTTTTTTTTTTTTTACAAAACTCAATCACAGCATATTGCTTCGATATGTCGTAAAAATGTGAGACAGAGAAAGTTTGCTCCAGGATAAGCCTTTATCAGACAGTTTCACAGATCAGCGCTGCCAGATGTTCATGCTCATATTGCCATTCGAGAGGAGCCAAATACTTTGCAGACTCTTTGGGGTTGAGTAAGCACGAGCATCCCGCTGGAGACAACCCTTAATCTGGCCCAGACACTGCGGTGTAAAACGCAATGTTATGAATAAAAGGCAGCGTATGAAACACGGAATGCAGCAGCAATGAAAGGGTGTGAGTGTCTGTCTGTGCGTCAGCGTGTGTGTTTAAAAATCTGTCTGCTTGCGGATTGGCATGCGTGTGCACGTGTGGCTTGCTGCATGTCTCCTTGTAGCATGTCACATTGCTTTAGACCCGCCTTTACTCAACTGAGTGTCACTATGCAAAATAGGTCGTTCGAAACCTGGTCACTCATTCAGAAGGTTAAATACAAAAAAAAAAGACACTTTTTTTTTTAATCCGGCACACATTTTCTTTTCGTTTATCTAGTATTAATATACACATAAAGTACACATATATTAACTCATTCACTGCCATTGACAGCTATAGACGTCAACTATTTCTATTAGTTTAACATTTTTTTCCAATTTTTGTTAACAGGAGTATGAAAACCTAGATTTTTTTGTACATTTAGAACAGATATAAAATTTGTGATTAATTGTGAGTTAACTAGTGAAGTCATGCGATTAATTACGATTACAAATTTTACATGCCTGATGCCCCTAATTTTTTTATAATATTTTCTATAATAAAAAAAAAAGCATTACATATATTTATTTAAAGAAAAAATATTTTTATTTTTAAGAAAGGATTATTAAAAATTAGGGGCGTCAGGCGATTAAAAATTGTAATCGTGATTAATCGCATGACTTCACTTGTTAACTCACGATTCATCACAAATTTTATATCTGTTCTAATACAATTTTAAAAAATCGAGGTTTTCATACTCTTGTTAACAAAAGTGGAAAAAAAATGTTCAACGAATGTTAAAATGAATTTTTGACGTCTATAGCCGTCAATGGCAGTGAATGAGTTAATATACAGTATGTGATACAATCACAAGAATTTTTTATTTTTTTTGTTGATTCAGTCTAACTGTAAAAATCTGTTGTTTTTGTTTTTGGGTCATTTTGTGTTAGCTTCTGTATGCAATGTTGGGATTTATGACTTGGAACATATTCATATGGTCCAGTTCATGTCAGCACACGAGGAAAGACAATGGTTGGTAATTGTGGGTGAGCAGCTTCCTCAAATAGTGGCCTGCGAAAAGCTGCTCAACGTTTCAGCCCTAACCCAGAAAGAATGAAGTGGAACCTCCAAAGTGAAATGCTTTAAAAGTTTGTGACATAAAAAATAAATAAAAAATCCCGTTTGACGTCAGCTCAGTAAACATGTTTTTTGTTTGTTTTGTTTTTTACAATTCATTAAATATCTCACCCATTATACATTACATATGACTAAATTTGTTCTATCAGTTCCTATCAAACTAGATGACAGTAAGTCTCTACTGAAACGCTCATGTTAACTTTATTGTACAGTAGTTAACTTATTTTTACTATGACAAGAATTTCACTCTACCGCTAATCTCCACAAGGGTCACGGCGGGCATACTGGAATTGAAGTATATTATACAAAAAAAATAGTAATAACAATAAATGAATAAAGAAAGAAAGAAAGAAAGAATATGTACATGTGTATGTGCCAGCATGCACTAGTTAGCCCAAGGACAACATGAGTAGACCACAGGTCTCTTCTAAAAATAGATCTCCAATGATTGGACACTGTGACTTACTAAGAATAATTAGGTAAAGAATGTTTAAAATTTTTTTTAACTTAACATAGTACAAGTTTCTTAAAGGGATACTTGACTCATTGAGCCATTTTCAGCAATAAAAAGTTAATATTTTATCCAGAATGAATTTGATAACTTCAGTATTTTTCATGTACAATTAATACCTTTAAAAACTAATTATTTACTTGCTGTTGACTGAAGATGACATCACCTCTGCTGAGGAAGTAGGTAACGACCAATCATGGCTCAGTTTGCTGACCAAACCCAGAAAGCAGGTGAGCCATGATTGGTCGTTACCTACTTCCTCAGCACAGATGATGTCTTCTTCAATCGAAAGAAATGGAAACATTTGTTTTTAAAGGTATTAATTTGTATAACAAAAAATACATAATGCAGTTATTAAATTCATTCTGGGCACAATATTAACTTTGTTACTGCTGAAAATGGCTCAATGAGTCAAACTATCGCTTTAATGTACCAAATATTTTATATTTTGTTTAAAAATAAAATAGATTATGTTCCAAAAAATGCTGTTTTTATTTACTCAACAACAACAACAACAAAAAAGGCATTTTAGAGATGTAACTTTGATATCGTAATACGGTGATATTTTTGCTCACGGTTATCATACCGCCAGAATCTAATATCTGCTCACACCTAGCTGTGGTTCTCCCTGAGTTTGGTAAATCAATGTGTTGTTTAATGTGGTGTTGAATTTGAAATTACTTTGTTTATTTTTCAAATGCTATAAATTAAAAACAACAACAATACCGAATATGCAGTGGTATCCTCACTTTATATGTCAAAAGGATTTTGTGGCTCACCTGCTTCTTTTTTTTTTTTTTTTTTTTTTCAGCTGTGTTAGATGAAAAAATATGATCTGTGTTGAGTATTTTTCATTGCCCGTCTCGGTGTTCCATAAAGATGGCTTTAAAAGCAACCAAGATGTGACTTTGCTTGTTGTGCCAGGCTTTCTCTCCCTAAAGTGACTCTCATCCTTCTCTCATCACGTCTTTCCACCTTTCTCGCCCTCTCTGCACGTGTCTAGCACTCGGGCCTTGTTTTGACTAACCGGTCGCGCAGTCAAAAGTCTCCCAGGAGCGTGCACCACACCCCAGACAAGAGTGGAAACTGGCTGGAGTCACAGTCAGAGCGAAGCCTGGAAAAATGAGGGAGGTGGGAGCTGGCGGGGGAGGCGATTTCGGGTTGCGCTTTTGGTTCGACGTCTGCGTGGCTGGCTCGCTCGGCGTTGCCCCCAGACCTTTTGACAGTTTTTTTTTTTGGTATGTTTTACATCTGCTGCTTCTCCTTCTGTGCTTTCGCTCCCCTCTCGCAACTTCTGGCTGCGGTGAACTCCACAAAAACATGAGTTACAAAAGTGGATTGCGGTGTCACACATTTTGTGGTGTCTCCACTTCTTTTTTTCTTTTTTTTTGTCGCGCTGTTATTTTGGTGAAGCCGACAACTTCAAATTGATATCAGTTTATGAACAAACATTTGTACAGTTCGGCCTTTGCTCACCAGGAAGTCCATTGCTATTGTTTTCCTTCAAAATTCCAAACATTTTGTCCTCTTTTCCAAAATTTGCTTCCCACTGATGATTTATTTCTTCCCGTCTCAATTCTAGCCACCATCTTCTTTGCATGTACAGTAGATGGAGCAGACCTTGCTGGGTTCCTCTCAAGGTGCTGTCGATGTGTTTTGGTGGGATGTCAGTGCTGGTGGTTAGAGTGAAGAGGTGGGGGTCAGAAAGGGCCAGTAAAACAAAGAGAGGTTGTCTACAGGCGAGGTAGGCAGGAAACACAAGTCTCCCAGGACTGGCTGCTCCTCAGCCTGCACCAGATTGAACCTGACAGCCCCTTCAGACACGGCAGCCTGTTTGTTCTTTGTCCCCTTTTGCTCTTTTTTCTTCTCTCTTTTCATCACTCTAATGACTTTTTGCAAGTTAATATCCATCGCCTTCATGCTTATAGCGGCGCTCGCAATTGCCATTTTACTACACTTTGAACATCTTGCCCCGGAATGGGCCCTTTGGGGAAATGTTTTAGGGTTTTAAATGTTTAATAGGTGGAAAATAATTGATGAGATGAAAAGATTACTCTGCCGCATACATTTTCCCATTTAGATTACTTTTTGAAATAATATATGACATTAATAATCCATTTAAAAGAAGTTTTTGAACTTGTGAATGAGCCTTTTTTTTTCCAGAGTTGAGCTATATTTCAAAGATAAATTAAAGTTGCATATTCTTTATTAGTATTATTTAGTATATTTAGTAGATTATTTTAGATGGGAGAGCATGTTTGTTTAGCTGTCAACATGTCTTTGTCCACAAGAGGGCAATATGGTACAATGGATAAGGGCGCTGATGATGATGAAAATGAGAACGATGATATTTCTGGTGCATGTTATATGATTTGTTAAAATTATTTATTTATTATTTACTGTATTTTGTATTTATTTATTTTCATGTTTTATGATTTTATATACTATATATATATATATATATATATATATATATATATATATATATATATATATATATATATATATATATATATATATATATATATATATATATATATATATATATATATATATATATATATATATATAATTTCAATAATAGATATTTTATTCCACAAGAGCCTCTATTAACAGCATATATCCGCATTAATGTAGCTACATAAAAAAAAATCCAAATTTGCCTTGTCATCTTGAGAGCTTTTTTAAAGATTCCGCTTCTACTAATGGGAAAAGGGATTGCCTCTTAACCTTGAAAACAGTGTTTGGATCCCAGTCGCGACCTCTGTCATCACTCTTACACCTCTCCTGCCTTCTGGGAGAAACACAACTGATTTGAATTGGAAATAAAATAAAAAAAAGAAGAAGAAAAAATAGTGTGGCTGCCAAACACTTTAGGATTCTGTGTGTTCTGGCAACTGTTTGAGCTGTGAGTATAATACAAGCATCAAAGGTGCTGGCCAGGTGCACTATGAGTAGAGCAGGGTGTCTTTGAGACTCAGCCAGGGGATCATCACATCCTCTGTTTTACCTGTTTGTGTCAGAGTGACTGATTGTTACTGCAGGCTCTCCAGATACACAAGCGAATCCACGCAAAAGTGAGCCAGGGTTGGCCGTTTGTCAAAATTTCATGACGGGAGGGAGTGAACGTGGAACTGTGAACTTTGGCCGTTAATTTGTCTTTTATTTGTGGCGAGGGGTGTCGCAAGGTGCCCGGTAAACTGTAATCGTTGTCCAACAGTGTGCCACACTCGTCCCTATGTGTGCCAAACACAACAAAACTGCTATGGCCAGATATCCTGTCAAGAGCCACTTCAGCCGCGTTCTCAACGATTGATTAATGTGCTGTTGGTACTGGATAAATAATCTGGTACACGGCGATGATAAATTGTCACCACATACAAGGGGGGATAATACATTGTGAATGTTGACAATGGAATCACAATTTGACCACAGCATCGATTCTCAAAGTGTGGTACAGGTCAGGTATGACTAAAAATTAAATTTAATTTGGAGTTTAATATTAGTGGAGTTTTTATCATGTCCTTGACGTCTAAGAAGAATTGATGTTCCATAATTAATCAATAGAGGAGGGAAGTGAAATTTTTTGTTCTATGGTTCATTACAATTTTCTTCTTTGGCATGTCATCTTTGGCACCTTTGCAAAGGCGTAGGCACAAACAAAAAGCTGAAATATACAGAAAAAAAACACAGACAGGGAGGCAAAGAAGCAAATTGCATAGAAAAAGACTTTTTCGTTATTGATATGTTTTAGACATAGCCTTAACGTTGCTCTCTAACTTTTATTTTATTTTTTATTTCATTTTTTTACTAGATCCTTCGTATGATGCTGTACGGCGAACGGGATGGTCAAACAACATGCACAGTGCCAAAGGTGAGGACTAAAAGCGCTTTACTATTCAGGTTCATGGATGTTAGCCAGTCTGGCACCGTCTCCAAGACATGAAGTCAAAGTGTCACCTGGTTACCTTGATTCCATTTTTTTTCTCCATCTGCAGGCTCACCAGTGGTTGCTCAGAATGTGACCAAGACTGCCGAGCAGCCCAGAGCTCAACCAGGTATCAGCTCTTAAGTTAACCTTCTTTTTTTGGGGCGATCACTGCAGCAAACCCTGTAAATTGGTAGAATGATTTTAAAGTGAGCTAAAACTAAAGACAGTACAATATGTGCAAAAATCATCACATAATGTACCAAAACTTAGAAAATGCTCACTAACACATGACTTCATATTCAACAGGGATGAGCTGCCATTTCAACAAAATAAATAAATAAAGGAATGGGTTGTTATCTTTCACTCATGTACATGAAAATAGACAATTGATGAGACCATCTGAACTCTGTTGCTAACTAAAACAGTAGCACCTATCGAGGCACATAAAACATGCAGACTTAAAGCATGCAAGCACTCAAAAAATAGTTAAGTAAAAAAAACTTGAGTCAAAAAGGGACCAACTCAACTTTTTGGGTTACTCAGTTGACACAAACAGTTGGGTCAAATGAATAACCCACAAAACAACCCAAAAAATTGGTTTGCTTTGTGAGTTATTACTTTAATTGTACCCAACAGTTAATTGTTGACCCAGTTCAATTAGGTTATTAAAATGATCCACAAAGTTGGGTCAAATGAATAACCCACCAACAACCCAACCAATTGGGTTGACAACCCAACATTTTGGATCAAATAACTAAAAAAGTTGAGTCGGTTCATTTTTCGACCAAATTCAATTGGATTAGTCAATTAACCGAAAATGCTGTGTCAAATGAATAAGCCACAAAACAACACCAAAAATTAGATTGCTTTGAGGGTTATTAATTTAAAAATAACCCCGACTGTCATGACAAGTTTGCTCTATATTACTTATTTGGTTCTTACTAACATAACTATGAGATTCAGTTTAATACATTTTGTAGAAACTTTATTTGGACACCGCCATTTTTATTTACATCGCAACGCGGCTGGCTCTCTGCCTAGCAATAGGAACGCCAATAAAGAAAGCAAGTAAGCCTTGCAGCGTTCCTAAAGAAACAACATGCGATCGGGAGAGTCACCCTCCCGCACGCCGTGCTCTTGTCATTCACCAAACACATTCAAGGGTTTTGATCGTCCCTTTAGGAACGCAACGGAGGCTTGCCTTGCATTCGTTATAGCGTTTCACATTGCTCGGCAGAGAGCCTGCTGCCATTCTACGTCGCTTTGCACTGAATGCGTTGAGACGTAAATAACAATGGCGGTGTACGTCCAAATAAAGTTTCTACAAAATGTATTAAAGTGGAAAGGATTTTTGAAAAATGAATCTCATAGTTATGATAGTAACAACGAAATAAATAATATAGAGCAAACATGACATTACATTCGGGGTTCCTTTTAATTGTACCCAACTTTTTGGTTTAAATAATTCAAAAAGTTGGGTCGGTTAATTTTTGACCCAGTTCAATTGGGATATTCAATTGATCCACAACGTTGGGTCAAATGAATAACCCACAAAACAACCCATACAAATTGGGTTGCCAACCCAACGTTTTGGATTAAATAACTAAAAAAGCTGGGTCATTCATTTTTTACCCAATTTGGGTTATTTTTGACCCAGTTGTTTTTAGAGTACTAATAATAGTCTTTCACTACTCCAGTTACCGCTGTTCTGTGCCAATTAGTGCAGGTCACAGTCATTTTCATGAGCATAACGTGTGTGCGTTTGTTCACAGATCCTTACCAGATACTTGGTCCCACCAGCAGTCGCCTAGCCAATCCTGGTAAGTATGCTAATTAACATATCAGTAAAATATTTTAGTGCATCTTTCACTCAAGTTCTTCTGCCCGTCAGGTTCAGGCCAGATCCAACTTTGGCAGTTCCTTTTGGAGCTCCTGTCGGACAGCGCCAACGCCGGCTGCATCACCTGGGAGGGCACCAACGGCGAGTTCAAGATGACGGACCCGGACGAGGTGGCGCGGCGCTGGGGCGAGCGCAAGAGCAAACCAAACATGAACTACGACAAACTGAGCCGAGCGCTGCGCTACTACTACGACAAAAACATCATGACCAAAGTGCACGGCAAGCGCTACGCCTACAAGTTTGACTTCCACGGCATCGCCCAGGCGCTGCAGCCGCATCCCACCGAGTCGTCCATGTACAAGTACCCCTCGGACCTAGCCTACGTGCCTTCTTATCACAGCCACCAGCAAAAGGTCAACTTCGTATCCCCTCACCCTCCGTCTATGCCAGTTACCTCCTCCAACTTCTTCGGACCAACTGCTCCATACTGGAGCTCGCCCACTGCCGGCATCTACCCCAACCCCAACGTCCCCCGCCACCCGAACACCCACGTGCCTTCCCATCTGGGTAGCTACTATTAAACACCGCTATCTAACCACCCACTAGCCACGCCCGCCATTGCTGACCTGCACTCCCAATGACGCTGTATCCTAATGAAGGCAATGAAGAGGCAAATCCAAAGAGATTATTTTATATTTGTTAAGAATTTCTAAACAACTGGATGCTACGGTCTAAAATGGAATACTACTTAACCTTTAGAAGACTTGATGTTTTGGACATGTGCCTTTATCTTCCACATCTTCCTGAAAGCTGCACCCAGTTCTTCTCCAAAACCAAACCAAAGTCTGAGGACAGAAGAGCAATCTTGTCTGCCTCCTCAGCCCAGACATGGCCCTTTATTTACGGGTCTCAATCTGCATCCTCCTGAGTACATTATAGCCATTATGCTTGAAAGCATCTGCTCTTTCCACCATCTACAACCTTGCCGGGGTTTGTTATTCCCACCACATCGAAGCCTTCATCTTTTTTTTCTCTTTCTCCACTGCCTCTGCTCGTCCATCTGTATCATTTTATGTGTGTAGAGAGAGTCTTCTGGAATTTGCTGGAAAAGAAGGAGCCCCCACACACACACACACACACACACACACACACACATACAAGACACGGACCTTTCTCGGCACTGAATGAAAGTTGGCAACTGGAATATGCCATTCACAATTTAATTTATCCTCCAAACTGGAAGGCATGAGAGGAGTTCAATAGCGGAGAAGGAAGCGCTGTATGTCTGCTGAACTGTCAGTTGTGCTTTAAATGCTTTGTGCATTGCGTGTGGAGTTGATGACAGGCCACGTGTACAGCTTTGTTGTGCTGAGGAAGCCGAGTCAAGGCCTTAATCGAAGCAATTTTGCAACAAGTCAACCCAGGCCGACACACTCGGCTATTAAAAGTTTACTGCCTCGAAGCCATGTTTTGTCTCTCGACCATGTCAGTATTAATGTGAATGTTGTCCAGTTTGTGTCTTAAAAGAGGATGCAAAATCTTAAATTGTCAGGTGTTTTCATTTGGTGACAGCAAAAGTCAATCATTTTAAGACTTTCTCTTGGTTTCATCATTGTTATAAAGATTGTAAATATAGAATAAGTGTGTTGCAATAAAATGAGTGCATCCAGTTTTTTAATGTGATCAAATGAGCATTAAACCTCAACAGTCCAGTCGCAATTCGACTTCCCTGATGAAAAATCTGACAATTTTTGATTTGTTGAATGACTGCCACTGCGTCTCATCTCCTTTTGGGGCAAGTCAGGATCATGTAGGTCACACTGACAAGTGGCTTTCTCAATTCGTTGTGTCAAGTTGCATATTACCAGGGCTGGATCCTAGTTTGAGAGCAGCATGTATGCTTGAATGTTAGTTTCTCACTGATCTAAAGGCCAGATAAACATGCACATGGACTTCCTCTTCATGTCATCGCATCATATCAGAACATTTTCATCTTCAGGTGCACACGCTGTTATTAGCAAATGCATTCCATGACCAGTAAGGGAAGGGGACACTTGAAAGTTAAATGACGTTGGACTATGTTTATCGGAGAACAAAACCAATTTAAAATATGACGAGATGAAACAAGGAATTCCTCAGATTCGCAAACGCTGTGCGTTTGTCAGACCTATTTTTTATTATTTTATATGCATCAGTCAACTAGGCATTAAAGCAACTTACTGTATAAATTATGCAGAGTTATTTTCATATGTGACACAGTATTAAAAAGAGACAAGAGAATTAATACGAGTTGACCTCGGTCAAAAAATGCAAAACTTTGAAGTCCATTTCTGCTCAGTAGTTTTTTCAGCAGTTAAGCGTTTTTATATTTGTACATTTGGGCAATACATTTTTAGCTTTTTTTTTCTTCTTTTTTTTTGCTTCTTCTTATTGTTATTATTTTGTATGAGATTGTGTAACATCCCAAGTGCCTTTGTGTGCACAAGCTATTTTTAGCCTTCTCCCAAAACACAAGTGACTGCTTGAATCCAATAACAGGGACCTTTTGACTCTGTATGCAACATGTGATTAGGATGGTTCACTTTTGAAGCCAAATAGTCTTAAAATTGGTGGAAATGAAGAACGTGTATGTAAAGTAATGCAAATAGCATTAACATTCACCAGCTTCCCGCTGAATTAAAAAGGGGAACTTGCAATTTGTAATGCACCCTGAACATTCCTTTTATTTTACAAAATCAATCAAAAGGGATCTATACTACTTCTTATAAGTAATGTATTTTAAATATCATATATATATATATAAATATATATAAATAAATATATATATATATATATATACGTGTGTGTATATGTGTGTGTATAATTTCACAATTAACCATGACATTATTATTATTATATTGTTATTATATTATTGTTATTATTATTGTTATTATTGCTGTCATTCCTGCAATGTATGAAGTCATACCTTTTCAAAAAGGGCTTTTGTATAGGAAAATGTGAGAAATAAATGTTTTTACCTCTCAAGTTTGCTCCTGTTACCTATCAATGGCTCCAGTGTGTTTCCATGGCAACTCAACCACTTTTCATTTTGAGAATAATTGGCCTCAAGTTCGTGAGAAATGTTTTCTTTTCTTTCATGAAGCAAGGTGAATATTTAATTAATGATTGGCATTTCATTGTTTTACAAAAACATAAAACCTCATATTGGTAAAGGCCATTTGACTGCACTCTGCGGGCGGGTACAATCGCACAACAGCAAATAAACACTATCATTCACCGTGACTGTTATGCAACTTTGTTGTGAGAAAGAGATGCCAAATAAATGTTGGGAGGATGCGTGTGTGCGTGTTTTGAATTGCAACATGACAACATGACAGCACTACCAACCACGTGCACCCTCATCTCGCGCTCAAACTTTCCCAATTTTACAATCACCCTGGAAAGCATTGAAGCATAAATGCTGTTTATCATATAACTCAAATGACAGTAACCATTAGTTCAGTTGCACATGAAGCCGTTTCTCAATTAACGATAAAAATATCTGAACGTTGAACATAGCCGTTTCACACATATACTGGAATCTGTAGTATTGAGTGTGATATCATAGGAGCCAGGCACACCAAGATGCAAACAGCTACAGTCTGTGGAAATCTCTATTCATCCATATATTCTGAGGTCAGGTTGTGGGGGGCAGCAACCGTTAGCAAGAAAGCCGAGGGCAGGAAACCACACTGCTCCTCCATCTTCTCCAGCCTCCAAGAATAGACCTTACCAGGGAGGCTGAGTAGAGCGATCCCTCCGTAGTTGGAACACACCCTGCAATCCCCGTTCTTAAAAATAGGGCCCACGACCCAGGTCTGCCAATCCAGAGGCACTGTCCCCGATGTGATGTTGCAGAGGCGTGTCCACCAGGACATCACCACAACATCCAGAGCCTTTAGGAACTTCAGGCGGATCTCATCCACCAGGGAGTTTTTCAACCACCACGGTGACTTCAATCCCAGAGATCCCTCCAAAGATCCAAAAAGGTCTGATAAGACTCCTCCTTCAAATGCTGCTACGACAGGCACTGACCACCTTACGGCCACAGTTCCGATCGGCCACCTCAACAGTGGACAGGCTGAATTTCTGCCCGATACGATCTCACAATACGTTTGGGTCTGCAGGTCGGAACGGCATCTTCCCCCACCATCGGAGCCAACTCACCACCAGGTGGCCGTCAGTTGATAGCTCCGCCCCTCTCTTCACCCAAGTGTCCAAAACATGCTGAAAATAACCATCCATCCATCCATTTTCTTAACCGCTCATTCCTCACTAGGGTCGCGGGGGTGCTGGAGCCTATTCCAGCTGGCTTCGGGCAGTAGGCGGGGTACACCCTGAACTGGTTGCCAGCCAATCACAGGGCACACAGAGACGAACAACCATTCACACCTAGGGACAATTTTAGTGTTCAATTAACCTGCCATGCATGTTTTTTGGAATGTGGGAGGAAACCAAAGTACCCGGAGAAAACCCACGCAAGCACGGGGAGAACATGCAAACTCCACCCAGGAAGGCCGAAGCCCGGACTCGATGAAAATAACCATATCCTATAAAAAAATAATTAGATGCATATTGACTGTATATAACAGACAAACATGTGAGGTAATGTTTGTTCCCGTTTTGTTATTGTTTTGTTTTTTGCAACAGGGATTTCCAAATTATTTTAAAACACTGTGGCAGGTAGATACTGACAGCGGTAAATGTGCATTCATGTGTCCAGATACTGAGGAAGTAAGGAGAATAAATTCAGATGAACGCAATGATTGCGCCGTGGGAAATTGTATTATATCTCACTTAATTCATTACAAAAGTAATATTTATTGATTCTAAATATATCTTTATTTATCTACCTGTATCTTTGACAGTGATGTGTAGTATATAGATTTGTCTGATGTGAAATGGGTCCCTTGGCTGGATTAGAGGAGTATTACTCTTTGACTCTTCTGTTTGTCACAACTTCACTTTGTTTAGATCAAAATCCGTAATAGGGGTTGCCGGCTGGCAGTATGATGCGTTGACCTTTTTGATTATGTAAATAAGAGGGGTGTCAGGCGATTAAATGTTTTAATTGTAATTAATTGCATGACTTCAATAGTTAACTCACGATTAATTTAATTAATTTTATATATGTTCTAAATGTCATTGATACAGTAATTTCACAATAAATCAAAAAAATTAGTTAAAATTAAAAAGATGTACTGTACAGTAAAAAAAAAAAAGTGTGATATTGATTTGTGTTGAGGTTATTTTTCTGCCACCAGATGGCACAATTGCGTTGGTGACAGCTCAGTACATTTATTTTCATATTAAGAGCTATCTAATACATACATAACATAAAGTAACTTGTGAAATTCTGCAGATTTTATAAAATAAATAACTTGAACCCAGTCTCCTCAAATATATGCATTATTATTACATTTATTACTGCAAATTTTTGACGTGAACGTATCTGCTGCATTGCGACTGGAATTCCACCCAGTCAAGGCTTTCCAAGTAAGGGGCGGTCATTAATCGCGCGTTAATTTTTTTTTTTAAAGAAACTTTAAATTAACTCAAAATGAACGCACTAATTTTGACACCCCAGTAAATACTCATTTCAAATGGAGAGCAATGAAAGGCAGACATTGAGTGTAAAAATATTTTTATTTCAGTTGTTTCCCCCCTGAGATAAAAAAAAACAAAAACATACAAATATTTGATTGCATTGCACGCAGCCACAATTTAAGTGTTTCAAGAAAACAATGTTCTCCAACTATACCATCACTCCAAAGTTCCACATTAAACCTGTGTGAGTGCCAGTTCCGGAATAGATAAACAAAGGCTAATGTTTCAAGCCCAAGTGTCTTTTTGTGTATGGCAGACAAAACTGGCATGAATTATTAAACAACCGCTACTATTGTTTTCTCATCCATGACCATTGCAAGGCACCCAAAACAAGTTGTTCAAGTAAGATTCATACACAAAATAATACAGTCTTTTGCTATCCTCGGTAAATCTGATGTGCAGGGCCTGAGGTAAATTAGAGCGACTCATCTTCATTCGCAGCCAGAGCTCATTCGAGTACATTTCTCTTGTGGGAGGGAGGACCTACAGGAAATTCATCCTTTTCTCTTCTGGTATTTCAAATAAGCCATTTTCATGACATGGCAACAGGTTCTTGGATGAGACATTGAGAGGTGTGGCTTTACATACATACCATCAATTGTTCACAATCACTTCATTGACTCACAAACGATAAGGAAGTTATCGTCCAAACATATTTTGGGATGCTTAAGGGGTTCATCAGTGAGCGGTAAGTAAAAGTCATCTACCAGAGTGTCTTGTTCACCGCCTCTGTGGTCGGTCTTACATCTTGGTGAAACCCGCAGAGTCATTGATATCAATCACTTCAAAACCCTGGTTATCGAGTCCATCTTTAGAGTGGTGGTGGTGACCTTTGATGTTGTGGAAACAGTAGGCACAGTGTGCGGTGGCCACAGGCACCACCTTGGAAAAGTTGGAGAAATCCACCCTGTATTTACCTTCTTTGCTTCTGGAGATGATTGGCAGGAAATTGTAGCCCCACATGATCTCCTGGGGAATAAAGGAGGTCCGGACTTGACAGGAGGAGCTGGTGGACTCGGCGGTACCGTCCAAGAACACAACCAGCTCAAACTCTTGCTTGTGGAGTGTGTCCACCGCCATCTCGAAGAACGGGCTGCCTTTGGTGATGACGTGACAAAGTGTGAGCGGGCACACAAAGAAAAGGTTGTCCTTTCCAGCGTCCACCATGAAGTCAATGTTCACCTGGTCCATGATGATTGTCTCGCCATCCGCCGTATTGGTGGTTCTCAGCAGCTTGCCGTAGATCTGGCTTCCGATCATGAGGGTCTTGCGAAGGTTGGCCACCCGTATTGACAAGCAGAGCGCGCCATTCTTTGGGCTGATAACAGCCACGTCACTGAACGAGATGGTCTTTGCTCTCTTTTTAGGTGAGGAAATTTTAGATAAGATGATTCCACACATGAAGCAGTTGATGACGGCGCCAAGGAGAGACTGGATAATGAGAAGGGCCACAGCACCGGGGCAAACAGGAGTGAGGGCTCGGCCACCGTACCCGATGGTGGTTTGGGTCTCAAGGGAGTACAGGAATGCAGTGGTGAGTCCGTCAACATTATCAACACAAGGCATGTGGTCCGCAGTGGGCTCCTGCCATGGCAGATCTCCATTACTACGGGCAATCCAGTACCAGAGCAGGCCAAAAATGAACCAGCTCAGGGTGAAAGACGCGATGAAGAATAAGAGCACAAAACGCCACCGGATCTCCACGAATGTGGTCCAGTAGTCGGCCAGGAAAGCAAAGTGTTTGCTGTACTTGATGTTTCCGTATTCGATGTTGCAATGGCCGTCTTTGGTCACCAGCCTGGTCCTGCGACTCTTTCGCTCAGCCAGGTAGCTCTGGAGACGTTTGTTGAAAGGTCCGAACATATTCGACAAGTCCAAAACCTTGAAGACAGCAACAACAACAAAAATATCAACACATAGTTTAGTAGTTTTCGTTGGTATTTTGCATGGCATAAATCTTGGGAACATGACCCAGCTTAATTAGCCCAATAAATCAACCAATAGGAGAACACTTCCGACAACTTCAAGCGGAAAAAGTAGCATTAAAAAAATATGTAAACCTTAGCAGAAAACAAACTGTTCAGATAACATTTGAGTTCAGGCACAATTAGCTGACTAAAGCTTCCAAAACAACTATGTGCCTATTTTTGCTGAGTCATGTGAACACACAAACGTGATCATACACTTGTCGGTAAGCCTTAATTAGTACAAAACAACCTGTACAGTGAATTGACTTTTTGTTTTGTTTTTTCATCCTTCAAAGCTCACGTTTAATATTTTTTATTTGCATCCCTTTTCATGGGCCGGTTGTTAATTAACTGCACTAATTTCTTATCTGCAATTAGACGAACACAACAGTCAGTCGCCTGAGGTTGATAATAGTCATCTCAGTGTTTCACATTATGATTAAAAAAGTTTATAGCTTGTTATTATTCTGCAGTCTATAACTCAGTTGTGGTCTATTGATGCTGAATATTAACCGCTTATTTTGTTCTTCTTAGTCAAATTGAAGGAACAATAATTAGGATTATTACATAATTACACATCATCTAGAATGTTTAGATGATTGTGTTTTAGTGTCTAATTCTGCACAATATCTATTGTTCTAAATTGTTTGCAGTCTGTGCACATCCGTCCTAAATTTAATACAAAGGTGAGTAAAACAAAACATAAAAATGTACTTAATAACTTATTAGCAATACAAATTCAATTTAGCTAGTGAGCTACATGACAGTTTGATGAGGTAATTTAAACCGTTTAATTAAAACTAATTGCTCTTAAAAGATGAGCATGGAATTTAGTGAAAATAGGATTTGAAATTTGCTCACAGGGATTGGATCAAAATACCCGTCGACAGGTGCAGAGGTCTCAGTGAAAGTTAAAAAAAATCTTTTGTTTGCAGTGATTGCCTCAAAAGTTGGGCAAATTTAGTTGGGGCTAGTTTCATAAGTTTCGACAATAATTCTGCCGGACCATAAAAATGAAGTAATGCCTGATTTTTTTTTTTCAGTAAAATGTTAGATAGTACTACTTTTGTTAGTTTCAACTTATTTCAGTGACTATAGGGATTTTTCTTTTATCAATCAAATTATAGAATTTCGGGCTTAATTAAATTTAAAATGACATGAGAGGATTCAAGTTAGCCTAAAAATGAATTCACACGCTTGTGTAAAATAAAAAAATCTATAACATATGTTGAAAAAAAAGTCAAGGTTGTGTGCTTTACATAATAAAATCATAACTATATCTAACTACAAATTAACATACTATGGCTTGCCATGAATAAGTAATAATGAAGAATTCTCACCTATATGGATGCAAACTAGCTTGCGGCACATCCAGCTAAGTGTTGATCTCCAACTCCACCTCTTTGGTCGTCTTCTCAGTTGAATGGCAGAGTTTTATAGGTGTGTCCTCTTATGCCTGCTCCGCTGCACCTGCGTACATTTATACTGTCCTCGCACGGCGGACCGGTCAGGTAGTGTTTACGCCCACAGAAACACCAAGTAAGCCCCGACCCCACCTACAAATGCATAGTTACCCTTCCCCCGGCTCTATGTAGCTGTGTTTACCCCACAGACGCCTGGCACCGAGGGCCAAGCTGACCTCAATCCACTCCCCGTGCAGGTCCTTTCCCTTTCTAGTTTGATATCACTCATTTCTGGATAAAGGCCAAGTGAATGTTTAGAATATAAATGGAAAAGTTTTGTATCGGCAAGTTCCACGTTTATGTGTCTGAGGAACAAAGAGAATGTGAGCAATTATTTAATTTGGAGCCAAATGTGGCTGCAGTCCACCTCTTTTGTTTTCATATTGCCCTTTTGTGGAATGCATGCAAGGTGTATTTCTATATCGACAGTATTTTTACAGTAATTATTGATTATAACTACAGTATGCATTACAAGTATATGTATCACATGTGATGTGACAAAATGAAATTCATACCGCCACTTCTCGTGAAATGCAAAAAAAAGAAAGAAAGTTGTCTCCGTCAATTACAGATCAGCACAACGCCTTAACCGCAACCAAAGAGCCGCGCTGTTGTGAAATATGAGGAAGATGGAGCAAAAATAGGTGATGAAGTGGGACAAGAGTTGACAAGAGATACAAAGCGTAGATGCTTCAGATCCTACCTACCTGGGGATATTCTCAATGCTGAAAGGGCAAAAGTTGCAAATTATAGTCAGAGTCATTTTTCAGCACTATTGTTCCTAAATCTGTTTCAGTATTACTTTCCGAGTTGTAGAACACATGTTCTGCACCCACAAAGCCGTATTGTTCGCACACAGTGCTATTATGGTTGAATGTTTCTGTTAATCTATGCCCTTGTAAAAGGATGTTAAGCATTAGGCATTCAAATCTCTTTTATTATTTTATTGTTTGATCAACGTTGTTATTTGTGATGCCTTTTATTGTATCTGATGGGCCTGCAAATAGCCGCCATTAGCGTAGTGATCGCCGGACCAGTTTGGCAGCTTTGGAAGTTACTTTTGACTGCTAGTTATTCAAAACAATGGTCAGTCAGTGACTGACAATGAATAATAATGACCCCTGCTCTCCAAAAAATATATAAACAAATAAAGGATGTTTGCTACACTGCAATCAAACTGAGAAGAATTGGTGACCAAGAAGCAGTCAGAAAAAGTATTTTGTTTTTATTAGTTGTAAATATTGTGTTTTGTCTAACAGTAGCTTTCGTTCTAATAAAATATTTTTTTTAATTAAATAGCCTCATTGCTTAAAACAAACGGTATGTCTATGGTTATAAAAAAATAAAAAATAAATCAAATTTGACTAAGGCTTGATTTACACTGAATGGTTTATGTAAGTGACATGAAATTAAAATAAAGTAAAAAATATTAGTCATTGTTAACAATTGTGTGGCTGTAAATGTGCATTTTGGGTGTGCGTGCAAATGTTCTGCATAAAGCCGAAAACTGAGCCCAACAGCATGGGACTAACTAAGCTCTCGCTGGTTAGAAACAAAACAATGCTAGTTTGACCCCCCCCCCCCCCCACCCACCTCTCTCTCCCATCTGGCCCCCTCCCACGGACTGGCAAGAGCATTTAGAACAATGGTGGTTTCTCTAGCAGTTTCTGTCCTTCATCTTTATGGCTGCTGAGTGATAATGCATTTCTGTACTACTTTACACAGCTAAATTAGTTTTTTTTTTTTTTTATACACTTCGGTTTTTGACTCACAAATCGTTATATCTAGAAAATGTTCGGTTCGGTTACTGACAGAAAACAACAATTATGGATTATAATAAGGACTCATGATTGGAAGGATTTCAATTAACTCTGTTAACTATTCATTAAAAAATGTCTGAGTTTTAATTTAGAGAGTGTCATATTCAGTGATCAGTTCAGGAGGACTTGTCACATGTGAGTGTGTGTGTGTGAGCTCAAAGATGGGGGTGGTGTTCACTGATGGCAGCCATTTTGCTGGGTCATCGTGTCACTGAGCATTCATTCATTCATTCACAGTGTAAAAGTGGCATCGTGTTAAATGACGGCCGTTTGCAATCCCAAATAGATGAAATATGCTTGTGCAGCATTTTCTCCACTTGTGGTAGATGCAAGCAGTGAACCATTTACCTGGTACACATCTTCATCGCTTTTCTACCTTGTTTGTTGTTACTTTGAGCAGGATGGATTTTGTGTGCAATATTCAGGGACGTAGTTGTTGAGGTCACAATCCCAGGATCTGTGAATCAAGTATTGACGCCCTTGGCGGCAATGTGCATATCAATAGGAGCCTGTAGGCGATGGCTGTAGGCTGCCATGCCTGTACGAGCATACGGCTGAGAATACAAGCCTGCGGGGTTTGTGGGAATTTTCCGCTCGCTCGTCCACTCAGTGACGGGCCTTAAGTCCTTTGATAATGTCGTAACATGTAACCTCAGATGCCCTCCAAATGAGTGTGTTCTTACATGAATAACACTGAATTCCATGATATTGATAGATTTGTTTGTTGTATATTGAAATGACCCATGATGAATAGTAGCAATGATAGAGTTTACAGATTGTTGTAGGAAAGTAAGATGCATTATTGCATTCTGAACATTTCTATTGATTCAAACTGTCTTGGCAAGTACAAAGAAAATAATGCTTGCAGGTGACACTATCAACTGTATTTCCTCAAATAGTGTAAAATTGTTGCGGGATTTTGGGATGGAACACAGCCGACTCACCGACCAATCGAAGCGGCTCCCCTAATTCCCTAAAATCAGTGTGGTTGAAGCGCACACAGTGCTTGACATTGCGACAGCAGAAATTTACTCGCTGGGGTCCGTGCATGAGATTGACACGGGCAAAGTGTAAATTACAAGATCTCAATTTGTGGAATATGTAGTCGGCCGCATAAGTGACGTGGGTAATTGGAGACCTCCTTGCACACGTGACCGTGCATCTGTTTATAACAACCCCCACTAGTCCCACCCAAGTAGCGCGTCTACCAAATTCATAAACACGCTAAACTAGACATGCACCCATTTTGCCCTGTCTACGAAAAAAGGTCCCAATTAGTTGACAGTTACGACAGCCACTTAAAATTATACATACACATCTAAAAAAATAAATAAATAAACATTGAGAACCATATCTGTAATTTACTCGGTTCATAGATTGTATTGCTCACATACGGACTTTCGTTGACTGCTGAGCCCATTTGAAGTATATACAGCAAAACAGCAATGTAACTCTACTCTCGCATGAATTAAGGTTAAGATTAACAATAGTATTTTCCATTACTGTGACAGGAGCTTCTGTGGTTGCCTCACCATGTTGTGTGCCCATGTTTATGTTGTTGTTGTTTTAGGACTTTCCCTCACCCTTATTAAATCTATACACTGCCATAGTCACAAAATGATCAAATGTGTAATTTTGTTGCCACTCAATATTCTGGGCTCGTGTTGTGATTCTATTTGCTGTCACAAGGCCCCCACTTAAAGGACTTCAGCTTGATTAGGCAGCTCCCTCACCGGAATAAGCAAGTCAATGAAAGGGAAAGGGGAATATAGCGCCACTTCCAATCACTTCTTTCATTCATATCTCACTCCCAACTTGGTGGCATTTGTGATAAGAGAACAGGATTGAACGTGTTAAGTGACATCGAACGACAATATAGCATTGCTTGAAGGGCAATGATACATCCATCATATCACATTTTGCTCACTCCAAGTTTCATTTTTACGACTCGGTCATTATTTTTCATTTTCATCTTTTTTGGTCTCAAAGTAATCTTCTTCAAAGGGCATAAAAATGGAACGCCGTGTTCAGAACAGTTTTCTCAGCTTTGCACTGCTTCGAATGACAGCGCTCTGGAGAGAAGAGCGCACTGCTGCTGCAGGGTTACCTCCTCCTCATATCACGGCAGACTCACTGCTGGAAGGTTCCAGACATCTCCAAAATCTTTCTGCCTGGAGGAATACTCTGTGATGCACAAGATTTCGTCTCAGCAAAACAATAACTCTGATAGCAGCTCTCAGGAAGCTTCAAGAGGTGCAACCATGATGTCAAGTGTGTTTGATGGTAGCATTTTTGCATGCTTGATCAAAACTACAGTCCAAAGAGCACCTGGCTTTAAAAAAAAAAAAGAAAGAAAGAAAAAAAGTCAAACAACAATTATAAACAACAAACTAAAATTAAACCATTCTCGGTAAAGATTGTAAGGTGTCATGGCACAGCACCAAACCAAAATGTCACACAAAAAGTATATAAACTGAAGTCATTAATATCTCAACTGACTCAGATTTACTCAAAGCTGATACAGTTGGTATAAAAGTCTACACCCCCCCTGTTGAAACCAATCAGGTCTTTAATGATAAAGAGATAAATAATGTCAAAACTTTCAGAGCTATATAAATAAATAAATACAATATTTTCCAGAAGGAATGTAAAAGTATATACAACTGAGATACTGTGGTTGTAGTTGTCTTTTTATCAATCTTAGAAAGGTGTTCAGTTCTTAGTCCATGTCCAATTATTTTTCTTCACTGTGTTACACAGTGTCTTGGAAATTCTTTTGTGCCCTTCTCCTGACTGATACCTCAGAACACTGAGATCCCTCTGATGCTGTGGAAGCCGTCTGTGGACCACACATTGTGTTGTTCGATGAGACATGTACAAATACGTCAGGAAAAGTCTAGAACATAATAATTAATCAGCACTTCAAAAGGTGGAAGGTGTGTCCTAACTGCCATTTAACTCATTTGCTCCCCAAAACCTATAAATACATTCTATTTTAAATGTTTAAGTCTCCCAAAGACGTATTTATACGTTTAAATATAAATAAATAAATAAAGAAAGAAAGAAAGAAATTATGCTAGCGCATACAGAAGACTCTCCAAACTGCAGAGAACGAGTGAAGCAAAGGTAGTAATTACAAACACGGCTAGTAGGTGGCAGCAGAGTAAAGCAGATCAACCAGGGCCATGTTGCAAACAAGCTCATTTACCCACAGTTCTAATGAGATTTGTGAATATTGATGAATTTTAGCTATATTCTAATGCTAATTGCTGCAAAACGGAAACAGATAGAAAATCTTGCAAAATCTGTCAAAACCCAGTAAAACAGCCGGGAGAGAAGGGGGTTGCTTCAGTGAAAATGGTTGGGAGTGAATGAGTTAACATGAGTTTGAAAATGATTGGTTATTTCTCAACAGCCACATTCCCTGTTATAAGAGGGGGTGCACACTTGTGCAACAACATAATTCATTATTTTCCCTTGTGAGAAAAAAAAAAAGGATCTCTTTCTTTTCAACTGAGTTATACAGGCTATACTTGGTCTGGGTCATATGACTGGTGGAACAGTTTTGAAATGATTGTTCTTGGTCACTTTTTTGTTCACATTTACCTTTTTTCTTTCTTTCTTTCTTTCTTTCTTTCTTTCTTTCTTTCTGGAGAGCTCAGTTCATTCGGGAATTTTACCGATTTGACATGTCATCATTATTGCTCTCTTTTTATTTAATTTTTTTAATTATTATTATTATTTTTTTTATTTTTATTTTTATTTTTTTGTATGTGGGTGTGTGGGTGCACGTGCGTGCGTGTGAGTGTGTATTCATTAGTTCACCTAAAACCTATTAAAAAATCCCATACTGTTCACCTAAACCGAATCCAGCCAGAGTCGTGAGGCCATCAGGAGACCCGAGGAAGGACCAAAGAACAGAAAGAAAAGGGAAATCCAGCACCGTTGTTCACATTTACCTAAGCAATGATTGATTTCTTCACATAGCTAAGCCTCCCTTGTGTGTATGAGCTGTGGACTGCCATCTATTAAATTGTATCCAACCAATTTACTATTTATGTACTGCAAGAAAAAGAGTTTAAAGCTGTGGCTTCACCGACATCCAACCTACGGTTTGGGAGGGTGAGTGTTGACTATAGCCACGGCAATTCACCATATTATAATCATCTCAAGAGCACATGATCCTGCCATGTTCAAGACGGCAGAAGCAACATCGTTAATAGAAATCCAATTTTACAGAGCAACTAAATTAATTTTACAGTCTCAATGTTAAAGGTCAGAAGATATGGGGGTTAATTGTGATGTTGCAGCAACAACGCAGCCGTGCCTGATCATGCTGTGACATACAATGGCTGCAATCATGTTTGGTTTTGTTTGTTGTCTTTGCTGAGAGAGGACTCGGGCTTTCAGTGTCCCACTTCTTTTCCCATACGTTCAAATTATGCGCATAAGAGACACAATGTACAGCATTTCTAAATTATGTAACACTGCGCTGCTCTGTAGAGCCACATGCTCATTTCAATTCATAATTTAAAGCCTAATAGATGTACTCATTCTCTTTACTCTCCTTATGATGATAAAACTATTTATATGGACCATTGTTGTTTTTGTTATGCTTGTAATGCTGCTTCCCCCACCCTGCAATAATGATCTTTGGTACCGATATGTTGATATTGATGACATGTATGACTTTAAAAGTATAATGGAAGATTTTTAATAATTCACGATTTTCCTGTACAATGCTTCTTCTGCAAGCTGTTTTAATGCTAGCCTGCCTGCTCAGAAGCGCCCACTCACGAGCCTCAGCACAAAATACAGAATGTCCATTTGGTTAGCTAGCTAAATATTTTACACGCAACAATGCAGTAGCATGTGTGGATCCAAGCATTTGTTCCTGTTCAGCTTCTTCCATCATGACTGTGCAGTGCTGATTTGCTTATTGAGGTTGTTCCGTCGGATCCATTGACAAACTCCCAATTTTGGGGGTTTGGGAATGTCAGCAACAAGGATGTTCACTCCAGTGCCAAAGCCTTTGACAAGAGCATCAATCAGAGCTAATGAATCTTACAAGGAGTTGAGAACAAGTGATGATGAATGAAGCCAAAAAGAAAAAGAGGCTTGGGTGAGGGTGTGTGAGGATGACCCAATATCCTCAGTTATGACCTATGAAATGATTGTTTCTTCACTTGAGGACCACGGCTTGTCGAACACTATGGACTGTGGGCGAGTCTGTGCTGCTCGTCTCAGCACACGTCTCCAGCATTCAACCGAGTCTGTGAACCGTTTCAGTAGAACGGGGAGGAGAAATTGATGAAACGTTGCTACTCTAACATATAATGGAGGGTTATGTGGACATGATCCAATTCCTACTCAGAAATTAGAGCTTACTTTTATTATTTGCACCAAGGAGGTCGTGCTTTATTTTAATCACGGATTGTTTCTTTGTTTGTTTGGGTAATGCAGAAAAACAGGGTCACTGAAAAAGTCAATGATTTATGTTGGAGCGGTTCCAAGATTAAATTTCCACCTCTTTTTTAGGTAAACTATGGTAAGCAATGTTTAATATAAGGAAATCAGATTTAAATACACACCAAGAAATGGATGCACAGACTAATAGGTGGCTGTTCACTCTTGGTAGGTTAGTAAAAACAAAAATGAGTGCTTGCTCTGATAGTGTGGTGTGACTGCTGTTATCAAAACCCTACCAAACAACCAAACTCTAATTCAGGTCAATTCTCTTCAAGTCAAGACCAGTATTAAAATGACAGCCAACAGTATTGGGAAATAACAAAATATTAGCTGTCAGAAGCACAAAGACTTGTCAACTGGTAGAAATAAAATTAAAAGGCTCGAAATTAGCATTTGGCGCCTCATAAACACACATTCAATAGCAAAACACTTATTTTCCGATAATTGAGCCACTGAGACGGTCCCAAAAAGCTTCGCTAGGCTGGGCACACGTCACCTACACGATGATAGCTGGAGGTCAAAGTAAGCTAGGTGCTACTTACGCCCTACAAGCTAGCTAGCAAGCTTCAACTAGCTACAAGTGTGGCTACACACATTACAGTCACTCCTAAGTCACTTATCATTGCCTCCATGGTGGTGAATAAGCTACACTTCTGACAAGTATCATCACAAAGTGATAACAAGGAAAGAAAGAAGCTGTGTTTCCATTACAGTTTTTCACAAAATAAAAGTGATATTTCCAAAATTTCGAAAAAGCACAATTTCAACTCGTAGGTGTTTCAATTGAAGAGTGTTTGGCTTCTGAGGCGTACTTCTTATAATGTCCCGTCTCGCGAGATTTCTTAATTGAATAATGCCATTTTAGCATCATATGCAACCTTGCACTGATGGATATCCAATTACACCACTGTGGTGTATCTTCTTCCTGCAGGGTACCCAGAGTTTGATCTTTCTAATGGGTTGCCTATTAAATGACCTATTATAAAGTGATATCCAGCCCTATTATGCAAATACCGCTGAACCGTACGCAGGTTTCCTCAGTAATGAATGTGCCAGCAATTTGTCAATGTGTGATATGTGATTAATGTGAGGTAGTACAGCTAACTGGATGAATTTCTCCACAGGGTAAGCATGCAGGGGAGGGGTATGATCTTCGAGGGGGAATAATTACACTTACTCTGAATGTGTCGCTAGGAGGTGGGGGGTATTTGACCCAAATGACAGATCAATACAGCAGAAGAAGGACTAGACTTTACTCCTTACAATGAAGACGACCAGCGTTTGAGGGAACGGTGCACGTATAACTCAGAACTTGCCTCCTTATGGCAGATCCCAAGCTCCCCATTATTGCAGACGCTTTCCTTGATGTCCTATAATCCTGTAATTGGCTCCCTGGCCGTTCGCTGCTGGTACCACAAGAAGAATCTGACAGCCGTCTTCCATTTTGGTTGTGGCATGGCAATTCAGTGGGGCGAGTTGGGGAAGCGGGAGGGGGGGGGGGGGGGGGTGCTGTCAGTGGGATACAAAGGGCAAGACAGAGTCATAAATCTTCTCCAAAACTCAATGCAGGAAGTACATGAGAAGGCTTTACGATGACAAGCAGCATCAAAGCAGTACCCCCCCCCCCCACACACACACACCACCCCCCATCCTTTAGGCTTCCTCTACCTCCTCCTTCGCCTTTAAGCACCGAACATGCAATCTACTCCATAGTATGGCAGTAAAATCTTGACATCCAGAATGTGTGACGTCTTTATTTGTGTGTGCGTTCATGTGGTCACACATCTCAATCTAAAAGCCTTTTGAATAAATTAGCCCGCATTTTTCTGCAAGTTATTTAAAATTATTGGACTCATTTTCGAGCAGGCAGTGGTAAGAGTGGCCAAAGCAAGATTTATATTGTGGCTAATCCAGCAAAGTTATTTTCAAGTGACCCATACCTGAAATGTCCAACTCAGATTCTGAAAATGGATATCCTACTTTTTTCTGCTTCCACCAACTCAGAATAACAATCTGAGTTGTGTCACTTCAGCCGCGAGTGTAAATAAAGGCTTTGGTCTGCAATATTGAGACATATTATTTCCCTTGTCTATTGGGTGGTACATACACCGCTGTACTCAAAGGTCACTTTTGCATTGGTAACAGCATGTACTACAATGTGCTATTTCTAGCAACTAGTCAGCAAAAAATGTCATAGACTATGGGTGAAATAAAAAGCAGAGCTGGCTCACTATAGGCATGAGAATTGATAAGATTTTTCTGATTCGGATTCCCTTTTTGATTCTGTTCAACAATTTAAATCTTTGTAAAACGCTGCTATTGGGTTGAGCATTCCGGATGGCATGGCTAGCAAATACAAAAATAAATGGAGAAAAATTAGCATTCTCTGTTGCTGGGCATTGTAGGATTATTCATCTTTGCTGAAGTCAAATGTTTTCTTGCTGTTGTCTCTTCTTTCCGTGATCAATAAATAAATTCCTCCTTCGGTGTTGGTAATTCAAAGGTTTGGTTTACCACTGTGCAATTTTAAAATGGAAAACTAAACACTCCAAATTGATACAAATAGAACCGAGCCTTCATGAAGCAGTGAAAATGTTGTATTAATGTCTGTCAAGAACATACTTTTTTTTTTTTTTTTGCCAGGTGGTGGGGGCAGAGTAGTGAATGATTCAACACTTTTTTTCTACTCCCATGAGGAATTCTGGGTCAAAATGACCTCTCGCTCCTTTAACGGCACTTGACTCTTCTTCACCTTTCTATTCATTATATTCTCGCCGTGTCTTCCTTTTGTAGACAATTTTCTTTTCTTGCATCTCACTCAAACCCTCGAGGCATTTTCTGGCAAATGATTACACCACACTCCCCCTCAGTGTGCTAATGCCTTGTCTGTATCTTCAATGCTAAACACACAAACACATCCTTTGCTTAACCTCTCTCTACAAAACTGTATGTGACGAACACGCACACACGTGAAGGACAAATCCTGAGGGAAAAGACATCCAACGTGTGCGTGGAAGTGGCAAGAGAGAAGCAATCAAGACACCGGGCACATATTTACATCCCCTTGTCTTGTCCTCTCTCTCCCACTCTGCCTCTGCCTCTATCTCCCCCACCCGTGCCTCTCTGGCTGAGACACCGAGCCCTCGCTCACACTTGATATAGAGCTGTGAGGAGCAGAAGGAGCAGGGTGGCAGAAGAGGAGAGGCAGAAGCTGGGGAAAAAAGGAGTGCACAGTTTTGGAGGGGGGAGTAGTTGTGAGATGCCTCGAAGGGACAGCTACTCCCACAAAGACCTGAAGGTAAGCCTGATGATACACTTGGCTGATGATGGCAGTATCACTGTATCGGTGAATGGCATCTGCTTTGCATGACGGCTTACATTGCAACGTCCCCATCTAGAGTCGCTTGCCAGATGAAAAGTGCACGTCAACTGTGCGGATGAGGTGGCTTGAGTAGAACAAGACAAATTCAAGCGTCAAGCAAAAACCAATGAAGAAGAAAAAGTGTTGATGGGTAAAGTGGTTGGATAAGCCTCCTCCATCAGCATGCAATCTAATCACATCGTCACATCTCGTTCTCCGCATCTCTTATCGCCGGTGCGACTGCGGTGATGCGTACGTCGGCCAGCGCCGTGCATCCTCGTGCCCTCGTGGTTGGCGGGGGCAGGGCGATGATAGGGGTTGTGCGACGCAAAAAAAAAACGCAGAGAGAAGCTCGTTCGTCTCTCCTCGTGCGCTCAGTGCAATGCAGGAGTTTGCAGCGCGAAGGTGCATCTGCGTTACTCTCAGCGCACGAGGAGGAGGAGGAGGAGAGTGGAGGGACCGCAGACGCACAGCATGTTTTTGCTTTTGGGAGCAGCAGATAAAGCCGAGGACGCGGGGGTAGTGATATCTGCTGGCTGTGTTTTCATGAATATTGTAGGCTACACCAAAGCATTGACTAAAAATCATGTATATTGATTCCCTTGGAACAAGCATCTCAACCACACACCCCCCTGTACTCCAACGCACATCCGGAAAGTAGTTGCTGTAAAACTTTTATGGCAATGCAGTGGGCTGAGCGGGCGTATTAATCAAGTACGGATCCCCCGAAGCCTTAGTCCGCCCGCTATTGTCTCATCGGGGAATTGAAAGCCTGGCGTCTAGGCAATGTGCCGAATCAGTCATCATTTTTTAATGTCTCTACTTTGGGAATAAAAAAAACATGAAAAGCGAGGCATCACTGCTCTGTTAGTTAAAGAGAATAAAGGCAGGGCAAGTTCTAACAGCCTGATTTCGAAATACAGCAACAAAGCCGTAGACATTTCTCACAAGCTTCTTTTGCCAGCATTATCTTTAATGAGCCCTGCTTGCAGCTGCTTGTGCCGTTATCGGCTATTTCAAGTGCGCTGGGGAAGTGTGAACAGCAAAGACGTAATGGTTTCTGATAGAAGGCCTTTCGACCTTATTATCTGCGCATCATCGTAACGGCAACTCTCCTGCTAGGCTGTGACCACATCTCTGGAATAAACGGGCAAAAGAGGGCAAAGTTTGGTTCATTAGGAGACTCTCCAAAGTCTGTGAATTATTAAGTGGGTCTGTTTATAAAGTCAGGATTGGATGTCTTAAGAGGACATAGGGGGAACGGCAACCTCAAAGGAAGGCATTTACTGTTTATGATGACCTTATCCGGGAATACAGACCGTCTTAAGATCCTTAAAGAAATGTGTACATGTCCAACTCCTTCTTGGATACACATTTTAGTCATTAATAAACTTACTTTATATTCATGTATTCATCTTCTGCATTAATTCAGTATTTCTTCATACATTGCGGTGTTCTGTGACGTAGCAAGGACAGTACTAGTAACATATTTCTGATAAAGTGGTCACCCTACTAATAGATACCATACCTCAATTAGTCACTACGTGTGTCATTCATGTAAAAAGAGTAAACACCTCATTCAAATGGATGCGCTCTTCTTCACATCAAGGAAGAAAAAAATGTGTAGCAACTATTATTATACTACTGCTCACAGACAGACATTAGTTCACTGCTTCTGAGTCCTTTTAAAATCGGTTACTGATCAGAACAGTAGATGAATGTGGAAAAAGACGATAGTGTGGAAATGTTGGAAATATGATTTTATCATAGGTGGGCAATATGTCCATCATTCGCGAGTGGCCGGCCCACCAGTCCGTCATCATCAGCCCCCTCATTATTTCAGGCCGGCCAAATCTGTCAGTCAGTCAAACCTTCATCGTTATTTAAAAAAAAAAAAATCTTATTCATAGATTTTAGTTTAAAGAACAAAAAACATAGACAATATGAAAAACGGTCAAACAAAATCGTTATTTCAACGTTATTTTTACCGTGTTTCCGTCATCGCTAAATTACAGTTCGTCACCACTATTTTAGGAAAATGTTAAAAATAAATCAAATAAAATGTTTACAAGTCCACAATTTTTGTCATTTAGAAACAGTTTGTACCTAATTTACAATTTACATGCTCCTCCTCCCCAAACTTTCTCTCATCTTTGTTTCTCAAATCAGTGTTTGCGTCAGTCATCAGTTTGCTAGCAAAACGGGAGTCCGTCAGTGACGGACCTTCCGTCAATGCTGATGCACCCACCACTGGATATTATTAAACAGACTGTTATATTGTTTTTTCCCAATGATAGCTTCTGAATTGTGATCACTCCACAATGTTGTGTGTATACACAGTGCTTCCTCTAGTATTTTATAAGCTTTTCTTGGTTGCCCACCAGACCCCCCCCCCCCCCCAACCGTCAATTAATAGTAGTTGCCGCACCTCACCGTGCACACTTACTTCCCCCATTGACGTACGGCAAATAGTAATAGCTGGATGGCGTTCGGTCGGCCGGCTATCAAGTTGCCATCAGTATATACTCCATCTGTATATGTATTGGTCTTAGAAGAATAACGGTATTCAAATTAAGCATCTGAATATTAATGCAAACTTAACGTCGCATGAATCTATTAAGCAGTATAAAATTGCTTATATAATTCCATCACCCCATAGAAAAACCACTCATGAATCAAGCAATGCAAATTCAACTGCACCTACGACTCCAAGCATCAAGATTTATAGTACGGCCCCCTCACTGATTCGCCAAAAGCCTCACTAAGCTGATATATTTCTGCTTTGGTACAGTGCAGCATGTGCAAAGCCATCCGTCACCTTTGGACTGATATTTCAGCTATGGCCTCTTTGCGTTCTGTTTTGTCTTTTGTTTTTTGACCACACACACGCACACACACACAAAAGTTTGTATTACTATCTTTGTGGGGCCATCTTATTGACATAATGCATTTCCTAGCCCCTTCCCCTAACCCCAACCATTAAAAATGATTGCCTACCCCTATTCATTACCCTAACCTCAAACATAACCAATTCAAACCTAAACTCTATAACCAAGTCTTGACCCTCAAAAAGAGATCTAAACTTGTGGGGCCCAGCAAAATGGCCCCCAATGGACTCTGTGAAATCCCGAAATGTTGGCCCCACTATGTAACAAAAACAAGACCACGCACACATTTTGGATGGAGTCGCACGATCACATCAGCGCATTTTGCTGGCTCCGGGGAATTGAATCGAGACTCTGTATTTGTAAAATACGACAATGAGTAGGAATGGGTTCAGGTCACCTTTCATACTGCAGCTATTCAATAGTGTAACAGCAATCATGTTCTTCAAGGCTCACATGCAAGGAAGTAGCGAGTTGGTTTACCCGAACGATTACAGCCTACACTTGATTTGCTTTTCGATGACATGTCAAACTCAGATAGGCTACTGTATAGGGGGCTGAGTCAAGGTTCCAATTGTTCCTCACTAAGGATTACAAGCTTGCTTGAGCTCTATAGTTTGTGGTCTAAATGCATGGCACATTTTATTATTATTTTTGGGCGTCTGTTGCTTCAACTCTAACTTGTGATCTTTTTGGGTTTTAATTTACACTCACATTCGATCATGCCACACACTAGAGCTGTTGTCATGGCGATGTGTTGTCTTCAAGGCTAAATTGCTGATTTTTTTTCAGTGCTGTTGCAATGAGTGCAATGAAGAAATTGTTCAATTGCGTTGCATTTATCCCGTGTTTGTGAAAATTGGAAGTTTAGAACATGCAGTCCACATTCTTTTCTTTTTTATTGTCTATGCTGTCTGTGAGCAGATGCATTTTCAGACTAGTGAAGTTGACCACCGTTATAAAGACTGACCGTCTTAAACAGAGGCGAGTAGAGCCTCGAAGTGGCTAATGACACTAAGGAGAGTCTTCATTAATGTATTTTATCCTTATCTGTGAGCAGCAGGTAACTGGTTGTGAGATAAAAAAAACACTTCTGGAACATATAGTCCCGAGGCCAGTGACGATTACACTACCTTTGTCTGACTTGAATATTTTAATAGTGGTGAATTCTTTGTCTAATTCATGAGTACTCCCTATGTGAAGATAGGCAGACAATAGCAGAGATGCTTTGGTTGTCTATCTGATAAACATTCAGGTTGTGCCAGTTTAGCTGAACCCAAGTGAGGATTCCTGCATCCTTACGGCGTCTGCATTACTACATTTCTAATTGCGTATGCAGAAAGAGTGCAAAACTCTCATGTGATCTAAAATGTAAAAAAAAAAAAAAAACGATCTCAATAATTGGCTGCAAACAAGAATACGTACATATTTTAGTTGCTTATAAACTTCTGCAAACTGCATCTGGATTATTGCAGAATGAGTACAAATCAGCATCACTAATGAAGCTCTTTGTAATTTATGCAAATTGTACATAAGACTGTTAATTACTGCAGTTCCATTAAAATGTGGGAAGAGAGCACATACAGCACTTTTTACACATGGGAGCCCCAGCACCCCCCCCCCCCCCCTTTTTTTTTTTTTACAAGTTGTATGCAAGCATCGAGCGAGCGTGAGCGTCTTTCTCCCAGGGGAAATACATTCCCATACATTTGCAGCTCATTAACACAGATGAAAGGGAGAATTAAGGGATGGCTAACAAGGCGACCATTGATTTTCTTGATATTTTATGATCATTTGTTGAATGACTTTCTTGGAAACTGAGGGACATCTGGGTATCTTCTTAGCACAACTTGCCTTACAGCTGCAACAACTGGCATTAAAATAAAAAAGAAGTGACGTTATAATAGCGTTTAGTCTGATTTATATGATGACTGTGGCAACTGAAAGATTATTTTAAGGTGTTATTACTGCCCAGATCTACAATCACTCAATAAATGGATGGACACGGTCGACAAAATTCACTTGGAAGCTGGCATTTCAACTAAACTTTCTTGGTAATAAAGTCTATCCATCCATCCATCCATCCATTTTCTTAACCGCTTAGTCATTTTTTGTAAATGAATATCAATCTTAACCATTGATCGTCAATGGATGGGTCCATTCTTTCTTGTAGTTTATTAAAATATTTCTCGCCCTGGCATATACAAACTAATTCTTAATACATTGAGTTGCTGTGATATCGCTGGCTAATTCGAAACCTTTGTTAAAAAGCAGGCTAGGATGTGCGCGATTAAATGTTGCTTCTCCTTTGCACTTACTACACTCTAAAAACAGTTGAGTCAAAAATGGACCGATCCTCTACTTGGGTCAATTTGACCCAACTTTGAGTCAAGAAATGTGTCTTAACTGTAAAACAACTAATAAATATTGGTCAGATCCTTGGGTCAAAAAATTGGGTCATTTTGTTAAAAAAAAAAAGAAAAAACAGAAAGTCGGGTCAAATTGACCCATAAAGTGGATCGGTCCATTTTTGCATCCTTGCACTGTATTAACGATGGCCTGAAGTCTTGTGAACACTGCATCGCTAGCAAAGTTGAGTGTTTAATCAAATGTTCAATCAGTGTTCAACTAACTGGTGTGATCTTTCCGCAATGCCGTTTGCATGTTAACGTTACAGCAAGCTATTTATTGATGTGTCAAGACTGCCTCAATATGGTATAAAAGGCTAAACTGAAGCTATATTTCTTTGCTTGGCCATCATTCTCTCCAGCTATGAGCAGCACCTGGAAACTCAAATGTATGCCCTGGATAACAAAGTGTCTAACACCAATACCAGATTAGAAACATTTGAGGGTTTGAAGAGGGTTGTGATGTGGCTCCTCGAGGTGTTGCTTTTTGAAACCATCTAAGTTTTTAATAAAACAGAGGACATACTACCAGTTCCGGGTGAGTGGCACACACCTAAAACTGCTGTACAACTGGTAGTGGCTTGAATATTTCAAGGGTGTCAGGAAGTGACTGAGGGATGTGGAGAGAGAGAGAGAAAGAGAGACAGAAAGTGATTGAGAGAGTTTGACATATCATTAGGGAAATTGTTCTCCAGTCAGTGTGAGAGGGACGTCTCAATGCAGCAGTGTCACTCCGGAGAAGGTCATCCATGAGAAGGGTAAAACTTGATACACTCGGCTCGCTATCGGACATAATGGGAAAACTGGGAGGGAGGGTTGGTATGAAGTTTGTATACGCGAGTCTAGCGGCATATCAGTGTTAGTCCGGCCTGGAGCCAAACTTGCTAGGGACGTTTTTAGTCATTTGACCTGCCCGACCTCAATGTGTCACAAGTGAATAAAGATAGGGACCAAGTCCTTGTTATTTTATGGGCCGATCAAGGCTGGGGACATAATCGTGACACTACCAGTAACAATAACTCATTGCTGTTACTTCAAGGAAAGCAGCCTCCATGACGACGATGCAGGGTCACAAGATAAGCTTTGACATTTAGTTGCGGTATCTTTTATGTGTGGATCAATACAGAAATATCAGTATCTCCAATACCAGATTTTTCTGCTCTAAAATAATATTCAAATCAAAATATTGATACCCTTAATATTGGAGTCATTTGAGGTTGTATATTTATATTTAATACAAGTATGTACGCCACTGGGATTTTGTCTAAATGATATGCAGCTGGTGGGAACGAGTTCTTCTGCCTGGCCTAAGCGCGGCACGCCACACTGCTCAGTCACTTCAGTCCCGCTTTGACTCTGTACAATGGCATTACTGCAGAGTGTAAACTAAGTCATGTGGGGTGCTATTTTAGACACGTTTGTGAAAAACGCCTCAGGTTATACCACAACACAGAATATGAGGCATTTATGATGAGGCAGACTGAAAAGGACTCTCTGTAAGCAGAGCTAAACACTGTTTGTGTTGGAATTGTTAATATTAATATATACTGTGATGAAATAAGTAAAAAAAAAAAATAATCCATCCATCCATTTTTTTTTTACTGCTTATCCCCAGTAGGGTAGCGGGTGTGAGAGATGGGGTGCACCCTGAACTGGTTGCCAGCCAATTAACAAAAATACATGCTTCAAGAAGTAGCAACAGATTTCAACTTGGAGTTATAAATTTGTGTATTATTGAATTAATCATGGGTTAAAAAAAAAAAGCCTTAATTTATTCAGGTAAAGTTTCCTCATTAAAAAGTTGATTACATAGACCAGGGGTCTATTTCATAAAGCATGTTCAACAAACACCAAGACTAACAGCGAGTTGACAGACACTGAGAGAGGAAACTCGGCGTTTTCAGTTCTAGGACAGTTGATTTGAGGTAGTTATATCAACGAAGAGTAGTTTTAACTGGCGTTGCCACTAAACTAAAAATACCACATCAATGGAGCCCTGATTTGTCAAGTCACCATGGCAACCGGGAAGCGCAGAATGCGGCGCTGCCCTCTTCTTCCATGTTTTTTTTTTTTTACCCATCACAACTGAAAATCTTAATGCGATCATATTTGAATTCAAATTTGAACGTGTCTTTAGAAAAAAAAAGTGCAACACCGCGGCGGCTCCCCGTAGAGAACACTTGCTGCTCGAGTCGATGCGTAAATTTAAATGTAGTCCTTTGCAATCACAATAATGTTACGGGGGAAACCTGTTGAATGGTAGCTTATTAATTCATTTCATTAAGTTGCAAAACCTTGCAGGGGAGAAGCGCACTTGACTTAAGATGAAATATAAAAACATTATTCAAAAGGTTATAAGAAAAAAGTGGAGAGCGCACACACAATATATGCCGTGATGTGAGCGCATGACTACAGCGCCGGTAATGTTGCAAATGTAAGGACGGATTAAGTTGTGTATGTAGATAATGGACTGTGATGTGAAACGGTGTATCAAAAAGATAACTGTCCAGAAATGCCAGCATGTCTATGCGCGTTCTGATAACAATCTCGCGACGAATATTTAATTCCCTGCAATATTGCGGCACCTTCATCAATAGGGTCATTGTCAAAAGGACATGTCGTGGTCGTGACAAAAGTGGACTTTACGCTATAGTCTATAGGCGTATTTACGCAAAACTTCGCAACTTTAGGAAATAAGATGTCGTGTGTGGCTGAAAGGAGGCGGGGACAGAGAAAACCTCGAGGTTCATTGTGACTAGGTTTGATTCATGTTGTTTTGGTAACTGACCGAGACCTATTTTTATGAAAAATGCTAGTCACCTTTTTTCCTCTGGTTTCAGTTACGTCCCTTTCTGAAACGAGAGACGCAGAGTTTCCCACATTTCAGGGTTTTGACTAAACCTGCTTTCTGAAATACACCCTAGGTGTCACTAAATACGACAGACACATTGCAATAAAATGGCCATTGTGACTAGAAAAGATGTGTAAAAACACCTATTCAGCTATAAAATATAGTTGAATGTGCTGCCACTGTTAAAGGAATATTTTAAAATGTAGGCATTGAAACTTTTTTCAATGTTTTGTCTGATTAAATATTTACGAGCAATTTCAATTTGAGTGATCCAGTGTTATAAAACAACAAGTTCTTGTCAGCTGCCTCAATATACTTCTAAATTTAAAACAAACAAAAAAGATAAATAACAATATTAATAAAATTATGTAATGTTGTGTATTTTTATGAAGCTTTAAAAAATAATAATAATAATAATCAGACACATTATTTGTGGTATCAGTATCAGTTCGGTATCACTGATACCAGTTTCGGTTTTAATGATTATCGGATCAGAAGGAAATTTGTGGCATCGGACATCGCTAGTTTATATCCGCCACTTGGTTACTGTCTACAGTTGTTTGACCTCTTTTTTCTTGCTTGTACGGCGGGTTTTGTTTTTTGTTTTTTTACAGTTTTTGTTCATTTTTTTCCGGCAACAACAGTAAATTGTAAACTATGTCTTTACACGGATGAGCAACCAATAATGCCGCAGTTACATTTGTATTCTAAACTGCCGGAAGTGATATTGCTGACTTTGCAACATACCGTACTACTATGGTTATTATTTGTAACCATGCCACGATAAGCACTGCAATACAACGTATGACTTCCGCTGTCGATATGGTTAGCGCTATCTGCAGATCAGGTTGCCACAAGCGTCTCCATCTCATGGTGATATATAGTCAGTGCTTATATATAGCACAGGGATTGATCTTGACTACACAGCCATCTTGCCTTACTGTTACTGAGGAAACACAATGAGTACTATAACTACGTTAGTAATTAACTAGTTGGTCTTTCTTTTCATCTTGGACTGAAACGCTAGCGCTCCAGCAATACTGTGTTGTTGTTTGTGGACTTTTGTGGTGAGCAGTGCCGCTTCGATGGACTGTACAATATTCAACGGGAAGCAATTTATTATTACCACCAGTAACATTTTTTTGCACAAACACTGTTCTTATTGATGATCAAATATGCTGCACAACATGCTCTATATCTGAAAGTAAGCTTACTGGTGCCCTCTTTTTTTTGCTTACATCCATGTGTTTGACTTTACTGCCACCACAGCACAATATTAAAGGCATAGCTTATACCGTTGCTTCCTGTTACTTTGAAGCCCAACAGATATAATACTCCTGTTATCAACACAAACACTATTCAGCGAAAGCATCCAGTCACTCTCATGGTAACAAGATAAATGTGTGTTACCCTCTTCAACCACCAAGATAAAACACCTCACATTCAGGATTGCTGAGTCCACCGTGAGCCGCAATCAGTCCCGTTGACGTTTTTCCTACAGTTCGCAAACCCCCTTGGATCATGCTAAATTCATGAGAAGCAAAAATGACTGAAAAACAGAATCATTTTCATGTATTCAGTGAGAAGCTTTGTGTGTTCCTGCACATGCTGCCTGTCTCCCTGCTCAGATGCCTGTCACGTCACTCTGCCCTTTGCTTTGGACCATCAATGTCAACACTACATTCCTGTGTGGGCCTGATTTGTGATGTGTTCCTCTCACTTTTAGTCGGCCGCTTCCTGGTTGCCTCTCCTTTGCTGGTCAGCGATCAAATTGATTGATGCTAGCGACCGATGACAAGGAAATGTCAGATGCCGTTGGATCTTGAATCAGCCAGAATACATCATTTATCCGTATTTCTTTTAGCACCGTTGATTACTGAGCACTGGGAAATCCCTGGCTCCTTTGCTGAATTAACAGTCGCTGATTTCCAAACAACACCCAGGGGCTCTCTAAATTAATTGCCTCGTGTAGCTTGAAAGGTTTAACAGGATTACCACAAAAAAATAGGGCTTTTCACATGATCTATTGTTATGTCCCGGCAACTTTACACAAGGGACAAACGCACAACTGCTTGTTCGCTTGGATAAATGCTACCAGTGAGCGTAATTCATACATTCTCTCATTGCCAGGAAACGATGTCAAAAACAGATCCTTAGGCACAAATTGCATGTCATATTTTCTCAAAAAGTGGCCTCTAATATACAACGTGCCTCACGTAACAAATCAATGCCTCTCTTAAAACAGATGCATCCTCCTTTTTTTTTTTTTTTTTGGTGGTAATACATTTAGGGAAGATGTAAAAGCCAGTGAATTGTGAATTGTGAAGAGTAAACGTGTTGGTCCGATTTGACTTTAATTTAGCAATTGCAAAAGGTCTTAGCAAATCATGTTTTATTAATGTTATGTGTTGTTTGTGTTTGTCCATAGTGTAATGCTAGTTGAGCATAATCTCATAATCTTATTGTATCCCGAATTAGTGCTTTGTGTAGTGACATCCCAAAAAGTAGCAAGTGCAACACAATGTAAGAGTAGTAAGAGTAGAAATCCTCACAGGTAAGTATAAGTAAAGAGTATGACCCAAGTACAATTTCTCCAAAAGGTTACTTGAGTAAATGCAAAGGTGTAAATCTAGCACCTTACAACTACTAGTTATGTAAACTGGGTTGAAAAGTTGTTTCATTAATAGACGTAACTAACAAATACAGATCAGCATGGTTATGGTTTTGTAGATGAGCCGCACTCCCACTGGTCTGTTTTGGCTGGAAAGTCCATTGATCAAAGTGAGACGGTGCAGAAACAAGTCTGTGCTGTAGTTCTGCCTTGAACCGCAGTGCATTATTGACAGGGGCTAAAAATAAATCTGGCTAAAATATTCGTACTAATACAAACCTCCCACAATAGATTCCTGTTATACCTTGCAGTTGAGTAAATAAATGTCTCTGGTCTATATTTAGGGAAATGTGGCATACACATGCAATTGTGGCCATTTGTAGAACAAGTAACCTTTTAAAACCTTTTTCAAACAACCGTGGTGGGTTTGTGTTCTGTCTAGTCGTCGCTGAAAGTATTGACAGGTTGATAAATTGAGGACATTTACATGGCAGGAGAAAAATAATTCAACTTCAAATGAACATTGTTACTGCTTTTATTTTAACACTAAGAACTAATAATGGACAGCTCCTGTCTGGGCAATAATGGCAACATTTTCCTATGTTCTGTAGGTGATGAGCTTCAGTTGAGGATGGCGGGAGATTCCAGAATCCTCATGGACCACAACATGGAGATAGGTGTCACGCCTGCACAGGTAAAACAAAGAAGCCAAACCTATTCATACAACGGACTATTTAGTAGATTAGCCACTTAAGATGGTATGAAGAGAGAGGAGATCAACAATACAACATGGGGCACTAAGGGTTTGAAGAGTAAATGGAGGAGAACGCGGCTAGTATAACTGAAGCTATTTCTCCAATTCAAACGGGTGGCATTTGCCTGGTAGTGGATATTGAGAACTGATTGCAACTCGTCCTTCCTTCCCGAGCACGGTCAGGAAAGCTCAGTAAGTGAAAACGTCACCCACTTACCACTGTCGTGTAGAGAGGACTAATGAATTTGTGTTAGGGCCGTCACCCGCAGGGACTGTATTGACTACGGCGGCCAAAGATTGGACGGCACCGTTTGTGACAGCTTCATTAATCACTCTGTTAGCTCAAGCCTGATGGACATTTTTGTTTATTCTTTCACTTAAAGCTGTGTAAAATCTGAAAACAAATACATATCTTCACTAATACAATTCAAAAGGTGGGGGCCGTGTTTTCATTTGATTTACAGATCTCAGCACAGTTGACTAAAAGGAACTCAACAGACATTGAGTGAATGCATTGTCATCAAACCGCTAATTGCGGTGCCAGTCAATAAGCATCGTCTTTCAATTCTTCCTCGTCCAAATGTTCCTTAAACAAAGATCACCTCGAATTGATAGTAGAAAACTCAATACACTCAAGTGACGTATGGATATCAAGAGGTGCTCAACACCAACTAACGTCTCAATAACTTGCAAGTCTTGAATACGTCTGTCTGATTCTACAATACACAATCAAAGGATCTTCAAGGAGATTATTTACTGTAGGTATTGTAAATGTTGCCATCAAAGCTCCAAGGTCAGTGCAATAGACGAAACAAGCACCGTAACTTTATTGGGGCTAAGTTGACATCAGTGAAAGATTTAAAGGGGCAGGATGAGTTTTTTATATATATTGTTTTTACCCAACACAACATATATTCAATTTGTCGATTCAAATTGGAAGTTTTAGCGGGTTGCCCACATGTCATCTCATGTGTGCACACAACCAAAAATAGTGGCAAGAATTTTGATTTTTACAGCCAGTGTTTTTTATACCCCGGTATGTTATAAATAAGACAACATGATTTCTGGCAGATGACTTGAAAGCAGTTCATCTTCTTAAGATAGAAATAAAAAAGGGAACTGTGTGGAGGATGCAATCAGTATCTTTGAGAGAGCTGGAGGATGTTCAGTTGTTCCGATGCAGGTTTGCCAGGATCCCAGGTGTGAAGGAAGAGGACAGAGGGGAAATAGTGGGAGGCGGAGGACAGCAGTGGAGCCAGATCGCTCATTGGAGTTGTGCCAACAGAGCCAACGTCCTTGGGTTTTTTGTTTACCGTGTATGTTCTCCCCTTTGCTCCAACATATGGACACGGCTCATGATTTAAGCAACAAGAAACAAGACTTTGCTGCTGGGCTCGTACTATTCGGATGTGTAGTTCCCCCTAAACTCAGTGGAGTAGATACAATTTTGACAAGCAATTAATCTTAGATAGATATATATATTTGTCAAAAGCTGAATAAGCTGTTCTTACACAGGACACAACTTCGACTGGTGCGTCACTTTTAAAGACTGCAAAAATATTTTGCCTTTTGTCACCACTGCAATGACAAGCCAACAATTTTGTAGCAGTTGGTACATATTAGCAGTGGGCGTTTAACTCACTCACAAACATTCAGTTAATTGACTGTCAATTTCGAAATGTTATTATTAATGAGATGGAATAATTAGAAAGATTAATTTAGGGGTGACCAAGTCCACTTCTTGAGAGCCCCTAACCAGCCTGTTTTAGTTGTATCCCTCCTCCAACACACCTGAATCAAATGACCAGCTCCTGAGCAAGTTTTACAGAAGTCTGATCCTGATCATATGAATCAGGTGTGAACAGCTATGGCGTTAATCTACTGATTAGAAGATGTTTCTGTCATAAATGGTCAAATAACAAGGCTATTGTAAAGATATTTAGGAGGAAATTGTTACATAGTACAGTGGACGACTGATTAGCACATCTGTCTCACAGTTTAGAGCTGGGGTACAGAACCCTGGTCCTCGAGAGCCGCTGTCCCGCCTGTTTTCCATGTCTCCCTCCTCCAACACAGCTGACTCGTTATCAGCTCATCAGCGAGCTCTTTAGAAGCCTGATAATGATCCTGTTCATCAAATCAGGTGGGTTGGTGGAGGGAGACATGGAACACAGGCAGGACAATGGCTCTCGAGGACCTAGGGTTCCCTAGCCCTGGTGTAGAGGTTGCATGTTCACATTCGAGTTTTGCCCTTCTGTGTGGCATTTGCATGTTCTCCCCATGCCTGCGCGGGTTTTCTTTGGGTACTCCGGCTTCCTCCCACATTACAAAAAAGACGCATGGTAGGTTAACTGTAGACTCTAAATTATCAATAGGTGTGGAAGTTTGTGTGAATGGTTGTCTACATGTGCCTTGCAATTAGCTGACTGCCTCTGGTCCAAAAGTCACCCTCGTGAGGACAAACTAAAAAATATGATGATATCTTTTGAGAAAATGTTCAGATCGAATATGAAAAGTATGTAAACGCTGCTGTAGTCCTCTTTCTCTGACATTGTCTCTGTATCTTCCCTCTCCTTACAGGTGAAGAAGCTTCCTAAACACTTACGGGAGGCCCAGATATCGACAGAGCGAACACACTTGATATCTGACCCCGCCAAGAAGCCACGTCAGCGATACGTGCAAAAGGATGGCAAATGTAACGTTCATCATGGAAACGTGCAAGAGACCTACCGTTACCTCAGTGACTTGTTCACAACACTGGTCGACCTCCGCTGGCGTCTTAGCCTCTTTATTTTCACGCTAGTCTATGTCGTCAACTGGCTTTTCTTTGGCTTTCTGTGGTGGCTGATTGCGCTCATCCGAGGGGATCTGTTACATGCAGACGAAGAGGGCTGGACCCCCTGCGTGGAGAACCTCAACAGTTTTGTCTCCGCTTTCCTCTTCTCCATTGAGACTGAGACCACAATCGGGTATGGCTATCGTGTTATCACGGAAAAATGCCCAGAAGGTATCATCCTGCTTTTGGTGCAGGCCATACTGGGTTCCATTGTGAACGCCATGATGGTCGGCTGCATGTTTGTCAAGATCTCACAGCCAAAGAACCGCGCCGAGACCCTCATGTTCTCGCACAAAGCTGTCATATCAGTGCGAGACAACAAGATGTGCCTGATGTTTCGGGTGGGGGACCTGAGGAATTCTCACATTGTGGAGGCCTCCATCCGAGCAAAGCTTATCCGCTCGCAGCAGACCAAGGAGGGCGAGTTCATCCCGCTCAACCAAACTGACATAAACATCGGCTTTGACACGGGAGACGATCGCCTGTTCCTTGTGTCGCCGCTCATCATTTCACACGAGATCAACGAAAAGAGCCCTTTCTGGGAAATGTCCATGGCACAAATGGAGAAGGAGGAATTTGAGATCGTGGTCATCCTCGAGGGCATGGTGGAGGCCACAGGTATGAAACTGCATAGATTGACGAGTGAAAGATTGAGAGTTTGCAGAAAATGGTAGAGTTGTAATAAAATCTGAACTACTATGAACCGGTCCCTGGCAGGAAAAAGTTTTGGCACCATTGCTCTAGTGGGTTGTAAGACTCAATGGAATGGAATATTTAGAGTTTTTCTCGAAGCTGACCTAATTTCACAGAGCTGCTAGTGTTTATTTATCCTATAACTCAACATTTTAAAGTAAATGTCACTTAAGGATATGAATCGCCCATACCATTTTACACATGTTGTCGATGCTACCCGCATTTCCAATAATGCTAAACTTCAAGGCTGTCTTTGATATGTATATTTCAGAACGAGTTAAGTTTAACTACCAACACTGCTGATCATTGTTTAGGGTAAATGCCAAGCCCTTCAAAACGGCTTCAAGCTGGTTTACATATAAAAGACAGACAAAACCGGGTATTTCTGTAAAGTTCCAAAAATCCTCCTATTTCCAGACGCTCAGAATTTACGATATCTTACTGTAAACAGTCCAAATTGTGTAAAAAAAAAAAAAAATTGTCACCAATTCCCTAAGTCTTATAAACATCTTAATGATGTGATTAAAATGGCCCACAGCTAGCTGTTAATTGTCTGTAATAAGCTTTCCATCTATTTTGGCTGAAGCAGGTATTGTGATTTGCTTAAGCGCTTTCTCGGCCACTGTTGAATGCGTAATTATGATTTATTTTTTAATAAATGTACAGTATAACATGACTAATCATAAGATGTATTAAACATGGTACTAATGTATGTTCTTGGACACAGTTTGCTTCAGTAAATGAGACACATGGACTGATTAGGAGGCCACAAAGCACAACGCTCCCTGGTGCGATCAGGCATGGCGTTGCATGCATCTGAACATTTCTGCTCTATTTCACATTAGATTTTTATATTTATTTTCTCTCCCAAAGTACCAGTAGTCATCATGCTTCCTGATCACACTGCTGGATACTTGACTCAGGCATTAAATCACCCCTTGCTTCACGAGCACAAACCGCTGCAGCATTCAGGGGTTAGTGTCTTTACTGTCCTTCTCCGCCGGGCAACGGGCCAATCTGCCCATTGCCTATACCGCAACGCTCCACACACACTGTCCCCCCGGGACTCTTAAAACTATCTTACGCCTGAGAAATGCAAGTTAGCATAGTTTAAGCCATAGCTATGCCTACAGCGTCACCAATGTATCATTCTGGTGACACTGTACAACTCTTTTTACCAAGCAGTGACAGGAGGTTATTGGCTCTTTGCCATAAAATGGCTGGTGACTGAACATACATGCCACGGACATTCAGTTCCTGCCCCAAGCTACTGACGTAAAACTGGACCAGCAAAGAGTTGGTGCTTGTCTGGCATCAGTTTCGCAAGGTCCAAGCTCCAACTAAACAAATGGGAAGCCTTTCTGAAATATACACATCTCTTTTACCATCAGGGTAAAAAAAAAAAAAAAAAAGTAACTGCAGCTATCTAATTTTATAGACGTATCGTTCTTTATTAGTTAATTGCAAAACCTGTTAAGCATAAAAGCAGCACCTTATCAAAGAATGTAAATAAAAAAAGTATTTCAAATTAACTATCATGTCAAATCTTACCCAGCACAGTACCAAAGATGAACCTTAGGTTATGGAGATACAGCGTCTTTACAATTAGTTTTTCCGCCAGTCCACCCTGGTCCACCAGGCATATATATTGGTATATAATGGCAACAGTGATTAATGTTAACGCCCGAAAATGTGTACAAATAGGAACATCTGCAGTTGAGTAAATAAACAACTATAGTGCGGTACTTTAGATGAAGTACTCATAAAAGGCAATGTATTTTTATTGTTGTTATGTTACCATACTGTAAATGTCTAAAAATGTAATTAGATTATTACTTAAATATTTGAATAGAATGATCTCACAGTCAAATGTCTGATTCTGGCATTAGAAGGGATATTACATACACACACACACACACACACACACACACACACAAAAGCACATACTGTAGTGCTATAGTTCTCGAGATCAGTCTCAAGACCACTTCTTAAGGGTCTCGGTCTCATCTTGATATCTAAGGCATTTTTACTTGGAGAGGGCTTTTTGGTCAAGACCGTTTGAGACCAGGCCAGTGAGAAACGCAGAATGCAGGTGCCACACTACCTTACCGGAGCGCCACACCGCCTAGATTTGAGATGTGTTTCATTGTATTAGTTCCAAAACAACATAGCAGAATTTTTGTTTTGTTTTTGTTGCAAACGTAATGAAAATAAAGATACTGATCAGTTTGTTATTTTTTGAGGGGTCGCTTTTCTTTGATATTTTCTTTGATATATACAGTCTCGGTCAAAAGTCATACTTCTTGTCTCGATATACTCGATAAAGCCCTGATCTTGGTTAGTGTGGCCTTGACTACAACACCAACAGAACATCCGATATTAAATCAACAAGATCTTAAGTCAAACCTCTTAATCGCACGTTCTTTAAATGTTAACAAGTGCCTCTTAGATTCACTGATAGCATGTTTTCCCAACCATCATTACTTTGTCAACCACTATGTGTTCACATTAAAATACACTGCACACGTAATGTCCACAGGGCAACCAGATAATAGGTGTCTGTGTTTGTTATAGATATATTTTGGTTATTGTTTTGGCAACTTCAAAGTCAGCTGAGCAAACATCTTCGTGATTGTGCTGCAGTTATTATGATAGTTCATCTGTGTCAGAAAGGTCCTGTCGTGTGTCCATGTTGCCGACAACAAACCTTGTTTTCATTATGGAAAGGTCCCCGACGATAGTACGTTGATGACAGTTTTGTCATCTTATATCCCTCCTAATATTTATATATCAAATAAGTAGTGTTTTGTGGAACACAATCACGTTTTTAATGTAACAATGGATCTTGTAAACATTACAACCTACTTGTGCGTATTCTGACGTATTCATGTCTTAGCCAATAAAGGAATAGTTTTGTTTATTACCATGCTTATCTATAAAAATGTACTCTACATTTAGGTACTCTCCTGACTATTTAGAACTAAATCTTATGAAAAGTTAAGCTGTATGAGCAGAATGAAATGTTTTTTCTTTGGGTGAGTTTTTAGGAAAATAAAAGCCCCAAATACCCTAACTAAAAGGCGGAAAGGAGGACGTTGAAGTGTCATTAAATGAGGAAAAAGCGTAGTCATCTTCACTAAAGAATTATTGCGTATAGCAAAACTACGAATGAAAGCATACATATAACGTCTGTCTATAGGTCAGCAGAACTTTCCATCAAAAACGTACATTTGGAAACATTCAATATGCTTGCATAAAACCAAAGACGTGGTCAAAAGGTTTAGAGTCAGTCTACAGTCAAAATATACAGAAGAGTAAAACAATTCCCTTCCAAGTCCTCTTAGATTGTGAATCATCTTATTTTGACAACAACACGCCCAAAGCTACAACACAAAGCCGAATACTCAACATGACTAAGAACGGAAAGCCTTGAGGGAAGCGTATCCCCAGCATAATCAGAAATAAGCACAAGGACAAATAATTCCACGAGTAACAAAGCTTAGTCAGCTCAAGACCTTAACATATATGGGAAGCCTGGAAGGGAAACACAAGGGCAAACTAGAAAGGAGCGAAAGACTTACAAACAAAACAGATGTGTACATGACCTTGGCTGTTCTGTTTCCGCACTGTACAAACACTTGACATGAAAACATGTGCTAACTAACGCAAATTAGGAGTATTATCTTGGGGGAACTAATATGCGGGTAGTGTTAGCCTCCACACAAGCAGGTGGATGTCACGGGAGGCTTCATCCCATTAAGTCAGCATGCACAGTAACCAGGAAGTGGCTCACCTAAATGGTGCAGCCTTAATTATGGTATTAAGTGCTCTTTTATGTTTCTTCTTTAATGGGTTAAAAGATCTCCCTTGAAAGTGTTCCTCTATACCAGAATCCTGGATGGAGGTGGATTACTGTAATGTGGTTCAATTATTGTTGTTATTGATTTCACCTCAGTGACCCTACACCGCATTTAATAGACAGGGATGCGGTGGAACCTCTCAAGTCCAACGCAAGGCAGCATGGGAATCTGGTCAACCTACGTGGAAATGGTTTAATTTATAGAAAATTTGTTTTTTAATCCTATTTTGCTGAGTAGTCACAACAGGACTGCATCAGTTTTTTTTATGCGTCCAACTGTCCATGCATGCTATTTCTGAATCTATGGTCATCTTGGCAGCTTTAATGTATGATAAAGTAACTAGCAAAACACACTTGGGAAATGCTACCGTTTTTGTTTGACGGAAAAAAGAGAAATATGAAATTCGGGATCCTTGACTTTAGAGATTCTATTGGTGTTACAGTTTGTATACCTAAGGACAGCCAAATATTCAGACTTCAGTATGAACCCATATAAATCCACATTACTCCTACAGTTAAGAAAAGCAACAAACATTTTTATAGATAAACAAACAAAGGCTGACATTCATAATCCCGTCATAAGAAAGGCAAATATTTGATAAATTAAAAATAGAAAAATGGGCCATCAATTTCCAGAGGGAATTAAAAAAGAAAGGTCTATGAGCACCTCCTTGTGCAGCGACATAAGACACCGCGTCAGTCTGAATCAACTGTACTTCTATTTTTAATCGCATCGAATGCACGCTATGTATCACAGTCTGCAACACAGTGAGCAAATTGTGTGCACTGTTGTGGTTGAAAGGATTAATCTACTCGATAACCCTTTAACCTTTCCACAAATAGTAGAAGAAGTCAGGAAAAGTGAAGCTCACAAAAAGACAGCTCAGATACATGTGTTCGATACATTTACTACAAATTGGGGCTTTTGCTTTTGCATAGAACATCATTTACACAAAAGGGTTTGAAATGATCACAAAGAGCACTGACAGGGTCGACATAAGTGTTACAGCTGTTAGTTTGACAGATGCGGTGCATGATTGAGGATTTCTGTATGCAGCATGAAAAATTGACTGATGTCTTTCTCCCCTTTTCTTTTCATCTCTTCGTGTGTGTTTGTTGACCTGTCCCCTGTCCCCCGTGTGTCTCTTCATACTTTTAATGTGCGTGTGGATGTATACGCCTGCCTGTACCCGGATTAGGGATGACGTGTCAAGCAAGGAGTTCCTATCTGGACACAGAGGTGCTTTGGGGCTACCGCTTTACGCCGGTTCTCTCCCTGGAGAAGGGCTTCTACGAGGTCGATTACAACAACTTCCACGACGTCTATGAAACCAACACCCCAGCTTGCAGCGCCAAGGAAATGGCGGCGAAGCTTCGGGATGGGCCGCTATTGCCTCAGCTGTCACTGCTGAGCCCGGAACCAAAAACACATACTTTTGGTCTGTCTGACTTAGACCCGCTAAGTCAGGATGAGGACAAGGAGGAGAGAGAATCAGGAGGTGACAAAGGAGAGACGAATGGCTCAGCGGCTGCTTTGGAGGAGACGCCCTTTGCTGATGGACTGCCTGGCTGATTAGCCATCAGACAAAAACTTACCGGAGAGGACTGAACAGTATTATATTTAATTTAGTCAATGGCCAGCTTGTTGTATTGCAAGGCTTGGAGAAGCAAAACAATGTTCTCAAGCCACTGAACCATGCAATACTCCTCTACAGTACTAGAGTGTCAATCTATAGCATAGATTGCTTTTTAGACACGTACTGTAAGTGCCGACACACATCTATATCTTCACTTAAAAGTTGGTGGTACCGATTGTCTTTTTATAATCCTAAAGTCATATCCACTTACCACTAATGCAGCTTACAGCGGGGTACACACAAAGACGATATGACAATATAGCATTGTATTGTTTGAATAGTGCGTGGTGTACACTTCGCACTTAATCTGTCCTCCGACAATCAAAGGCTTGTCCCCTAAATCAGAGGTCTCACGCCAGCAAATATGACTTCACATAGAGCCCGGACTGATATGTGACAGGCAGGAATCTATAGCAGGGCGTCCAGATCGCTGGAAAATTAAAAAGCAAGCAGCAGCTGTAAGAATCTCTTACCGCGACGACTCCATTGCTATTTTCTTTTGTGGCAAGATTTGGAAAACACTCAACTCAGTGAGTTGATCCTCCAATTCTGAAGTCCTCTCACTGTGAGCTTTGTTGCCATGGCCATTCATTTATTTCCTTATGTTCGATTCATGATTGCCATTTGGGATGTACCAGTTATCAAGGCTATTATTTAATCATAAATATTGAATTTATGTGATTGTTGGCGCTAATTGGGGATGGTAACGTTTCTTTAAGAGGCATCAGATGATTGGGTCTTCACGTGAATCGGGATTACTTTTATGTGTGTGCCCTGCTTAAATTGTAGAAGGATTGTATGAGAAACTTGAGCAGAAACAAGTAGTTGAGACAGATTGCACTGTGCTCTTTATGGATATAGCTATGCTCTCATTTTTAAGAGCATTGACTCAGACACATGCTACTCTAAGATGATGGAAGGAAACACTTACCGCCATCTCGATCCTGCTTCACCGAGATGGCATACAGTATGTGAGGCTAATAGTTTACTTGTAGGGACGTATAGAAAGCGATCCAAATGCAACCTGTACACAACCAATATGCAGTTTTATTTTCCGAAACCTGCGCTTTGTGTGTATCTTCATATTCATGTGACTAATTCTCTGTTGCACACAGGGCGGTTTGTCCCAAAAGAAACCAGCTTGTACCTCATTCTATGCTCATTTTCAGGGCAATTAGCTGCAGCAGAGACTAGTGAAAGAAGATGATATTGTGTGACTGACTGATTGGTAGTAAGATCCACCCCCCTCCCCTTCCCTGGGCTCCCCTTACAATTGCAAAGTGTTATTTATTAAAAGTAGTGGTAAATCGAAATGGACAGCAGTCAACGTGCATTTGGAAATTGATGAAAACATGGTAATAAGTTACAGAAGCCGAGCCAATTGATTTACATGTGACAACTAATGTTGTGGTCGAGACCACGTAAACTGAGACCCCACGCCAAGACCAAGGCTGTCTTTCAGGACATCAAACCAAGCAGCACAAATCTGAAAAAACATGAGGGAAATTAAATGGAGTTTGCTCATAGTGTAGATGCAGCTGACATTCAGGCAACAAGTGTGGAATCGGTTCACGTTCAGTAGTCAGGTTTCCATCCAATTGTTTCAAAAATGTTAAGGGAATTTGGTGAAAATGTGCAAAACCGACATGCTACGTATGCCCATTTCCATCTGTTCTTCTATTGCGAATATTGAGAGGGGACTCCACCGCTGTAGGTGGCGGTATACACCATAGAGATGTGATCCACCAGTAATTTAAAAGAAGAAGAAGCACTTTGCTTTTTTAATCCTTAATAAGCCGTAACGTTTCTTTTTCTGTTTTCCATCTAAAATAGCAATAATATTCACTTTTTTAATTAATTCCAAAAATATTTCCGTTTCGTCGTCCCCCCCCAAACATACATTACTTTATCGTCCACCATTGCTTTGTGACTACAAACGGGTGTTGCCAGCGTTTATCCGCAAAACCAGTTTCCATAGCCAAAATTTGCATTTTCCTTTATTCCATAGCCAAAATTTGCATTTTCCTTTTTTCCATACGCTTCAAAATTCACCACCTCAAAGCGTAACAACTTTTTTTGCAAATTTTGGGCCCTTTTTCGAATTTCTGCCGTTTCAATTCAGTTTTATCTTCGCATTTCATGAATTCGTATAAAAATGGGTGGATGGAAACCCCACTAGTGACTGCAGGCGTGGATGTGAGTGTGAATGCTTGAATGGATGTGCCTTGCGAGTAACTGGCAACCATCCGGTGTCAATCCAATCCAGTCTGCCTTTTGCCCGGTGACCTTGGATAACCGGCAATTACCACTGACCCTGCACAGGATAATCTGTAGAAAACTGAAAGATGGATGGTATTTTCAGCAGCTGAAAATCAGCTAATTTAATACATAAGCATAATAGCCAATCACAGTCATTGTAATCAAAGACAAATCATACAAGGTGAAGCACTGCTGTCCCTGCTTGGTCTTGACACGTCATGACAATAAATCCAAATACCTTTTCCCATAATGCGACTGAACTAAAATACAATGACTCTTAATTGGTCTCTAGACAGTCCTGAGACCAAAACGGTCTTCGGCACTGCTACACCATCTTGGAATAAAGATTATGATAATAACTAATATTGGAACACAGTACTGTGCAAAAGTCTTAGTTCACCACTCGTTTGATGTGTTGTTTTTCACCCCTTTTTCTTACCTCTTTGATATATTTATGTTTACAAAAACTATAATTTATAGGACAAAACTGAAAATGCTTAAAGTTGCATTGACCGAGGAATAAGCCATAAAATTTCAGTGATGATCAAAAGTGAAGATACAGTAATTTATGGTGTCACTGGAACCACCCACCCCCATCAAAGCCTCACAAATCATATTGGAAACCGCCCATCTTTTGTCAGAGAAGGTATGTGAATTACTGAGTGACATTCAAATCACATTTAGCTATTATAGCATTGTTAAAACAAAAAAAATCTAACGGTGACCATGACTTTTGCACAGTAATACAGGTAATGTTACGCTAATGAAAAGCAACTTTCCTAGCAAATAATACAATAACGTCCAGTGACATACTGTTCCTCAGTATTGCATAGGAGGAGACGATGGTAGGTTTGATCAGTATCCATCAAACTACCCAACGGCATACTATTGATGCCTGATGCATGTCGGTTCTATGTAGAAGTGGCTCTTGATTTGATCTGAAACATATTTTTTAAAAAGGTTTATGAAATGTTCACTGAGTTAGATTATGAAAAGGAAGGCTACCGTGTGTGTTTGTGATAAGGGAGTCTACTTGCATAGACACTTGCCTACAGCTGATAATGATAGGAAAAGGTTCTCTGTCTAATCTCCATCATCTGGGGTATTTGCCTTCTTCATTACGACTCCCACTGGTCCTCACCCTATTACTTGAAGTGTTCTTTGTCCTTCTCCATTTTCAGCCTCCACTTGTTTCCCAAACTGCCCTTTGTCTTCTGTTTAATGGCCCTTGTGAGTGGTGTTGGAAGCAGACACATGCATCTGAGTGGGCCATGGCGGACAGTAGTTAATTGACTTGCATGAGGTGACCCCTATGTCCTCTACTTCTAAATACATTTAATACAGTGAACGATACAGGGTATTTTCTAGGCATGCAAATTATAGGATTTCTACAATATGACATTTTAATATCCAACTGTCATTGACAAAATTATAGATCCCTAATCATTTAAAAATGCTCAATTTTCCTGTTTTGCAGATGCTTCGATATTTCTTTTCACTGCATCTGCCTATGTATCCCATTTGCTAAATGATAGGTTTGTTGTTAGAGAGCCTTCATCTTTCATTGCAGGAATGTCATCTGTTTTATGTGTTCTCATGGGAATAAACATAATACAGCCAAAAGAACAGAACATGTTCTTGTGAATGTGTTCACGCATGAACGAGCAGGTCAGCATTATTTGCGTGTGATTTATTTCCTGTGCAGATAACTATGCTAAACTAGGGGGGGGGGGGGGGGGATGACCTTAGTTTACATGAGTGTGTCGTGGCACTTTGCTGTAACAAATCGACAAAGTTGTATATAAGCAATATATAAACACATGAAAACTGGATTAGTTGTGCCTGGCGTGATGAAAAACAAGTTGAAAATATCACTATGGCATATCTTGTGTGCTGAAGCTCGAGGCAAAAAGCCCTTATAAATGCTTTTAGGAAACGCTTTTGAGATAAGATCCACCATCGTCTAGCTAGCAGCTAGCGCAAGACGATAACGCAGCGCTCTGCATTTTTTACTCAAGTTGCTTCTTATCAAACACCACAAAGTGATGACTCAAAATGTCACACGATCCAAATCAAAGCCCTATGTTTACAAAGCGCTGGGCTAACAGCGCTAAACATCACTTAACAGAAGTTATACTCCACTTCTCGTGGCTTCTGGTGGTGTCCAAATATCATGACACTGAAACGCTCAAGATGAAACAAACCCAAATTATTTCTGCTTTAAATGAGTCTAAATATTTTAATGGTAAATTACGTTAATAAATATGTGCCCGCATCTTCTCCTTCTCCTTTAAGAAAAGGTGTATAGATAGAGTTGATGATTTGATGCTGGCTCAGATAAGGTCTAGTGAGGTTCGCTGACGGCTGTTATACCAATGACGCATATTATGACAGCTCAATCCAAATTTATGGGATGCGGCATTTCCCAAAATGACAGTTTTAGATCGGTTCCATTGTATTTCAATTTGTTTTTACTGACGCGGGGGAAACACTTCAGCAGGAACATTTTCTAAAAACTAACAGTCTGATGGATTATCAAGGATTAAAGAGGGAATTACAAATTCAGCAGGATTCCTGAGTCAGCTTTGTGTGTGACAGCAAATACAAAAAAAAAAAAGTTGGCATGGCGATTAATGCTGCCAAACAACTATCACCTAGCAACAGGAAACACGAAACTCTACGCAAGGCAGATTTAACGAGCACATTACAGTAGTAAGAACAGGAACATGATGTTACATGCGAGAGGAAAGGTGTGGGGGATGTGCGGTCCAAATTCTCTGAATCCCAGCAGTGTGCTGTCAAGCCTATTCCTGCCGGGGCTATTACATTTTTGAACCTAGAATGTCAGCGCCTGATTCAAAATTGAATAATGTACGATGATGAATAAATGCATCCTTTGAATGGCGCATTGAAATTTTTACGCTCGGCATGTGCAGGACGGAGAGAGAGAGGGGGGAGCGCGGGGGGGGGGGGTTATCATACGTTGCAGGAGCACAGCGGTGCATACCGCAGAACCTCTGCAATGAAACACAATTATTAGATGACATTCACATTTGGGAATCATACAAATAGAAAAAAAATACATTCCCATAGTTGCATAGCATTAAGGGGAAGGAGATTCAAGTGGTTTTAATGACATTCTGACATCACAGAAGTGGAAAATGAACACTGCAAAAAGTTACACACAGCACTGCTTTTGTCCCACTTGACACTTAGTCACTGAAATGAGGTTTGCGTTTGCTCATGTCTTCCGCTGATACTGTAGCTTGTGTGACAACCCATGATTGAGGTCTACTCATAGGCCATATTTTCACACAAATTTTGGTTCCTCTTGAATATTGTTTTTAACTTCAAACTCAAACCATTTGTACCACCAATTAAGTCATTTAATCAGATCAAACTAATTAGGCCTCGTAAAAAGAGCAGTGAATAGTGACTGTTATGAAGTCTAGATATGTTGCTTATTTCGCAAAAAGAGTAGAGATTGGAGTTAGCAACGAACTTTTAGACAATTAGCTGTGGTCATTTGCATATAATCCCCTGTGCCATTTGATCACGGTTCAGACAGCGAGCACAATTTAAAAGAGAAAATAGCAGTTCTCTACGTGTTATAGTTTTTGTCTTGGTCAACTATTTGGCATTAAATCTAACCTTGCAATATGGAAAAATGTTAGCTATTCACTATCAGGTCGTTGTTGTGCTGTCTGAACTCAATTAGTTGTCACGTCGCCATGAAAAAATGGTCCTGCTGTATCATTTGCTAGTAAATACAATAACCGACTCTCACCTATGTAATGTTTACCATTATCCCAAAAGCAAGCAGAAAAATTACCAAGAATATGAAAGCAGGACAACTCCTTGCTACATGCAGGATATTGTCGCTATTGTTCTTTCCATGGCTCGTTAATACACTTCCTCAGCTTTGCGTTTAAATAATGCATGGCTAACAATTGCAGTCACAATGAAAAGGGCCACAAAAGAAAGAGAGCATTTGCTTGCAAAAAGCATTTGGGGATTTTTTGTGTGTGTCTTTTTGCATATCGAAAACATCACCCCTTGAGCAACAGACATTGTACGATCTGAAACTATTTCATGTCTTATTCACTACAGCAGGATTTCCCAAACTTAGATTTTGAACTCAAAATGCAATTCCCAGTCATATAAATCATATAAACCAGTGACATGCACACATTCTGGAGTTTGTAGTCCATCTCCAAATTTCAAGTTTAAGATGAGAAAGTTAAGCAAAGCTGGCTTCGTACATGACACCACTCTTCTACCTTATCTTCCATTTGAGACACAGCTACATTTAGCATCGGGCATCCTCATGTGCACAACTACACGCCGTGTCAAAAGCCTTTAAGAGTCTTGTGTGAGTTTCCTGGAAAGGATGATCTCTGCACTGTCTGCAACAAAGCGCAGTAAGTCTTGGCAATCCAGTGACTGTGGTTGTAAAAGCTCAGGTAATGAGTCTTCAGACAGCTAACCAGCCAAAACAATCGTGAGATTGCAATTTGGGACAACGTTCAAAAGGAAGAACAAGCGAACAAGAAAACAATGAGCTAAGATGACAATGTCCATTTTTTTTAGCCACACGCAATCTCTTCATATATTATGAAACATGGAAGACTGAACACAGATCAAACAGTGTCTGGTCGAAAGGGTTCGCGAGCAAAAGCTTCCCAACGCAGAGAAACCTTTGCCTTCATCGTGACTGCGGAACAGATTTTGCCTTTGATGACTATTTCTATCCTCTCAGAGTGCCTCACTCCCAAATTTCAGCTACTGGGAAAGCACGCAAGAAAACAAAATCATTTCCAAACTCAGAGATTTGCCAAAAGGCCGCTAAAGTCCAATTGGACTTCATCCCTTTGATGAATCTCAAGTCTGCAGTTAAATATACTATAATTTCACTCTCTGATTACATCAAGTAGGCATAATAATTGACTTCAGGATGATTTTTTCCACTTTTGTTAACAAGAGTAAGAAAACTTTTTTTTAATCGCCTCTGACGATTAAATTGTTTAATTGTAATTAATCGCATGACTTCAATAGCTAACTCATGATTAATCATAAATTTTATATCCGTTCTAAATGTACAATAAAAAAATTCAAGGTTTTCATACTCTTGTGAACAAAAGTGTTAATCTAATGAAAATGAATTTTTGACGTCAATAGCCGTCAATGGCAGTGAATGAGTTATGTACCAGGTACAATGTACCTGCTTGCAATGTACCCATTCTTGTGAACATCAAAAACTATATTGGAGTGATGATGAAATTTAATTTGAATAATCCTGTCGTCATAAACCAATTAAAACCAGTCAAAATGTTTAGAGATTTTTATTCTGATTTTTGCATGCATGCAGTATTCCATTCTGTCAGGAATTGTATACAATTTTGCTCCTCAACGGTGAGTTGTACTGCTGTGTAAGGACATCTAAAAAAAATCCTTGATTGGGTTAAAGTCTGTTCCAGTATATTATGGAAGTCAGATGACCTCATAACATGGGTCCAAGCATTGCTAAACCAAACCTGACAGACTTCACAAAGCCCATATTTATGAAATGAGCGCTACTCGCTGCAGTAAGGGTTACATAACCGAGTTAGACTACCCATTTGCTGCCAATTTGCTTTGCCCAACCCAAGCAGTGACCTTTTTTTATGACTGGCCATGGTACATTTTCTTGTAGAAATGTATCACAAATTCCATTATTTATACATCTTCTGTTGCAATAGCTGACTGACAAAGCTCCAGTGTTACGATGGATATCGAGAAAAGTAAACAAGCTGCCTGGGGTGCGAGTCGTGGGCAGATAGTGTTTTGCTAGCAGCCATTTTGAGGAGCAACCACCACATTAGCATCCGTCAGGTACAAAATGTCATTTGTACAGATTACTTGAAGATTTGTTTTCCGCAATTTTACACAAGCTCTGATACACACGTTCCTGAACAACTAGTGTGCACAACAGGATATGTGTTTAAATGGTGCATAAGACATGCACAGTGTGTCACTCAGATCCTGTAATCCAGCATTACTTAGTGCTTTGGACGAGATTTGATTTACTGTATCAATTTAAGCTCTGTCTTTGTAGGTGGAAAACAGAATAGCATTTAAATGAATTAACGCTACACAAAGGGAGCCAGCCATCATAAAGCCAAATACTAAATCTATACTTTGCAAGCCACAACACAACATTACAACCCCTTTTACAAACTGGCATCCAATACAAGACATGTACAGTCGGCAAAAGAGTGTTGTTGAATTTTTTGGGTAAAGCCAAATAATGAATACCCTTTTGGTTCCCAGCCATTCTCTTTTCTTATCTAAACATTACAAGAACATGCCTTGCCTGGGGAAATGCAATGCCTTTGAACTCCTGTGGTGGATTTGATCCTATTTGAGAGCCTTTGAAATGTGTAGGAGAGAGCAAGCAAGGATGTGTGTGTGAGATGTGCGAGATCTCATCAATGATAGAGATACAGTAAATCAATCACTCCCAAATTTCAGTTACTGGGAAAGCACGCATGAAAACAAAATCATTTCCAAACTCAGAGATTTGCCAAAAGGCCGCTAAAGTCCAATTGGACTTCATCCCTTTGAGGAATCTCAAGTCTGCAATTAAATATAATATAATTTCACTCTCTGATTACATCAAGTAGGCATAATAATTGACTTCAGGATGATTTTTTCCACTTTTGTTAACAAGAGTAAGAAATCTTTTTTTTAATCGCCTCTGACGATTAAATTTTGTAATTGTAATTAATCGCATGACTTCAATGCAATAGTTCCACACAAGCGCCAAATGAAGTAATCACTTTACTTTGTATGAGAGCCCCATAACGAAGGCAACCTTTGTTCTGAGAGCATCACACAGGATACACTTGGCTTTGAAAAAAAAAAAAAAAAGATTTATTTATTAGTTATTGATTTAAAAAATATATATATACAAAATACAATATAAATAAATATAATAATGCTCACCAACTTTGTTACTCTTAAAAATGTGGGTGAATTCATGAATAGTAGTTCCTTCCCCGCAGACCCTGCAAAAAATGTCAGGAAAAGCCTACTAGATCATCGAAACTTTATTTGGGGTTAACCAGAGACATTTTAACTCATTCACTGCCATTGATGGCTATAGATGTCAAAAATTAATTTGAACTATTTCTATTAGTTTAACATTTTTTCCCACTTTTGTTAACAAGAGTATGAAAACCTAGATTTGTTTAAATTGTATTAGAACAGATATAAAATCTGTGATTAATCGTGAGTTAACTAGTAAAGTCATGCGATTAATCACGATTAAAAATTGCCTGACGCCCCTAATTTTTAATCATCTTTTCCTTATAAAAAAAGATTAAAAATAAAAAAAGATATAATTTTTTTTTTAAAAAGATTATAAAAAATTAGGCATCAGGCAATAAAAATTTGCAATCGTAATTAATCGCATGACTTCTGTAGTTAACTCACGATCAATCACAAATTTTATATCTGTTCTAAATGTACCAAAAAAATTCTAGGTTTTCATACTTTTGCTAATAAAAATGGAAAAATATGTTAAACTAATAGAAATAGTTCAAATTAATTTTTGACGTCTATAACTGTCAATGGCAGTGAATGAGTTCATGGCGGCAGTCCAATTTCTCATGAGTTTGAAAATGATTGGCTATTCTTTCTTTCTTTCTTTTTGAAAAGTACAGTACAAGTGATGAGTTAATTGGTTATTAAAAAAAATTTGACCAGGGGTGTGTAGACTTTTTAGATCCACTATACACACATCTACATTTATATCTTTTTTTTTTAAGGAGAAAAAAAAAACTCAACAAATTAGTATCAGGTTATTGATTTGAGGCAAATTTCCACTTGCAGAGATAAACTGATGCGCCATACTTATCTTTGGGTTCCTCCATTCCTCTCTCTTTCCACCCGTTTCTCCTGCCCATTGAGTAGCTAACCCTTGTGACTTCTATCTCTCCCACGCACCAAAACAACACTAGAATAGGAAAGAGTGGTGTCCGGTGCTCACCTACCTGTGGATGACTAATTCTGTTCAGCACGCGCACACGTGATGCTTTCACACCAGTAGTTCATGTTGGTTCATCACAGTGACTTGACGGCTTTGTGAACTTGGAATTTATTTGGGATACATAACCAATTACCAAAAATGTGATACTTACTAATAATACTTACTACTACCTTACTGATAAGGAGTCAAATTAATTGATTTTCAAAAGGACATTCAGCGGGTTATATCTTTACCATTATTAATCAAATTATCTAAATCAGTGGACCCCAACCTTTTTTCCACCACGGACCGGTTCATACAAGTCCACAACTTTCTCAGACCGGCAACCCAGTGGGTTGAGGGAGGGGGAGATGCTTAATGTTCGGCAGCAGATTGATAAAAGGCATCAACAAACGCAAATCCACTATGTAGGCTATTTTTATGTGCATGTACTAGCAACACAAACGCCATAACAAGGGTAACAACAATGCTTTAATATGGTGAGGTTATGCTTATGAATGATACAAACAACACACAAACTGGTAGATATAACAATAAATGTAAAGCCACATTTTTATGTAACCATATTAGCCAAGTTGGCGCATTTCAGAGATAGATAGATTTAAGGAGGGCATGACTCACCGTAACGCTAAATTAAGAGCCAGAACGGGCCATCATGCGTGGGAATCACCTGTAGCTGTAAATCCATGCACGTTTCTTTTTCTTCTTGGTCATAGGCTCCTGTGTTGTCTCATTACTGTGCCTTTTCTCCAAAGAAACTTCCCAAATATGTTTTTTACTCATTTTGCTAACTTGCCAATTAGCATCAGCGCTAAGCGACTGAGATAATTAGCATCTTGACATGCGTCAAGGGTACGTCGTAAACAGAGAGAATCCGGTCACTTTTCAAAATAAAATATTTTTAAGCCTCGGCTAATCAATTAACCGGAAGTATAGTACGTTTTTTATTCTTTTAACTGTGACCGGTCCAAAGTGGCCCGTGGCCCGGTACCGATCCGCAGCCCGGTAGTTTGGGACCGCTGATCTAAATAACCAAATGGCCTAATGACCAACACACATACGACTACAGTACCTTGTGAATGTATTAGCCCCCTTTGAACATAAAGATATAAAATTGGAAATCATCATGGAACTTCTGGAGTCAGCTGGCTGCCTTGAGCGAAAAGGGGGTTATTCATTTGTAAAAAAAACAAAAATATTTTCAAATATTGTATACATTTCGTTCCATTTATCGATTATGTCCCACTTGGTGTATTTTCTTCACAAAAAAATCCCAATTTTATATATTTATGTTTGAAACCTGAAACATGTTAAAAGGGGTCGTAAATACTTTCGCAGGTCACTGTATATTATACAAAATTTTGGTCGGGACCAGATTACCCATCAAGAGTGAGCACAGCCTAAAGTAGTGTTGTTTGATTACTGTCAAAATACCTGAAAAAACTAAACAAGGGGAAAATGAACAACAGTTGAATCAACGCGAGGTAAAATTTGTTCTTGTGAAAGCACATTGTGGATGATTCTGCTTAATAAAATAATTTAAAAACCAAATTAGTTATTGCCCATTCACTTTCTACAAATACTGTGAGCTTTTGGAGTTTCAGGGAAATATCACATATTTTTGTTGAGTGAATTATACTGAATTGACGTTTTTTCTTCCGTGTGATGGTTTTCCATTTACATGCATATATATGACCTGCTTTGTGCTTCAACTCTTCATGCATGAGACAGCAACCCTTTATGATTCATATATAATCGGATCAAGCATGCAGCGCAACATACGCCGGTTCACGTGTAGTCACAGCGGGCCAATCCGAGCCCGCCGCTGCGTCTCACTCCCTTTAAGCAAACTATACCGTTGACTCTCTGAGACTTTTGGGGGGGGGGGGGGGGAGTCTCAGCAGATTTGTGCATCTTCAACACGTGCGTCCTCGTCACTGCATGTCCTCCCTCCAGCCAAGTTTGTTTTGCCTGTGACCTTTCAGCACATTCCCCTGGCATCCCTGCAGCCTGCAGTCATTTGCAGTTTGCTCCGTCCTAAGCAGCATAGGAAACGTTTCCAAATGGGCTCGTAAACTAACGTCGGACACATTGGCGTCACATTTTATTTGCTTATACAAGATGCGGCAAGCATCGTCGTCACAATGATGATATTTTAAAGAGGACCATCTAACAACACTTACAACGCCCTCATTTGTTTGCCCTTCAGCATTGGATGATGGGCTATATTTAGACCAAAGAAGTATGCTAATGAGCTCCTGGAAGGCATATCTGACGGCTTGTAACACACACACTGCCAAGTCCATAATCTTTACCCTAAATTCTTTATTTTCTCCCACTCACATTTAATTGTAGAAATGCTGAATGGGTTGCATAACATATGTGGGGTAGGGGGTTCTCGCATTTATTAGGTGTCAAAGTGCATTTCCATTTGACACTGAACAGAACAGGCCCCCGGAGAAAAAAAACCTCTTACATAACCACTTTATCTGATGGAGATAAGAAAAAAGTCCCATCACTCTCTCACGTTACCATTTTTAATATAATTCATTGATCTATCAGGCTTTCTGCTTGTCTTCTCGACGCGATAAGAAAAAACAATGTCCGACTGTTTTATCTAAAATTAAGCGATATCACATTTAGGCAGTTATATGAGTTGATATGTGATATTTAAGCTAAGAAAATGGAGGGGGGGAAACATTTTTTATTTTTTTTGCTATTAAAAGCTGAAATGAAGCCGGGTCGGGTGAAAAAAGACAGAGGGATCTGCTCACCGTTCCTAATTAGAATTTATTTTCTAAAATCCATGAAAGTTATTTTTAAAGCCAAGAAATTGCTTATCTGTAAGCATCAGGATTAGTCTGAGAAATTAAATCTTGGGAAGAATCACATATTTTATGCACACATTTACTCATGAAGGAAAAACTTACCGGTACCCATTACAGTTTCCAGTTGTTCTAATTAAAAAAAGAAAGCAAAGGAAATAGTTAAGTTTTCTTGGCAAACTGTCACCAACATAAATTTTACTATTTTATTTTAATTGTATTAATTGGACAAGTATTTTACATACTAAGTGTACATTAAGTATAAGAGAAGGTAATGGAAGGCAGGCCGCAAATAGCTCCCAGACCATAGTTTGAACACTATTCTTGCTTTATGAAGTTTCAGGATTTTTCCTGGTTCAAATTGAGGCAGAGGTGGTATCATCCTGACTATAATGGGTGACTATCGATACCAGGTGTCGGTATCGGTGCCAATACCAGTCTAAGTAAGGCATCGGTACTTATGGTGACTATTATCGACCGCCCTCCTGCCACCATTTTACGATCATGGACAAGAAATGAGAAATTATATGAATACAAAGTTGCCATTAACTTCATGCAATTTTAGGGAAAATATAGATCTTGCTTTAAAATCATCTGTCATTTATGGGTGGGGAATTGTATTTACTAGTGTTACTGGTATTTGGTATCAGTAGCGGTGACAACTCAAGAGTTGCATATCGGTTGGGAAAAAAGTGGTATCAAACATCCCTAATCCTGACCATGCGCCATGACGTGCATGTATTCTGTAAATTGAATGGACTCACTTTCATTTTTTTACAGGCAACATATAACAATTCCATGTTTCAATAATAAGAATAATAGTTCCAATAAGAATATGACTATTATCATGTTAAAGCATTCATTCATTATCAGTCACTCAGGCTGGAGGTGGCGGGCAAATAAGGTGGAGGTGGCCGCCTCTGACTTTTGTACACAGGAAAACCCCACAGGATCACTTCAATAGTAATAATAATAATAACAATAATAATAATAATTATTATTATTATCATCATCATCATCATCATAATAATAATAATATGGCGGGCAAATAAGGTGGAGGTGGCCGCCTCTGAATTTTGTACACAGGAAAACCCCACAGGATCACTTTAATAATAATAATAATAATAATAATAATTATCATCATCATCGTCATAATAATAATAATAATATGGCGGGCAAATAAGGTTGAGGTGGCCGCCTCTGAATTTTGTACACAGGAAAACCCCACAGGATCACTTTAATAATAATAATAATAATAATAATAATTATCATCATCATCGTCATAATAATAATAATAATATGGCGGGCAAATAAGGTGGAGGTGGCCACCTCTGAATTTTGTACACAGGAAAACCCCACAGGATCACTTTAATAATAATAATAATAATAATAATTATCATCATCATCATCATCGTCATAATAATAATAATATGGCGGGCAAATAAGGTGGAGGTGGCCGCCTCTGAATTTTGTAAACAGGAAAACCCCACAAGATCACTTGAATAATAATAATAATAATTATCATCATCATCATCATAATAATAATAAAAATAAATATTTTCAAATGTACACAGCATTCTGTCAAGTCATTGAGTTCAAGTCAAAGTCAAGTAAAGTCTTTCATAAGTTGTTTACCAAGCAAGTCGCAAGGCATAAAATTAACGATTTAAGTCTGCTCAGTCGGAGTCATGTGATCTGAGTCCCGCACCTCTGGTAAAAGAATATACAAATAGAAAAGGCTCCATTTTCATTTTAAATCAGAAGTAACAATTCTCCATCGAACAATCAACACACACCACTGTGTCTAGCTGAGTCACGCATTCACAAATAAAGGCTTCCTCTCAATTCAACGCCTTAAGTAGACACCTGCTACTTTGCAGTTGAGTACATAAGGGCAGTGGGGAAAACAAGACACATTCCCGGGGAGACAATGGAACAAATGTGATCTAAATTAATTTCATCATAACTCGTTCTTGGTCTGTCTCTCTTGGTAAATGAATACTAATGCTCATATTAGTGCACCATATGCTATAAAAGCTACTGTAGCCTTTTATTGAGGACAGATTCAGTTGCATTTTATGACAGTTCGCTTGTCAGTGGAGATTTTTTTTTTAATACCACCAGCCATAAATGCTAAATATTGACACTTTAGGCAGGAATTTTTCTCCCCGGACAACCCTGAACTTTAGTAGTGCAATTTGCAATTTGCAATGCTGAATATCAAATGTGATGGGTAAAATGAGTGCTAAATGCATCTTTAGAAAGCAAATGAGCAGCCATTTCTTTGGATTTCCAAACCAATTAATGCTCGTGTTCGGATCAAAGCATGCAGGTGCAAGTGTTTACATAGTGGATCTTCAGCCCTAATGTTTCCTGCCAGCCCAGTTTTTCTGTTGGCTAATCATGTGAATATTCTGGCATAGAGGAGGCATTTATTAGCATCCCACTGGAATAGTGACAAGCTGAAAAATCTGCTTTTTGCATCACCTTTTCCTCCTCGTTATGCATCTAAATGAGGGAAAGCCAAGTTGGACACAAAAGTATTACAATAACACTTTCTTTTTGGGTGAAAACTTCCCAGCTCACTAAACTAAACAGACATTTTATTTAAATTTTGAGGAGGAAAAATCTGATAAGAAGTCAAAAGCACAAATAATCATCCATTTTCTTGACTGTTGTAAACAAGGAGACTGAAAAAAAACATAATTGACTGAGTATTTTTATGTAAAATAAAATCTACGTAGGCGGCACGGTGGGTGACTGGTTAGCACGTCCGCCTCCCAGTGCAGAGGACGTGAGATCGAGTCCGGGCTTCGGCTTTCCTGGGTGGAGTTTGCATGTTCTCCCCGTGCCTGTGTGGGTTTTCTCCGGGTACTCCGGTTTCCTCCCACATTCCAAAGACATGCATGTCAGGTTAATTGATCACTCTAAAAAATTCTCCTTAGGCGTGATTGTGAGTATGAATGGTTGTTCGTCTCTGTGTGCCCTGTGATTGGCTGGCAACCAGTTCAGGGTGTGCTACTGCCCGAAGCCAGCTGGGATAGGCTCCAGAGCCCGCCGCGACCCTAGTGAGGAATAAGCGGCTAAGAAAATGGATGGATGGAAAATCTATGTATTTTGTGATTTACAGGTGATCCGTTGATTGTTTATATTACCCATAGTCAGTCAAGGAAAAGTAGTCAAATGTTCATCCCTGATTAATATTAGGGATGGAACGATATCCAAACATCATGATACGATAAATATCACCATATGAACCTCGCAATACGATAATTATCACGATATTGTGGTGAGGTTGACGATATAAAAAAAAAAATGTGTAAAAAGTCACTATATTGTAAAAAAAAATAATAATAATAATAATTAAATTAAATTAAAAAAGCTCATTTGGGGAGGGGGGCACAATATTGTGTTTTTGTACATAACCGCAGTGACAGAGAAACAGGTTTGGCCATGTAATTGTCATGGGTTGCTATTGGCTCAGTGGTGCAAAGCATCATGGTCTATGTAGTTCACAATGTTGTGTTTGGCTGAACCGGGCCAAAAGTATAATGTCTTTTTTGATGTTGATGTTAAGAAATATTTGCTGGTATGACTGATTTATAGGGGTGGTGACCGCCGCAGTGGCCAAAACATTCCAAATTAAAATTAAACTGCATTAATAAACTTACCACCAGAGGCTGCTAGAACTGCACAAATGGAATACAACCTCGCCTTTTTAACAGATGTGCTGTTTTTAATATCGTGACACGACGATGACGATATTGTGGCACTTTTAATATGGCGATATCACGACATTGCCGCTATCATTACATCTCTAATATTAAAGGCTGCAAATAGTAAAACATAAAGACTAGTGATGCACCGAATATTCGGCCACCGGAAAATTTCGGCCGAGATCAAATTAAAGCCGAAAGAACATGGCCGAAAAAAACTCTGCAAGCAAGCGTCTGTTTGAATTAAACAGCGAACGCGGGGGTGAGTGTCTGCCTTTTCTTCTCGCTGGCTTTTCACGGTGTGAGTTTGCACCGGTCGGTCGCAGCAGCTCCCGGGGTCATTGCGCACACCGGAGGAGAGGGGCGTCGCTTGGTGTACAACATTTAAGCGTGTCGAAAAAACAGAACTGCCGTGTAACTGCAGTACAGGTGAGCCACTCTTTCTCCCGCAGCGCCTTCCTTTTTTATTTATAAGAGCCCCTCGAACGCTTCCAGTTTTTCACCCGCATCCTGGTGGCTGTGCTAAATACTTTAGCTAATGCTAACATTATTGCTATCAACAGTTTTAAACACAGAAACACTTACTGCTATCACCGGGTGCCGACAGACCTGTCCAGGATGCTGTGTGTGGCTTTGCAGTCAAGCCGATTAGCTGGTGCAAACAAAAGTATTTATTTATTTTTAAACATTGATGAATATGTGAATGTGCGGATTTTAAGTGCGCCGCACCTAACCCATGTTTGGTGTTTAAAGTACCATTAGTCAACATGTCTGCGGTATGGGCACATTTAAATTTATATTGTGCTTGGTTAAAATATCAGTGCAAAATAAATATTTTATAATGATATTATAATTGTAATTAATTATAATGAATGCATTTTTTGACCAAGCATTTTTAATTTTCGGTTTCGGCCAACCGTTTTTATTTCGGTACATCCCTAATAAAGACATAACACAAAATAAATTTGTGTTGCACATGTTTCCATGTAATTGGCACACCAGAGCAAACAGATGCTAACCAAAATGGAAAGTGTTCAAACTTCTTACTAAAATGTTGGTTAACATCCAAGTTACAGGACCTCAGTGTGTTCGACCACTCAACGTTTGCATCTTGCGGCTTCACTTCAATATAATAAAAGAGAAAGTATAATAATATCAGACTGTACCTCAACAACTAAATAATGTTTCATTATGTGTGTGTGTCTGTGCGCGCACATGGGAGCACTAGGCCTCAGCTGCAAAGGGTCTTTAATTAGAAATGGATGACCTCCTGTGGGATGATCTTGAAATAGCCCAGAATGGATGACTGTTTTTCACGAAAATATATTCAACCGTTCAATCTGTCTATCCTAGAGAGGAATCGTCAATGTTGTCTATTCATCGGCAAGCATGTGAAACCTTCTTCAAGCAAATTGAGGCCAAATTCATCACCATGGAAACCCAGTATTACTTATTTGCCGTTTTGGAGAACATTCCGAGTGACTTAAAGAAAGTATCAACGTTTTCTACAATCGTGTCCTGTTCATGTCATTCTTAAAGCGCTCACATCGCCAGTGGGCAGACGTGAAGGAGCTGTCAGCCATCTGCTGAGTGACACAATCGTCAGGAAAATGTCATGTGACTTGAGGAGCTTGCGGCGACAGCGACCGGCGTCACATAGAAAGGCCGAGTTTAACTCTTTTAAGACAGGCAACAACTGACGGGTGCACAAGTGCACAGCCGCGTTTTCACCCGCATTCAATATAAAAGCCATTCATAAAGTTGAACACGTGCATGATATTATGGAGTCAATCCTGCTGTGGCTTTCATGCCAGGAAAGCCAGACGTTTTATTGCAGGCCCACAAGAGCTCCAGTCTCATAAAATGCTGTAAGCTTTGTGTTGTTTTATTGTCAAGCAGCATTTAAAGCTAGTTACACACACTAAATTATTTTTAAACAATTAAAAGTAACTGAAACTACATTTATATAATTATAGTAAAAATGTCCTTTGTTTTAGTCTTTGGTAATTAATTTAATGCATGAGCCTTTTGGGGATGATTTTAAATGTGATTTTAAGTAGATTTATTTTGATATTAACCGGAATAAGGACATTTGAAAGTGTGTCACACAAAAGTGATGTCATGTAGCAGCAGCCAATAGAAAAGCACCTTCAGATGACGTTGCTCCCGTGGTGTTTTTTAAATATTGTGCACAAATAAAACACTTTTTTTAACTAAAACTGAAACTAAAACTAAGCATTTATGAAATAACTCAAACTAATCAAAACTAACAGAACCACTTTGAAAAGGTATTAAAACTAACTAAATTTAGCAACCAAAACTCAAAACGAAATCAAAACAAACTAAAATGAAAAGTTCCAAAACTATAATAACCCTGGTGAGAACACATGTTAATGATTATTTTAAGGAACTTTAAAACGTGCCGGAGGGGTAGAACTACATCAAAATAGAATATACATTTGATATGGTCTCTATAGTGCAGATTTTTGTCTATTACTGTCGGGCCTGGAAGGTGTCTAGTACCAATTTCCAATTAGGCAGGATTTCACTGTAGTCGTATTAGAGAAGGAACCCGTAAAAGCTTGGCTAACAGTAGCTAAAATTGCTTCCTTATTGGCTAAATGTTCCGTATAATGTCACTATCACAGTTTGTGACTCGGCCAACTTCGCTGTTAAGAATTTGACACCGGAAATATGAAACAGATTCAACATTTACGAGTGTCAACCACAGCCATCTTGCAAGCAGCAAGAGGATCGACGTTGATTTGAAAGGGTGTGAAAAATGCTCAAATCAGACCCGAATATTGTTATGAGTATATTTGGGAAACCCTTCTCAATACAAAAAGGTAGCTTATTTTCCTGTAAATCAAGGTCTGCAAAGTACGATCTCCAAGTGATTTAAATGTATTCCCACTTATCGACTTTTGCTAAGATAGTAGGACACATATACCAGTAAAAGTAAACAAAATGCAGTTCATGATCTGTGTGGGTTGTTTCTCCCTATCTTTTGGTGGGTGTAAATGCTCGCAGGTCTTTGTCTAAGTCCACATTCAGAGCAGAAATTGTCTAGTACAGTATTAAGAGTAGACTTTGCACAGATCCGAACAGCTAGAGCGGATGCACATTTTGTGATTGTCTTTCATTTTGTCAATGTTGTCATTTCGACGCTTTATGATTGACAGAAAATGGTAGTTTCTCTTTGTCAGTATAAAAAGGATTTGTTTGACAAGAGTTTTTGGGGGATTTTTTTTGTCAGGACAATGAGGAAGTCCAAGGTAATGGTCTACAAAGGAGAATAGAAGTATTAAACAATTTGAGGAAAACCTTGGTGGAACCATTCCTCAACTGTTGATTCCAAGATCTTCAGTACAAACAATATATGTCAACACATTTCCAAGGTCTGGAAGGATGGCAAGGATGTCCAGGAACGACCCAAAAAGCACCAAAGCTCGAGCCTACCATGAACTTGAAACAGCTGGAACATCAGTGTCACTGTCCAAAGTCCAGCCAGTTTGAGTTCTCCATGGACTGAGAGGGTGCCAACCACGAAAGAAGCACGCCCGCTCTGAAATTGACACCTTCAAGCTTAACTGAAATTTGCAGATGCCCACGGGGACAAGCCAAATTCTGGACAAACCTTTTAAAGGACAGATGAGAAAAAGATTGAGCTATTTGGCGTCAATGTCAAAAAAAAAATTAAGATGTAAATGTATTTCATCCATTTTCATCAGGTCATCATTTTTCATCATTCCAACCAAGTTGACAAAAAATACCCATCTCTCTTTTTCTCTTTTCTAAATTGCTTTTGCAGAAGCTTCAGTCATATGCATGCAGATGGCCGTTTATATGGCAAGCACAGAATTATGGGATGTGTGAAATAACCCCGTTGCCGTGTGTAGTAATGTGCTGAAATTGCATATTGCAGCTTTTTGGTGAATATAACAGTTCAGTTCTAAAAACAATAAAAATTAAAATAATCAGTTTGGACAGCCACATGCAGCCCAAACAGTGACTTTTAACTCAGTCTCAATGTAATATATGATTAAATCATTTCAGACTACTTTTTGAGTAATAAGCCACAGATTCAGTTTTAGCAACACACACAAAAATAAAAAACACCAAATATGGCAACCGTTAAACATGAGGCTCTTCTTTGGAAGCCAGCATAAAATGTGCCTTCCTTGCATTAAACCTCACTGTGTGTGTGTCCGTGTGCGTTTGCGTGTGGGCGACAGACGTGTGTGTTTACGTAAACGTCTCTTTCCATGCTAATTAATTGGGACAGGAACCAAGGGAGAGTAGATCTCCAGCTGCTACTCCCTGCCTCTGCACCCCAGGGTTAACTTGCTCCTCGGAGACCAGTGCACATTGTGTTGTGCGCACACGCACACGCACACATAGAGAGAGAGTGGATGTCAACAGGGAGCGCTTAAGACGGATGGAGGCGAAACTGAAGTCCAAAGTGACATTTGCAGCTCTTGCTAGTGTGCTAGACTTGTTGTCAGAGTCTAATTGAGAAAACAGGCCCGCAGGTTACAAGGAAGGCGGCGTGGTGATGAATACAAAACTGCGCAGGACACTCGCTGTGCACATCTCATCAGTGCAATTTTGACTCTCTTGCAGCTCAAGATAACCAACTGGACAGAACATTCGAGAAAACAAGTGATGCTAGCACATGCCGTGTTTGCTCTTCTTGTTATTTTACTTTATATTGCAGGGTATTGTTGAGTTGCTAACCAAAACACCAGCGCCGGCTGATGAATTAAATTGTGGATCGTCATTATCACTACAAGACTCCCGGTAATGGATATGTCACATACCATATTTATTGTTGCGTGTGTTTTCTTTACTTACTTGTTGTTGTTTTTAAGTGCTGGGCACCAATTGATGCACATAAATCGTCTTTGCTTTGAATTTAAGTGTGGCATTGAATCATTGTTACTGCTGCATGTTGCCTCCACAGGATTAAATAGAATCTTTATGTGGAGATGGTGATTAACAATGTTGTGTGCATCCATGTTTATGTTATGCAACAAATGTGTTTTTCCCAGGCTGTAGAGAGTCTTGCTGTTTCTCCGCATTTCTCAGAAATAGATTTATTTATTTTTATTTTTTTTTGCACCTTGCACAAGGATAGGTTTGCCTGTAAAACATTATTTGTGTAAATATGATAATTTAGTTTGAATGATTAATTATCTCAACAAACACTCTCAACAGAGAAGAAAGGGCTTTTTCGCAGGACTCGAAACATTAGTATTGTCTCAGATTTGGATATTAGCCATTGGACTCAAAAATATTTAATTTTAATTTTAATTTTAATTTTAATTTTAATTTTAATTTTAATTTTAATTTTAATTTTAATTTTGATTTTAATTTTAATTTTAATTTTAATTTTAATTTTAATTTTAATTTTAATTTTAATTTTAATTTTAATTTTAATTTTAAATTTTCTTCTACTTTTCTTCTACTTTTCTCAGAGACAAAATATTTTCAGTCAACTATGTTTTTATTCCTAAAAATTAATAACATGCTCCTTTAGAAGGAACTTGGACTAAAGTTTTTCAGATTGACATTAACATGGCTACCAGGTAGTAAGCCATCTGATTGGTCTTTTTTGTTCAGTCATGTCAGCCAAAAGCGGGGTTATGACTATAGTTTTTTACCAACCATCAAGAACTGGCATTAGCCGCAACGTCTTAAAAAAACAACAACAAAAACATAAAGCTACTTAAAGATTCTGTAAGACAATTTCGGAAACATGTGACACCACGTAAAACTTTCTTCGACACATGCAGAGTACCACAAAGTACCACAAAATATCTAAGAGGCAAGCTCCATGTCACATTTTTGTATTTATATTAGGGAAAGAAAATAACACGTTTCACACCTGTTTTCCTCTCACGTTTCTGCCTGGCTGCTCAGTAACAGTTTTTCCATGTTTCACAAAGCCAACTTTATTTAATTTTTTTGTCTGAATATTGTTAGCTTAGCAGCAACATTAGCACAGTTTGCTAACAAACAACAGAGCCAGTGTTAGCTATTTTGCTGACTGTGTAAAAATCTCTCTCTCTCTCTCTCTCTCTCTCTCTCTCTCTCTCTCTCTCTCTCTCTGAAGTACATTCACTATTATTTCACAGAATGTAACTTTTCACTACGCCATCTTCTTGTTGCACCTCACCTTCAGATCAAGCTGTGTAGTATTCTGTCCTCCTGAACCTCCATAAGCATGAGAAAACAGTGTTCCACAGATACAGTGCAATGTGATGTATTGCTTCCAGTCGTGTATACATGAGATCTACCCCATCGCACCTCTTTATAGATCCCCTGGAACCTATCGCTGATATGGAAAGCAATGTTGTCTTAAGGTTTTATAAATTGGTTTCATAAAAGGTGTAGAAATTCCATTTCCCTCTGCGTTGTGTTGGTATTCGTTATCGCCACAAACCAGTTTTAGCCTAGCTATTCAAAGTCTCTAATCTGTTTACGGTAGCACTTTCTGCTTGCTTTTCTCAATGGGATTAAATGCATATACTGCAGGTTTGTCATAGAAGAATAGATGACTTGTCCAAGGTAAAATGTGTGCGGCCTTCAGCTAATCACGTTTCCCTCTACTTGTACCTCTCTTCTGGCATAGCAGATTAGGAGCTCCGTTTGCCATACTCAAGCCTGTTGTTTTAAAATCAAATACTACAGAGCTGCATTGATTTCGTGGGCTTGCGTTTATTTTTTTCATGCGTCTAAGCCTTTTAGGGAGCACAATCAAAACATCTCAGAATGCATCAAAAGTAGAGCCCGTAGATGAGCTCCGCTGCTTTTAATGACAGCGTCATCTATCATAGCCGTTTAGGAGCTCAAAGAGCTTGAAGCGTTTCCCATTTGGAAGATTCCAGGCATTTGCTGTAGTGGGGGACTCATTCCCTTTTGGCCAAAGTGAGCTAGTGAAAATGGAGTGGAAAAATCAACTAAGACAGAGTACTGTGGAACCTCAGAAGAAAAATGCTACTCAAGTCGTACAAATCAGAATTATCAGGAAAATAAACCACTAAAGCAGGGTGACCTAACATCCTCTTTTTCCTGGACATGGACACTGGTGTCCGGTGGAGGGTTATAAATTCATGAAAATGTACGGTTTTCATTGAGGGGCAAATGGGAGGTGTTGTTACCGGGACTGGTAGACCGCGGACTGCTGCCAAGTCGATCGAGAGGGCTATAGGGGAAAAAAGGCGGGTTTTGCGTTTGTGGGTTATTATTGTTATATAGCCTTTTTTTTGTTTTTTGTTTTTTTATTTAGCTCACTGGCAGCGCTCTGCGCCCCCAAACCGGAGACGTAGTCACGGCGAACAGCATTTTTGACTTTTTCTGTAAATTGTTTTGTGCTGTCAGCACAGGATAGTATTGATAAGGGTGACCAGACGTCTCATTTTGGCCGTGCTGTTTTTTATCCTTGGCGAATTTCGGTAACCTTTTTTTTTGTCCTAATATTGCGCAGGTCCCGAACCAGCATCGCGTTTTTTTTGTTTTTTGTTTGCCATGTGTATGTCAATCACACACTTGTAAAGCGATTCATACGACACACCCATTAAAAGGGAATTTAACTGTTAAATTCCTGCCTATTCACACCCAAATTCCCATTTGCGTTCTAATTCACATCTGCATCTAGACAGTAGCAGGCAACAGGCATCGACTGGAACTAGAACTACTTCCTTGTTTTTTCATCTAAGAATCATGGGAATCATGTAGTCTGACTATATACCACTGCGGTCGGCACTCGCCGGTTAGACTACGCAAGCTGAGCTTTCTACCGATCTATGTCCAATGGTACAATATGTGACCGGTGCGAGGTAAAAAATGCTTGGATAGCGGTGGAGTGCATTACTTGTTTAGCACTGTTGAACTGTCAGCTAAGATAGCATTTAGCCTTAGCAATTGGACCACCTACCCGTCGGCGAGCTATCACTCACAAAAAGCGTCATTATTGCAGCTGACATATGAATTGTTAGTAGAAAGACAAAAATGAACACACATGCTAACGTTAGCTTATGCTGGAGCTGCACCTTAGTTGTGTGCTGTGGTATTACGGTGGTCCAATTCCATCACAACTGTGATGTGCGAGTTCCAGTGGTAAACTTACTGCATACACTTTTCAATCCTCCGCTGACAAGAGATTTTTATTTCTTTATTTTGCCACACGCGGATATCAGCAAACAATAATTGAAAGTGTTACGAAACCACCCTCGAGTGGCTCCATTGTTTTGAATTGTCATTATTCAAGGCTGAGCGTTACAAGCAGACGGGGAAGAAGAGAGGACGTGGGAGGGTATTTGCACACTGAGAGCAGGTTGACAGGTACAAAAGGCTGCAGCTTCCTTCTAAAAAAGCCTCAAGTATAGGTATTCAAAAGCGGACGTCGTTATGTAAGTACACATTGCTAACCAAAAAGGCATTTCCCCATGAGAAGGAAATAGGCAATGATAGTCTACGTCCGAAAGAAAGACGAAAGAGAGGGAACGAGGGTCAACGCGGACAAGTCTATAATATTATACTACGACTTGGACTTTTTTTTTTTTGTTGTATATAACAATAACAGTCAGATTGACCGCATCTATCATCACTCCATTTACTGTCAACATGAACTGACGAGTGATGTGTAAAGAACAAATGCATCTCGTGCCAAGCTCGATCTATACGCGACTTTTTTGTCTTTCATGCACGATAGTCGCTCTGTCAGCGTGTAGTCACAGTATGTCCGACTAAAAATATAATAAAAATATACCGTATATGTCTGTCCCAAAAGATGTTCCCATCCCTACTTACCTACAAGTCATACTTAAAAAAAATATATTAGAACGATAGTCAGAATATTTTCTTTTGCAGGCTACTCTACACGTCGCCGTTTCTCCTCTCGCTCGTCTCCGCCGTTGCCTGACGATGGCAATGTTGGGAGGTGCTTGGCTCCCGTCCATAAAATCAAAAATAATGTGACTTTTTATATTATTAGAGCATGTGTTGCTCATATTAAATGGCAACAAATGTGCACAATGCGTGCGCTATATGCGCCGCAGCGGGGTATTTGTGTTTGTTTTTTCGGCTTCACCTGTCTGGCCAAGTCCCATGCATGAGATATTCAGGGGAGAAATAAATATATTAAATAAATAATAATAATAATAATAATAATAAAAAGGAGCTAGAACATGCTGGTCAGTGTGTGATTGACGTTTCGCTCCCTCTCTCTATTGGTCAATGCTGCGGAACTAAAAGGACGACGACGTAGGTGTGTCACATTGTGCGACAAGACGAGCAAAAATTCTGACATGCTAGACTTTCATCGTGGTGGTCGTGAATCGTCCCAGACAACAGGCGACCAATCGTTGAACGTGTCACACTACACGGGCGACGCTATACGTCAAGACAACTCAAAATCGTGCCCCGTTTGTCCGCGACACGTCGGTAGGGCCAAAATTGGGCTATTTTCTTGGAGTCTTACCAAGGCATTCGATACATCTGTGTTGTACTTTGCTGGTAGCATCACGCTCATCTTCGTTTCCAGTCACATGTACACACTGGGAAAATTGTCTACATACATAAAGTTCATCGTCCATGCCCCACCATATCGCGGATGTTTCATTTTGATGGGTTTCCACAACATTTAGGCAAGTTTGAATTTAGATTTGTGCCTTTACTGCAATAATGTTTTGAGGCGCAACATGCCAAGCAGGCAGCACCGACAGAAAGAGACAGAGAAAGAGGCGCAGTGTAATAGACAGTAAGAAGAGCAGAGAATATATGCCTGTGAGTATTGTTTTATGCTCTTTTTGTGTTAAATAAAAGTTATTGGAAGGTACTGTATATACTAGTGGTGGGAATCTTTGAATGTCTCACGATTCGATTCCGATTTTTGGGGCCTTCGATTCGATTCAGAATCGATTTTCGATTAAGAAAGATTTTTGCTGCAAAATTATTTGATTAACAATGATTTTTGCTTCAATCTATAGATGTGCAAGGTGTTGTAATTATCTATTCCAGTCTGACTCGCTAATGCTAATTAGCGCGCTACTCGCGGCACTTTTATCACTCAAAAGAACGGCTTCACGCTGGAAAAAAACAAACGTTTTTTTTTTAACAACTGGATCGTGACTTTTTCCTTCTACTCTCTTATGTGGCTACAACTTAACAGTGTATTAGACCGCGTGGAACCACACTGCCCCTCAGTGGCCAAACCGGGAACAACATGAACAGCGCTCCAAATAAAGGCGCACACACAGACAAAGACAAGACAGTATAAAATAATTTAAATAAAAACGATTTTGGGACATTTAAAATCGATTATGAATCGTACTAAATGAGAATCGCGATTCTTATCAGAATCTATTTTTGGGCACACCCCTAGTATATACAGTAGTTAGCCCATCCATAATTTTTTGCATTATATGTTGGCATTGAGCTAGTGGACTTAATTGGATGAAATGATATGGTATAGTATTAAGTAAACTGTACAATGTTTGATTTTCTGGTTTTGTTTTGTGTCATTTTCACAGTTAACTTGGGAAATGATAAATTAACGTATTGCCTCTTATTGGGAAAACTGTTCAAGTGAAAGTTTTGTACATTACCTACCTTCAAAAAAGCGGAAGAGTAAGAACTAGTGCTAAAGAATAAGTTAAAACGTTTGGGGGAGGTAAAACGATTTAAAATATAGATCTGGAATGATTTGAAAACTATATATTTTTAATTTTTGCTCAAATGAGCCTGCTTGATGGTGGGGGTCACCGTTATAAACCCCATCAACACGAGACAAAAACACAATAGCACACAACTGTGCCGCGTACATCATCTGCAGTTCAGAACCAATCTAATAACGTATAAAAAGATAATACTTATAGATCATACTCACCAAAGATGCTGATGATCAAATGTATGAGCAAATTGCTCCACTTACTGTACATTACTGTAAGCAGTGCAACCAATAAAAACCCTACGAAATGAAAATAATAGACTGTTAGAATGTTAGAATTGAAATGGAGGTCAGGAGAAACCCTGATGTTTGAAGTGAGTAGCAAGGGATCACATCTGCCTTGCATGCCTATGTGCATAGGATTTAGTGACATCTAGTGACAAAAATACAACTGGCAACTGCATCATACATTCTCCATTAGATGTTTCCCTTCTCATAGAGATAAATAATGGGAACTATTACAAGCATTGTGTTACTGTCGACATCACAAAACATTAACTGTACAGGCAAGTAAAACAAAAAACACAAACAAAATCAAACTCAAGGTAGTGTGTCATCCAGTTGTGAACTAATAATTCATTTTAAAAGCCAATATTAGTTTCAATAATATCAACATATATATTTTTTTTGTATTACCTTACAGCAGCAGAGCTAAGCTTTTATTTACTACACAAAAAAATTGTTTCCATTGTTTTTAAGTACACAATATCCATGAATTTCAAGATACCCGATCCTATAAATAACTGATTAATTGTTTCCCTGTAACCAACCTTAATCATTATTCTAATTGCTTCCCACCCCTGTAATTTAACAATTGGGTTTGTATTTGTTTTCTACACATTGCCCCAAATTTCAGCACAATATGACATGTGAGGTAAAATAAGTGAAAAATACAATGTAGAGGCCTTTCTTATTTTGAAAATCCTTGACTTTATAAAGAACAGCCACTGATTTTGGTCTATGATTTCCAACACAGTTTATTATCAATAATCACACCCAAAATCTTTGCTTCAGTGACTTGCTCAATTTCTATACCATTTAAATTGAGTTTTATTCCACTATGGAGTTGCATAGCACTAATTACCATGAATTTGGTCTTTTTTTCCCCATTCATTTCATTTTAACGCTATCCATTCCCTTTCTACAGTTTTTATAAATGTTTGTTTTTATAAAACAGTATTTGTGGAAAGCATTGTGCTTTATAACCGTGGAGAACCCAATAACCCTTTTCTTCTTTGGAAAATTATGAATTATACATTAAATGACTGCTATAAGTTCACTGAACACCAAAATATGTTTTTTTTTATATTGGTTAGAATTCTAAAATAAAATCAAACCTGTTGAAGTGTTTTAATAAAGCTTGGATAAAATTAGGATGGTTGCATCATTTTTAAATGACCCGTTGAGGATTACAAAAATATATATATATATAGTTGTGACGAGTCAATGTTGTTGTTGCTGCATGTTGCATTAAAACAACCATGACCAAACTGCTGGTTTCTATTTTTTTTTGTTGCTGAGTAACATGTTCCATTTTTAACCTTAGTGTCGTTTTTAGATTCTGAGGTTTTGGCGCTAAAGCAAGCTAACACTCGGACTCTTGTTCGCGCGCACACGTGAGCTGCTCCGCTGTGTCCGAGGGTACAAAGGCACACCAAATAGTGGCTGCTACGTTGCTAAACGAACAGTACAGTACAAACGCATACTGTGTGAAGGGGCGAGCAGACGTCGCGGTGCCAGCACTCGCCGCATTGATTCCATGGCGTGCGCAGGCTGCGCACATGGCAGCCGCTGCTCTATTTATTATTCCTGACAACTTGCTGCTGCATGGTCTCAAAACAGTGCTATGACTAACATTGAGAATATGTCTGTGTCTGACACTCGGCCGGCAAGAAATACTCATGCATATTTGTGGAATTAGCTAAGGGAGGGGGGGGGGGGGGGGGTCACTCCTCGCCACGTTTCTCTTTCTTCCTCAGACCTGAATCACACTAGCGTACCACGACGCAACGTGTCTTATTGAACAGGCCTGTAATGTTGAAGTGGAGAAAAAACTGAGGAAAACAAGTGTTAAAGCTGCACTCACGTTTTCCAAAAAGTCAAATTCTAACGAGTACGGACAATTTAAAATCCTTTTTCAGCACAATAAGACTAAAATATCATGCAAAATATTTTATTTTTATTTCAGTAGTAAAGTGAAAATCATACATACTGTATAGCTTTACTACACTTAAAGTGGAATATTTAATGTGTTTATGCTAATTTTGAGGATTATAGAAGAATATATATATTTTGCCCTTAAAAAAATATATATATAAATATCTTAGATATACATGCTTTTTGTTTTATACTGACATGTTTATCCATCCATCGTCTATTAACTATTGTCACTCACATTTACATCTACAGACAATTCAGAATTAGTTTTTGTGATAGGGGGACAAAGCCCAAAAGTACATGCAGGAAAATGACACAAGCATGTGGTAAACATGCAAACTTCAAGGATCCCCTGAGCAGATTCAAACCCAGAACCTGTGCCCGTGGGTCTTGTTGTACGCCGTGTTGCTGCTCCTTGTGTGTAAAGTAGCAGTTGTGTAAAGATTTACATGCGTGTTTAAATCTGAAAAGGCTGAAAGTAGACAAAACTTTAGAGTAGCTAAAAGATGGTCCAAGTTGGGGCGCAGACGGTGTAACGTGATTTTGGTGGAAGCTCTGCAAACGCGTGTGGTAGATATGCACATATTTCATTCATAAATATGACAACAGTGTGTATGGAACCCTCTGAATCGTTGTAGAAATGACCTGTCCAGTGAGCGACTGACCTTTGCTGTGTTGCGCTCACACAGTTGTGTGTACAAAAGCACCAATTAGTCACTGACAAATAAACGAAGCTCGGAAGATTGTGATTATTTTGGCTTCCTTGGAAATAAAGATAAGGGAGGAAAAGAAGCAAAAATAAACAGTTGAAGGCAGATTATTTGTTGTGTGTCCTTTCTTCGCTCACTCCTGTCATATTGAAACCATTGGCTGGGGGGAGGGGGGGGGGGGGTGAGGGGGGATCACAGGGCACCTGACTCATGGCAGTTCTCCTGGCCCTTGGGCCAAACCAGATGCCCTCTCGCCGGGTAGCCTGACTGCTTCCTGTTCCTTTTGTGTATTCTCCCATACTTAGCGTTCCACTGGCCACTCTTGACATGCACGCACACACGAGAGTAGACACACTGAGATTGTCCCCTCTCTCCATATAAAATGCAATAATGGCGTGCAGATGACATCAGATGTTTTTTTTTAAAAGAAAATTAAGATTCAATATAAGAACTCTTTCCATATTTCCTGATGCCTTCATTGATTAGACTACAGAGTTTATATACATATTTATATGACTAATCAATTAGTACTAATCTAAAATATGTACGGTATATTTATATCAAAATGTGTGACTAATCCCTAATGCCTTGATTGATGGATCATTTACTTTGAGATTTACGTTCGCCTTTTTTTTTTATACATTTTTTATTAATTTAGTGCCTTTATTGGCTGTTATGTATTGTATTTAAAATGTATGAACATATTGTTATTTATATTCAATGTTATGAAGGTGGTGTTTGAACTCCCTTGCTTAACAAATGTATTTATTATTTTTAGTAGGGATCATGCCGGCAGCCGATCAAGAACTAGAATTTAGAAGAACAGAAAATTGCCATTAATTTCATCCAATGCTATAAATTGGGTTGTCATAAAATAAATTTGCCATAAAAATGCCATACCCGGATATATATATATATATACAGAGAGAGAGAGAGAGAGAGAGAGAGAGAGAGAGAGAGAGAGCGTCAAACATGCTTATGATAGTCACATACGTATACGTAATCAATATTTGCATAATCCAAGTCAATTATTTATTCTGTACTATAATGCCCTATATACATTTAATTCATTATTTTATTAACTTAAAAGTGAGTATCTAATGTTCCAAAGCCAACAAAAAAAAATGTGTTTTAGCACAACTAGGAGACATGCGCTGCAGGTCCACATGAAGGATTTGAGCCATGCTAAAAATATACATCCACTGACTGTAGCAGATGTTTCAAGAAAAGCATCGCAGTGTGCATAACGCGATTGTCATGTGTAGCGTGTATGCAGGCAGCGGTCATGTTTGCAATACAAACTGATTATTCTGCGAAGTCTGACCTCCTTTTGACCGGTGGTATCAGCAGTGGACACGTTCACGCCGTTATGTAAGTCCCTGTTGTGTCAAGCAAGTGAAGGCAGGCCTTCAAGCGTGACATGGAAACACCTAAAGCAGGTGCGTATTTGTGCATTGGGGAGGTGGGGATGGGGGATTAGGGGGGAAAAGGTTGCTTTCACTGTGGGACAATAGCACCGCCACTTGTAATGAAGGGCTCTCACGTGTGACATAACGAGCTTTAAATGGGATTTGTTTCGGTCGCTCTCTATTCCAACTGATGCAGTGCAATGAATTCAAGGGGAGGTGATTGTAATGCCGCAAGAGTACTATAGGTGGGGAAGACGTGTCGCTATAGATGTTAGCCAACAGCCGATCATACAGCAGATGACAGAAGGCAATCCTGCCAACAGTTACTTCTACTTATTTCTGTACAAATAGTGTCATGTTGAAGGACATGGCATCACTTTTCTTCTGTTTTAAATAAAAAAGCCAAAACACAGATTGAGCCGCCAAAGTCAACAGATTGTGAAGTTCAATATGTTTGCTGGATTCTGGGCAGACCTTCTGATATGGCCCTGATGTGCCAATTTACTAGTACAACTACTACAGCAAAAGTATCGAGTAGTATCGCAGTTGTGTGGCTGTAGATGTTTAGCATTTGAACAACGCACACTACCAGCTGAGGAGGCGTGACCGCTGTCAAGCTGTAAAGGGGGCATGAGAGAGACTGTTTCAGAGCAACGCTTGAAAAACATTTCAACAAAGGACGGGGGATAATATGTCTATAGAGGTCTCCTCCCCAACAAATAGTACCACTCATATGCCTGGCATATGAGAATCTTATTTTTGTTGTTATAACTGTTTTCGGTTGGGTCACAAGGTCATTGTGTTGTTATGATCTTGTATTATTTCCTCGTCAGTTGCTATGCGGTTACAATGTCCCTTGTGCTTACGTTGTCAGTTGCTATGCAGTTACAATGTCCCTTGTGATTAAGTTGTCAGTTGCTATATAGTTGCTGTGTCCCTTATGATTAAGTCAGTTGCTATGCAGTTGCAATGACCCTTGTGACGATATTGTCAGTTACTATGCAGTTGATATGTCCCTTGTGGTGAAGTTGTCAGTTGCTATGCAGTTGCTATGTACCTTGTGAAGTTATTTGCTATGCAATAATAATATTAATAATGCATCAGATTTCTACAACGCTTTCTGGACACTCAAAGACGCTTTACAATGGATACATTATTCATGCACTCAGAAATTCACACTATGGTGGTAAGCTACTTAAGTAGCCACAGCGGCCCTGGGGCAGACTGATGGAAGCGTGGCTGCCAGTGTGTCCTCCAACCGCCCCCAAACATTCGCACCTTTCAGACACCAGTGTAAGTGGCACTGGAGGCAATGTGTGTTAAGTGTCTTGCCCAAGGACACAACGACACATGACTTGGGGAGAGCGGGGATCGAACAGCCAACCTTCAGGTTACTGGACGACCGACTCTATCTCCTGAGCCACGGCCGCCACGAGTTTTCATGTGCCTTGTGAAAATGACTTTGTTAGTTGCTATGTCCCTTGTGATTATAAAGTTAGTTGCTATGCAGTTGTTGTCCCTTGTGAATATGAAGTTGTCAGTTTATTTGCATTTGCTATGTCCCTTGTGATGAAGTCAGTTGCTATGCAGTTGCTATGTCCCTTGTAAAGATGTCAGTTTCTATGCAGTTCATATGTCCTTTGTGATGAAGTTGCTATGTTCCTGTGATTGTCACCTAGATCCTGTATTTTGGGTTCTGTATTTGTGAATCTTATTTTGTCATATAAACCTTTATTCTGTCATATTGTGCATTGCCCTAGCGAGAGCTACTGAATGACACTTTTGTCAGTACGCCGAGGTTTCTCTCAGAACATCGAGGTTTCCTCTCCGTGGTCTGCCATACACGTTTTCTTCCTTTTGAAGCGGTTCTTCCCTGTGTTCGAGGTTGCTTCCATCCCTGCTCTCTCAGACATTTTTCAGCCAAGGTTTCTCCGTCAAATGTTTTTTCAAGGCCATCTGAAACCAGCCATTTCCCAACTTGTTTCTCATCTGCGTTTGGATCCCAATTCTGCACCTCGTGTGACATTTGCACAGGTCCAACTATTGGTACTGCACTTGAATTGGATTTCCAAATGCTGCTAATGTTTGTGCAGATAGGTTAATATATGTACTTACAGTCCTCCTTATTGAATGCAATGAAAAGCTTTACATTCACTTTACATCAGTGTTCATTCAAAGTTACAGTAATTACCGTGCACCATAAGGCCAACTCGTTTTGAAATGCCAAGGGCATGATTGCCTTCATGGCAACACTAATTGCCATGTGAGCAGCATTTGCACAAGGACCGTAATGTTGTTCTGCTCGTCCATATGTCCATGTTGTACATATGTGAGCTAATAATTCTAATAGCCAACTAATTCAAAACGCATTTACACTCAGTCCGGTGAGATTCAATACAAGGACTGCATAAAAAAGTTTTATACTTACAAAAGTGGTTGTTTTATTTTTAACAGGATATTTTACTCATGATCATCAACTTGCTTTCTTGTTGCGGTTTTGATGTTGATGAACCCAATGGAGGCTGACTGCCATCTAGTGGCCAACAGTGATATTGATTGAATACAAATAACACTAAAATAGCTTTTTATTAAAAATGTATTTCATTATGTACAACAACAAATATCCAGTGGTACCAGTATCACACGCATTGTTTAAAATAGAGAGAGAAATAAATAAAATAAAACATTACCTTTCATATTTCCATTTCAAGTGGAGACCAAGTGCTGAGTGTATCATTTTTTTTGATTGTGTATTGTTAATATTAAACAGAAATACTAATAATAGAAGGAAATCCTTAACATCACACTATGACAATTCAACTAAGATCAGAAGCCCTAATGCATAGATTGATTTTGCAACCTATCGTAAATGTGGGTGCAGGTAAAAGATGGCACCCGAGTCCTCCAGTCTTTTTAAGGCTCGAGCTTCATGACTGAGGTCATGGTAAGAGTTCTACAAAAGAGACACAAATAGACCTTGAAGGGTTAAACAGCTGGGGACAAAAAAATGGTATTTACATCACTTCAATCAAGACCACAACCACTTACCTTCATTAATTTCATGGTATCAGAGCCATAGTAATGGATAGGGTGCATTTTGGAGTTTGGATACCCAAAACCAGCCACGTGGACCACATCGCAGTAGTTGAGTGCAACGAAGATGGCAAGGATTCCCGTAGTGGGATGAATCGGCATCTGGAGGAAAAAACACACCAACTTTTTAAATGTATCATCCTTAAATCAATACAGCTGATCATCTAATCATCATAATGTAACTCAAACTGTGAACACATTGAGGTAGAAAAAATAGATACTTGCTACATACTGAATTGTGATACCTAAATATAGAAACATTCTTTGTTTGACTTTAACTATCTCAGCAATGTTGGATTAGATGCAACTAAGCAAAAAATAAATCAGTCGGGTTCTTGGAACGATACCCAACAAAACACCTTAAGATGAGTAAGAGAGGTATTGACAGTTGATCGGAAATCAATGGGGTCCTTAATTTGATGATTCATTCATTCGACTTTAGGTATCATGTTCAATGATACGAGTCGCACAATAATTCAAAAGCGAGTTCCTGTGGTAATCCTAGATTAAATGCATTACATTTCGGAAATAGAGATGGTTGATTTCAAATCATTAAGGTTATTCAACTAAAATTTTCCTTTTGGACTTCAGCTACAGTTGAAATGACCCATGATGTGCAGTAGAAAGTACCATTATGCTCAAAAGCACTCTTTTAGGCCATTTATGCTGTATACTGCAATATGCCACTAGGTGGCGATACAAGTCAACAGAAACAGTTCTTTGGAAATGTTCGCTAATAAAACAAACTGAAAACTCAGGTTAATTGTTGAGCACATTTAACAGTTGTTAAACAAAAAAGCAGCACTAAAAAAGTATTATATTGTTACTTAATGTCCCCTGCCAATTATTATAGATGTCCTTAAATTATATGAAGATGGTGTGATGTCTTCACAATGTTGTTCATATCCATGTTTATTTCCATTCTGCCTATAATAGTCTTTTTATTCAAATTTGAGTTTTAACATTCAATTTCACAAGACATAAAAATTGTAATAAAGTACATCGATCACAAAAACTCTTTTGTACAAATAAAGGCCTCTTCCAATCCGCCGTTGAGTAAATACGCAGTATTTGCATAAAATGTAAAAATAAGATGGTGAAAATCTGTGATTTTCCACAAAGTACTGTCAACAGTTAATCACTCTCAGAACACTAACATTGTAAATTAGATGAAAGTTCAAGAATACACAACTGTCATCAACCAAGATGCATTCTTGGAAGCGTAGGAACAACAAACATGCAAAGGTAATCTCCGGATTCAATGAGGACCAAACATGAACTGGCCAACATGAACTGATGTGAGCGGGAAATCAAACTGCATCAACAGCTGGAAGCTGTCCTAACGGCAGTTTTATCACAACGGACATCTTCAACAAACTTGTGATAAAGGATATATTTATATTATGAGGTATTTTATGATGTTATGATGATATAAGAATTTTACACTGAAATGGAACATTGCCATTTGGAACATAATGATCCTGTTTCAAGAGAAATGCAATAAAAATATAAATTGAGCATTCTAAGTAAAATAAAGCGTTCTAGAAAAAACTGTGCAACAAGTGGTCTCATATCTTTGTTATGTTTATTTAATGGTTAAATGTATGACAGTTGTTACAACTTTATAAAGTGTGTTTTTCCTTACTGTTTTCTCTCTTTGCAGCTTGACCAGCAGAAAAACATACACAGGCAATTCCTCTTTTATGAGCTTCACATCAATTTTATGAGCAAAAGATACATAATTTCGACTATTAATTAAAAATAACAAGTTTAATTAAAATATATCAATATGCATGACGTTAAAAAGAGCTAATCAAAACTGTATATGCGCGCTAAATAGACACTGAATATTCAGCCACAACAAAATAGCAGTGCTAGCAATACCAAGCTAGCATTCGCATTGCACAAAAGCTTACATTCATCACAGTTGCTACGTTTGCAGTCTCACCTATTCGGAACGGCGTGCTACTGCCTAACACTAGATACAGTATGTTTATCGTTTTTATTTTTGGGAATGTAAAATCACTTCACCAAAAGAGGTGATAAAGGTACCTTCAAGGACACAACTCACAAATACGTATCACAGTCCCTGTCTGCAGATTGCGTCTCAGTGCCAGCACAACAGCGGACAACTTTCGGACTTTTGACAATTACTGTACAAAAGCTTGTTTTGAGCGGACTGGACACTACTTTCTGTCGTTAAATCTGACCTCCATTAAATCAAGATTCCGCTGTACTGTATTATGTGCTGTTGTTTGCAAACAAGGGTTGGGTGTTTGCTTTTATATTTTCCAGAGGTGGAACTTCAAATAAAGAAATAAAGCTAACACGTCTCATAAGAATCGCGATTCTCATTTAATACAATTCAGAATTGATTTTAAATGTCCCAAAATTGATTTTATTCAAATTATTTTATACTGTCTTGCCTTTGTCTGTGTGTGCCCTTTATTTGGAGCGCATGTTGTACCCGGTTTGGCCACTGACTGGCAGTGTGGTTCCACGCGGTCTAATACACAGTTAAGTTGTAGCCACATTAGAGAGTAGAAGGAAAAAGTCGAGATCAAGTTATTCCAATACAAGTTGTTTTTTTTTCAGTGTGGAGTCGTTCTTTTGAGTGATAAAAGTGCGGCGAGTAGCGCGCTAATTAGCATTAGCGAGTCAGACTGGAGTAGATCATTACAATTCCTTGTACATCTATAGATTGAAGCAAAAAAATCATTGTCAATCAAAAAATTTCGAATCAAAAATCGTTCCTAATCGAAAATCGATTCAGATTCCCACCCCTAGTGTGCCTGCTAAGTGTGTCTGCATGTACATGACGAATAATTGACACCTTGTCAGTCACGCCTTACGGCTCTGATTTTGCTTGTGCTCGGTGGTGTCTTAACAAATTAGAGATACACGATGGGGCCAGGGAGGGTTGATTGTTTTCACAAATCATTTTACTAATGTAGTAAGTATTTACCAACTTATTTTTTAATTGCACTCCCTTAAAGTTTTAAAAGGCAACAAACACGATTGAAGATCCTACAGCATCACATAACACAGATTTGTTAACTTTCATGGTATGGGATAAAGCTAATGCATGAGTAATGGGTTCAGCCATGTTTGTTGTGTAGTCTTTTATGAGGGTCCCCAAAGGACGGCATGTGAATGATTATCTGTGCTCATGAAGAAGAATCACTTGCACGTGGGCTCGAGAGCGAAATTCCCCTCTCTTCTTTTGCTTTTTCTTTCCTTATCTCATCACGTTCGCCATATGAACTGCCCGATGCTAACGAGCATGTCCAAGCCCACATTCACCTCCAACTCACTTCCGACATCATCCATCCAGCTATGGCTCAACATTGTTAACTTTAAGCAAGATGAGAAGTCTTTACTTGTCTAACAGTCTGGTCTGGTGTGAGGGCTTCTCTTATGAACGCATCGGTCTCTCTGTAATATCTATATCATGTTTGTGTAATCAGTACAAGGTCAGAAGAACAAAACGTTATTGAGTGAATGGCCGTATAGTCTTGAACTTTTTTGTTTGTTTTGTTTTTGTATTTTGGCAAGCGAGGGGTGTGCGTGCACATTTTAGCTTGTAACAATTTCAAAATGTATATTTAGACAAGCATTCGGACGGTGTAACGAGGTGAGCATGTGTCTCGCTGAGAGATCCATCTGGACAACAGTCTTAGCAAAACCGTTGCGTTTTAAAAGATGACAAATCAACCGTTTTTAAAACTTAATGCTGAAAAACACAATCAATAATCAGTACCGTTTTTTTAGGTTCATTCAGATTATGAAGACAGAGCTGACATTCTGTGTGCATGAGCCTCATATGGCCGGTGCCAGAGTTCTGTGTAGTTTGGAAATAGGCCTGCGGCGGCTTGGTGAGTGGGCTGCACACTGTCACCACTGCAAGCTAAGAGCAGAGCACATGCCTGCGTTTTGGGAGAGGGGTGTGAACACACACTGTGAGGATCATGTGGTTTTGTAAGAGGGCCCAGTGCAGAAGATGAAGCGAGAGCGGTGGCAGAGCGTACGTACGAATGTGGAGTTTTGGTGAAGTGGTCATCCATTTGGCAGGGAAGGAGAAATATCTGCAAACAGTAGTCAAGACTGATGGATGAGGTTTTATATCATGGGGCTGGAAATGTGCTTTCATACTAGCACCATTTAATCAAGTGGTTCTGAACTTGGGTTCAATCTAACCCCAGGTGTTCGATGAGTCAGTCTCAGGGGTTTGGCGGAGGTCAAGAAACTAATCAAATGTTTCGTGATGATATGCCCTGCTTGGCCGTTATTGGTTGCATGCTAAAATGTTAGCAAGGGCCATTGCAACTGCATAGCAACTGACAACTTCATCACAAGGGACATAGCAACTGCATAAAAGTCGATTTGTGGCTTCTTCTTTTTTTATGTGTGACTTCTTTATTATTGTAATCCCTTCATACAAAAAAAAAAGTGGCCAGACAAATATCTGCAATGTATAACAGAACCTATGGTGTTCCACAGGGTTCAATTCTGGAGCCTCTGCTGTTTTCATTGTATCTGATACCCCTGGGTTTCATCTTGGAAAAAAAAAGTCCTTGATGAACGATAACTTGTACTGAGCAAAGTTGAAGATGAAGAAAAGATGCTTCAAAGAGCTGTGCCTTATGGTCTACTTAACATGCACAAGTTGTAGCTTTACAGAATCCCGGAGTGACATCAAACTTTTCCCTGTGAGCAGAGATTCATCCTCTGCTCTGCTCTGTTTACAGCTCATACTAAAATGCCACTGAGCAGAAATACATCCATTTGAAAAGACGTATATGGATCAGCATCAAAACAGTACACCCACTTCTTGAGATCTGCCCAAATGTCTTTCCTTCCCTTCTTTCCTTCCTTGGCCCACGCCCCAGCACTCCACAAGTTTTGCGGTAATCTGTTGAGTACTTTTCATGTAATCCTTGAAGTTTAAAACTAGTCACAACACCCCAGTGTTAACCACTTAACAGGCACAAGTTATGTCTCGATTTGTATCCCTCCAGATGGGTGCCGGTCCTGAACACTCCTTAAAAGTCTGTGCAGATGGTGCAGAGCTCCTGTCGGCCAAGCCCGTTGCTCAGCTTTAGGATCACCACCTCACAAACACCATCCACTTGTTTGGACTGAAGTCCAAAATGCATAACTACCTTTATTCTTTGATAAAAAGGGGCTCTGGCAAGGGTAACAAGGCAGAAACAAAAGAAAACTTGGCTCCACCAGGCACACAACCTCCCAGGAGGTTGAAGAGGTCATTAGGGGGAAAAGTGTTTCAAAGTCCAGGCTTAAAAGCCAAAGTGAGAGAAAAGGTCCAAGTTTTCAAGTGAAAACAGATCAATGGCTCACTGCAAAAAATGCCCCGTGTCGTGTTTTCTCGCCATGAAGAGTGTTTCACAGTTTCCTAATTGATTTCTTTGTTTCCTGAACTGTCAATTTACTGAACAACAACCAGCTTTTGGGACTACAAACCGCAAATTATTTTTCGGCTATAACTGCTGCAAACTTAAAGATGTGGAGGGTTTATCTTGCAACAAAAATATATTTCTCATAATCTGCTGTAATAGGATCCCCCCACAAATTATGATTGACTGCGTTACACTTACAACTCATTGCACGATTTATCATCCAAGTGCCCTAGACCGGCTAGCGCAGGGGTCTGCAACCTGCGGCTCTGGAGCCACATGTGGCTCTTTAGTCCCTCTCCTGTGGCTGGCTCTCTGTGGATCTCTAAAAGAATTAGTAGAAATTAATATTTTTTTCACATATTTATTTTTAATTTTTTAATCAATTTAAATGAATGCTTAAATAAAAATAATAATAATTCAGAGTCCAAATTGTCAGAAAAAGGGAGGCAAAAGGTAGATGAAAAAGTTTTAAAAGTTACCTAAGAATGTCTAAAAAGTAACCATTAAATGTTCAAAAACAAAAGAAAAGGCAGAAAATTACCTAAAAAATCAGTATTTTCTTTTTTAAGGCAAAAAAGAAAACAGAAAAATGTTAATAAACAAAAGACCAAAGCTACCATAAATGACCACAAAATCGCCCAAAAAAGATAGAAAAATTATAGCAAAAAAAGGCAGAAAAAATGTCAAGAAATAGTCATAAAAAGTCCAGAAAAAGAAGAAGACAGGAAGAAAATTACTATAATATGTCCATAAAATTGGCAAAAATTATGAAATTTTACAGAAAGGAAAAAAAGCCTAAAAATTTATTTAAAAAATGAAATGTTAAAAAGGTAGGGAAAAAAGTATTGGATGGCACATATTTTTCTGTTATGTTGCACCTCTAAATCAGCTCTTGAGCCCTCAATACATTTGACTAACACACTGTTTCCTTCATCACAATGTTTAAACGTTTTGTGGCTCCAGACAGATTTTTTTAAACATTTATCTGGCCTAAAATGGCTCTTTTGACAGGAAAGGTTGCCGACCCCTGGGCTAGCGGATGCTGCAGCCAGCCTCGTTAACATCCGAGTGGGAGGCGTAAAAGGGGACAAACACCACGGATGATTCCCAGCAGGGGAACTTGCGGTTAAGAATGCCGAATGGTCACAGTTAATTGCAACCATGGGTTCTCCCCTCCTAGCTGCCTTACAGATTGGTGTTACTCGAAAAGTGGCACCTCACCTGTGTACCCTTGGGCTTCAGGGGGATTTGGAGCAGCTTATGTGCTGTCTGGTACAAAAAGTACGGGTCCAGCACTCGGATTTGACCAGCGTCACCCAACCAGATTTGCGGAGGGAGCTTCCAAAAGCCTTTCCTGACCTGGGTGCATGCATACATAAATAAACAGCGAGATAAGTCATTTCCAGTACAGCCACTTGATTTATACAAACAAGAGATGCAAGACAGCCACTAAATCCCTCATGACTGGAGGCAACGCCATGTGCATAATTAGCAGGTAATGGCCCAGCAACTGTTAAGACTAGCAGGCTGCGAACTACGAGGGCCGAGGCCCGCTATGGAAAAAGCATTTGACAATAGCCTATCAGTGCTTGTTCCTGACACGGTTGGCTGGTAAGGTCTGCGGAAAGCATGCGTGTGCGCGTGTGTGTGAGCATGAGCGGGCGAGAGCTTTTTCACACATCCTGTACCCTCTTCTCGTTGTAGAGGATCTCTTTGAGCCACCGTAGATCTTGCTGTTTAAAAGGCACAAAGACCATTAGGGTGCCAGGCTCGCTGTTCAAGCGTGGATCATAGGAGGCAGACTCTGGGTAGAAGAACCTCATGGTGGTCTTGTTCCCAACATCGGCCTCGTAGCCCCTCACTGGAGCGCTGTTCAATCTGTAAGAGGAGAAATTGGAGGTAGAATCACATCTCATTTTCAAAATCAATTCACTGGGAACGATCCTGTGGTTAAAATTATTTGCTCTTTCGGCAGGACATTCATAGAATTCTCTTCATATTCACTGTATTAACTCAAATAGTGGACAATAGCGATGTAATGATATCCAAACATCACAATACACGATATTGTGGGGAGGCCCCCAAGTTTTTCACAATATTGTAAAAAAAAAAAAGCTCATATTATCTGCCATAAATTCATTAAAAAAAAACATGATTAAAAATTAGGGGCAAGAAGCGATATTTAAAAAAATATATATATTAATCACATGACTTCACTATTTAACTCACGATTAATCACAAATTCTATATGTTCTAAATGTGCAATACAAAAAATATAGGTTTTCATACTCTTGTTAACAAAAGTGGAAAAAAATGTTAAACTATTTTTTTACTAAAAACTTGACTAATTGACGTTTATAGCCTTCAACGGCAGTGAATGAATAAAAAAAAAAGAAGGCGATTCAAGTTTTTAATCGTAATTAATCGTATGACTTCACTAGTTAACGCGCGATTAATCACATATTTTACATACAAAACTAAATGTAAAATAAAAGTAATCTAGATTTTTAACAAAAGTAGAAAAAAATGTTAAACTAATAGAAATAGTTTGAATGAATTTTTGACGTTTATATTCGTCAATGGCAGTGAATGAGTTAAAAAACACACACACAAATTGTGCTTTTGTACATAACAGCAATGCATATAAACAACCTACAGTCTCTAATAACACTTAATATTGAGGCACATAATGCACACACACATTGAATTCCTACAAATATTGACTCTGTTCACAAGCATATTACGTTCCCCTTCATCTGACCATTAGCGTGGATTTTAAACAGAAAGGCCAAAACATGCCTTGTGAAAATCCGAACGAACTAAAAAACTAGCCACCAGAGGGTGCTCGAACTTCACAAATGGAAGTGAGTTTTTTTAACAGATGTGCTGACTTTTAATATTGTGACATGACCACGACGATATTGTGGCAGTTTTAATATTGCAATATTACAATATTGCTGTTATCCCTATTGGACAACTGCCGAATGAACACTTAAATGCCTCGAAAATCCTCCATAACAAAGTACAAAAACACAAATTGATTGCTAATGCCCATTATTTTCTCAAGGATAATGTTCCATTTACGCTATTACGGTCAAGTTTTTAGACTAAGTCATTTCAAAAGTCCCTTTAATTTTAGAATTATGGCCGGTACGAGCTCCTTGGCGGATATTTTGAACTGAAACTTGTCAGCCAATTAGAGAAAGGCTTCCCTGAGTAGCAGATGAAACCAAAGGCTTGAGGTGGTCATACGAAGGCATTTTATGAACAGACTTATTTTACGCTATCACACAAACATTCCCCAAAAAGGCAATTTCAAATTAATTTTCTCCAGAACACAACATCCAATTTCCGAAATGATTAATGCATTGTATGCTCGGTCGGGTTTAAGTGGCCGTTTCAGCCAGAGTTAACAATTTTTGGGATATCTGGTCACGTTGCTACTATTAGAGCCTCTTTCTCTAATAGATGGTCCCGACGGGTTAGACTATGACGTAAAAAGTGAAAATATATTCCTGCATTGGCATATTAATTTAGATTCTACCCAACTCCGAAATCCTAAGTGCCCTATCCTGCTACTTTATATGTCCTACTAATATCAGGCTAAATATGTTTTATCAAGTATTCACTTTGTTCTTCAGTGAGATAAAAAATGCCATTGTTATTATGAAACTCCTTGACTATGTTTGGTTACACACAAGTCTCACTAGGCTTTATAAAAGTTCAAGTTGTGTGTCTATGACCCAAGTCTGATGACGTTTTCTCTCAGGCATGCATTGAATTCAGACCATCAATAACCTACATGTCCCAGGACTGATTCGCTTCTGAGGGAGAGAGGATAGGGAGGGATCCGGACACGTTGATGTTGGGGAGAAAAAATGCATTGTAACCAGGCCAACAGCTTGGCTGTCTGAAAGAGGCTTAGAACAACTCAGTGTGCGCATGTGATGTGTCTGTGCCAAGCTGTAAAGTCAGATTTGCGCTTTCACGCCTGACATGACTAAATGTTTTCCTTTCTCCTTTAGAGAAACCAAACTTTAACCTGGCAACAGCCAGATTGATAATTGTGATTCACTCAAGGGAGTTCTCCACAATATCAATCTGGGACCACTCCAATGTGTTTTTTCTCGGGGAAGGCGGGACATTCAGTCCGACACTCCAAGCTGATTGGGCAATGTGCAATTTGTGCCCGTCTGCCATACTTTTGTTTCGACCAACCACGGCAACAGATGGAAATGTCATCAGCAGTTGCAAGGTGAACCTAACTTTCCATTTCCCAAAAGTTTGCTGATTTAAGAAATTAAAAAATAAAAGCACATAATTTAAGTCTTTAGAATGAATCCAAACGGCCAAACGGAATGAAAATGCTCCATATAAACACCTTAATCGGAATGGCGAGAATGCGTGCGGCAATAAGCGAAGTGCGCATCTCGACTGCACGGTGCATTATGGGTAGCGCCGTGGTGCATTGTGGGTAGGCTAAACTGCCATACGGTCATTGAAAATGAATTGGATGCGTCATGACGTCATCGTCTCCACCCACTAAAATGGCGGCGTCTCCCTGCAGCTTGTCTGCGAGGGGAGTACTTGTTTTTACGCACTTTAAATTTTTTTATCAAGATGTTGCTTCAATAAAAGTGTTAACATATATAACACAACTACTACTACTACTAAAGGACTCCATCTTGATAAATCACGTGATTGGGCCTCTCGCGGCTGCCGCAAGCTGATCTGTTTGAAGGAGGGGAGCAGATCGGTATGGATCACGTCACATGTAAACAAGTGGCCGGAGATCTTCATTCGGAATGATTTCAATTGGAATGACTAAAATGTCTCCATTTAAACCCGGATAATGTTGATAATTAATTTTACAGATCACTGGTATACAATAGTAAATTTGTTATTTCAATATTTAACAGCGCCTAACTATTGCAGTATGATTTTAGATGAATTATTAGGAGAAAAGTATGGTAATTCTTTTTGTACAATATATTCAAAATGCTCAACATTGAAGTTAAATTCTGTTCGTTTTTGTCATAATTTATGATCCTGTTGCAAGACAGAGAAAAGCTGAAGATAGGACTTCAAGATTATATTTGTCTATCTTTGGCTGCACATTATTATTCATACAAATTCTCAAAGGCTAACCAGACAAAATTAAAAACTACATTTAAACATAACATAGCTGTCCAATGAAACCCCAAATGCACACAATTTTGTTTATTCTTACCGAATGACGACATCATATTTGTTGATTGTGCTTCCTAGAGATGTGTTTTTAATGGTAAAGCCGTTGCCTATGACAACGCAGGTTTTGCATTCAAGGCTGAAAAAAAAAAAGGCACCACACATTGTTAATACATCGTGATGAAATCCAATACAAAACCAATAGCAAGGCACTTAACCGTGTCACACTTACTTGTCTATTTCGGCCGGAATCTGATAATTTGCTACTATTGCAAGAACTTTCAGCAGCTGCAGTTCTGGGTGGAAAAAAAAAGGAGAAAGGGAGCAGTTTAAAATATGAAATTGTAAGAAAACTAATAAGGCAAGCAGCATGATGCATCAAATGGATTAAAGTGGCGTGAAGAACCCACGGCACGTCGGCCATCTACGGCCCCACGGGACTACTTAATCCGCGGTGCCATGTAATTCCAGAAATAAATTAAAGTGGTGGACTTCATGCGGGTTTGGAGAAAAATGGAATGTCAGAAGTAGAGGTATTGCACCTTTGTATTTCTGACAGACGAAATGGCCCCTGATAGGAAAAAAGGTTCTCCACGCCTGGAACAAATGGGGTGTCTTACAAAACTCAAAAACATAAAAGTCCACAGTGTAAAATAAATAGTAAGTTTAAAAAATAAAAAGGAAGAAAAAGCAGGTAATAATATCTACGTACCACTGCCCTTGATGCCATAAGGTAGCGTCGACATTGAATGATGTTCCCGCCAGAAAAAATCATCCATTTTTAGAAAGAGTTGTGTCCGTCTGCTAATGCTGTGGGAGAAATATCACAACGATTACACAAGTGGTACACCACATGAATTGTATTACAAATCAAAAGAAAGGCTCTGAATGTAGCTGCAAAGTTATTTCTGTGGCTGTTCAGCAATGACAAAGCACACAATAGACAATGCAAACGATACTGCCAGTAAACACGTCGCAGACACTTCCAATGCTCGTTGTGCTTGGCTGGCTTGGGTAAAACTAGAACTTGCCAATGTGTTTCTGGTATCTATTAGAAAGGTGAAACTCGTTATGAGTAGACGGGTCATTTGAATTGCTATGTCCCTCATTAAAATCCTCCGTTGGCATGCTTCGGCTGAGGAAAAGGAAAAGAAGGCAACAATGTTCACAGAGATTCTGGAGCGAGGCGAATGCGGCGGTTTCTATTTTGCGTGTAACGTTTTTACGCATTCATTGGCGTTGGACTCCAGCTGTTTATGACCTATTGTCTTGACAGACTGGCTCCTATGCATTTACTAGCTTCATATGCCAGCTAGCTCTCCATAGAATATAGAGATAGACCTCCAGGGCGGGGTTTAATTAGCCAAAATGTCACTGCAATTACCTGAATGGCCACCCAGCGATTGTAATGGTTGATAAAAAAAAAAAACAGCAGACTTGTACACAAAGTTTTCTCATAATGATTAGGGATCTTGGCGTTTTAAAGGGTCAGAGTGCAGATATAGAGAATTGAGAGCTGAGGAGGAAAAAAAATAAACTGTGGTCTTGATAAGTTTTGCGATAGACCACAGATGGAAACAATCACAATATTTGGAAAGAGATCAGTAATAAATACTCAGAAGAGACTTCACTTCAGGAGCTACATCTGTTTAGTATAATGACATCTAACACAAGAGCTGCATCAGAAACAACATCCACGCTTAGTCTATCGTTATGTACTGTGTATCTACAGTGGGGCCTTGAGATAAAACCCGTCTTAAAACTCATCTCTATTCTTTGGCTTTTGGCTCAGCATTGCTTCAGTGTGTTATGGTGCTTGCTGTACTAATTTATTGATACTTATTTTATTTATTTATTCACTTATCTTTATCTTATTTACTTAATATTCACATACCTACTTCTTGTGTTATTTATTAATATTTAGATTTACTTACTTATGATATTAATCTTGTGTTGTTTTGTTTTCTCTATCTTTACTGCATGACTATTTTTATTACATGTACAGCACTTTGTATACAGCAATGGTTGTTTTTAATTGCTATATAAATAAAGTAATTTATGTCATTTTGTGACTTTGCTCAAAACACTCCTATCTCAAATCATTATCCATTTAAATGAATAGAAATGGCATTAATCTGTTGTAGCCTGCTCCCTACCCCTCAAAACAATTTTCCTTTTTCTTATTTTTTTAATATGGAAAAATTGCACTCTATAACATTGTACTTAAAAACCATTTGTGATCTATATCTGTTGTAAAACCGAAACAAAGAGCGCTAACTGTTAGCAAGTCCTTGCTCATTTCCATTGTATGTTTAGCATTAAGCTAGCTGCGGCCATTTTAAATGCTATGTAGTTTGCTTGTTTTAAAAACACTACGTCATTGTCTTAGATTTATGTAAAGTTTGGCAATAAACAACTGGAAGTGCCATTAATCAACTTGAAGCCTCTTTTTAATGAAATGTTCAATACCATTTGCCAAACTGCTGCTTATGATGAAGTGAGTTGAATTGAGTTGACTGATTCTGCAAACCAGGAAGCGTTAACGACAAGAAGAGTGCAAACATGTCGCTTTTGTTAATGATCCACCCTTTTGGCGGAGGATTATGCGCTGTTGACCACCGTATTTATTGTTACATTACAGCAATTGTATTGGCTGTGGTCTGGGCAGGTGAAATGGCTAATGGTTGTACAGCTGGGTAAACTGATAATACTGTAGTGCATAAATACATGATTGGAGGGGGGGGGGGGGTTATTCATGACTGAATAGTGATAACATAAACCATTGTTGGCCTCAGTAAAATAGACTTTTATCAAGCCATAAAAAAGTTCAACATTAACCCTTTTCAAATTGAAGCTAAAATTGATGGATGGTCCTCCTTACAACAAATCCAAGGAACCAGGCACCTTTATGTCGAAATAAAACTGTTGTTGCACCATAATAATAAGTCATAGACACCCTCCCCATAAAAACAAAGCAGACATGCCGTGACGCACTTCAAGTTGAGGCTCTCCCACTTCTTCTGCGCCAGCCAGCCACTACACAGAAATTTGCTACTCCTGTCAGACTTGCTGGTGCCAGTATAGCTGTGAAAAAACAGACACACAGACAATCACCACTGCTGGCATGAAACTGAAAACTGCTGAATTCATAAAAAAAAACATAAACTGGGTCCAGAAGCCTCAAAAAGTGCTAGTCTAATTGACCAGCAGCTTGGATCAGTGGGTGGCTTGGACTACTTTACACTTGGGGACTCAGCAATTTGCAGTCCTCGAGCGCTTACTTTAATTTTTTTATGCATAGCGGACATTTTTGGTGTTAGGTGACCTTAATACCAGAGCAATGATAAAAAAAAAAAAAAGAAATGGTGCGTGTGCATATGTCTTTACCTCTGAAGTATGGCATTTGTACAGTAGTATGTGACAAAGATGATGAAGAACAAGACAACTGGTAGAAGCCTAAGGCACCATGCTGGAATCAAGAAAGGACAAAAGAATTACATTAATATTCGCATTAAGCACATAAAGTGGAACCTTCAAGATATTACCTTAAAATGAAACTATAAATCAAAGAAACTCCCTTAATAGAACAAAAAAAATTCTAATAAAATGTTAGTTTTTGCCCCAAAAGTTTTACAATTTACAGTCCTGCTCACCATTATTGTCTGCCATGAAGTACATCATGTGGAATATCTTCTCAAAAAAATGAATCAAATAAAACATTCGATTTTTTATGGAGAACTTGTGTTTTATCCGAAAGACCAAATTATTAAAAAAATATTTAAAACAATAAACAATGGGGCGTAAATAATAGAAAACTTGAAATGTGCTCTGTCACTGGTATTGGCACCCTTTCCTGTAAATCAATATGGAAACACCATTGTGACTCACAATTGGTAAATCACAATTGAGAATTCCCTTTTTTCCCGTTTTAAATTGTCTACCAATACCAATGAATGATGACGTTGATGTTTTAAAAAGCCACCTTTTATCCCCTTGTCCTTTGTCAAAATTGTGTAAACAAAGGAGCAGTCAGAGGACATCAGAAGTGCAATCAATTGCAAACAAGACCTCCAAAGGGTATAGAGCCATCTCCAAAGACTTTGATAGCCCTGTTTCAGCAGCGCGTAATGTTATTAAAAAGTTTGACGAGCACAGAACTGTCAAGAATCTCCATGGACGTGGGGGGAAGAGAGAAATTGATGACAGAAGTCTTCGACGGTTGGTGCGAATGGTGGAAAAAAAACACCACATTAAACATCCAAAGACCTGAAAGCCAAACTGGAACAGTCTAGGATCATGATTTCAAGAAGTACCATATGCCACACACTGAACCAAAAAGAAGGCTTCATGGGTGAAGACCATTCCTGAGACAGACATAAAAAAAAGAAAGAAAAAAAAAGAATGGCTAACCTTTGCCTATGAGTGCCTGGACAAACCACAATTCTTTTGGAAAATGTTCTGTGGACAGATGAAACCAAAATAGAGCTTTTTGGCAATGCACGCCAACAGTTTGTTTACAAAAAGCACAATGGAACTTCCAATGAAACACATTCCCTACAGTTAAGCATGGCAGGGGTCCATTATTCTGTGGGGCTGCTTTGCTGCATCTGGTACTAGAGGCCTTGATCGTATCACAGGAATCATGAAATCAGAAAATGATCAACACATTCTAGGAAGGACATGTCCTACCAAGTGTTAGACAACTTGGTTTGAGCCGAAGGTCATAGGTCCTCCAGCAAGACAAATACCCAAAGTTCACATCCAAAAGCACAAGGGAATGGTTAAAAAGGAAAAAATATTTTTTTTAAATGGCCAGCAATGACTCCTGATCTCAATCTGATTGATAATCTTTTATATGAGCTCAAATGTGCCATTGCAAAAAGAAACCTGCAAACATTCAAGAGCTTGAACAATTTGCAAAGGAAGAGTGGGGGAAAATACCAGCGGAGAAGTGCAAGAAGCTTATTTTATGGATGGCTACAAGAAACGTTCGGAAGCTGTCATCACTGACAAATATCAAAGACGGTTGCCATTATTGCTGCACATGCAGTGTTTTCTATTTCTTCTTTGGAATTACATTATGTAAGTTGAAAAACAATTTATTTTGTTGAATTACTTGGTTGATCTCTTATACTCTGTTGCCACCTGCTGGTCGTTTTTGTAATTTTGCTTTCAGCTTTCTCAGCTGCATCAAAAGCCTTCTCTGTCTGCTTTAGCATAAAAAAACACATAAAAATGTATAAATACACTTGAAAATTTTAAAATAGAACGTATTTATTCGTGTTTGGGAGCAAATGAGTTAATATGAGTAATACAGTTAATTTAATCTACATTTTAACAAGTACAGTATTATACTATAATACAAATAGTTATACACTACACAACACTTATTAATTCCAGCTACGAGATGACAGTACATTTCTACAAATACTTTCCCGATCTAACAGGCATCTTCAAGGGATTAGTGGTTTTACTTTATTGTACTTTTATTAACAGTGGTTAATTAATTTGTATGACAATAAGGAATATTTTAAATGAAACTCTGCCTGTACAGTTTCACGTTGGCCAAAAAGTATGCCGGAAATATAATAATTCACTTCAAATTAATATAACATTTGTGTTGAAATGAGAACAACCAGCGTCAGTTGCGTAGCACTGAGCTTGACTTAAATGGTTGCACTGTCCGCCATTTTTCAGTTGCATTATCATTATCATTGACAGAAATCTGCTTCAGACCACAGGAGTGGCAGTGGCAGCGGCAACAGTGGTTATCTCGAGCTTGCAGGGCACTCAGCCATTTTTAGTCACAACTAAGGCAAGCAGCTGAAGTAATGACAATAACAGAAGACTATTTTATTCTTTAGCCGAAGACTAATTTTGAAAACCAAATATTCTGATATCACACATTATGACAGATTGGACTAATATTGTGTATTGAATCTCAATCGTGACTTTTGCTTCATTCATATTGAATTTTACCTCTGTCATCCCAGCCAAATACATCAAAAATGATGTTAAGCTTTACCCTTCACCCTTATGGCAAAAAAAAAAAAAAACGGAGGCGCGAACATGCTACGTTAGAGTTCCAGGAAGTGGCACACGAGGCACACTCATAGCCAGACATCCTGCCTTGCCACCACATGGTAACAGCCAAACTGAAGTAACAAGCTCGAAGATCAGTTAAGGTGACGACGCTCTGAGTTGGGTCGTAATTTAAGCATGCAAATAAAACCCCATTGTTTACCTCCTTAAATCATTGCTGTGATGGGAAAAAAAAACACCTTAGCTTGAGTACAGTGTGGGCAATATTTTGGGCCAGCAAGCCAGTACACCTACAAGAACATCAAATAGAAGACCATACGAGGTATGTCAGAAAGGTTCCAAGAGTTCAGTACCACCACCAATTAAGAGCCACTGCCCTGGAGTCTAACCTTCTTTCAAAGCCTTCTCTGCCAAAACTGATCTCTTCTCGCGCACAGAATGAAACAAGTATCGCAGCATCTCTTGCTAAATGTGGATTGTCTGGCCCACACTGAAGGAGAAAACTTGTGTTTCGTTCACCAGTCCTGGCACTTTTCTGACACAACTCATCTGTACTCCACTATGAAGTAATACCTGCTGTAAGTGGGAAATGTTGCCCTTTCATCCAGAAGTCGTCAGTTAATGCTGGACCTGAGAATGGGACTCAAATTTATTCCAAAGACGTTTGAAGGGGTCTTTAATTCAAGTTCAAAGTCATCCAGCTACGACGAAGGACTTTCCCAAAAACGATTCCCGCAAATATGGAAGCAGACAATAGTCCAAAAATGTCTTATAAAGAAATCTCTCTGATGCATACAGACTGTAACTTATATAGGGTACAGAATGCTTCCATTATCTCAAAAATGTTCCAAGAAAATAATGAAACATACAAATATATGATCTAATTTGACACAAATAATAATAATCAAGATCAGGTTTAAGGCACACACACACACACACACACAAATACACTGGAAGAGAGCTTACGTGTAACTAGCTTAAACAGGAACATCTTCACGACCATCTTGGTCCACACATATATTTTCAATCGCATGACGTTTTTTAAGTGCTAAGAGAAGAATCTAAATGAGCACCTCCTCTTGCAGTACACTCTTCATCCGGAAGGTGCAGTATAGACAATCTCCGTTTCGATAATTGAATCACAAGTCGCTGCACTGTGTCAACTTAGATGACAGGGGAGGAAATGGGCGTGGTAGAGAAACAAGCAGATGTCCGGAAGCAAAACCCAGCAGAGGAGAAATGGTTGAAGAGGAGAATGGTTTTGCGGACGCTTGAATAACCACATACCCAGATGGAGTCCAAGCTGGTGTGTGAGGCAGAGAAATTCCGACTAGATATGGTCGGACTCTCCTCCACACACAGCTTGGGCTCTGTGTTCTGTGTGAGACCGCCAGGACTGCCCTTTAATAATAATTCATAATAAAGCATCCTGTTCATAACTTTTATGGAAAGAATTTCTAGGCACAGCCGAAGCGTCGAGGGGGTCTGGTTTGGTGGCCGCAGCATTGCATCGCTGCTTTTTTGGAGATGATGTGGTGCTGTGATCTCCAACTCTCACTGGAGCGGTTCGCAGCCGAGTGTGAAGCGGTTGGGATGAAGATCAGCACCTCCAAACCGAGACCATGGCCCTCAGTCGGAAAAGGGCGGCGTGCCCTTCCCCGGTCGGGGATGTGGTGATTGCCCCAAGTGGAAGAGTTCAAGTATCTTAGGGGCTTGTTCGCGAGTGAGGGCAGGATGGAGCCGGAGATCGACAGGCGGATCGGTGCAGCGTCTGCAGTGATGCGGACTCTGTTGGTCAATCTACGTTCTTACCCTCACCTATGGTCACCAGCTGAGGGTCGTGACCGAAAGAACAAGATCCCGGACACAAGCGGCCAAAATGAGTTTCCTCCGTAGGGTGTCTGGGCTCTCCCTTAGAGATAGGGTGAGAAGTTTGGTCATCCGGGAGGGACTCGGTAGTAGAGCCGCTGCTCCTCCATGTTGAGAAGAGTCAGTTGAGGTGGCTTGGGCATCTGGTTCGGATGCCTCCTGGACACCTCCCCGGAGGTGTTCTGGGCATGTCCCACCGGCGGGAGGCCCTGAGGACGACCCAAGATGCGCTGGAGAGACTTTGTCTCTCGGTTGGCCTGGGAACGCCTTGGGATCCCGCCGGAGGAACTGGTTGAAGTGGCTGGGGAGAGGGACGTCCGGGTTTCCCTCCTCAAGCTGCTGCCCCGGCGACCCGGCCCGGATAAGCGGTAGTAAATGGATGGATGGATGGAATATATCTTCTATAGTTTAATTCTGATTATTTTATTTAGCAGTAATTAATTTTACGCATAATTTGGTAGAGGGGCCACTTGGGGCAAGAGGAGTCTCTTTTTAGGGAGCCGATGTTGGTCGCAAAAACAATGTCGACAGAATCACAGCAGTTCAAGAGATTGTTGTGTCAAAACTTCTGCCCAGGCACTAGGTACAGTGTTTATCATTTAGTGACATCTAGTGATGAACTAATAGAATGCAATGATTTGAAGCACGCGCACTGCAGCGCCTCAGAGAGACCACACTTTGCAAGCCTACCACCAATTCCTACCAATGAGTTTTTAGCGTGAGCGAGCAAACATCCCGGCGAGCGATGGCGAGTGAGCAAGAGATCGCCAGAGCGGCTAACAAGAGCGGAGAAGGTAGTAAAAGCTAGCGAGAGGAAAGCAGGGGGGAGACAAATGGCGGCAGTCCGAATTTTGAGACTCAATGACGACCACCTGCAGGCTGATAGTGAATCAAGCATTTTTTTTAAATTGGGAAAAAACATGTTCAATTTACACCACTAAAGACACTCTGGATTGAATGCAAAATATATTAACTTCCATCTGATGCCTGCCTTTTCGTGTACAGCAGTAGCAGTAGCAGCAGGTGTTATCTTGATGCTCAGCCCTGTATGAGGAAGGGTGCGTCTGTTTCTAAAGACTGTTTCAGATATGAGAAAGTTGTCGAGAAAAAAAAAAGGGCTTTTTAGTCAGCCGCAAAAAGTTCAGAACTATATATTTCCTCAACCTCTCAATTATGGTAAACCATAAAAATGATTTGAAAGCCAAAGAAACCAAGAAAAAAAAATGCCATTTCAACCTCCATGTAAATATAATTAATTTGGAGAGGTTTTAACTAGATTCAAATCAAGGGGTTGAGTGAATAATTCCATAACTGATGAGAAAGAAAATAAATACATCACGCCAAAGTGCACTCTATTAACGACATAAAGAACACCTAAGCACTTCCTGAATCTCAGGCTCAGTTGTGTAACAACGTGGCAACTGTTTAAGAGAAGGACCTTGTTTTTTTAACGGCGCAGAAAGCAAGATCCATAAAGGCATGCTTGCATGGTTTTGGTGTGAAAGAACTTTACTAAACAACCCCATCAAGCCATTGAAAAATAATATCATAGAGAAATAAAGAGAAAAAGAACAGATCCTCTCAGACCCAGTACTGTGTGAACTCAAAAATGCTCCTTTGAATGAATATACAATTCCTTCAGACCAATTTTGGGATCAAATCTCTCAAATTCTACATCAGGACAAAAATACCCAAAGAAACACTATAAAGGCTGAGACATCCTTGAGTTACTTGAAAGGTTATATATTAGTAGAAAAGATCAGAAAGTCTTTCATCAGAATGGAAATTCACTTCGGTAAATACAATGGTCAGCTCCCCTAATACTTGTGCCAATATTTCTAATACAAATCTAGTAAACAGGGCTGCATTTGCTCACCAATGACCCCAAGAACAAGTGATTGCTTTACCTTTTCTCTCAGTCATCTCTCAGTGACTCTTTCCACTGGGGGTTTACAACTCGATCAGATCGGCCCAGGCTTTTCGTGCTCTTGCTCTAGTACAAGCGAAAAAGAAAAAAGAAAAAGAAAAACACACACACAGTCAGAGACTGTTGCAACACAAACTGGATTCAAGCACTATAATGGCAGCTCTGAATAGAAAGCAGATCCTAAAAGAGGAAACAACCATTAGAGGCTGGGTTGAAAACAAAAAGGCATGATGCTGTAACTGATGTCATCCCAAAAGTAAGCGGTTACGCAGCTACACTGATGAGTTTTCGCAGGCTTTCGACATGACTGAGGGTGATGCGAGGCAAACAGGACCCAGTGGCCTCAAATCTGCCCTTCCCGTCTCAGATGTTCTCAGTCAACACTGCCCCTTCAATGATGGTAGGCACACACACTGGAATGATTAAAGATGATTCAGGAACTTCCCACGAAGTGACTTTGACTTCAGGATTCCATGTGGGGAAAAAACTTTTTAGTCTTTTTCTTTCTAAGAGCAAGAGAGGGGAGGTTGAACTTCCTTCCTACCAGATTTACTGTTAAGGTTGTGCTCCGGGAACACGAGAGCAACTTTAGCGATAATATTGAACTTGCACATAACACCTTAGTTTTATTGTGTCTTGTGAGTGTAATGTCTGTACTTTGCTCTTCTTCTTTTTTTTAAAGTCCCTGTAAAGTCAGATATTACGATTATACATGTTTGTACGTAATTACTAAAAACGTGAAAAAACTTGAGAGTGATGTCGTACTGAACAAAACGTTAGCTATTTAAGTTCCCCTAAAAATTAGCAAATGAGGAAGACACGGATTGACTTGGTCAAAATCAGCAACATCCGACCCCTGTGGTGACCTTTTTACTATGGCTACTTCGGTAAACTTTCGCAGCAGACAAAAGGGCCTTATGGATAAGAGTTACTAGTGAATGGAGCACAGCCAACTGTCTCTCGTCTCCCTCCCTGGGCTTCATCCTCCCTTACTGCCGATCCAGCGCCATTGTTGGCACTAACATTATGCCCCCGCCAATGACTCGCTGGCTCATGTGCTTATTTAATGATCACAGTCCACAGTAATGTTTCAATTTGGAAGGAAGGCTTTGCAACATCATTTTACATCACTAGAAGAACGTGATTGATTCTCATGTGGGTCACTTCTGTATATATCAACATTTGGCTCTGATAGCTCTAACATCCAGGAATGTGTTGGCATAAGAAAGTTGCTAGATGAAGTAGCATTCAGTGGACACGCCCAGAGCATTTGAAAGTAGACACAAAAAAAAAAAAAGTTAATTTATGAAAAGGGTTATACTAACCCATTTTGAAATGTTCACGTTGTCAGGCTTTTATTCGCCAGTCAAACAAGCAGCCGAAATCACACCACATTTCATATCAATTTTAAGATGAAAACGCTGTTGTGTAAACAGCCCATGAACATAACAGAAGATGAATTTGTTCCGCTATGACCGCAGATTGACACCAACAATGGATGAAAAGGGGCAGATGATGAATTCTCGTCAAAGGATTAGGAAGCCTGTTAATGCATACTGCATATACTCCTATGCTGTGTGAGCGTCATAACACAAAACAGTCACACGATGAATGATGTCATGGTGACGGATTCATGTATTATTTATAATCCCTGACAGAGTAACAGTGAAATGCCTTGATGTCGTACAAACTGGAATTCATCCAGACATGTTGGTGAAAAATGTGCCAGTCGGGTCACACAAAATTTCCACGTACAAACTGCAAACAGGCTTGGCGTCAGCAATTATTGCACTAAGGAGTAACACTTTATGCGAGTTTGGCTTTTTACATTCACAGAATTAGAAATGTAAGTGTAGAAATTTATTTTTGTCTTTTATGACAACAATAACTTGACCCTGGGACATATTAATCATATTCCCATTAATCAGAATGAATTGTGTTTGACCTTAGAGGTTTCACGCTACCAAAAACTCCTACGTGGAAGGGTTCAATACCTTTGCGTACTTTATAGCCTGTGAATGTGTAAAGAACAAACTCTGCAGCCATGAGTGACATACTAACAACAAACCAATTTTAGTTGACGCTTGATTTTTCCTCCAGGGAGAAAAAAATACAATTAAATCACAATACAGAATGACCTTGAACACACACACACACACACACACACACACACACACACACCCCCACACACACATAATTCTTTTTTTTTTTTAAATCCTGTCAGAAGAGCTAAATCGGGATCTAATGTGTAGCAGTTTAACCACACTTATGAGGACAGTCTCAAAAAAAGCCTTCAATCAGATCCTTTTGCTTCCTAAATGCATTTTCTCATGGGAGTAGTAACCATGCGAACGAAGTGGGTCCCTGTAGGCTGTTTTAGAACAAACATCCCTCTTTCCCTCATTGTGACTTACAGCGCCCAAAATGGAGGGGATGAAACTATTTAATCGAATACAGCGGTTAAACAATAATAGACTTTAATCATAAGAGATTTTGCAACTTTCCTATTGCTCCCCACACAGACCTCATGGAGGATTGTGCACATCAATGTCATTAAATTTCACATTTTACAACATCTTTATTTGGCATGATATCAGAGCTTCAAGTCCACAATGTTATCTGTCTTGCCCTGGGTGCCACTCAAAAACATGTTATGCAACTTGGTTTTACAAGAGGAAAGCAAAAATGTTCTTTAATTACAACACTACAAGTTTGCTTACATATGATTTCATACAACTTTTACCATATATTTTCTCGGCTTATAGGAAACACAATTTTACCCATTTCATTGATTGATAATTGGTCATCAATAATTTAACTGTGTTAATTTATTCATGAGTTGAAGCAGTTTGAAAAAAAAAATGGAGTGAACTACCACACCTGTATGGTAAGCAGCGTGGAACAGTGGTTGAGTGGTTGTCTCACAACGCTGAGGTAATGTCGAATGAGTCGTCAAAATGTCAAGGGCTGTGAGGGCCTTGTGAGGTGGAAAAGTGCTATATATGTATTTATTTCGAACATTTCAAATGACAATAATAGTAAAATAAAAAAACATAATTTCCCATTTGTGTCAAAAACATTCAAGAGACATTCAAGTTATTCCACAAAACAAGGATGAAATATAACTGTTTTCTTTCTCCATAAATAATAATAATGACTTCCAAAGAAACTCATTTAAAAAAGAAAAGACTTACTGTTCGAAATAGAATGGAATGAAGCAACTGCTTATCTCGTCCTATCCCAATTTCACATCACTTCTTACTTTAACTCATTATTCATAAACGCCTTAACAAAAATTGTACTTTCAGCCACTGTTTTATTATTCCTCCCTAGTATATTTAGCAAAAATTAAGTTTTTATACAATTTCTTAAATTGACAAATATTTGTACTTCTTTTAATGTTTTCCCCAAGACCATTCCACAAAACCACTCCACAGATACTTTTGAGTTTGGTGGGAGCATAATGTTTGGATTTCATTTCCCCTCTCAGATAATAACCCCCCTCTCTCTTTGTAAATAATTTTTGTATGTTGCCCGGCTGCATTTTGTTATGTGCCCTATATATTATTTGTCCAGTTTTTAAATCTACCAGATCCCTAAACTTTAGTGTGCGTGATTTTAAAAATACTTTATTGGTAAATGAAGTAAAAAAAAAATTTTTTTTTTTAAACAATACATTCATGGATAGTTTTTAAGTAAGAAAACAGTTCGACATTCAATTCAAAATTGTGTTTTAGAAAACCCCAAACTACAAAAAAATTATGCTATGTGATTAAAGCCATCAAAAAAGTAAATTTATTGTCAAACATAATGTCCATTGTGTGGATGTGATGTTAATACTTGGGAAGGTAATTTTGAAACAAGACCGCTAAAGAATTGACAATATTCTGTAACATATGGTAAAAGTTTTTAGTTGTTCCTGTTGAGGAGGAAAAAAATGGGCGTTTAACCATATGCTTTATTTGTGTTGCGTGGTTATATATTATAAAGATAGAGTATCTAATTGTGTTTTGTAAAGATGTGATCAGCTACTTTGTGCCATTGCTATGGTTTCTTTTTTTATGCATTTTCTTTCTTCTTCTTTTTTTTATCTAACCGCTCTATGGTAAGAGTGAACAAGTGATGCCATTCTTAAGACAAGTGCACTTTTCTAACTGTTGGGAAAGCCTGCAGTAGTGCACTATCCTGAATGCAAATGAACTAAAGATGGCAATAAGCAAACGTTACACAATAACCTCAAGGGTAGTTATCCAAATGCTCAATGTTAGTCACGTGACGTCACGCGCACTAGGTGACAACAGGTGTGATTTGTTTCCGTGCACTGATTCAAAAATTAACCATGCATTGAGTACATATTGGAATGTCGCAATCAATGCTAATCAATGCTAGTGATTAGTCAACACGTCTGCTACGGATAACCGTGACAAATAACACAGCGTCTGCAACATCTGCCAAATTAGAAGAATCAACTCTTAATCCAAGAAACGCGAGCAGTAACTAGTCACATCGAATTACAGCACACCACTGACACCAGTATGATTTGTTTCAACCCTTTGCGCCGTAGAGGATTCGAATAGTTTTACTCACCAACGCGACCGACACCAAAAGCAGTTTTAATCCGAAAAGAGGAAGGCGAAACGTTGCTGGGAGCGGGTGACCAGATTCTCGCCGCCGCAGTGAGTGACGTTCCCTCCGTGGGAAAGACGCGGCTCCGCAAGCAGCGGCCAAGCGCGGCGAGCATCCCGTAGTGACGCGGAAACAACGAACCGACGAGCGGACCACCAGCGAGCTAACCGCTGGCCTGGTTGCTCTGGAGTCCGCCACAGGCACATAGCGGCTCGCGCTTCAGACGCGTCCCTTTTCCTTCCACTCCTCCAGCAGCGGCGCCTTCCCAATTGCAGGACCGCGCATGCGCAAAGGGGAGCACGCGCGAATGGCTCTGTACACTGTAAACAGCTCGCTGTGTTCTTTATTATTCGTGTGTGCGTGTGTGTGAAACAACCGACATATAAAATACCAACAAAAAAAAAAACTAGAATAAATTAAATCTAACATATTTTTTTGTCGAATTATCTATAGAATCAGATTTTAAATAATTTAAAAAACGTTTCTTCTGATGTACATGACTTTATTTATTTTTTTAAACTAAACTGAACATTATTTGTACAAAAATGTATGTGTGTTTGTAAATGTACAACAATTGTGATTCAGTAACTGGCTTGGTCCGTATAAGAACCATCAAATACTGTGGGAAAAATGTTGATCATTGTTTTCCAAAGTAAAAGCAGATGTTTTTAAAAGTCTTATTAAACACAAAGATATTCATTCTGCCCTGGATTGGCTGGCAACCAGTTCAGGGTGTACCCCGCCTACTGCCCGAAGCCAGTTGGGATAGGCTCCAGCGACCCTTGTGAGGCCTAAGCGGTTAAGAAAATGGATGGATGGATATTCATTCTGTTTTCAATGAGGACCAGAGAATGGTTACTTTTGCGAGAGCGACATTCTGAGGATTTGGACAAGTTAACAAGGTCTAAATCTACTATTAGCATATATTTTTTATATTGATATGAGCCAATATCAGCTGTCCGAGTATCACTGTATGTATATTTTCTGAACATATGTGACGGGCCACTCATCAAATTGCAGCTCCATGCCACTGTTGCTTCAAACACCACAAACACTTAGGTGGACCCTAGAAAATAGATATATGGATGGATGGAATAGACACCAAACACACATTCGGAGTACACACATGCTGAAATTGTTATGTAATAGTGCTGTTACAACAGGAAATAACGGATGTACAACAACCCATCTGACTTTGCTCTGCTGAATTTAATTGCAGACTTCTCAGTTCACTGTTTGGTCTATATCTGTGATTGATGATAAAAACCTTGACAAGATGTTTGGATCTCCCTGTTCTCCTTTAATTAGCACATCTGATGCTTTGCAGTTGCATGGCAAGCCGAACGTATTCACCGCAGACGCAAATGTTCTGGTCAGTCTGGCCTCACACAGGCCGGACCACCGTAGTTAGGAACAGCTGAGAGCGTTTTGATCTGACTGTTGGTGGTCTGAAAGTATACTGTAGTGTAGAACATGGCCGCTTGCTACGCGTAGACTTATTTTCTCCTCTTTCAAAGAGCACTGGGATGATGACCACTACATAACAGGATCACATTTGATGGACCTTCAGATTCAACAGTCAGCCGTCCTCTTGGCAGTATTCTTGTTAGTCTTTCTCTTCTTAACGAAGGACATTATCCAGCCTATTCATTTCCATCCATTTTGACTGTTAGCGATATAAAGCATAGTGACATTAACCGTGGCTTGAGGTTAGCCTCGATATGTACTCACAAAAAGTGACTATCGAGTGTGTTCTGTGTCCTGAATGTGTCGTTCACAGGGAGCAGGAGAAATGGAAGAATGATGCAACATTAGTCTAAAACAACTGACTAGTTCTGCTGACAGATGGCATCTCCTATAAAAACAAATACTAAAACAATTGTAGGAACACCAGTGTTATGCTCCAGTTGCACTATAGAATACACATTATGCTAAACTGTGTGGCCAAACTTTTATACGCTTCAGACTGCCAATATGTTTGATTGAGCCAACACATTTATGCCAAGAAAAATGCATTTTCTCATATTGTGGCTGGGGTTGTTCATTTAATCAAGTACTCTACTTGTCTACGTCTAAAGTGTTAGGTAGAATAACTATCCATTTTTAACATATATAAATGATCCATCCATCCATTTTCTTAACCGCTTGTCCTCACAAGGGTCGCGAGGCATATATAAATGATAGTTGATATATTGTAGTTATTCAGCCACATACATAATGAGAGACAACTCAGATCCGCATTATCACTGAGGGGAAACTCAACTCACGTTGCCTGCATGGAAGTCAGATGAAGGAACCAACATCAGAGACCTACAAATAATAATACTTAGTTAAAATCACATATGTACGATGGAACATTTGAACAATGAGATCACAACATTTTGATGCTGCGGTAGGCTTTCCTGAGGACAAGATTAAACTCTACCAAAGTGATGGACAGGCCAAAGTATAAAGAAAGAAAGGATCCACTTATGATCCAAAGGCTGCTATATTGATGATCATGTCATTCATAACGGTAGCAGCAGAATTAATTTTGAAGTCTACAAAACCATTTTGTCTGGCAATTTATAGAAAAATGCATATAAACTCATTGGGAAAAGCTTCATCATGTAAAAGACAATGACCCAAAACACACTGCCAACACAACCAAGAACTTCATCGTGGGGAAACGTGCAAGGTCTTTGATTGGCCAAGCCAATCATCAGACCTCAACCCAATAGAGCATGTATTTTGCCTATAGGAGGAGACTGGAGGGAGAACCCCCCCCCCCCCCCCCCAGAAACAAACAAGAACTGAAGGAGGCTGCAGCAAAGGCCGGGAACAGTACATCAAATGAAGAATACATGATACAGTTTTTGCAAGTAAGGGCTATGCTACCAAATTTAAAATTATTCACTTTAAGTGGGTGAGTTTAGACAAAAGGTGCTTTCCCGAGTTTTTTTTCGAACATCGAGATCTCCTGTAAATTCCAGTTTCTCAAGTGGTCCCTTTGGGAAATTGATTGTGGACTCCTGGCATAGAGTAAATAATTAATTGTAGTATTTAACTGACTTTGTCTTGGCATGAGCATTGGCAATCTTACACCCTTTATTGCACTAATATAAACCAAACAGTCCCCTAAATGAGATGATTAATTAAACGACACTGCAGAGTTATGTACTATAATTTACTAATTCAAGAGAGGATCATTTCAAGTTTGTTGTCAATATTTCACAGTTATGTATTCATTGATGACATTTTGTAACTATGGTGCCAAAGTAGATCATCCATTTGTGGAGATCCTGAGGAAATTTGTACATCATATACTGTACTTACATCATTGTACAGCACTGGACTACTATACAATGAGTCATCGTGAGGAATAGTGATCAACACCGCTCTCTTGTGGCCGTTATGGATAATTCTAGCACATGAACGCAACATTACAATCCTCCCTGGGAAAGAAAAAACAGCGAATATGACACGCCAATTGCGTCACACACTTCAATAGTGCGCATGCGCAATACAACGCAATTCTCGCGTCACTTCCTGGTTCTGCATCTGACGTGTCTAAAAACTGTTTTGCTCAAGTGGTGGGTTCAATTCGTGGGGGGTTTACTTTCTATTTAAATATTTTTGGTGAGTAACCGGAGAGCTGGAAATCACCCTGTTAATGGTTTTCCGTTCTATTTTTATTTGGTAGGCCGTCGGTTTGCATCTTTGTAACCCGTTTTCCCTTCGCTAATCCAGGTTACGTGGTGTCAAGATGCTAGATTTCTTCACCATCTTCAGCAAAGGGGGGATAGTGCTGTGGTGCTTTCAGGGAACCGGTGTCACCGAGTCTTTCACCGGGCCCGTCAACGCCCTGATCCGCTCCGTGATCCTGCAGGTGAGCTTCGGTGAACGGTTGTCGTCCGATGACACTGGGTGACAACGTTGCGAACGGCTAATGCTAACAGGTAGCAGCGTACGTAGACATACCGCACATGTACTGCGTGACATTTAACCGGTCACACGAAAATAATCGTCAACTTTACCGAAAGTTGTATCTATGTACTGTAGTGGCTTCTTAAAATTTGTCTGCGAAAGATGTTAAGTTCTGTAAAATTGTATTGAGCTCTTGTTGACATGTCACTTTACAGGAGCGGAGTGGAAATAACTCGTTCAACCATGAAGCCCTGAATCTTAAATATAAACTGGACAACGAGTTTGAGTTGATTTTTGTGGTAAGTCAGTGAACGCATCACTACTAATTTAACATAACGTGAGAGTGGACACTGACCTATGTGATTCTTCATCGTCCCTTTTTTTGTGTTCAGGTGGGTTTTCAAAAGATCCTGACGCTTACATATGTGGACAAGTTCATAGATGACGTCCAGCTGCATTTCAGGGACCGTTATAAGAATGAACTGGAACAAAAGGGAGCGATGAAGCTTCTCAATCACAGCTTCAAGTTTGAGGATAATTTCCAAATGCTTCTTCGGTAATTGCACTTGCACATGCCAATGTGTCTTTTCAAGTTGTGTAGTCTTAGTTTGCAAGATATTTTGATCATGGTGGAAAAGGATAGATAGGTGGACAGCCAAAGCATTTTTGGCGATGATGGCATCCAGCACGCATGTTTTGGGGGTAATTTTATACATAATGGTTCCAATTATAAGTTCACTGAAAAAACGTAAGGTGGAGAATAATGCCAATAATCTTTATGGTTTTGGCCAACAAAAAAAAGTTTGGAATTTCCTTGTTACTCAAGATAATTTTTTTATGTAATTTACGTTTGAGTGTAAATGATGACGTGCACCTAATGTTTTCCACCAGAGAGGCAGAAGAGAGCAGCAAAGCTCGGAGCCCCGTACCCATGCGCTCTTTTAAGGAGTCTGAAAAATCCCAAAAAACTGTGAAGTCAATGATAGAAATAAAGGGTGGGGACAGAGACAAGGAGCAGGGAAGCAAGAAGAGCAAGAATACCAAAAAGGAAGGTAAGTGTAGTTAGAGGAGCATTAATTAACTCATTCACTGCCATTGATGGCTATAGACGTTAAAAAAAAATCGGAACTATTTCTATTAGTTTAACATCTTTTCCACTTAAATAAAAAATGTTTTTGTTGAATATGAAAACCTAGAAAAAAAATTACATTTATAACAGATATAAAATTTACGATTAATCGTGAGTTAACTAGTGAAGTCATGCCATTAATTACGAAAAATTTTAATCGCCTGATGCCCCTAATTTTTAATAATCTTTTTTGAAAAGGTATTTTAAAATTATTTTTTAAACATTCTCCTTTTCTTTTTTTGTTTAAATAAAAAAATATAAAAAATTAGGTGCATCAGGCGATACATTTTTTTAATCATAATTAATCGCATGACTTCACTAGTTAACTCACAATTAATCACACATTTTTATATCTTCTAAATGTACAATAATTGTTTTCTAGGTTTTCATACTCTTTTTAACAAAAGTGGGAAAAAAATGTTAAACTAATAGAAATAGTTCAAATGAATTTTTGACCTCTATAGCTATCAATGGCGGTGAATGAGTTAATAATAGTCATTAATTACAGGTTACTAGATCTGATTGGCCAATCTTTTCCAGCTTCTGCGGTAGACCCTGTCAAAGCAGATCAAGGCAAAGGCACATCTGCCTCAAAGCTGGTTGAGAACGGCAACCATGGCCTAACTTCTGAGGAGATCATGCAGAAGAAGAGAGAGGAGTTCTTTCGCAAGCGCACAGTGGGAACTGTTGAAAAAGTCAGGTGAGAGATGATATTGAATCTTACCTTTTCATGAGGTAATGCTGTATAATTTTCTTCTAGCAAGTCTTGACGTATTGCAGTATGAATCTTAATTCAATCATGTATGGTATTAATTGATCTGGTGGCGTATTGTCTTACTTCCAGTAAGTCTCCAAAGCCTCAGAAGCCCAAGGAGAAACAGAGGCGTGTTTGGGACATGGGTGGCAACAGTACCAAGAACCTGGACTACAGTGACAGGAACGGAGAGAGTTCCCCTAATGGTTGTGACCAAAACCAGGATGCAGCTATTGATCCTGTATGTACAGTTGAAATACATTTACAACTTAAATGGACACTTTGTAATAACATTGAAATGTTTCAGGGGATGCAGCTAAACCCCATGATTGGAGATTTGCTGTCCGTGGAATGTGATTCCAGTGATGATGAGGAGGAGGAGGAGGAGGAGGAGGAAGAAGAGGAGGAAGAGGAAAGAGTTGTTGTCAGTGCAACAACCAAGACAAGGTATGACGGCTGTTTAGCTTTTACCACTCAGTGTAAGCGCAAAACTTTGTCTGACGAATGTTTTGGAATCTTGTCAGTGCCAAGAAGCGTGGCGGCTTTGGCGGCATGTTTGGCATGCTGAAGGGTTTGGTGGGCTCCAAGAGTCTGAACCTGGAGGACATGGAGCCAGTTTTAGAGAAGTTGAAGGACCACCTCATTGGTAGGCGATTGGTGCCTTTCTCTTACTCTTATCCTACTCATTGATCACTGATTGATCGTCATTGTGGGTTTGCTCATCACAGCAAAGAATGTAGCAGCCGAAATCGCCTCACAGCTTTGTGACTCTGTAGCCAAAAAACTTGAAGGCAAAGTCATGGGCACCTTTACCAGTAAGCAAACATGATTATTATTATTTTTTGTCAGATTGATATCACAGAAAATTGCCATATTTAATTGATGCAAATCTTCTGTGTGTGTGTGTAGCTGTTGCCTCAACAGTAAAGCAGGCCCTGCAAGAATCGCTGGTGCAGATTCTGCAGCCCAAGCGCAGGGTGGATATTCTGAGAGACGTCATGGAGGCGCAGAGCCAGAGGAGACCTTTCGTCATTACGTTCTGTGGCGTCAACGGGGTTGGAAAGTCCACCAATCTGGCAAAGGTGAATTCTCAGTGTACAGATGTATATTGAAAAAAAAAAAAAAAGATACTTATCCACCTCTGTCCTCTTCCCGGTCCAGATCTCATTCTGGCTCATTGAGAACGGTTTCACAGTGCTGATTGCAGCCTGCGACACGTTCCGCGCCGGGGCGGTGGAACAGCTGCGAACCCACCAGCGTCGCCTGAACTCGCTGCACCCTCCGGAGAAGCACGGAGGACGAACGATGGTCCAGCTCTATGAAAAGGGCTACGGGAAGGATGCTGCTGGAATTGCAATGGAGGCCATTGCATATTGTAAGATAGTGTTTTTATTTTATACGTCGACATAGGTGAAAATAAACATATTTAAGTACCTTCAAAGTTAAACGCATTCCATTCTGTGACACTGGCGAAAAGTCACATTATACCATTCTTAATTTTCATACGAGTAAAAAGAGAATCAAGCTACTTTCAAATAAAGCAAAACGACTCACCCCCGAACACACCTGCTGGACATGTAATGAGAGTCTAAAAATAACTCAACTCCTTCATGATTGCTTGCAGCTCGCAACCAGGCTTTCGACGTGGTGCTGGTGGACACGGCGGGGCGCATGCAGGACAATGCGCCCCTCATGACAGCCCTGGCTAAACTCATTGCTGTCAACATGCCTGACCTCGTGCTGTTCGTCGGGGAGGCTCTGGTGGGCAACGAGGCAGTCGATCAATTGGTAAGCCCATCCCACCTCGGAGATGAATTCATGCCTATTTAAGGGAAGGGAAGATTAATTCAAAACTGATATTCACAATTTGAGTCTTGATGAAAAATAAAGCATGGGGAGAACCTGCTAACTTCAGACGGGATCTCTTGACTGAGGCAGACGTGCTGACCTAAGGATCGGCCTGAATTATCGTTTGAAAGTACACGCCAGTCACACGTCTTGAGATTGACATATTGCAGTTTAATTATATCTAACCAGGTAGAAAGAATACAAATGCAAGTCAATTTTGTCTTGGATAAATGTTGCTATATACAACTGCAATCGCTCTAAGAATGTTTCTCATTGAAGTGTTATGGTAAAATATTGAACTTTACTCTTTTGTCATATTTACTAAAAGGAAAACAAACATCTTTTAATTTTGGCACACCACAGAATTGTATTAACAATCCTGACAATTTGAATGATTAAAACTTGAATACAAAAAATCCTCATCTTGGACTTCAGTGCGTTACTGGGCACCATTTTAGCCACGGCAACAACAACAAAAATGTCAGGAAAGCTGAAATGTTTAATAATACTTTTCTCCCACAATTGAGTACTACATAGTCCTGACTTTGCATTTATTTTTTAGAATCTACCTAAAAATTTATGTTTTCATGAGAACATCTTTCTTTACAGGGTCTAATTATTCATTTAAAGACCACAGACAGACTATACATAACCTGCTGTAAAATGCTAACGTGTTGTAGTCCAACAGAGGGCAGTGTTGCTTTCCTGATCAACTGTCCTCATAAATGCAAACTGTGGAACATCTTGTGTGGTAGAAAAGCGTCACTTGTATCACACTATGCATCTCTTGTTCTTGGTTCACCAGGTGAAGTTCAACCAAGCTCTGGCTGACCACTCCATGTCTGACAAACCTCGTCTCATCGACGGCATCGTGCTCACCAAGTTTGACACCATTGACGACAAGGTGTGTTCAAATGCGCTTGACTACGTTTTGACTGAATCAGAAGGTTTAATTCACCGTTTCTCCTTCATAGGTTGGCGCGGCGATTTCTATGACCTACACCACGGGCCAGCCAATAGTGTTCGTGGGCACTGGCCAGACATACAATGACCTGCGTAGTCTTAACGCCCGCGCTGTGGTCAGCGCCCTGATGAAGGCTTAAAAAGGCCTCTGATCTTTGCCGTTGGGACGCTAGAAAGCCAATTCTATCATTTCGCCGTGCTGCCAAGAGATGTTTGAGCCCCTGCTAAAAGCCTGCGCTTACCGTCCTTCTGTGCCGCCCTCTCTTATGTCCCATGTGTCTGCTCATGGCATTATTGTCTCAGCATCAGGCCGGCGTGTAAGGACGACAGTGCATTTGAAACCCGCACAACCGGAGGAGCCTCCCTGTTTCTTTTTTTACAGGATTTGGGCCAAATTGAAACGTACCTCATAATCCGTTTGAGTTCTGAATTGCCCCCTGACTAATGGACCTCTGTTTACCCAGTAAGAACTAGTTAAACAAAATCTGGCGTTTTGTCAGCCATTCTTCCACCGAAATAAGGTCAGGTTGACAGCAGCTGCCTGTGCAATGCTTAGTGACCATAGTGCCTATTTGACTCCTGTTGTCATGGTTACCGCTCACATCAAGGGCGCATAACTAATCCCACTCAAGAGGAAAAGATATAGTGAATTGGATTTAAACGTACGTTTATACATTGTCTTAAGTGGCCTGAAAGAGCATTAAAAAAAAAAAAAACAACAACCTTAGAATAACTTGAGATGCCCCAAAACATTTAACCCACAGCTTATCTTATCTATCTTATTTTTACCCCCATAATCTGTACTATGGCCCCTGGTTGGATAGATTCCCCATCCCTGATTTATTGGATCAAGTGTTTGTTCTAACTTCAGCAGTACTGTACTGTGTTTCTTACCAGCTTAACAGATTTAATCACAAAAGAAAACCAGAAATAGTTTTGTAAATGAATGATTGCTGCAACCCGTTTCCCCAAGAATGGTTATTTATGTTTTCCCCATGGATTTTATTCATTCATTGAACACAGCCGAACATCTCCCTCATTTAACTCGCAGTAATGCCATATTAGGAAATCCAAGGTTATTTGAGCTAATTTATGAGAATGTAAACCTTTCTAAATAAAGCTGCTGTACACGGCATGCATTTAGAAACTTTTCCATGTTGTCTCTTGTTAGACCAAACAGCACGACACAAATGGGATACCAAAAGCTTTATTTTGAAAATAGTACTTATAAATACTACATCACAAACACTTGTGAGTACTTTAAAATACAAAATACTTACAAAGAACATGATGTCTACACCGGAGTGGCATGTTGCTACTTGCAGGACAACGCTTGGCAAGAAAGCACATAATTGGAATTGTCTATGACATACTTGTGCAAATGAAAAGTTACCCTGTCCATGTGTGCTGCGTTTGGCAGATGCCAACCTTGTTGAATGTATGTACCCCATCACGTGTGCATGCTGACACATAGCGAGCAGGTGTAACACGAAGATTCCCTTCCTGCACAAGCCAATGTGATGACTCATGGGCAAATCACAGTGAGTCACATCTATCGTAGTTCGTCACCAACAGCATGCGTACTTCCTTCTGGAGTGTCCCAAACTTCAATTTCTTCCCTTTTTAAATAACCACGTAAAGAAAATGACAGACACAGGCCACAATCAGTTACTATACGTCCAGTAGACTGAACCCTTGTTGGAAGGAAATGCAAAATAAAAACAATGTTTTAAGTGACACAAACAAAAAATAAGACAACATGGGGAATTTCACTGAAGTTATTGACAAAATCCAGCTTCCGTGAATACTATCATGCAGTCAGCTGAAAGTGCTAAAAGATCAGCAGTTCTTTTGACCCTGAAGGTGCAAATAGACTTTTGACTTTCTAGCCCTACCGACATGCAACAGTCTCTCGTTTGCTGCAGTGGAAATCTGGTATGTGGCCCCCAGCTTGATGTCAGCGAGAAGAAGCATTCAGTCCTAACCTTGAAGGAGGTATTTCTGAGTGTTAAAGCCGTTCTGCTGCCCCCACCCCCCATTTTAATACCCTGGAAATACAGATAGAAAAGTTGTACAGTAAAACAATATTGGCACATCACTGAAGTCATCAATCAAAACTTAACAAGTACAGTGGTCTAAATTTGTTTCTCGAAAAATACATTCTTAAACCGTACACCATCACATATGGCGCCATGTGTAAACATTAGCAAAGTTTTTACATGCAAACAATGTCTGCCAGGCGTTTTTTTTTTTTTAAGTCAGTAGTTTGATTTTATTTTAATTTGCAGTTTTTCTCTTGCGGATCCTTGTGTGTGGAAATAATTCATTCACTTTCCATGATTTCCTCTGTGAAAATCTGAAGTCATTTATTAAATTGTGTCTGACTTTGGAGGTTCCACTGTATGTCGAGTGAAAATACTCATAGAACATGCATGTGTGAAAACGAGTGATCTTTGGCTGGCTTTACACTGCATGGTTCAAGTCAAGGTTGGAATCAGGCCTCTTACAAGCGTGGATACAAATCTGAAAAAAAGCTTCACATATAGCTCCTAAAGCCATACACATGGAACGTCATAGACACTACAGTAGATAATGAGGATGGTGACCCCCAATTAACTAAAAATAATACCTGGCTATCTGATTAATTGATGGGAGATTTGTTTAAAAAAAAAACCTCACAACCCTGGCTTCACATGTTCAATCATATCGGATATGTTCCACTTGATATGTACTGTACATGATCATATATGGACATTGAAGTGGACTTGAGCACTCGGACCAGCAGTGTAAATCCGGCCTAAGAGTTGTGTCTTCTATCAGCAACACCATGCCTCAACAAAACACTCAACATACTCTGGAATATACCAAATACCAATAATGACTTAATTTTAGTCTACGTAGTCAAAACACTTGGCAGAACTTCTAATTGGTTGATGGAATGCTAGTGTAGACATGCCGTTGCCCTAAACCAAATGTATGTAAAAGTGTGATCATTCCTATCCATCAAACCAAATATGAACACTGTACCTTACCCCAGTCATTTGTTGAAACGTCTCGAAAGCAGATCTCGTTGGCCAGCCGCTCTAAGTACTCGGGCAGGTCCGAGTACTCGTCTCCGTAAGAAATGACCTTGATGCCCTTGTCCAGCATGTTGTCGCGCAGCTTCTTGAACTCGCCCACATCCTCGCGCCGCACAAGCATGAAGTGCTCCAGGTCAGACTTGTGTTTGACCGCCTCCAAGAACAACGCCTGGAAGGTGGTGTCGTCGACGGTGCGCCCGCAGCCCAGGAAAACAAACGATTTGGTCTCGTACAGCTTCTGAATCTCGCGCTGTGGAATCCGGTGGGAATATGTGTTACTCGGTAACTAGTCGTTACTTGGGTAGCACAAGTATATACCAATTAAATATGGTCTCATCCAAAAAGTGGAAGCCCACTAGTGATTGACTCTCCCTATAAAAAGGTTTGCATTTCTCTAAAGATGCCACAAGAAGATGGCAGCAAACCACTACATCACATGAAGTGCCTCAACTCATTTCAACATAATTATTAATACTTTTTTTTTATATCAAAACCCACAGGGAAGATATGGGCCTCAGATATTGCTTTCGGCATAGAGCGCCATTTTTAAACCAGTATGTCAGCTTCAAATGTGTAAAAAAATGTACATTGCTTGTTATGTGGGGTGCGTTTCTGGTGCTCAATCTGCATCGGCATCACTTTGATGGAATATGTTGCCCTAGACCTCATTTTTATGGCTCCTTAAAAAGGTGCACGACGCAACGTTGACGTGTTAAAGTAACCATATTTTTCACCCACACATGTTTTAAGAATTGTATAATGGACAGGAGGCACTACTGTGGCACAATGGCCGTTGCCCCCTATTTTCCTGTAGAGTGAAATAATGATCGAGGATTCGGGACCGAAACTTTAAGCTTTGTCCCTGACAGGCGCGTGCACACGCTCAGTCTCGCTCCGCGGAAACGAGTCCATGGTAAGAGACAAGCGTGTGCCACAGCGGATATAAAATTCAGTCAAAATAATAATAAACCAATACTGCCGTGCGACCCTCGGCCGAAAGTTTTGCGACATGCTACGGGAGTTTTTCCACAGAGGTGACTCTGACCGAGGGAAAAATCTCCCCCTCGACCACGGTCGGAATACCGAGCAGGAAAGGATAACACTGTTGAGTGTGCCAAAAAGGGCAAAACTGAAGTTGCACAGGCGTCCCGGGAGGACGTGGATCAATATTGGAGCAGCGTTAATATTGGAGTAGGTGGAAAAAAGGATGAAACGGCTTGCTTTCTTCTTGCTAAAAAGGTAAGACCTCGTCACGAAAATGCGATAAGGTCTACTTATGATAAGCAATGCCCAATAAATCTACCACTAACTAACGTCCAGGCTTTTCACCAGAGCGGTCGCAAATCTGCAAAAAGTTGCGTTCGGTGCCTTTCAAAGAGGTTAAACCAAATTTTTACAAAATGTCGATTATTATTAGTTTATTAAAAGTGGATTTGCAAAATGGGTAATATCTCACCCCTAATGGAAGCATGGTACCGTCTGCCCGGGTGTGCCAACACTCACCATAACCTCAGTGTTCCTCAGTACATTCTGGTAGCCAGCGGGGTGCAGCACAATGCCACACGGGTTGGTGTAGACGCCGTGGATGTGTAGAACGCTTAACCTTCGCTTCTCCTGAGCCCACTCCAACACCTACGCACCAGAAAGAAAACACGCGTTATAACGGTCCACTGCACACCCATCCTGTTCTGACCGGGGTCGGCCGGGAGTAGCAGTAAGAGGATATTTACAACCCTGATGGAGACGTGACATAAATACCAGGACTGAGAGGCACAATGGTATGTCTCGATCGGGAAAGCTCATTTGCATTTTATGATTGATTTTAAAATGCAAGATAAGAAATAGTAACACCATTTTGTTGCGCAAAAGTGTGCTTCCACTTCGGAATTAGTTTTAAACCGAAAGCAAATGGAGTCCAAGATGTAAAACAAAACCGAATTGTCGCCCGCCTGTTGTAAACAGAAGGTGGGATCATTATCTACGGGGCCAATATTGACCCATGAGGAACTTTACTAAAAGGCTGTCAAAGTGTCTAAAAACAGAAGATAAGACCATGTTGAATTTGCTTTATCATCTAACAAATTACTAATGTTGTTCCGATACCGGTATCGGCAGAGGCCCCCATATTGCATAAAAACAGTGGTATCGGCATCGGCAAGTACTAACAAGTAACTTGCCGATACTATTATTTCTGACGCTAATATAGGACTTTGGATGCAGCATCTTGTGTTTTACTTGTGCACAACATTCACTGATGTGTGATGTGTTCACTGCATGCCAAGCTAGGATATCCTATTGGCCCTTGAATGCTCTGAACCAATGGTACGACAGCTTTTTCATGTTGAGAAAAAACAACAACTTAGGCATCGGTATGGTATCGGCATATGCCGATACTGCAAAACTGGGTATCGTATCGGGGGCCAAAAAAACGGTATCGCTTTACTATTTCAAGTTCTTGTCATTTTGTTTTGTTACCTTTTTAAGTCAGGCCTAATAATAAAGTCTGTTCACAGTCATGCTCCAGTGACCTTTGCTCTCCGTTCAAATTGCTGACTGGCTGTAACTAGGCTAGACCGTTCAATCGATACCTCAGCATAATGCAAACAGGAACCTTTACCTTTTTCTCGTCAGTCAGATCCAAAGACTCCAGCTTGGTGCCTTGGTGGGCTGCGTAGATCTCCAACAGGTTGTCGAAATTGGTGGTGAGGACCAGCGCGCCGCTCTCCATTAACTGCAGCACGGAGCGCAGTAGATGTTTCCCAGCATGCTCCATCTTGCACTCCAAATCATCGAACACCTCGTACAGGCAGTCCTTGAAGAACGTGGATCGCACATTGCCTGTTCTCTGAAAACAATATGACACATTGCTCACAATCGTGGTAAAAAAAACAACAACAACAACAACATTGCAATCTCCAAAGACTCCAAACTACTAAATGCAGAAAATTTAACTTTGAATCGCTACTGCCACCTGTGGCTGAAAAATACAACTGCATTTGGCATTCAGAAACCTGCAACATGTAGGGAACTCTAATTGGATTAAACTTGAGTTCAGGGTGTTATCTCATCATGTGACCTAAAAACAAGGCTATATCAAGTGCCTGTAAATAAATGAGCAACACATTTGTCTACACGGGTTGCAGCCAGGGCATAATCACCCAAACAATATTTTAAGCCCCTTCAAGCGTTGACATCGCAATGGGGGCCAAAATCTGCCTGGCAATCACAGCGGTTACTGGGGCGAGACTGCATCTGAGTGAAAGGGCATGCTGAATAAGTGGGAGTAGGCCGTGAACACCGAAAGCAATTGTCACTTTTGTTGTGCATATTTTCACTTTGGCAATATAACGTTTCACTTGGATCTGTGTTGCTTCAATTTTGTGGAATTTCCTAACATGCTGTCATACATGAGAATTGTGCCAAAAACGCCACACACAATAAATATGCATGAAGCTAAAAATTTTGAAACTTTGTGCTTCGCCGTTAGTGACCAAGGTGATCTGGGCACAGGGAGACGGCGGGACTTGCCGTCATTACCGGACTAATGGGCTAAACAGCTTGATTCCTTTCCACAGGAAGAAACAATTATCCACATCTAGTGTCTATGGCAGCCAAGTCCATCGCTGTGGCCTCGGGCCACCCGAGGAGTTCAGCAAACACTAAATAAAGTGCAAGTAAACAACAGACTTAACCAGTTTCACCGGGGCTTACTTTGTATTCAGTGCACAGTTTTGCCTAAAAAACGTTTTAGTAGAGATAAAGTAAGTATTGCATACTTCCTTCTTCTTACATTTGGGAAATTCCAGTGACCCGAGACAAACCCTTGACTCTATACAGGGGGGGGACTCCTATAATTTATCCAAAAGAGGTTCAAAGTTACTGAGACTACACTATGATAAATACTAAATTGTTGGGATGATCAAATAAACTCAGTTATATTCTAATGAGCCTCATTTTAACCACAGCCAAACTTTAAGGACAATATTTGCTTTTTCTTTTGGATTACCCCCCATGACCTGAAACTCTTTTTGTAGACTATGTAAATCTCCCGTTGAATTAGGTCAAACTGCTGCAATGGTGGATTTTTCAGGATATAAGCATTCTTACATAGTTCTTTCGAGAACTAGAATACATTTTTGAAGTTACTTAGTAGTTGGCAGTTTATAACGAACACTGCACGTATGTGCTCCAAAAAAAACTGTCTTTTGAATACACTTTGTTGGTGTATGTGTGTATAAAACCCATATAAATACTTAAAACACAAATTTGTCAAGCAAAAAATGACTGTAGTATTAAAGCACAATTACATTTCAAATATTTTAGGGATGCACCAGATATTTCTATCTGAAAAGTCTTCTACTGCAGTGCAAGCGTGCTAGGTGTTGGCTGTTGCTTTAACTAAATGCACAGCTGCTAGTTTGCCTTTTTTTTTTTCCCGTGTTGCTTTTCGAGCAAACGGTTCTGCACCACATGGGCGTGAAAAGAAAATGTCCGATAAAGCCGTTAAGTGTTGTTTGCTCCCTTTCGGACAGCGGGCTGAGGGGCTGACGCAAAGTGAGCTTTATCAGTGTCAAAAGTACGATGAGACACGACTAACACAGGAGGCAAATGCTATCAGGACCCCCCCCCCCCCCCCCCCCATCTGCCGGTGCAGACGGGTCCAATAAATAAAAGGGAAAAAAGTCACATGGGTTATGGTGTAGCTTTGATCCATTTTTGCAATGTAATTTTGGGTTTATTATTTATTTTACTTTATTTTTTGTGGCGGCTGTGGCTCAGGGTGTAGAGACGGTTGTTCAGTAACCAGGTGGTCAGCTGCTCGATCCCCGCTCTCCCAAAGTCATTTGACGTTGTGCCCTTGGGCAAGACACTTCACACAAATTGCCTCGAGCGCCACTCACACTGGTGAATGAATGGTGCAAATGTTTTGGTGGTGGTCGGAGGGGCCGTAGGCGCACACCGGCAGCCACACTTCCGTCAGCCTGCCCTAGGGCAGCTGTGGCTACTTAAGTAGCAGACCGCCACCAGAGTGTTAATGTGCGAGTGCATGAATAATGTATCCATTCCACTGTAAAGCGTCTTTGCGTGTCAAGAAAAAGTTATATATAAATCTGAAGCATTTTAAATCAGGTTGAAATAAATAGCTTTTTCTTTGGCTTTTTTTTATGAACGTATTTTACAATGCCACAACTCGAATTTGGAAACCGACAAAAATGTCAGTGCAAATCATTCCTCTCAAGTTGCACAGACATTTGCCAGGTCAAACCAAGTCACCATGTGTGAGATGTGCTTCGTCTTTGTCTTTTGTGTGTGTGGCCACCACAGAAAGGGTTCTGATGATGGAAAAGAGGAGAACTATGATGAAGGTTAGACCCTTGCACTGGTCTTGGAGCTTAATGTAGCAAAGTGCCAATTGATGTCTTTATTACAAAATAGAACAAGGAGGAGGAGTAACGATGCCATCTGACTCGGAAGTCATCCGTTGCTATCAACGCAAATCGCAAATGGGGATTTAGAGGGCGATTCCAAGCCCTATAATTTATCATTGTTGGCCAAGGCGATGGAACAGAATACAAACTTTCATGTCTGCGGTTCCAGTTGAACTTTTAACGTGGGAAGTTACTAAAAGAGCCGTAACAAATGTGCTGTGCATCAGAATACTTTGAGTCACCTTGATCAGATCTCCATGTGGTCCACCTTGACATCTCATAAATGCCATCATTCCGTTACATCTATCAACAACATTACCATGCCCAAATGGTGGGCATTGGTTTTTAGATGTTTTACGTCAAACGTAAGACGTAACCTCAAAATTCAAATGGCCTCAAGGTTATGCGATTTGGAAACCAACAAAAATGTCAGGGGAAAACAGTGCTCTCAAGATGCACAAAAATGTGGCAGGACAAACCAATTAATTGTGCGTTAAGTCAGGCAAAACTTTAATAGATTATCTCCACAAGTAAGTTCTGCTTTTTCTTTGGCTTCTGTGTTTGTTTGTTTTTGTTTTTTGTCAGCAACAGTGTCAACAAATCACACCATAAATGGAACGTGGCTAAAGCAACAAATACAACATTAATAACAGAACAACAAAATATAGTGCCGTTTACGTTTAATGTTTAGAAACTCATTCCCAACACAAGATGTAATCTCCCTCTGAATGTTTGCCACCACATCAGACTTCATGGGGAAAACTGAAAACACAATTTGTTTTCACTTCTTTAAATCTATACTAACTGTACAGACAATGTTTTAAATTGCATTTAAAATTAATCAGTGTATGATAAAAGCGGACCAACATAGAGTATGACTATTTATCGTTGGACAAACAAAAAAAGAGGTACCAAAGAGCCAGCCTCTTTGTCGCAGTAAATTCCACTTCTGGTTTAATGGACTACATCAGTTTTTTCTCCTTGCCATGACTGGAACCGTTAAAAAAAGAAAAAAGAAAAAAACTTGCACACTTGTGAAACGCTTACGAAGGTTTTCATTTGAGACAAACAGAGACTAATAGTTATCTGGAAGTTATGACACAGCAGTGTGGAAAGGAGAAGTGCGGGAAATTATTAAAATGATGCCTTACCGGAGAAAGTTTCTGTATTAGGTCATGAGCCACGTGCACCAAATTTTTATCTTCCTTCATGTGCCTTTGGAAACGTCGGCTTTCCTCCTCTTCTAGTAAGTCAAAGTCATTGGCGGCATCCAGCAAGGCCTGGATAAGGCCTTTCCAGGAGCGGAGCGCGGGGACCTGCGGGGCCACGGCGGAGCTTATCCCAGTGCCGATCACCAAGACAAGCTCGGGGGCATGCTTTGTCTTCAGGCTGGGCAGCAACTTCCTTTTGGACACACAGAATATTATGAATTCCATGAAGCAGAACTTTCCAGATTCACATATCTGCATATGTTTATACTTTGTGAGCGGTGTCAGGTTGTTGAGACTAACAGTGGGAAAAAATGAAAACAAATCAAAACTCTATACAGGGGGTTCTCGGTTTACGATGGTGCCGATGAACATAAGAATATTTCAGATTATTTTTCTTGTTCAGTTTGCGTTTCTCAGTCAATCGCATGGCACATATAGACAAATAACCATGCCCAATGAGCTATGGACAATTTAGAGTATTTAGTTAACCAAACATGCACAATATTTGGAATGTGGGAGGGAGCCAGATTACCTGCAGCGTTACCCCTGCAAGCAAAGTGAAAAGAAGGTCGGCCAAAATCCAGGACTGGTGTCACAAAAGATATAGATGTACTGTAGTTTAAATCCAAACTACAAACAAGTTTTTCCCTGTGAAGTAATCCTCCTTGAGTTTAATGCACGTTTCCACAACACTGTATGTTTAGTATGACCTTGTGAAGAGAGTGGAATTCTGTACAAGACCAGGAACTGTCGGATGCTCAGAGCTTTGTGAGCAGGTGCGTTGTCATGGTGAAACAGCCATTGTCTCGCCACAACGCTCACCTCTTCGCGCGCCCTGAACGAACAACGCAGAAGCTCTTCGTAGACGTGGGGGTTGACTGGCCCACATTGCAGGGGACAACTCGGACAGTTTGAGTTTGAAATATATCTTTTATGACACCACTGAGCCCTGGAACTTTCCTGACACAACTAGAGTGTACTGTATGCATAGATACATAATTATGTAGTGTACTTTTCAATGACTGACTGTTAGATTATGTGTGTTTTTGAGCCATGACAAGTGTTCACCATGGCATGTGCTTACCTAGGCTTCTTTCCATTTGAATCTGCATCCTGTGAATCAGCTGCAGTTCGTTTCTCAGTTTTCACCGCTACAACAGAGGCCATTCAACACCTGGAGCAGTAAAAAAAAGAAAAAAAAGGAAAAAAAGTCAGTGCCATACCAAACAATAAACACTTGCAAGTTGCAACTTTTCCTATTACCTCACTCATGCACCAACAGCGCCTAACTATTAGAACTCATTTAAACGAAACGATGTACTGTACAGTGCAGTTACGTTTTAATCATACAAACAGGAAGTACATGTTCAGCGCATCTTCTGTAGGAATAATGAGCCCCAGTCAACAGTACACGCCTGTGGCTGCAGCCATCACAGGTAACATGATAATCATAGAAAAGTTGTTGTTTTTAAGTCAATGCATTCATTGGCATTGAAATGACTCACCTTTTTATAGTAGGCGCCAAACGTTCGTTTGAAATTCTGCTCACGGACAAGTCCCTATAATTCCAGCTCAACGAGTAACAGTCGCACTAGTGCTTGCAATCTCGTCGTTTTTTTTTTTAATCGAAAAAGTCCACGTCGTCAAGTACTTGTTACAAGAAGTGACGGACAAAACCCGGCTTTACAGCTGAGAGAAATACCGAGCTAACTTGACTTTCATATACCAAAACAACTGTTGCTATTACTTTCTTTCCAACCTTGTCTAAAAAGCACAGGAGCTCCTGTTAACTCGTCATGCTGAACGCAGAGTCTGAACGGAGCCTTCGTATACGGCATACAAACGTGTGAGCTAAAGTTTAGTACTGCACGGAAGCTGAACTCTTTGTCCAATGTTGAAGTTTGTGTTGCGAGAGAGAAGAGGGTGGTTGAAGTCGCCGCCTGAGGTGATTCTGCTGCTTTTCTTATGACGCCTTCATGTGCCGCTCGGATAACAAAGTGTCAAGTTTACTGTCTCGCGTAAGAAAGAGGTCGTACAACATCGTCTTCCGTCAAGACACTAGTCTGTATGTTATGTATTATCAATCGACTAAAACTAGCATTCATTCGACAATTATTTCACTCATATCAACAAGTAAGAGTTTTATTGTTGTCAATCAGATAACAAAGTGTCTAGTTTACTGTCTCGCGTAAGAACGAGCTCGTACAGCATGTATTCCGTCAAGACACTAGTCTGTATATTGTGTATTATCAATCGACTAAAACTAGCATTCATTCGACAACTATTTCACTCATATCAACAAGTAAGAGTTTTATGTTTTCAATCAGTCTAACAAGTAACAACGTCAAATCAAATAATTGTCGTGTTTTACCTGAATGCATTTCATTTTCCAAGCTTTATTGAGCGTTTGAAAGCAACACGATTCAACACAAGCAAATGTGACGTCAAAGGCGAAGAGGCAGGTGGCCTCAGTGCATACTCACTATATAAATAAATGGTGTTTATTGTATCTCCTCTTGGAAAATGATTACGTAAATAGCAGTACACAACTTTCATTTTCCCCCTCTATGCTTTGTCATTTGTCTTTTTCGGCACTTAGAAGAGCCAGATGAGGTGGCTCAGTCATCTTGTTATAGGAAGCCTCCTGGATGCCTCCATGGTGAAGTGTTCCGGGTATGTTCCACACAGATGAGACCCTGGGGATGACTGTCTCCCGGCCCGAATGAGATGGACAAAGTTGCTGGGGAGGCGGAAGTCTGGGCTTCCCTGCTAAAGCTGCTGCCTCCGCGATACATCCCCAGATAAGTGCAAGGGAATGAATGTATGTATGGATTCGACAAAATTATGAAAAACTAGGGGTGCACCGATCGATCGGCCGACCGATTTATCAGCCCCGATTTCCTTAGTTTTGGGGGATCTTTGATCGGCCGATCCCTTAAATATAAACCAATCTTTTCCACTGATCTCATCTCCCTCCTCAGAGGTCTGAAAAAGTCAACCACTGCCCTCTTCTGCTCAGATGACTAATAGGCTTTTTATTTCAGAGAACTACTTACTTTGCAGTTAAAACAACCCGTTTGTATTATTTCACAGATATTGTTCAATGTTTTCCAATTAAATAAGATTGGTACTCTGAAGGTGTATGCTGCTTGTTATATATTAAAAAAAAAATCAAAATCGGCAAAAATCGGGATTGGCAGGTCAGACTTTTTAAAAGATCAGAGATCGGCTAGAAAATTGTGATTGGTGCACCCCGTACGAAAAACTATGCCAATATTTATGCATTAATTAAAATGTCCAGCTTGTCTTTACAATTTGCCAGTTTATTAGATAATTAAAGTTAACATACACTTTCTATAGTGGACACTGACAAAATCCCTTCATACGGCAATAAACAACATTTATAGTGCAATGCATGATTTAGACTATAAAGCAGGTTTGCTATGCAATCCCAGAAAGCCAACTAAAACCCAGAGGAAGAGCTCTAAAAATTCCTAGAACACTATAGTATGGTCCTTGAGTTGGAGGACAAACGGAAACGGCCCCTGAGATGAAAAACGTACCCCTGCTGAAAATGACATCATTTGTGCATATTATTAAGTATGTGATATGTGTGTGTCTGCAATATGTTATTGTTATTCTAGTTGAACATACACAAGGCATATGCTTGAGCTGTCTAAAGCATTCAAAATATTTGGGAATTCTATTGCTTCAGTCTCTGGAGATATATTACAGGCTTTCAAACACAATATAGGCTCAATGTTAACGTCATCTCAGGCTGAAAGGCATTCTGGTTGCATGTAAATACCAATGCAAGAAATTATTTGTAATACGTGTGCAGTTAAATGCGTTGTATACATTAATGGTGTAGTCAAAGAGTTGTAATTCCTTAAACAAAACTACATTTCTAATTTAAGGTGTCCCTTATTGAAATGCAATAATTATAGTTGGGCACAAAAGTAACCCTAGAAGCAGAATTTGTTTAACTGTACTATTAAGGCTTTCAGATCCATTTTCTTCCATATAACAGGAAAGGAATCCATTGGTGCATGCTGAATATGCTTGTTAGAGCACATTAACATTATACAGAGATGGAGCCCTCTCTAAAGTTGGTTTTGCCTATCAGGATATTGAGAAGTGTTGCTTTGCCCATCTGGCTCTCCTTCCGAGCCTCCCTGATGATGTCCTCGAGCCGCTCCTCATCCTCACGCCTTATAAGGTAGCCCTTCCCACCATACCCATCGGCCACAGTGTGATAATCTGCAAATAGGGAGGTGAACAGTCTGTAATGCATTCCAACATGAGAGGTAGGAACAAATCCATCATCATACTCAAAACAATGTACCTGTAAATGCCAGGCCACATGCCACGTTGCTGCCCAAAATGGGAACCTGTTCTCTGGAAATCTGACTCCAACATGCGTCATTTCCTACAACAGCAATAACTGGTGTCTGGAAACAGGAGAGAAACACTATTTAAATAATGCATTTTCACCGCAGGTGGGGGATTGCATAAACATTAGCATTTTTTGTATTGACTGCTGTATCTGTCACAAAAGAACACCAGGCAAGCAAAAACTCCAAGGATTCTTTTAGGGCATGTTTATTTTTTTTACTTTAGAATTTTTTTTCCTGTTGTGTTTTCAAAACAACGGATCACCATTAGGAATGATGTGACATAAGCATCTCATGCAAGGCCCCAATGCAACCGATGAGTGAGTCAGTGAGCATCAAATGATTGATGTTATCACAATTTGAACTATTGTTTTTTAGCAAAAACATATCTTGAAAAATAGCCGCCATATTGAATTTTTTCGACGCTATTGCACTTTTGTTGAAACAGTTACAAGGAACACCTTTGCCAAATTTCTTGTTTATTTCAGATTTAAGACTTTTTTTCAGCAAAAACGTTTGGTGGCCATCTTGAAAAATGTAAAATACTGATTTTTTTTTTTTTGTGGCTAGCAGTATTTTCTGAAAATGCTTTTTTTTTTCAAAATTTGCACCAAGGTTTGGCTAAACTGCTCCACTAAAACTAGCTCCATTCTGTTTGAAGGTTTTCCATTCGTGTAAGTAGTGCACGTCAGCTTGGACCCACTTTGTAATAATGAAGCTCTATTTAAAAAAAATATATATATATAAACTTGAATTAAAACGATAAAGTAGATCATCACCCAGCCTTACAAATAAAACAATGTGTGAAGTAAGCAGACACATTCATAGAAAAAAGAAAGAGGGGCGTCCCAATACTTACGTTCAGTGTGACTGCATTTTATCAATTGATGAGAAAGTCAAAACATTTTGTTGTTCATACATTTTTGAGTAGTTACCTTCTTCTTACACTCATACACTATTCTAAATGATGACAATTGACCTCAGAGATTCCACTGTATTTCAAAAAGTATTCTAATATCCCGGATTTCTTTCAACAGAATCATAGACATGTATTGATAACGCTCGTACCTTATGTCGAGTGAACGTGTCAAACTCAGCAACACTGTATCCTAGGGAACCGTCACCATAGACAATCCACACCTAAAAGGCACAGGTCATATTTCATTCATGAAGCGTCACAAGCAGATGGATCCCTTTCAGAAAAGCTTGCACCTCTGATTCGGGCCGGCAAAGTTTTGCACCTAGCGCAAATCCTCCTCCTACTCCCAACGTCCCAAAGGCCCCTGTGGAGAATCATTACTGTCAAAATTCACATTTCATGTAAACTGCAATCCCAAATGAGTTTGTCATGGCAAATGAGCTCCGTAGAGAAGGAGCGGACCTGGATCGAGCCAGCGCAGTGGTCCTCGTGGCCTCAGGATGTAAGCGGCGCTTCCTACGAAATCACCGCCGTCCGCTACAATGATACTGTCTTCTGACATCTGCTCGTCCAACATGTGAAGAACTTTCAAGGGGTTCAGGTGATGCTCCGTCTTCTCATTGGCTTTAGCCCTGATAATGAAAAAGACAATTAATTACCTTTGCTTGTTAATGTAATGCCGTTATAACAAAAAAAAATATTGGTTGCAATACATAAACACAAATGAGAGCAACAAATCATTAGGGCTAGAAAAGCTAAAAGAAAAACTTGATTACGAATGATGTTAAACTGCAGGTGAATATTGACAGATGCTGTGATATTTATTGTGAGACATAATCTTTTACCACATGATACCCTGAATTTATGATGATTTATTTCAAGATGTTTTCACAAAACATGAAATGACCACGCAATTTCAAGATATATGGTCATACTTTCACATTAAAACAAGCTAAACGACAATGTTAAATGATTAAAGTTTGCATGGCCTCCTTACATATTTTTGTTTTCTTTGGTCATATCTCCTGCTTTCAGACTTTGAGGCCATTCTTCTGGACAACGATGGCCCTTTAAGCCTTTGGAAAGCCGTACTAAAAATGAACCAGCGTCACCTAGAACAGATAAACATTTTAGAAATTAACTACATGTATATAAATTAAGGTGTTTGTTCTATAGGTTAAGCCTCAAGAGCCCGTACCAGTAACAAAAAGAGTTAAAGCAATTTACGGTGAAACCAGAAATAAATAGAAATTAACACTTCACACAAAATGTTTTGTGATGCCACTAGAGACAAAAAACAAAATACATTAGCAACTTTGGAACATGAAATGAACTTACTACTTTGCAGTAGCATAGCAACAAAATCTGTCTACCCAGTACAATATGATTAACAGAGACCAATTTTTGATATTGAACAGTTAAGAATGTTCAAGGAAAATTCAAGTCACACTTTTTTTTCTTTTCTTTTTTTTACAATATTAATGTGTCCCCACTTAAATAACTTGCTGTTAAGTTTGCATGAGAGCGTTAAGCATGTAAACATGCATGGGGGGAAAAAATGGTACCGGTATATTTATGAAAGGTTTTAAGATGGCAGTTACTAGGGAAGTATTTGAATGTGAGACTGATTTTAAATATGAACAAACTGAAGGTTTACCAAAATCCAAAAATGTATTTGGTCAGACATAAAAAAAAAAATCCACTTTCAACAAAATGCTAGCGACAAAAAAGGAGGTATGAAGGCACCTTGAATTGCTACAGTTGGTTTCCAGAACATATCTGAGTTTTTGAGGAGCTGTATCCTGTCTCTGTTGACAGCAATGATCTTGCTACGTCTGTTTAGAACTTTGCCATAGCCCAGACGGAAGTCGCACACTGTGCCTGCAAAACAAAAACACAACTATGAATGGTCTTTCGAAACATTTCACCACCTTTCATATCTTTCGTATTATGGGCTGATGACTGAATAAACAAAAAAAGTTTGCCTTCAGCTTGTTTTAACATGGCTTGTAACACATCACGTTTCAAGATAAAAAAAAAAAACTTGCCTGCTTAAACGAGCCTTATCAGGCTCTAAAGGAAAGATCAAGGTCCAGATAAATATGATTAATCATCCGACAGGTACAGTATTTGTAGAATAAATGTTGCAATGTTTCACAGAACAAAAAACAATGCATTTCCTAAGAAGTGACATGCACTGACTATGATTTTCTCAACCAATACACTCAGAGGCTCACACAGTAAATTATTCATACGCTGGTCAAATGTAGAGTAAAATCAATGTTATAAAAATAAAACAAGCAAGTGGGACAGACAGGACATTCTTATCAGCTATAAACTTAAAAGCATTGTCTGTGAATGTATTGAGAAAGAGTATGAATAAAATACGGATATGGAACCTTTTTCCAAATGTAAAAAAAAACAATCAAATTTTTTTTAAACTGTCTTTACACATCCTTCAGTGACAGTTCTTTGCCACTTTCTTGTGTCATTTCCTCATTCAACCAATAGAACTACTGTACACATAAACTTGACACCTACTGTAAATACATATATATATATATATATATATATATATATATATATATATATATATATATATATATATATATATATATATATATATATATATATATATATATATATATATATATATATATATATATATATATATATATATATATATATAAATAAAATGTCTGACCTGCGAGGACCACAACATCAGCCTCCTTCAGAGCATCACGTCTGTTTTGTCTAATGTGGATTGGGCTGTCTTTACCCAGCATGCCTCGGGACATGCCCCCAAGGAAGCAAGGAATGCCCAAGTCCTCCAAAGCACTCCTGTAACGCCATCAAACTTATTAGATAGGAAAATACATCTAATTGAATTTACTTTCACGGAATAAACATGCCAAACAACAGTGAAGTACAATGAATATTTAAACAAGAGAATACTTTTTTGAGTGAATACATTTTCACCTGATTTCATCAATTGGTGTTGGTGGTAGGGTAGCTTGGCTTCCCAGCAGGATAACAGGTTTCTTGGCTCGGCTCACTAGTTCAATACACTTTTGTACCTAATATACAGTACATGTAAAAATAAATATTGTCCACACTTTTTATGACATCACTAGGTTGAGAAACTGAAACAAAACAAAACCCAAAGTTATGCCAAGTGTTGATGTACCTGATCGTCTGTGGCTTGTGGAATGTCAACAGGAAGAGGTGAAACATCTCTTCTTTCCCAGGCACCAGCAAAAATGTTCATGAGGTGGTTGTTAAGGTACCTAGCAAGAATACATTCAGTTTCCATGATAAATATATATAATTTATTAGGAGGATGCAATCACAGTCTAATGAGATCCAATGCAAAAGCTATATTAAACATTCTGCCTTTAAAGAAGATCATGCTCACTTTTGACAGAATTCATATATCAAAAGATTTTATTGTGGTTGTAATTGTGCTGTTATTATGTTGAGCAGGGATGGGGACTACATGCATTTAATTTTCCTTTCTCTAAAGCTTTATATAGCTTTATATAGACATACATATAAAAAATTTGAGGCGGTATTGTGACCCGTTTTGGGCTTTTTGATGGTTTTGACTAAGCCATTTCAAAATAAAATACTGTTCGTGGGGTTTAAAGGCAGAAATGCTGCTACATCACCTTTATTGGCTTTCATTAACTTGTTCAGATATTATTAACATTATGGTTGGTGATTGCATGATTGTGCACACTACCTACAAATGGCACTTAAATGAATAATTGAACTTTTTTTCCCCCATAAGAAAAGGAGGGGAAGAGAAAAAAAAACGTACCAGGAGACAATTTTGCCCATCAGACCTTTGGGAGGGTTTTTAACAGCAAACTCTCTGGACACCAGATGGAATGGGTACAGAGTGTCAATGGGGAATTCTATGAAAACCGGCCCGGGTGTTCCAGACTGGGCAACAGCCAGCGCCTTTCTGACAACAGGCACGATTTCTCGGACTGTTCTGATGGAGGCGCAGAACTTACACAGAGGCTTGAACAGAGACATTTGGTCAATGTCTTGGAGTGCTCCTCTGCCCTGCACCCACAACAGAAAAATGACAGGAAAACATTGGTTGTGACATTTCAGAAACATTATTTACACTTACTGCATTTTTTTGGCACAACATAGTACCTGAAGGAGTGTACCAGCAGCCCCTCCCATGAGCAACAAGGGTGATTCTGCCATTTGAGCGTTCTTCACCGCTGTCACAGTGTTAGTGAGACCTGGACCAGCAGTCACTGCAGCTACACCAACGGTACCTATTGAAAGACGGTCAGTAAAAGGACACATCATTAGATACAAGATGTGCTTTAACTTCAAATATTCAGATTTAATTTGAGGGTATTTACATCAAAATCAGGTGACTGGTGCATAGGGTTCGGGTATCGCTTGAATTTATTTAAACATCATTAATTTTTTAAGTTTTAAAATCTAGACAAATCAGTTTTCAAACAACTTCCTGGAATTGATTGTGTTTAGAGTTCAATTGTATTGGACCTCAATTGATTGTGGAATTGTATTTAATGTTATGTTTGTAGTCCTAGGACAGACCTTAATTGAAAGGATCGCAGACATTGTGGTTTGGATATTGGATGAGTCAAGATATTTTGTGCACACACAAGGACAGGACTGTGAATATTAAAACAACAGTGGATATAAAAAGTCTACACACCCCTGTTCAAATGTCATATTTCTGTGGCATAAAAATGAGACCAAGTTAAGTAATTTAAACCCTTTTCCCATCATTATTTTGACCTACAACCTGCAGAGCTAAATTATTATTATTTTTAAACACACACAAAATTTGGAAGAAAAGCCCTTTTCTTACAAATTAAAAAAAAACACAAGCACGCTTTAAACATCCCAGACACATGTGAGGGTAAATGTGTTTGAAAATGGTCTGATGAAAACAAGGTTGACCTTTTTGGTCATAATTACAAAACATACGTTTGGTGCAAAAACAACACTGCTCATCACCCAAACAACACCATACATACAATGAAGCATGGTGGTGTCAGCATCATGTTTTGGGGCTGCATTTCGTCAACTAGGACTGGGGCCTAAAAGTGGAAGGAACTATGAACTATTCCAAATAAATATGTTTGCACAAAACCTTCAGGCTTCTGCAAGAAAGCCAAAAATTATTAGGAGAATCCTATGAGAACATCAACACTTAATTTGTGGTTAATGGGAGGCAGAAGATGAGTTTGAATCTAATTGGTTCATTTTGAACACAGCAACATACCCAGCTATAGGAGGGGGTGCACACTTATGCAACTATCTGTTCCCCCACCACCACCACCTATCTAAAAAAAAAAAAAAATCTATTGATAAAAATCTATCGAGTTATACAGGTTAAAGGTGATAGAAATAATGGGAAAAGATTTTAAATGATTTATGTTGGGCTCATCTTTTATACTACAAAAACCTAGCATTTGAATAGCGGTGAATTCACTTTTTATACCCACTGTATGTTTCGTGATAAAAGTGCACCTGAAAGCCGCGCCACGGCATCAGCGGCAAAGACAGCCGTGGCCTCGTGCCTGGTGTCCACAATTCGGATGCCCACTTTTTCACAGGCCACCAAGATGGGTGAGATGTGCCCACCAACCAGAGTGAAGACATACTTGATCCCGTGGGCGCGCAGGACCTCTGCCACACTTTCACCGCCATGGCGAGGGCTGTTTGTCTCAGTCTGTGGAACATAAAAAACGACAGACAATTTGAAAATCTGGATTAACTGGTAGGAAGTAATTCACAAGCGCTACCGATATAAACAAGTGACGTCCTAAAAAGTCACCTGTCAAACAGCATTTTTTTCACACAGCCATTGTTGATGCACATGACCATGAGTGATGCACTTTGTGTAAAGCTCCAACATAACAAGGTGTGATGTTGACCTTTGTCTTAGAAAGGCAGAAAAAAAAACTATGCTTAGTGTGCCTGTCTGTACTCTTATATTTAACTTCAGAAACTTGAAAGAGAATGATATTTAGGATGAACACTTAGCATGTTGGGTAATTTGTTTCACTAAAATTGCGCTCAACACTATGTGGCTATGTGTAGTATATCTAAAGAAATATGATGATTAATTTTACAGGCTCATAAACACTCACCTTGTGGAACAACTGGTACAGCAAGCCAAGTTTGTAAACAGCAAACACAATTCCACCTAAAGCAAAACATGCAGAACATCCAAGAATGGCCCCAAATGACTCCATGCTAAGAAGAAAGGGGAGCATAGTGGGGAAAAAAAAGAATTAAGTTAAACTTAACAAATAAAACACTGAAGTTCAACAGCTTATCAATGCAAGCTAGGCTAAGTTGCTCAGGAACCGCTACAAACAATTGCTAAACGCTCAAGGTCGGGGTATTTTAGAACATTCATTGTCGAGTTAGCGAAGACAACATTACTTGAGGGGAATAAGGTTACAGTGGAGTGAAGTCGATTTCTACGATGACAGCCTTGCCGACAGTGCCACATTAATTCATGTTTAGATAACACGCTAGCTAGACGTGCAAGTTCTACGTTTGCTTTCAAAATAATTTATTTATCCTGAACAACAGACGAAATTGTATCCATTCAAACAAGCTGTTGTCAATTTAACAAATATTATGATTTATATATTTAGGTATTGTTTACTTTCTTCCTCGGTTTCCCACCTATTCCATTCCCAGAGAACACTTTCAAGATTTTATTTTGAAAGAAAACAAAACTTATTTTCGGTTACCGGAATCAGTGGCTTGGAGAGGCGTGCTGCTTTAATAATAATAATAATAATAATAATAATAATAATAATAATAATAATAATAATAATAATAAACATTTTAGTTAAGAGATCATCTTAACTAAAGAGATCTTTTTTTTCTCGAAAAGTCGGTGGTTTACATTCTTCATCATGATTGCTTTCCAGCAGTGACAAGTGATGCTTTACTCTCCAAAGGGAAATAGCCAGACACACACATTTAAAGTCATTATGGCAGACTTAATTTGCTGGCAAATTATCTCGGCAAACGTTTGACAGCGCGTCTTCATAGAAACGAAAACAATGGCATAGCTTTCTTAGATAAGAGAATAGCGTAAGGCCTTTTTTTAGACGATTGCAGGACGGAATAACCATTATGCAACAGTGACTGCGGTACAGTATTTTTATTGCAGAGTCGATCATATCCTGCAGGTGGCAGTGTGGTATTGCAATTCAATTTGGACGAGCGTTTGTAAGGCAGGAATGGGGATGGGGATCACTTTTACTCAGCATTTATAAATGCTCTAAAATCCAATATTGAGCATGTGTGGGTGACATTTTTTTAATCACAGTTTATGTGCGATGATCACGTTGAGATTTTATTTATTTATTTCTGTCAAATGCACTGACTGTAGGTAGCCCATGGGCTGGAGCCACTGCTGCTGTATGGGATATTGGAACGTCATCGTTGTCAAAAAAACACAAAAAGCCTATAATATAAGTACACTGTGTACAGACTTTTGAGAATAAGGCAACAATTTGTTTTAACGGGATAAAAGTAGCCCTATAGCTATAGTTTGTATGATTTTCAGGTTTGAGTAAATAAATACAGATCCGTATTCAGGCATGGGGGTTATTCTCATATTATACACTATTATTTTTTTTCTTAATCATTTATTGAATTTTTTTTTTTACAAACTTTCAGTTGTACAATATATCCAATGGTATGCAAACAAATGTGTCTATTTTATGTGAAAGGCATATATTACAATTGAATGAATTACTGCCTCGTGTCTTGTGACAATTTAAGCCAAGTGTTGCTAAGCATCACCAAACAACAAACGTCTGTCATGGAGTCTGACACACATTTTTACATATACTACAAAAGGTGACAGGGTTGTCTAAGCCACACATGGAGGACAGTACACACCACACAAATAAACCTTCACTGACACACACACATGAAAGTCACTGATGATTCGTTAGAGTTTTTATGAGGTATTACGGGGAACGATAATGGCATCTGACAGGCGTATCTCCCTGAAAGGATGCATTAATTAGATATTTTAATCAAAATAGATTCACACTGATAAAGGGAAAAACGTTGGAAGTAGGTATTTTTGGAGGAGCTTACCTTGAGGGGAAGCGAGTTCCAGGTCATGTTTATTTGATCATCATCAAAAAAGATATTCATAGGCCAAGCAACGAGGCATGAAGCCTTTATTATGTGATATTCATGCTAGGAGTGCTATATTTTCAGTATATATTGGAAGGTTATGATCGAAAAAGGGCAACACTGTTGTGATATGCTGTGTTTGAGAACATGTCTCTGCAACTAAAAACTAAAGCTTATAGCCTACCGCATGTTAATGAAGCAGAATGGAATTGGATCATTAACATCAATATCATTGTTTTTGTCGCTGAAATTTTAATTCGTAAATTTTTGTATATAAAATATTATAATATCTTTATAACCTCAGTTTAATTATGGTATTTCAGCTTCAGAAGAAAAATCCCAAACCCTTTGCCTTATTTGTTTCTATCCCAAAAAGTCGATTTGATTCGAATCTCGATACACAGGATGTGATATGATTCATTTAGAACGTTTAAGTGGAACAATGGCAAGATGATTCGATTCATTGGTATTATGATTCGATTCAATAAGGTATGGCTCAGTTCAAGAGGGTATGATGTATTGAATTTCTTGTTTTAATTTTATGATATGAATTAACTTGTCGATACTGTAAATGTGATATTTCCTTGATTTATCAAAGACCAAGAAGAAGTGTATTTGTAGCTTTTGTCATGGTTTTTTGAACAGGTAGCAGAATGTAAAAGTTTACCAGAGAGCCGCTTTTGACCATTTCAAGCAATATTGTGACTAATTAATTTGCTTGCGCTTGCTTTTTACTAATGCACTCAGATATTGTAAATCAAAAAGATTTTTAGCATAGTATTTTCTAAAAAAAAATATATATATATATATCTGAACACCCCTTGTATACGACATCCAAGTTACGCCCTTGTCAAATAGGCTCTTTTATACAAACTGCATACACCGTATGACCATGGCAAGCAATCAAATGCACCGTGCATACTTAAATCAGTCAATTTGCATCCACCCAGCAGACATTTTCACTCCATCAGCGCCATGCGTCATTGAACAAACTCTGATTTCCATATCAAAGTGTTTTTGAAAAGGCAGCTGCATTGAGGCTCTAGCGACAGCCCAAAACAAATGCCAAGCCTTAATATGTGTCCTCCATTCAATGGCTTTTTTGGCCCGTTAAGCCAAGGGTCACCTATAATTACCACAGTTCAAGTACTGAATGAAACTAATTTGAAGACGTCACCTTTTATTGAAGGGTTGAAAAGCAAAACCTGTGCACCTTACTTCTGTTCATAATCACTTCTGTCATGTGATGTTGACTTTTAAACCTATTGCTTTCCCTAAAGGCGATAATTTAAGTGAATTATTTGTATTCTGTCATACCGGATGAACCCCGCCCACCTCTTGCCCAAAATCGGCAGGGAAAGTCTGCAGTCAGAGGCAAGCCTAATGAGGAGAAAGCCGTATAGAAAACGGACGGATGGATGGGTTCTGCTGTATTCATTTATCTGACACAGAGCTGATAGGAAGTGTGGCTGAGGCGAAAGGGGGTCAGAGGAGGCAGCAAGGGCATTTTGAGTCACAATGCCTGATGTTATCCTTTCAGGCATAAATGTTTAGGGGCATCACAGAGATGCTCCAGCTGACCTCAGACAAGAAGGGAGGGCTGAGTCTCAAAAGGAGGCATTGTCTGATAAACAATGCAGTGTGCGTGCGCAAAGTCGGGCAAACAGCATGTTGGCGGGGGAAGAAGAAAAAAATATTTTCACGCTGTGGCGAGAGTGACCCAGTGTCAGCCATCGACTGGTCCAAAGGACGACTGTCCCTGTTGGGCCTTGAAATCTGGCGCAAAAAAATACATAAATTCATGTTTCGTTTCCTCCTTGCAACCATTGTTTTACATTGATAGTGAGCTTGTTCTGTAATGCGTCTCTGACCGATGAGTACCAGAATGTTCGAGCAAAACGTCCCTCGGCTGAGAATTTACATGAATGTTTTAGTGCCACATTAAAAGTCATGCAAGTTAACGTGAGGAGATTTGCATATTCTGTGCACGGTCGACACTTTCAGCCTGATCCCTGTGTGCAGGAGAAGATTATTCAGTTTTTGCTTGAGTTGGAAGTTCCAGGTGCTAAGTGGAGATGTTTATAGTCCCTCAAAGACAAGTAAAGAGAAATGCGCGGGTGTGAGTTGTCTCTCCAAGCAATAATGTCTTTACTATAGGCTGACACACCAAGGTAAAGCAAAGGAAGTACTACTGAACACACTTTTCCCTTAGGAAATAATACAAATTGAATTAATATGTTCCAAACACCATCATAAAACCATTATTAATGGTCCAGGGTATTTTTTTAAACTAACATTTAAACATGATCAACTACCATATGCTGTTAATTTTGTAGTCCTATGATAATTAATGTAACTAACCAAATTAATTTCTGGAAATTGAGTTTACACTTCTTCCCACAATTTTTTTTTAAATTAGGTATTGTTATTTTCATTCCACAGGATTCATTTGCTTTGTTTTATTTTGATGTCTCCTATCAATATTACAGTAGGCCTATGGTGGTTTCACAGTATATATTACTAATAAACAGGCCTAAGAAAAAAATAATTAACCAATGTAACAATAATACATTAACAGGACAAAACACAGTCCCATTTGGTACATATTTTTCCTGAAAAGGTTTTTAGAATGTTTCTTAAATTTTACGACCTTTGGAGCCCTTGATTATTGAGCTTCCATCCGTTAAAACAAAGCAACCAGTTGTGACTCTTTGTTTTTCATAAAATAATATAAAACTAGTGCTGTTAAACCATCACAATTATTTAACTAATTAATCGCACACTATTCCATAATTAATTGCGACTACTCGCATTATTTACTGCTATTTTCTACTAAGCTAGTAACAGATATTTGCTTGAGTAAACATAGGTACATTACTGTAAAAAAATTAAATTAAATTGCATGCAAAATTGCACCCAAAAAAACCCCGCAATAAAGTGAGGCAAAAAGGCAGCAAAAAGTGAACTGTGTTGAAGCAAGGAAATACTGTTCATCATTTCTGGTGTGCCCCATCGGAGAAATTTCAACTATGTGCAGCTGCTAGATCGGTGGATTCAGAGATCACATAAAAAAAAAATCTAAAAATAAAATAAGTGCCCAACATCACATACTGCATTGATAATGATATGTAACGCACACTGCTTTATAAATTTGTATGCAACATCCATGCCAGTATGTTATTTGGTAATATGAGACAAGTAAACAGTCTTGTTTTTAAATCATGTGTGCTGCAGGTGAGTTATCATGAGTCACTTGCAGTGCACGCCAAACAACATGGATTGTTCAAAAGTTGATCGCTGCTGATATACAGTCTGAATAAATGTTCTTGTAATGGATGATAATTCAGACCGGTTATAGACTTATGGAGCAGAGATTTTGCACTGTGAACAAATACAAAACCTCTAAAAGTAAAACAGACCCGCTTGAGAATACCATAGTGCCTCAGGCTAAAGTGCTTAGGATGCAGAAACCCCTTTAAAAAAAAAACTGTCGGGATAAAAAGTTTTGCACAAGATAGGAGACAGGAAAGAACAAATACACCGCTAAAGAGTTGTGTCCAAATCCGTTATACAAATAGGTCCACAATAGGTCCCCCACCCAAAAAAAGTATTGCTAAAATCAATGAGACATATTATTTTTTATTTTTTTTATTTTTAATATTTCACTTTTCAAACCCAAGGTTCCCATGTGTCTTAACAATACGTATATAATATGCTTTGATTTAAATACGCCAAAGATCAAGAATTTTAGAAAAAATGACACAGTATATTTTAATATATATATATATGTATATATATATATAATTATATAATATTTTGTATTCCGTTTGTGAGCGCAGATCTGTCTCATGCAAGTGAGTCAGCCCAAACCTGACCTAAAAACTGCTGGCCCAATCGCTAGTACAGATACTGTTACCATAACAACAAAATGTCTGAGCTAAGAAAGACTGCTGTCAGTCTAAAAAAAGTAACTGCTAACTGCGAAGCCCCTACAAGATGGCATGACAGCTCATTTCCCTTGTAAAGGCAGCACTCAGCCCCCAAATGACAATTTTACTGTCCACGCATGTACGCAGTGGAGCAGACCCAATACAAAAAAGGCTCCGCGTCATTGACAACTTCACCGAGTTGTCAAGTGCCACTGACCAGAAGCTAAGGCTGCTTGCTAATGCTAATGCTAATCATTACATACAACAAAAGCTCTGCTTAACTACTTTGACTTAGTGATGTCGTGTAGAGATTACTTTAAAATGGATTTGGATCTTCTTGCCCTGCCTAGCTCCCAAGTCATTGGCAGAGAACCTTGGTGTGAGGGTAATTTTCAATATCATGTAAATACTCACTGATGATAGACACTCGTATTTAACTAAAAGCCAAGGATGTGTTTTAATAACCAAAAAGGCACTTCTTTGAATGTCAGTGGCTTGAATGTGTTTGTCTGTATTAGTGAGGAAACTGTCAGTCTGTGTGAAAATAGTCTCCAAGGTAAGCTAGCCAACATGCTGTTTATTTTCCTAGAAATATTCATCAGAATGATTCATTGGTGTTAATTTGGTGTTAATGCCTGTTAAAAAATTCACTTCACACCTTCTAAATCCCCCTCACATGTCTATCGTGGACTGCGCAGGTGTTGACGTGCTTGGACATCAAACAATGAATATTTCTGACAGCTTTAACAACCATGATGCACATAAACTTAACTCAGCAGTGTCCAATCATTTTCTCTTTACAGACTAATCAATATCATCTCAAATTCATCCCCGTCACCAATCACAATGACAGATGCGGCCTTATGTTATGTTTGGATGCAAACCAAATCAGAGCATGCGTCCAGCTATGCACGCCATGATGGGGATTCGCGTCCTTGACGCTTGACTGCTCTGTAGTCACAAACATATCCAGCAGTCGGTCACGGCCAGTGGCGCCGTTGTCAAAGCAGCTGAGCCCAGCTCTTGTCACTCAGCACCCTGCACGGTTATTATTCACCCAGGCTCGTGCCCTTGATTCAAACCATTAAAGTCAGTCCAATTCTGCCACTAAAGTCTAAATTGAATTCTTAATTGCTTCACGTTAAAGAATCTGGATAGCTAATTTATGCAGGGATGTAGGTGCATTTTATGGCTGTATTGCCCCATCGGGCCTAGTAAATTATAATAGGCCATAAAATGGTGTGTGGCTGTGGTCTATCCATGTTTCATTTGGAATGACAATCTCATCATTGAAACTACGGCTCAGCTGTATTTAAGCAAATGTCACAATAGATTTTTGTCACCCGGAGTGAATGCATTCTAAGATTTTGCGTTTGCCATCCACATTCACATTGACATTTTGGTAGATGTTTGCGGTTATTATGCCATTCATCCATTCATTTTATACACGGCTTATCCTAATTAAGGCCGCAGATGAACTGGAGCCTAACCCAGCGAAGTTTGGGTGAGAGGCGGGGTACGCCAACCAATTTGTGAGCAATATTTGAGTGAAATAGCCTTTTTTAATGTCGATTTTTTTATTTATCTTTGCCTCCAAGCTCAGAAAAAATAGTAGCAAAATCAAAAGTGTTGCGTTATTTAGTCAACAAAAATATTAACGCAACACTTTTTGTTTTTGCTCCCACAATATCCCCATTTCAAAATCTGTGATAATGAGCACTTCTCCTTTGCCGAGATAATCCATCCCACCTCACAGGTGTGCCATATCAAGATGCTGATTAGACACCATGATTAGTACACAGGCTGTTTTATTTGGGAGGACCATTCAGAGTGGTCTTTTATGGTGGGCGGTCTGATTATCTCGGCAAAGGAGAAGTGCTCACTATCACAGATTGGTTTGTGAACAATATTTGAGAGAAATGGGGATAATGTATATATGGAAGAAGTTTTAGATCTTTGAGTTCGTCTCATAAAAAAATTGGAGCAAAAACAATAATACAGTTTTGCATTTATATTGTTGCTCAATAAATTTATGTTTATGTATTTAAAAGGTAAATGTTTATAATCATGCAGTGTGGTGGAAATTTACCTGAGCAGACTGTTACACGTGATCAGATAATCCCGTGGTTCATTACCCAAGGTTATTTTTGTACTCTTTATTCCAATTAACTGTCAACAATCAGATGTTTATAGTCATGCTTATTATACAGAAGATCTGCACTTTATGTTCTTGCTCTGTCTCTTCTTGCTGGAATATAAAAGGCAGATGATGTTTTCCTGCTTTTATTACAGTGAGAGAGAAAAATAGGTCCTCCTAATACTATACTGTGGCAGATATGTATTGCTCAGCTTTCCGGACAAGCATCTCCAACCTTCAGCAATCTTCGCATTTGTATTTACTGAATATCTTTAGCATTTTTTTTTTTTGGGCCACAAAAACACTAAATTTTCCATCAAGATGACACAAAAGACTCCTTTGGTCGGTTTTGCCGTCTCGAGATGTTTGATAGGGGCAAGCGTGCGGCACGGTAAGAAGCATCACCCCACCTCCCGCTTTCTCCGCAACCCGCTGTTCTGATAGCGCTTTATCTTCCAGATTACGACGCTCCATTATCCGAGGTTGGGGATTACAACAGCGAGGAGCATCTTGTGAGGAATATATTCCAGCACTACCTCACTGTGAGTGTGGAGTGTTGTTGCAGGGAGAGGGGCCTTCTCATCTTCTGTCTCGCTTTCCCTGGCTTCTCCTTTCATCTCACCACTTAAAGTTAATTCGTCTTGTACAACCTGTTCTCTGCAGGATAACTTTGCATATGATTACAAGCACGGATTCGATATGGATACTTTTGTGTGTCTGCTTGCATGCGTGTAGGTGTGTGTGTGTGTGTGTGCGTGTGTATATTGAGCGACTTCAGTTCAAGTCAGAGACCCTCCATTACTACCGATTGGTAAAATTGCAGACCATGCAGCCTTATCTATTGCGTGTTTGTAAACCACTTGGCTGTGTGGTTGCGGGCAGAAGTCTCAAGTGTTTTCTGGCCAGGCGCTTAAATGTAGCTTTGGGCAATCTGGGTCTGATTCAAGCACAACAAAGTCATCATTTGCGCAGCGTTGCAGTGATTGAAGACGCTTTGAACGTCAGCCTGCGTTTGCATGATTCATCCTCACACTTTGTAGTCTGTTGCACAATGAGCAGTGGCCTGGATCGGAGAGGCCTGCACGGCAACTGCAAACATACGGCCTAGTTCTTTAATCATTTCGGCTTGATTTATTGTCACAATTTGGCAACAGGGCTGTGCACGTGGTGGTAGGAATTCTGTGCCCTGTTGTGTTGTTGTTTCGACGGCACTTGGCATGGAGTCAGGTGAGGTGTTGAAATTTGACAGAAAAATTACTCTAAACACTGTACAGCTTTGTTCTAATATGCATTAAAGTGGAAGTCAACTTTGAACATTTCTTGACAATAATATGTTATATGTGACCTCACTAGTCTAAACATGACATTCTGATTAATATTACATTTGTGGAACATGAGTTATGAAGCAAAATCAAGCCATGTTTATCCATCTCAGGGGGCGGCCCTTTTGCCCCTTGCTGTCGACTGAAGATGACATCACGGTTGCTCAGGTCTCAGGTAACAACCAATCACAGCGCAGCATCAGAAAACAGGTGAGCTCTGATTGGTTGTTGCCTGAGCCTTAAGCAACTTTGATGTCATCTTCAGTCAACAGCAAGTGGCAAAATGGCCGCCCCCTGACATGGATTTTGCTGGATTTTGCTTCATAACTCATATTCCAAAAATGTAAAAGCTCCTTAAGGCTGTTTAAAGAACCATTAAGACTATTTATGGAACGTTTAGAGAACGCTGCAACCTCGAACGAACCCAGACATCGTATCAACCATTGCTAGCATTGCAAACATTCATCCCTCAGTGGGATACATGCTTTAAACTGTTTATCGAACGTTTAGGAAACTCTGCAACCTTGAACTGCGACCTTGAACCATCCCTCACCTAAAACAAACATAGCGTTACACTGGCGAGCCGTAACATATCAGCTATATCAGTCATGAGTATGACCGTTACAGTGTTATTTTTCTGTCACACATCATGTCGACATCAATATTTTGGATGAAATGGATCTTTCTTTGTGATCCAAAAGTATTTCTACAAACACTCTCCTCGTTGACGCACTATACACACCATTAAAGACACAGGCTGGCTTCGAGAACCTTTTAGGAGAGAATTGTCTGTCATTATTCTACAGGCTTTCTTCAAGACAAGCAGCTGTTTCCACTTGGCGATACACAAGTGCTGTCACAACTTTCTCCGCAGAGACTATTGTTGTCTCGATGTGCTTCCACACCTATAAAACCAGTAAAAAGGTATGAACATCCTCTGTTTATTCTCGAGGATGCTGTCGTGGGAGTAGAAATGGGTTGACCCCAATGGAGTTGGGTTTATTATTTATTTATTTATTTGTTTATTTTTTAATGTTTTTACATCATTATAAACATTCAAATCTGCCTTAAATAAAGCTTTTACAAGTATATAAAGCAAGTCAAGGGCAAAACACACTCAAATGTTGGTTTTAGATGAGGTCAGATGGCTTCTTTTCCCTCTTCGACTACATCAGAAATTTATCATTTCTGTTTATGAAATAATGACATGATAGTTCACTGCGTCCTCCTACACGAAACATAGCAGAATGTTGTCATCAGGCAACACCTGCCTGTGGGGGACAGTGTGCATTTGACTGACTGGAGCGCTAGAACGGGATAACAAGCATCAACCATACAGAACTACAACAGACGCAAAGACGTTTGCCTGGAAAGTAAAGTCGTAGAATATTTTTTCTGTACATATTCTTTTCTGAAATTTTCCGCACTGAAAGTCACATTCATTTACATATCAGTTACGGTGTTCTCTCACTTTTTGCTGGTGATACGTTCCGCGTTCTGTAATTATGATTTGCATGATTCTTATGTAAAATTAAAAAATAAAGTTACGTCAATGTTCCGTTTTATTAGCAAAGGCAAATAATTAAAAATTAAAATGATCAAATGCATACATCCGGTTCTTCGGCCATCTAGTGGAAGTACATTTAATTGTGTTGCCTGGTTCAGCAGCATAGATATAGATGACATTATTGGTAGGAAATAAGAAATCATTTTTGGACCAATTAAATTTAATTGGATAATTTTACAGCACAGTGGTTGGCAATCACTGGTCTGAGTGAATGAAATGCACTCTGAATTGTATTTGCTTACTCTCTCTCTCTCTCTCTCTCTCTCTCTCTCTCTCTCTCTCTCTCTCTCTCTCTCTCTCTCTCTCTCTCTCTCTCTCTCTCTCTCTCTCTCTCTCTCTGTGGAGAAATGTTTTCTCTGAAGCTGCTTCAAGCCTATAAATGTGCGTTTTTTTTTTCGAGCCTTATGAATATCACCATGAATAGATTTATACTTGAAAATATGTTCTAATGCAGTGTTGGACAGCGCACACATACAATGTACGATCGGGGTAGAAGACAGTCTCCAAGTGCCATGATATTCCTAGGCAACTTGTCCCACCTGTGGAGGTTTGCTGCCAGTTGCTTATAAACATACTTTGCTTGCTTCAACGTGAACGATTTAAAAGGGAATGAGAAAATCCATTCTATTAGTGGCGAATCACGTCCACAACAGAGCGAAACATTTGTTTTGAACTGAACCAAGCTGCGTGCATCTGCGAAAATACCAAAACAAAGTCGAGCCTGCCCCTACATATAATTAGATTGCGCCTCATGCCAGACTTGTGCTGGTCATGAAAATAGAAAATGTACTATAATCTTTAAGGCTTGAAAATTATTTTAAAATCTGTGAAAAATAATTTTTATTTTAATTTTTTAGCCTTAGTATTTCAAACTTTGCCAGTAAAAAACTTGTTTGCATCTTTTCTATTACTCCTTTCACAAACAAAGGGAATTGGAAGGCAAGCGGGGAAGGTAAAATAGTTACTAAAGTAAGCTGCTTCTCCCAGTGAATCAATGCTACTGAAGTGGCCCCGAGCACAACTGCCCTTTCCCAACTTCCCCACTGGCCTGCCTGAGGAACATCAGTAATAAACTGCGCAGCTTTTTTTGGTTGTTTTGGAAGTAAAGTAGGAGAAGTACCTGCCTGGAAAAACAACAACAACTGAAAAACACATTGAAAACGCAGTTGGTCTGTGTGAAGCGTTCTTTGCTTTGAGAACAGATGCAGCACGTCTGAAAAAAGCGCTCGGCATCTTTAATTATTCACACTCCCGACCGAATAATTTGCACACAATTGCTTTTTTCCTGACCCTCTATGTCCGGCGCCTTCAGAGCGAGCGAGTGGGAAGTAGAGGTCTCAAATTGTGTTTGTGTGTTCGGAGGTAGGTGGTTAATCGTGCCATAACAGTTTATTGTCTTGCGGGAATGCACAATGCGTCTTCGGAGGAGTGTGTGAAAGAATAGCGCTCAATAATGAAAGTATAAAGAAAGACTTCAGAGCCTCCATCAGGAAAGCTAATTTTTGTTTGATGAAATATGGCTTGCCGGGAAGCCTTTTTCTAAAGCCGTTACAAGAAAGACAAACTGCATCACAAGAACAGACGACCTTGCAAAGCTCATTCCACAAGGTAACGCAGCAGGGAGCAAGAGGCAGACAAAAGATGGGAAGACGTGGACTTTAAGGGCTCATAGAAAGCTGGCATGGCGAGACCTGTGAATATCACTGTACAAGAAACTTCCCTTCCTTTCAACCTACGTCCTACTTGCCTGCCTACCTACCTACAAAATAGCTACCTTCATACTGACCTACCCTTATATCTTCCTTTTCAACTAAATATCTGTGTACCTACAGTGGATATAAAAAGTCAACACACCCCAGTTCGACTGCCAAGGTTTTTTAGCAAATAATAATAATAATAATAATAATAATAATAATAATAATAATAATAATAATAATAATAATAATAATAATAATAATAATAATAATAATAATAATAATAATAATAATAATAGGCGGCACAGTGGTTGACTGGTTAGCACGTCCGCCTCCCAGTGCAAAGGACGTGAGATCGAGTCCGGGCTTCGGCCTTCTTGGGTGGAGTTTGCATGTTCTCCCCGTGCCTGCGTGGGTTTTCTCCAGGTTCCTCTCACATTCCAAAGACATGCACAGCAGGTTAAGTGAACACTCTAAATTGCCCCTAAATGTGATTGTGAGTGATTGTTCCTCTCTGTGTGCCCTGAATTGGCTGGCAACCGGTTCAGGGTGTGCCCCGCCTGCTGCCTGAGGCCGGCTGGGATGGGCTCTGGCGCCCCCGAGGCCCTTGTGAGGAATAGGCGGTTAAGAAAATGGATGGATTAATAATAATAATAATAATAATAATAATAATAAAAGACAAATAATTTCCAAACTTTTGCCACCATTCATGTGACCTAGAACCTGTACAACTCAACTGAATTTTTTTTAAAAGTAAAAATTAGCAACTGTAGTGGAGTTGCGTAAGTGTGCATACCCTTTTATGACTGGGATGTGGCTGTGCTCGTTAATCAAGCCAAGTCAAAAAATGACACAATGGCGCAAAACGACCATCTGCAAAAATACCAAAACCCAGTCGAGCCCGCCCTTGTGTAAATTTAGACCTCACTCAAGAGTCTATGATCAACACTAAAAGGTTGCTGAAGACTGACACTAACATAATCACACGTTTTCACATTTCCTTGTGAACTTTTTCACTTGTCTCAGTGAGATAGCACAAAGTCATCACTGTTCCTTATGAATCACACCACTGGTGTGAGTACGTGTGGAGCGCAATTAACAGTCTCAGTGTGTGCTCCGGTATTATTGTCCCACAGTTATAAAACAGACCCGACATATCCTAAAGTTTGCACCCAAAAAACAAGATGTTTTTGAAGAAGTTGGCTACTCTTTAATAATGTGTATATATATATATATATATATTTTTTTTTTCAAAGTATGCTTTTGGGTTTCATTTTCTGTTCTCCACCCATATTTTTGTTGTTGAACAGACATACTGCTGGTGTTTTAAGATGATAAGATGCAAGGACCTGCTGTTCCTGTTGGGAGAGTGCACGGTGCGTTGCATGGCTTGGTGGAGAGACAATGACTCACAGCCGATGTGCTCTTATCTTCTTACAGAAGATAAGACATTCGTGTGAAACGGCAAGATCCCAGTGTTCGGCTACAGTAATAACCCTGAAATTCAGCCTTGATCGATTACACGAATTAGACCTTTGTGTAAGATAACGGGGCTCTGTGGTAAACTATAGAAAAAGGGAACAAACATGCTTCAGAAGATATAATTATTTTCTTTTTGGTTCTATCAGCAGTAGTACTACTTGTCATAAAATAAACTAGCCAATTCACTAGCCAATCAGAGGGCACATACTGGATAGTCAAACAACCGATCACACATTCACAACTTCACAAGTATGGACAATTCAGAGTTTTGAGTTAAAGCATGCATGGAATGAGGGCGGAAGATGGAGAACAAAAGAGATCATGCTGTCATGAATAAAACCCAGAAGCTGTATCTTGTACTCAATTCTGACGAGACCAAAATAATGCGCTTTCCAAAATCAAGGAAAATCAAGGAAGATGATGTTTGTCAGATTGTTAGACTCAGCAAGAAAGTGATTAAACACGTTTGTCTACAAACACCTGGGATTTTGCTTAGAAGAAAATGTGCCATTTCATCTTTACAAAGAAACTCCTGGTGAGACAGATTTTTTTTCTATGCAAACATTTTTTATTTTAATTGATAAAATTAATTAATACATTTTTAATTATATATATATATATTAAAAAATAATTAATTAATTAGAAAGAAAGACTGTTTGCGATACAAAATGTTGCATAAAGTGACACCTTCAGCAATCCCACAATACTCAGTCGGTCCTTCCAGGGCAGTGTCTCACTGGTTGATTACAATGCACCCCTTTCCAGAGAAGGATAAATCTAGCAGACAAAGGATTTGGTGTATATAGCCTGTCATCTAGACGCAGCCTTTTGCTTGACCTTTATTGGACTGTGGCTATAAATGTGAATAGTTTGATATAGCACAGGCAAATAAAACAGGTGCAACAGGAAGTATTTTTTTTGTATAGTGAATATGTTATCAGTGAAGAAGTGAAGAGTGCACTCTTTGGTCTTCAGACTTATTTTCTTTTTTGCAAACCAGACTCTACATGGACAGCTTTTCTAAATACACATTCATCAAGCTCACAAGAGGCTGTCTGGTTCCCCTGCTTGTTAAATACACTGCTGCATAAATTGATCTCATTTTATTGGCTAGGCTTCCTGTTATTTTGCACAAGTCACTGTGGAATACAAATCACAGATTTGACAAACGCCGTGCTGTTTTTCTGATGATCATGTCTTTATCTACATATTTTTTCAAACTGTGTTCTCAAGCAGCTTACAGCATTTTTACAAAGTTTTTATTCAAATCAAAGGATTCCATACCTACTGTTTATTTTACTTTATTATATTTTTGTATATATATATTTTTTTTAATACAATGTGCAATACTAGAACTTAAAGGGGAAGTCAACCCCTCAAAAAATTATTGACAATAATAGTAAATTACATGCAGTCACACTAGTCTAAATACGGTATTCTGGTTGGTGCATTAGTGGTACTGAAATATGAGTTAAGCAGTTATTATCTATATCAGAAGGCGACCATTTTGCCAATTGCTGTCACGTGAAAATGACATCCCAGTTGTTCAGTAACATCCAATCACAGCTCACTTTCAGAAAACAGGTGAGCTGTGATTGGTTATTGCCTGATCCCTGAGCAACTGTGACGTCATCTTCATTCGACAGAAAGAAGCAAAATGGCCGCCACCTGAGATGGATACAAATGGCTGGATTTTACTGCATAACTTATATTCCACAAATGTAATATTAATCAAAATGTTATGTTTAGAATAGCGAGGTCACATATATTATTGTTAAGAAATGTTTAGGTTGACTTTCCCATTAAATAAGTGAGCAAACTTTCGAATTCGACAAATCGTTATTTCCCCCATTTGTACTTACATTGCATCCTCTGGTCATGACCCTTTTACCCTGATGCATGTCACAGGTCAACATTGAAATTGCTCCAGAGTGTTGTAAAAGAAAAAAAAGAAGCTGCATCCACTCTTCTCAATCTCCGTGTCCTCTCCAACTTTTCTCAGTGTTCTAACATTCGGCGAGGCAGCTCGGCCGCCCACTCCATCTGGCCCCGTCTTAACCCCGGCAGAGCTGGTAGCTGTCACTTCACGACAGAATCGCGTCAGTCTTCCAGCAGCAGCAAGCAGTTGGCAAGATTGTGGTTCAGCAGCAACCCTGCAATCTATTGCGCTTTGACCTCTGAGGACGCGGGGGCCGGGAGACAGGTTTGAAGGGAGAACGAGTGATGCACGATGAGATTTTCTCAGGCGTCAAGTATGTTTTCAAACACACACCTTCAGCCTTTGCATGTGGTCAGAAAGAGACAGTCAAGTCCATGTCTGCTCCCCCCCGATGTGATGGTTCCCTCGAGAACACACTGACAGACAGGGCAGGGGCTACTTTGACTTGCTAATGCCGATGTCTAAAAAGACAGCAAGGAAAGTGTGAGTCGTGGTTACTTTGTACACTATCTAAATATATCTGGCTAAACTTTTTCTTACAAGGGCCACAAACTCAAAAATCGAAAGATGTGAGGGCGACTTTGATATTCTTTTATTGTTTTATCATGCTAAAACCAATCCACCAGTATAGATGGAGTGATTTATTTTCTATTATTTTACTCTCAACTTGAGTAAAATGTTATATTACGCACACCAATGTCTAACATGAAACACTAATGCCACCTAGCCACAATATAATGGTGTTTTTATGGACCATGAGACTGCTGAATAAGAATGATTGACTGATTGATTGATTGATAGCATATCACTAATCAGGTTTCCATCCAATTGTTTCAAAATGTTAAAGCAAATTTACTGAAAATGTGTCATAATGGACATGCAATTTATGTCCGTTTCTGTTCTTCTTTTGTGACTATTGAGAGGGGACTATATACACCATAGAGATGTGATCCACCAGTAGTTTAAAAGAAGAAGAAGACCAGGAAGCGACTGCGCCGTGCGATGACGTCGTATGAGTTTTCTTGTGTAATTCTTGATAAACTGTAGCGTGTCTTTGCTGTTTTTGATCTAAAATTGCGTTAATATTCATTAAAAAATATTTCTGTTTTGTCGTCCCCCCCAAACATATTTTACTTTATTGTCCGACATTGCTTTGGGACTACAAACGTACCTGTGACGTAATATCCAGTCAAAACGTGCAACGTGTATTCGGTCTTGCCAGCGGTTATTCGCAAAACCTGTTTCCGTAGCCCAAAATTCGCATTTTCGTTTTTCTTTTTTTCTTTTATACGCTTCAAAATCCACCCCCTTTAAGCGTAAAAACCTTTTTGCGAATTTTGGGCCCATTCAGTTTTATTTTCGCATTTCTTGAAAATTCCAATAAAAATGGGTGGATGGAAACCCAACTACTGACATGTTAAGCCACAATGTGAAATGAAAATAAATCAATGAAAAAAATAGTCAAGACAGTCAAGTTGATGTTCTTGTTTATTTTTCTTGATTCTTGAACTACCATCTTCCTCTGAGATCAAATTCGCAGAGGCAAATGGACAACCTTAAAGAGTCCCATGCATAAAGTGAGATTCACATGAGGATGACTGAAGATGAGGGAACAAGGGAGGGTTTATGTGGAGTGTATTGTGCCTTAGAAGCCCTTCGGAGAGCTGTTAATGCTTATCAAGTGACATTAAATATGGAAAAAGCGCTACTGCTTATGCGCCGGTGGGTCCTCTGTTAGCTGCTGATTGGCTGCACAATCGGATTTCAAACAATTCTAAAGTTTTTAAATCATTTAAATATACTATTGCTGATTCCGTTTTTGATATGATAATCCTTAGATGGATTACAGTATGTGTGCATGCTGTTTTATAGTGGGCAGACAGTGCTCTGATTTTATTGCACACCCGTACCTCAAATAAATACATAAATAAATAGAAACTTAAAAAAAAAAACCCAGCAGATCAAATTGTAAGATGACAGTGCACAATCATGCAGTAAATAAAAACAGCCTGAAAGGTAAGTTTTGTCCTTTTCGGAGACAGTATCTTGATCTACTCCAATGTAATCTTTAGACTGGAACAATCTTTATGCATTCTCCTCCTGCTGCGTGGTGCTGTGGGTGATGCGTGTGTTTAGATAGAACTTGGCAGCGGTACAGAGGCTCAGCGTTCGAATCATCTGCAATTGCTTCTCTGCCCGGCGCCGTTGAGATAAGCTCTGATTTATCAAGTTGAAAATGTATGCGGATATTAATGTCACTGCCCGCAGAGGCTTAATACAGCTGCTGTGTTAAGCCAAATTATTTTGCTTTGACTGTATAAGGGTATATACTGGAAATTCAAATAATCAAGGCCGTGTATGAAATCTGTTCTTCTTTTGGAGTTTGCACAGCAAACTCCATTTTGGCTCAGTTGCTTCATATTGAGAAACAATTACACAAAAAATGATCCATGATGGATTAATCAATTAGCGTGCCCTTCCCTAATTTGCTTCTTATGGTAAGATTGTGTGTGTATTTGCTGCACATCGAGAAGTGGAAAGCTTTACGGCAATAAAAATGACACAAATGGGCTTTTCAGCATTGATTTTTCAACACCTCTGACCAAAAACTTGACTGTGCTATTATTTTTCATAATGGACCAACATAAATACAGTAGTTACAATACATTTTGAACATTTCCTGATTGCTCCCATGAAGAATTTCTATTTACACACGTTATAACAAAGAAATACCATCAGTGTATTTTTAAGTGCTAAGTCAAAGGTGCATTTTTTTTTTTTAATGTACATTTTCCAACTGCGGCATCTTCAAGTGTTCAATGTGACTAAAATGCATGACTTATGGTAACCCAGGAGTAAATGTAAATGTGTGGGTCAGTAGTTTTGTCAACACCTAAACAAATTCAATTAAATTAAAGCAAACATTACATTGTTATCAAAAGAACATTCCTACCCTTCCAGTGTTTTGTTTGGAGAAAATCCAAAAGACAGCTAGTCCATGTAATGTCATTGTCCTTCCTTCTTGGATGAATTTCTCACATTTTTCATTTCTTTCGCTGAAGTTTATTTTTTTTGCTAGATCCTGACTTGGTTGAAATTGTGCTGTCTTTTTGTCAGGTTGCCATCTGTGAGACACCCACGATGTCTCTTTCGCAGACTTCATAAATAAAAGCTGCCCCTTCGCCAATCTGTGCTTTGATATAATACACTGGTATGCCCTTGTCCATTTCTTGGAGAATGCCACATACGTTGGACCTCAAAGGACATCTTCATCAATGCGTGTTCACAAAGACAAACGCCTGCAACAGAAAAGGAAATGATAAGAAAGTGGCAGAAAAAGAAGAGAAAGCAGTTGGGAATCAATGACGTAAGGGGACACATAATTGAATAATTGTGCGTTGGGAAGCGGCCGGTATGCGACGTGACGACGTCTGATTAATGTATAAAATCACTGTCATAACGTCGTGGCCGTTGTTGCAGTGCCTGCTTATTTGGCGGATTCAACATATTGTGGACCTTGTGATATTCGATCACTTTGATTAGCTGTTATCGTTAGCTAGCTAACAGCTCTGATTAGCTGTTATTGTTAGCTAGCTAATCAGCGCACGGTAGAGCTGTGCGATACTTGAGATTTTGGTATCAATCGATACCAAGTAAATATTGGTGACAGTATTGCCGTTATGGATATCACATACTTTCAGGTTAACATTTTTTTATGGTTTTTAAAATTATTTTTCCTATTAAATAACATGGTTTTTTTGTTTTTGTTTTTTGCTAATTAAACTTTCTTTTTAGGTTATATGCTACAATGTAATATCCTCAACGAAAACATATCTAAACTGTTGTTTAAAGTTACAATGTAGTATTTATCTTGAAAATGAAGCATAATTTGACTCTTAGTGTAAAATGTCATTCATTCACTGTAAAATTAAAATGCATGGTCGGACAGCTGTGAGGCAAGTGCACATCTACAAAACTTATGTTAGAATACAATTTCGTAGGTTTTCAAACATAACAAATCCAAGGCTGGTCAGGTATATATTTTTCTTTCAACTATCATCTTTGCTCGTATGTTAACACTTTTCAGGTCCATTATGCAATCTTACTTACCGGGAGATATGTGAGAAATGGCTATATCTCCACATTTGGGTCTGTGAATCCTTTTTTCCCTTCATTTACGAGGACGGGCTTCTCTGTTCTCGTGTGCCAAACAAGTATCTGGTGATGAAAAGAAAAACAGAACATACGCTTATTCAGTTAGCGCTGTCTTTCAACTACACTCTGCGCCATACTGCCGCTGAGTAAAAGCTTCTTGAAAGGGAAACAGACAGTACTGTAGATGGGAGTGAAGAGGGAGAGTGTTTTTTTGAAGAGAGAGGAAGACAGACAGATGGATATATTTCACTTTTTCTCCAAAAGAAATGTACAAAAGCGACACAATATAAGAAATAAATGTTAATTAGCGTTTGCCATTTCTTCCTTTCAAAATCACTTCCAAATGTGACACTCCGTTGATTTTTAACTCATTCACTGCCATTGACGGCTATAGACGTCAAAAATTCATTTGAACTATTTCTATTAGTTTAAAATGTTTCCCACTTTTGCTAACAAAGATATAAAAACCTAGAAAAAAATTATTGTACATTTTGAACAGATATACATTTTTTAATTAATCATGACTTAACTATTGAAGTAATGCGATTAATTACAATTAAAAAATTTAATCACCTGACGCGATTAAAAAAAGAAAAGAAAATATTAAAAATTGGGGGCATCAGGCGATTACAATTTTTAATTGTAATTAATTGCATGACTTCACTAGTTAACTCATCTAAATGTACAATGATTTTTTTCCCCTAGCTTTTCATACTCTTGTTAACAAAAGTAGAAAAAAAATGTTAAACTAATAGAAATAGTTAAACTGATTTTTTTGACGTCTATCGCCGTCAATGGCAGTGAATGAGTTAACTATATTTAGGCGAGTGAGGTGATTCCAAAACATTATTTTCTTCTTTCAACGGATCCAAGGACGCTTTTTATAAAGAGATAGAGTAACTTCCTTCCTGTCATCTTGCTGCGACTCTACTGAATTATGTATTGGCTACCGTGAGCTCACTCCCACTTTGTATAGGTATAAACGAGGTTAACCGTCACACTTGTAAAGAAGCCCAATGTGCAACTTCATTTTTGTCTCCCACGTCTAAATCCGCCCCTACGCTCGGTCCGCCTCATCTGCAATCAGCGCGGTGTCCTGACCTCGCTACTAAACCCCCCCACCCCCGCGCTCCTGTTCCGCTCTCTCAGCGGTTCCCCCGATTTGCCTGCCTTTCATTTACCCCTGTGGATGGCTGAGGGAGGTCAAGCACGGGCTGGCTGACAGAATCTTTTTCTGTCTGTGTGCGCTTGGCGTATGGACTCTGGCGCGCTGAAGCCCTCTGGCTGACTGGAGAGAGTTTTTCCGGAGTGCAAACTGCCCACGGGCCTTGAGCAGGATGGTGCATGGACACTGCATTATACATTTTAATTGCTTTTATACGTCCACGTGACACTTTCAGTGATAGACCACCCTCACACACTTAGTGCAAGGATGCGTTTTTTTTCTCCAAGGACCATTATACATTCATGAAAAAATGCAATGGCAGTATTGAACAAATGTTTCTTGTTATCTACTGTGTTTTTAAAACATTATTTCCTTTGATGTATGCATGCATTCGTGTGTATATTTTCAACTCCTGATCTGTGTTGCATTTGGAAGAAAAAACTCTTCATATTGTGTCATATCCATCCCGTTTATATGCCATTGAAAAATATTAGGGATGTTCAATACCACATTTTTTCAGACCGCATACTAGTACGAGTACTCAATCTTGAGTAATCACCAATACTGATACCAACCACTAGTGCGTTTGATACATACAATTTCCCCAAAAGACAATGACAGTTAATGTTAAAGAAAGGCATGTGTATCCCATAATACAAATTCTACTTAAAATTGCATGATATAAACGGCAATTTTCTTTTCTACTAATTTCTTTTTCTTCTTCTTTTCTACAATTGTTTTTTACTTTTTGAAAAGAAAGTAAAATTAATGAAAAATTTAATACAAATACATAATGTAATAATGAATTGAAATAAAATCATGATAACATTTAAAAACAGAATGCATACAATTTACAAAATGTGATGTTCGCACAAGTGTAGAATATCAATCTTAACAAGAGCAGTTTCTAATATTTTCAGTAGAAGTTATTCAATGTAACTAAAACAATACAATAAGTTAAAAATGTATAGCCAGTCGTTTTGTTAATATCTCTGTCGATCAAAAAATAATGTAAATAGAACAGTCATATAATTCTCTTTTTCTTCTTATTTATTTATTTATATATTATTATTATTATTATTATTATTATTATTATATACTTTGTAAATGTAGACTTTTTAATACAAATTGCCATTACAATCATGCAATTTTTTTAGGAAAAATGCTATATTGTGATATATTGATCTTTAAAATTTTAAATGATCTGTAACTGTTTTATTTATTAATTTTGGGGGGGGGGTGTTTGTGTATCAAAAGTAGTAGTGGTATCGGTACTTGATATCGGTATTGGTGACTACTGAAGACTTGAGTATACTTGTGCTGTGTCGGTCTGAAAAAAAGTGGTATGGAACTTGTAGGGGTTGGAATCTTTGAATGTCTCACAATTCGATTAGATTCCAATTTTTGGGTGTGCGATTCGATTAAGAACGATTTTCGATTCAAAATGATTTGATTGACAATGATTTTTGCTTCAATTTATAGATGTTCAAGGAATCGTAATGATCTGCTCCAGTCTGACTTGCTAATGCTAATTAGTGCTCTACTCGCAGCACTTTTATCTCTCAAAAGAACCACGCTGCAAAAAACAACTTTTATTGGAATAACTTGATTGTGACTTTTTCCTTCTACTCTCTAATGTGGCTACAACTTAACAGTGTATCAGACCGCGTGCAACCACACTGCTCCTAAGTGGTCAAATCGGGTACAACATGAACAGCGCTCCTAATAAAGGCACACAAAAGCAAAGGGAAGACAGTATAAAATAATTTAAATAAAATCGATTTTGTGACATTTAAAATCGATTCTGAATCGTACTAAATGAGAATCGCAATTCTTATGCGAATCGATTTTTTGGCACACCCCTTCAAACTTGCTTAATAAAAAAGAGAGAAACAAATCAAATTAAATTATAAATAAAATAAATGGGGGCTAGGCAATGTAAATAAAGAACAATAAAAAGACAATAATAAAAGACAGTGTATTTGAGTTCAATAGTACAGTAATTTTAGTGAGTGAAAAAAAGGTAATGTGCAAACATGTAGGCGGACGGATATCTAATTGTGGATTCTAAAGTGAAAATAAATGTATTATTTGAGCAGCTTGTGTTCATTTTGACACATCATTTCTATTTTACAATCCTGATACAAACTTGTGGGGCTTCCCTAACCACTCGCTGCTCAGCGCCAGTAAAAGTATCGTAGGAACCATAAAAAAGCATTGAATTACCTTAGTGCAATTGGCTGCTTTGGGTTCCAGGTCGTTGAGTGTGACAAGTTCCCGCAGCAAACTACTCTCCTGGTAGCCTCCCTTCACCCCGCGAAGCTTGAAGTACGCCTGCGGCTTGAATAGGATGAGCCTCATGTTGATGGCGAAGCCGGCCATGTCGATGGCAAAGGGCCGGTGGGGGTCGAACACTGTCTTCCAGCCGTACACTTTCCCGGCCGCGTTGACCTTGGGGGACTCGTAGCGCAGGCCGCCCACAAAGGCCACGGGCCACACGGAAACTTTCTGAGTTGATCTCATCTGGCGAGGAGGAGAGTGAAGGGAGGGATTAGTCATGTGAAAAAGTCGACATGACGGCGAGACTAAGTACGTTGACGGAAGCCTGCTATTATTCATGGTGAAAGACGGTTACTATCGACCCGGCCATCGTGCCGTGTACGGCTGACACATTGTTAGATGAAGGCCTTCACACGCGTTGCTCAACAGCTGGTCCGCAATGGAGACAATAAGCAGAGGTCATATTTAAAGAGAATATATGAACGAGGTGTTGCGGCTACGCCGTTGGATGTGGTCTGCGACTGGCCGAGGGGATTCTTTGAGTCATTCGTCTTACTTTGTCATTTAATCAAGTGCAGTGGCGTTTCATATGGTGAAGAAATGGAGGAGCACCAACCGCTTTCAGTTTCAATGAAAAGATCAATGTCATTTTCAGTGCAAGCTCATTGCCATTCATTCATAGAACTTTGTTTAAATCATGGAAAGACAAATTTGGGTTACTAGCGCCCCATTTATTGCCAAATGTTGATTTTTTTTTTGTACTATTCAAAATTCTTCTTAGAAAGAAAACTTAAACACCTTTTTATTTCTGTTGGAGGCACAAGGAAGTTGTCAGGTATGCTGGCCGGAGTTTGAAGGAAATGGTATTGCATCTATAAATTTCTGCCAGCAGGGGGTGCCTAGGGCTCGACATGCATATTACACAACGTGATTGTTTGGTGCTTTATGGCAGGTCATTAAACGTTGGTGCAATGCGCTGCGCTGACTTTATGAGGGAAACTCAAAGTGTGTGTAAATTAGCATTGCCAATCCATCTCGTAGACAGAATGTGGTTCAAATTTGGTAGGTGGAAATGGAGAAATGGAAGGCTTCCTTTGTTTTTTTTGCGCACATGATCAACTGGCCGAGCAAGTTTCATGTTCCTAAGAAAAACTTGGAAAGAAAAAATTGGGTGCTGAATTTAAAAACCGGGGTTCGACCGATGACCCTTCAAATGTTGTTTTTGAAATTGACCTGGATGTCACTGTTTGTTTAAAGCCATGTTTTGTTTAAAAAAAAAAAAAGACAAAATATAGTGCAACATGAATCAAATCTAATGACGCATTCAATAACTGGTAACACAAACTCGAAAAGGAAAGTTATTTTTTTTAATCAATATGTTTACAGTTGACAACAATTCACGTGGAATAGGGACCAGGCCGGTCTGTGGATACTGTAAATGAAAATACGCTTATAATTGACACCCAATTAAATGCATTGAGGAAAAAAATGGTTTATGCGCATTATATATATAGTTTTTTGAAATTTAATCAGCCAATTAATCTGTAATCATTTTTTTTTTTTTTTTTTTTTACAAAAATTGGTGTCTGCCTCACAATGTCTCTATTGGTTGGGCCCTTTTAAAACAAATGGAGGTAATTTTTAGGGTGTCACGCCAGAAACAAGATGTTCAATGTCACCAGGATGAACGCGACTTAAAATTTTGGAAACTTGTGTATAAGGAAAGCCTCAAGAAGGCATCTTAATTGGCCTAAGAATAATCACAACTAGGATCAGCAGTTGTTGCCAGCCATGTTTTTCTTTTATTTTCATTCACATTCAAACTGACCACAAAGGCAAAAAGCTGCTGCGGCCTTAAAAGTTTTTTTTAATAGAGGATAACGTTTCTGAAATAGCAGTCATTTAATCAAGGTCTCTGCTGCTGAAATAATGATGCCAGTGCCTCTCTTGTGCATAAAAATCAAGGTGCAATGAGAATAGACGGTGAGAAGACAAAAATAATCTGTATGCCAAACATGTGGTAATAATTTACGCCTCATGCGCTTTTGAAACCCCCAATGCAAATCAACCTTCTTCTTTTTTCCTTTTTCCTTTTCCCCAATTCCAGCCCTTGCGCTAGACGGCTGTGTGATCTGATGTGGCGCTCTGTGGTCAAGCTCACCAGATCACAGAGCGGCGGAGCTTGAACGGCATGAAGCAGACTGGATGCTTGTGGGACTTTAGAGATGGGAGCTCAATGTGCCAGGCACCAAGATGCAAATTGGCAGGATGCTCCATCTTAATGAGCTCTGGGCTTTAAAGGCAGATGCGAGAGGGAGTGTTTTCATTTGCGCATCCATGTGATGGTGGCTGATATCATTTTATATAAAGGCTTGCCGGTGGATCTTTCATCATATGCTGCGATTGAACAGCTTTGCACTCCCAGTCTTTTCCATATTAACACCCAGCTGTGCATCTTTCGGTGCTCGGCTCATCTGCATCTTATCGCTAACCAATCAGAATATGAATCGTACAGCAGCTTGCAGTAAGTACATATACTGGTGTTTAGCTGTGCTTTCTGAACCACCGAATTGGGGAATAAAACTACCACTGAGTCAAATAAATAAATAAATAAATAACAGAGGGGACAACTACATGGCACACACCAGCTATTGCAGTGCATTCTGGGGCTTGTAGTAGCAGCAGTGCACATACAGCGGCCAGTTTACTGTAGACATAAAACATGAGCACTGTAAAAAAAATAAGAGTAATATGTACTTGTTGTTTCACTCAGAAATTCTAAGTAAAGTTTTACAAGGCGAGTTTTGAGGACATTTTACCATTTTATTTATTAAAAAAAAAAAAAAGCTACTCTATGGTTGAGAAACGAACCTGCAACCTTCAGCCACTTTGGTCCCCGAGCCATGCTAGTGTGTGGTAGTTGATGGTCAGGTGAAATCCGTGTACCTCCAGTTTTTGGACACCAGTAATGGCGTATAATGGCAAACAGCAAGTGTGGCATGGCTCACGTGGCAGAGTGGCTGTTTCCCAAGCTGAAGGTCATGAGTTAATTTCTCAACGCTTGAGTAATTATTTTTTTAATTTTTTTTTAATTTTCTTAATGAACTGGTAAATTGTACTCTTTGTAAAATGTACATAGAATTTCTGAGTGAAAAAACATTACTGGTTTTTTTTTCCAAGTAAATATTACTCCTTTTTTTTTTGTCCGATGCATATATCGTATTGAAAGGAATTCTAATGATTAATTACTAATCTAAACATAAAACTAACATTCATTTAAGCGTCTAAAAAGGTTTTAAAAATTCCCCTGCGATATAGCACATAATGAAGTGTGGTACAGGCGATATCAAGACACTTGTCACTTTTCCATCTAGAATGAAAAGGTGAAAATGAGAGTTGCTCGCCCCGGAGTTTTATTGGGGGGGGGGGGGGGTACAGTAACATATAGTATTGGTAATATGTAGTCTGGCACTGATGTGTCAGTCCAAAAGAAAAGAAAAGAAGCGAATACTCAAGTATTCAACGCGTAATCCTTGGGGATGCAAAGATTATAAAACAAAGAAATTGTTTTAGTTCTTTTGTGCCTTTTTGCAATTTAAATAATCTTCAATAAACAACAGATTTTGCAAATTGCAGATGTATTTTTATACTGCAAACACATCACAGAGTATCTTCAAAATGCATCTTAATGTTGTGCAATATTCTCGTGATTAATTTTGATTTGCATTCTTAAGGGATGAGAACAGTGTCAAAGAGGCAGCTCTATAATTGCATAGTTCTTACCACAGAGTAAATATAAATGACAATGTAAATAAGTAATTTGAGATGAAAACAAACACTTTTACGGCACCTCAATAACTTGCAAAGAAAATTAACATTTAAAGAGTTTCTTTGTTTGCTCTTAATTAAAGACATGACCTAAGAAGTATGCATTTAGAAAGAGATCAATGGCGCTCAAGGCAATAAGAGGGATGTATATATATATATATATATATATATATATATATAGAATATAAGGCAATAACTCAGCATTTCTAAAGCGTTTGAGATAGAAGAGAGGTTCTATTTTATGATTACACTTTATTGAATAATATCCAGGGATAGATGTAGGTAGGTTTTATATTCTAAACCAAACAGCAAAAGCTTCTTTTGGTTGCGGCATTAGAAGACGATGACCTCGTTTTAAAGGACATACAGCACACAGACTCCTTTCGACCTTGTTTGCGCACTTGTCAGGTTGCAGACGACGGTCATATTTCTCTGGTGTCAGCAACAGCCACCGCGGTCGGATTTGTGTCTGTCTTTGCTTTTATTGTGCACTCTTTCTTTCTGTCGTCTTTGTCCTTTCAGGGCTGTTACGCCGCCACATAAATGGGCCTGTTGGAGGTGATGGAGCGCTTCGGAAGGAGACTGAGCACTTTGGCTGATTTCCAGCGAAAGGTAATGACAGGCTGCGTCGATACTTGACACTTTGCTCGCCACTGGACCAATACCCGAAGGATGCGGCTCACGTCTGTTCGGGGAATTCAGCTGATGTCAAGATGGATTGCTGGTCGGTGTGCTGATTATGGAAGCAAACTTGTTGGTGCTTGTTAGGAGCAAAATAATGAGTGGTCTCAGAGAGAATCCTGTGTTCATTATGTATCACAGTTTCCTAGGAAGCAGGCTGACTGAGCAGTGTTCTACACTGCCATCGGTTTCCCATAAAGTACAAGTGTAACAATGAACATTCAGCGGCACAATAGGGTCAGTAAAGGACACTGTGGAGCTGCTGATTTTTGGCTTCCTAATCAATGCAACGATCTTCCGCACTTCTTAGCAGAGTGGATGCTGAGCTCGTAGGGATTTTAACCCTTTATTGGGTATTCCAAACTAGCATAACATCTCAAATCAAACGCCCTTGAGGTTGCAATTTGGTATGTAATCAAAATTGTTTCACAAAAAGTCTCAAAAACAGAGTTTCGTCTGAACCACCATCTTGAAAAGGGAAGTCAACCCCAAAAATTAGACTGTTAGACTAGTCTAACGTGGCAAATTTTTTTTATAAAAAATAAGATTTTTATATATATATATATATAATAATAAATAAATAACAAAACAAAATATTCGTCTGGATTTTGCTGCTATTCTGATTAATATTGCATTTGTGGAATATGAGTTAAGCAGCAAAATCCAGATGGTTTTATCCATCTCTGGGCGGCCATTTTGTCACGTGCTGTCAACTGAAAATGACATCACAGTTGCTCAAGGCTCAGGCGACGAGTCAGATGAGCTGTAAATGTTCGTTACCTGAGCCCTGAGCAATGTCCAATGAATTGAAGCAAAAATGTGGCAAACACTGTTTATGTTTTTACATTCTATTTCATTTTGTCATTACTGAATGTTTATAAATCGAAATTGACTATAGAGTGCTATTCTTCTATTAAAAACTACAAAAATCAGCAAAACTTCATTATACCCCAGTCATGCAAGCATCAAAATATTAACGTTTTTTTGTTGTTCTTTCCTGACTATTTACCAGTCTTGAGAAGATGAGAAGAAGAAAAATGTGTAAAATGAGCACTAACCTCCTCAAACAGCTCCAGACTGTAAGTGTTGTCGTCATCAGCAAAGTAGACTATTCCAGCTTGAGTGCTATTTGCGTTGAAGGTCTCCCTCAGCCACCGGAGCGCCAGATTCCTCTGCATGGTCCCCCGGGGGATTCTAGGGTCCCTGGTGTCCCCCCGCAGTTTATAGTTCCTGGGCGTCTCCACATTTAGGTGGGTGTAGTTGAGGCCCGTTTCTCGGAGGAGGCGCGTGACAAGAGGCGTCCTCCTTTGGGAGTCCTCCACCAGGATCCAGTGCAGGTTGGGAATGTGGAGGAAGGTGTTAGCCAGCCGCGTCAGCTCGGCCTTTTGCACCGGCCGACTGTACGTGGGCGTGATGATGTGGATGGTGGGCAGCACGTCGGACCAAGGCGGCGGCCGCGTGTACACGTACTCAGTCCTCACCACCTCCACGATGTCCTTATCTGAGGCGCAGTATTCCTTGGAGTCTCCTGCCTGGCCGCCCGCCTCCCTCTTGCCCTCCACGCCATCATCTGCAGGTCGAAGAAGACACGGCAGGCATTAGTGCAACCCGGCGCCGCCCTTTGTACGCTTGCCTCAGGTGACTAAAGTGTACCTGAGAGTCGGTGGCGGACCGCAAGCCTCTCTGGAATGATAAAGATCTCTTTTACTAGGTGGTGACATGCTGCAAAAAGTGAAAGCAGGCACTGTGAGAGGACAACACAGCTGACGGATGGAGAGACGGCGCGAGAAGCCTTTTAATCCTCAAACATCGACTTATCAGGAAGGAAAATATGGCGGGTGCGCTCCTCTCATGTTGAAGTGTCAACACATCCACTCTTATCTACTGAGTCGCCTGCTGTGCTGCTGTTACAAATGCTTGTGTTCGCATGATTGTTGTGAACGCTATGCAACGTCAAAGGGGCCACGAAAACACGTTTTTAAGATGCGATGCATTTAATTTATGGCGCCTAATTGACCGTCAAGCACAAATGTACTTCTGCCTGTTCACTTCAAGAGCTACTCTTTATTAAGTTTTCAAAATTGGAAATGCAAAATCAATACTAAAGAAGTAAAGTTAAAGAAAAAGTATCTTCAGTAAACTTGAAAGAAAGAAAGCTTGAACATTTTAAAAGCTCAGAGCTCAAGCGACCAGACCGACCCCTGCCGGAACCGTCACGCTCTGTGATCCTGACAGGCGTTGCCATTCTGCAACAGCGAGGGACCCTCGAGGAGACTTGAGCTACTTTGACCTTCTTGTTCTTATTTTGTCGATCTGAGGAACCCCTTCACTAGAAATCACATTTCACCGCAGCGCAATGAATTTGTCTTTGCTTGATGCTATTCATATTTGAACGTCCGGCTTTTCAGCAGGAAACTGTGACAGGCCTTTATCATTACTAATATAAACATTAAGCTAATTAGTGTTTGACTTGGCTGGATCACTGACCAATAAGTATATGATTCTTCTACACATTACTGAGGCTCCCGGTATTGTTTATTCACAGAATATATTACAAAAATGGCAATATTTAAATTTTGTCTGTTTATATCCCACAAAAGAACTGCAAACGCGAGTTCATATTAGTAGCTGAAAAAGCTGTTCGACATACACTACTCACAAAAAGTTTGGGATATTTGGCTTTTGGGTGAAATTTCAGGACAAGCCTAAAATGCATTCAAACCTTTACAGGTGAACTTAATGTGACCTACTCTAAGCTTTTGAATGCACTTGTCCAACTGTTAAATGTTTCAGTACTTGTTGATGTTCGTTCTCTAACGAGAAGCTTATCGTCAAAATTCACAACAGGTGTTTGACCCTGGAATCCACCAATAAATGTCCTTATTTTTCAGAAGTTTTTTTTTTTCAGATATGACAAATGTTGACCAGCATGACTAAACGGACTGGCTCAACCTCAGGAGTTCCTTTGAGAATGAGAGCGGCCAACAGATTAAATCATATCACACATTCATGTACAAAGTAAGTTAGTGTAAAGGTTGCTGTCTTCCATATTTTGACAGATGTTGACCACTTCCTGTTATCAAGGCAAGAATGTAAACATTGGAGCATTAAAAAATGATATGAAATGACGGTGATAATACGATTATAGAATAGTATCTTATAGAAATATAATCGTGAAGGATATTTATGCTTTTTCATTTTGCCGTGGCTAAAAACAATCTTCGTCAAGAGTTCATCCCCGGAGCCATTCACACTTGAGACATAAAAGAGGATTTTTTGTGCAGCCCATAGATTAACACAATCTGCTGATGGCCAGATGTTCACAACAGCCTGCCAGCGAGAATGCTGCCAAAACCTCCAGCTCCTCTTTATAAGCTCTCACAAAAGCAAGCCTGTGAGCATTTGCAGTTAAATAACAGTGAGGATTTTTTTTTCTCTTTCGTTTCACACTCCACGGCTTCCTCCCTGCCGCACAAGACATTGACGTGACATTTTGTGTCACTGTATTTGCATTGGTTCTAGTGTATTAACCCTTTTGTATGCTTTTTTCACATCATAAGTCAAGGACAAAGAGACATATTGATTTGCTGTCCGTCTATTTTGTCTTTGCTTACCCAGGAGCTTACTTGACATTTCACACTGTTGATATGTGGTCTTGTGGGAGAAAGATTGTGAGGCTCATGAGTATAATGTACTAATGAACTGCATGTTGTTTGGGCTCCATTAAGCTAATTGATGAACGCATTTATGACATCAAAATGCAGCTTAAATGAACCTTGTAATTTATTAGTGGTGAATGTCAGTGGGTGAAATTGGGAAATGATTTAACCCAAAAGGATAAAATACATGGATTAATTGGAGTATTATGTACTGTGGCAAACCATCATCACCTTTCATCATACTTCTACTTCATATGGATTTCAGTGAGTTGTCAAAGTATTTGTCACTCTAAAGATCTTAATATTGGATTGCTGACACATAAATTAGCATTACATTAGATTGGTCTAAAACAGTGGTTTCTTTAAATGGGTTCGTTGGCCGGACATATAGGCCTATGTGCAATATGAATTCACATTTATAACAAAACGTAAGGTGTTCCACAGGGTTCTATTCTGGGGCCTCTGCTGTTTTCATTGTATCTGCTGCCCCTTGGTTTTATCTTAAGAAAACAACGGTGGTTGTTTTAAAGTTTTAAAGAGAGCCAGATTAGATGAAAAAGCGACTGTCCCTGTTCATGTTGTTAACCAGTAAAGCCTAAACCTATGTCTTGAATAAAACAAAACAAAAAACATTTTAATTTTTCAATAATGCGTATAGGAAACTGGTGGGCGTCCTCCAAAAGGATGAAAAATAATTGCAATAAATTCTTAATGGGCATCTGTCAGATGTGGGATCATAAAATGGCTACAAGAGAGTGGCTGGAACTGGTATCGGCCGCCGACGCAAGCACCTATCCATGTTTTTCATACTTGCCGATTCCAAATGAAAATATGGATACTGGTTTATTTTCTTTCTCATTGCCTTTCTCTGCATGTCCACCACATTTTTGTTTTGTGTTTCAGCGGAAACAAATCTGATGCACTTTTTATTCAACGTACTACTTAATTCTTGCAATATCATCTTCTCATGTTTTTTTTTTTGTGTGTAGATAATTGTGTGTAGATGATATCGAGGCCTGGGAGCCTCATTATGCACTCCATGACAAATCCACGACTGGATAAGTGTTGTTGAGCCGCAATGAAGCCGATGGTCACGGCAAGAGAGAACCTCTAAATGAGCGGGCTCCATGTGTAAACTTGAAGTGCGGTGTGAGGGTCGAGGACCCACTTCAGCTTCGATATGGCCTGCAATACGTACCCTTGTGGATGGCGAGGAGGGGAGCGATAGCGCTTTGGTGCCAAACTGTGATGAGCAGAGTCCAGGGTAACACGATCAACACGATGGCAAGAATATCTCTTCTCTTCGGCATCTCCAGGATTGGTTATTCGGGTCTGCATTACCTGCGGAGAAGCAAACCGCACACATCATCAGCTTTGCCTGAGCCTCTAAGATTAAACTAACTTGGACACATGGAAAATAAACTTCACACTACAGTCGTTAAACATGTTGCACAATTTTAATAGCTAGGAAATGAGTAGCGCATTTATGTGCTTTAATTAGCATTTAACGACTCAGGAGCAGCATATTAAGCACTTGAGCTCGCCCACATTCATACGGGACGGAGTTTGAAGACAATAGAACAACTGGGGGGGGGGGGGGTGATTAATAGACTTCTGTTGGCTTGGCAGAAGCTAGGACACATGGGGAATGAGATTGTGGAGCAGCAGAAGTTGATAAAAAATAAATAGAGTGTCTCGTAACGTGTGACTGCCAACTAAAAGAAGGTCAACACCGCAGGAGGAAGCCCTGCAGGAGGAACTGGTGCCAGGCGGCATCATTGAGGATGGGTCAAGCCCCTTTCCTGCTAAAGATAGTCTCCAGACAAATGACAGGAAAGAACGTCGCCAAAAGGGGCTTTGGCCCACAGCCAGTCACTCAGAACGTTATATAGTACGTTCCATATAGGATCTTGCAGGAGTGATGGATGATACCGTAGGTTTTTTGTGGGCTCTTTGTCCTAATTCTTTGTCTCAGTCCAACCTTGAGCGAGCTTCTAATTCATGCAAGCGTTAGCTTGGACTCAAGTTTAACCCTTTACAGGACGTATAGCAGAGGTGTTATAACAACTCACAGGCGGCTCCTTCATCCTCTATCGTAAGGGTCATCAACATGGTGCCTCCAAGAGCCACAAGAGTAGCTTGCGGGCATGTTCTAAGATTTGCTCACCAGGGATGGGACGGCCAAGACAGAAAAAGCACAAGGACAACATGACAACGCTAAAGTCCAGCAAGAACCAAATCAAGGGAAGACACATTATGACAGTTTAACTTTGCAACAGAGAGAATAATTGGCAAAAAAATAACAGATTTCCTGCGTATTGGGGGGGGGGGGGTTTGAATGTCATTATACTGTGTATAAGATAAGGCAAATAAATAAATAAATAAACAAGCCTTTTTTTTCCTGTTATTGGACTATTTTTAATATCGGACGATTAAAAAGGTCACACCCTAATAATATCATTATTAAAGGTCATTTGAACACATTTATTTCAGTAGTGTGTATCAAAGTGGTAGCCCTTCGCATCAATCAGTTCCTAAGAAGTAGTTCTCAGCTTCAACAAGGTTGATTGAAAATGACATCGTCAGCAGGCAGAAAGACAAAATAATCGTGCGGACGAACGCGCCCTCCTTTGCTCTCATCTGTGCCCTCTGCTCGACCATTCTTGATGAGTAAAGGCCAACCCCTTTACTTTTCAAGCAAGTCATTCCCTAATGGAAAGCTAAGATAACCTTGATGTCCTCACTTTGAGCCATCAGGGACATTTTCTCTAACTTGGCAAAGCTCCTCTTGAGAGATCAGGCCCGGTGCTCTGTCAACTGCCTGTTCTCAAAAAACTGTAAAAAAAACTATTTGTACGAACCTTTGTGTGCTTTACGGTGTACATTATACGGGACACGTCAAACTATCCAAAAACTGATACTCACCCACAGTCAGAACTGGATCATGGCATCACAGGTGATGCACAGCTGGGAAGCCCACAGAGCTTGCTAGGTGAGCTACGTAGCAGCAACATCATGCATGCTCTTCCTCCTCCGCTTCCACGTCGAATCAGACAGGCAACTCGTTGATCACGTCTGCAGGGCGGAGACATTTAATCAGTGATGATGCAATATGCATAGTGTACATCAATAGATACATTTCCAGCGCTGTGGTTACAATCTTGTCATCATCACTGGTACACTTTTGTGATCATCTGTGGTGGTTTCAGTCCAAGTCATTTTTGACTTTCGAAGTTGGCTTGAACTTTAAACGGGACTTTTCTTGATGTGTATAATTACTACCTAACATTTCAGCAAATGTTGTAAATCATTGGACAGTAGCAAGATCTGGTGTTTTACTGCCACTTTTCTTTTGTGTGTTTATGATCATGTGTTGTATTTACCCATCTCATTGTGTTCTTGCAACTTATTTTCTCTTCTCTTTTTTTTCTTTGTGGAAAGGGAGAAACAAACATTTGACATCTCTGACCTGGTTACTTAGTTCAATATTTTCAGTTCACGATAATTGTTTTTACAGAAGAGGGGGAAAAAAAAGCAAGCCAAAAAGTGTGCTAGTTGTAGTTCTCTTCCCGTCTGCTCTCCCTCTTTGGACAACTCATTTACAGTACATCATCATCAACCATCATTGCGAGTTTCCAAGTCTCCGAGAAGTTACCAAGATGGCTGTTTCGTCCTTTTCTTCTGAATATGATGTAGTTTGCGATTAAGAATTTAATGTTGGTCTCTTGAGGTCTCCCTGATTTGTTGGAATTTAGATGTTTCTGGGGTTGGTGAAGAACTCTGGTTGGTGGCCCGGTGGGTGGTGTCTGGTCAGTGCTGGATTTCACTTTCCTTTGTTTTCTTTGGTCCTTCCTCGGGTCTCCTGACGGCGGTGTTCGGTTTAGGTGAACGGTATGGGATTTTTTTAATAGGTTTTTGGTGAACTAACAAATACACACACACACGCACACACGCACATACACACCCCCACCCACATACAAAAAAAAAAGAAGAACAATGATGATGACATTATGAATGAACAATACTGAGCTCTTTAAAATTTTTTAATAATAATAATAATAATAAAAAAGAAAGAAATTAATTTATGTCTCCCTGCTTTGTGTCCTGAAGCTCCTTTTTGCAAAGTCTCAGAAAGAACTAGTTTATCCTTGAGAACCCTAAAAAATGTGAGATCACTGGAGAGGATTACCCAAGAGTGCACCATTATTATTCAACATTTTATGACATTAACTGTGGAACAGATGGATTAAGTTTGCTATTATTAGCTATGGGATCAATTAACCTTCAAAGTTTCATTGTTTTTGAAATTATATGGATGGCAAATGCAGAACTACTTTGAAAGAGGGAGTTTACTGAGCTGTGCATACTTCTTACAGTGGAGCTTGTCAAAGAACAGGAGCTTCATGCATGCGGCTACAAAAACAACAAACACAACCAAATGACAGGAGAATAAAGTAGTGATAAAAAGGTGACTTAAGAGAAGCAACAAATGCAATTGCCGCTAGAAACTGTCACATTTAACTCAATAGAACTCTCACTTTATTGTTCAAAAGAGCACACGAGAAAAAAAAGTAACCAAAAACAACAATGACAAAAGGACAAAGTGGAAGGAATGCAATGGTTGTAAAACACAAACAGGGGAATAAAATGTGCCATTTTAGAAAAACAATCCACTACTATAATGACGACTGAGTTGCCCTGTGACGACAGAAGAATGAAGGTGTGTGCTATGTGAACATCAGAGGGTGATTGACGGAAAAAAAATAATCCTGGTGCAGACCGAGCAGGCAAAAATAATTCCCGGATGTCCTTATTAAGACCCGGCCACCAGAATCTTTGAGTGATGAACAACTGCGCACAGCTAACTCCAGGATGACAAGCCACCTTGGATCTGTGTCCCCACTACATAAGCTCCATCCTCAAGTCCCTGGATATGAATAACTTGTCTTTCCTACACTCTACTGGCACTTGCATGTCTCTTATGGCGTCACCTCCTTGTTTCCACTTCCTACTAAAGAGCTCCCAGCAGCACTGGGACGATTGTGTCATGGGCGGGAACATTAGATGAAGGACTGTACATTCTGGAAAGGGCATCGAGCTTGACGCTCTGGGTCAGTAGGTGCTGTATATTATTATTATTATTATTATTATTATTATTATTATTATTATTATTATTATTATTATTATTGTTATTATTATTATTATTATTATTATTTAAAATAATAATAATTATTATTATTATTGGAATACTTTTTAATAATAATAATAATAATAATAATATATATTTTTTTATTATTATTATCTGTACTATTATTATTATTATGCCGTGTGTCTTGGTAGTGATAGTCTCATATTATGCGGCATGCATATCTTCAACTTGAGTTCACCGAAAGGTCGCCCTCATGCTAGTTTTGAGTTATATGCCCCATCAATCCAATTTGCACCTGGAGGCTCTTGGAAATGTGATACTCATGAAGTGGACTTATATTGCTAAAAATAGCAAAGCAGTAAAAGCAACTCTGTATGAATACCCTGCAAGGTGCAATAGACTCTTAAAATCAAGACGATTCTATTGTTTTCCTTACTAGATGAATTGGGTAATTAAAACTATATACTGTATGGATTATGCAAAATTATTAAGAGAAATCTGACTTTTTCTGCACCACTTGTCCCAATTACTGCAAATGCTACTTTCAAGCTTGATTTAGGTTACCCAAGAAATCTTGAATAAGCCATTAGCTGTGAGGATTGGCTCTGATTGATGGCCCGAGTCCATGCCAGGATCAGCCTGCCTCAGCAATGATAAAAGATTTAGGAGCACCAAGCCTAAGGCAGCTTGTTTTCTGCCGATAACCGCGGGGGAGAGTGCAGTCTGCCCTCAACTTATTCTGATTAATTTATTGGGCTCCTCGCTCAAGCCAGGCCACATTTTCAATGCGGGACCGGGTGGGAGTTTCTCAAAGCAATCTTGGCCGCAAACCCCGCTTGGCTTGTTCGTTACACCAGAGTATGTTTAATACTTTTTTTAATTGGACATTATAGCTAAGATGTTGTGACGTTGTTGAACACAAGGCTATAAATTATGTACTGTATTTATTATTTATTGTTGAATAAATGGAACAGGTTACAAAGGCTACCCGTAGCTTCTTTTATCAAGTGGAAGGAAATTAAATTGTTCTGCCTGTCACTTTCTGTTACTGGAATAGATAGATCAACAAAGTTTTAGTAAATTAATTATATTTTTCAGACAAAATAGGTTTATTTGGACAATTTATTTTGGCACACATGAAGACATCTAACAGCAATTGCTGCTGCATAGGCCAGGGGTTGGGAATCAAGCTATTCACAATTTGAGTTGTTTACTATTGGAAAGAATCACTTCATTTTTTTATGTAACATTTGCAATTGTCAACTGTAAAATAAAACTCAATAAATTAAAGCGAAGTAAAACCACTCATCCTACACTATTGGTATTATCAGAGGTGGGCGTTCCGTCAATATGGACGGAAGGTCCGTTAATCCGCCAATGACGGACGTCCATTTTGTTTACGATTGAATACATTTTCCAATCCGTCTATGACAGAAGTCAACAAATGACGGATTGCAGGTTCGGCTTGAAAATATTGACAGATTGACGATGACGGAAGGGTGTCCTGGCTGTTGAAGATTGCCGAAAGACGGACGCTCAAAATTCATTGACGCGCCTACCTCTGGGTATTTATAGGTCGTACTCATGAAAAGGTTCTGAAATGCTTTTGACATTCTCTGAATGAAACACCAAAACATTTAAGGATTAAGGATTGTAAGGACTGTATTTAGATCTTATATTTAAAAATATAAGCAACCATTACCTGGCAAATTTCTGCAACTATTACTCAAAGCCTTCTTTAAATAAATGACGCTTTTGCATTCATGGTCTCTCTCCTTAGTATTTTGATATAAATTAGAAAATGACATCCCAGGCGTGCATAACAAACAATATCAATCATGAAGCAGTCCCTTTCGTTGAAAATGCAGTGAATCGATACATTAAAACCTCTAGCGAGTCTCTGGGAGTGATTCATGAATGCGGACACAAATGCTTCCAGAGCAGGACAGCATTTATCTCATTAAACAATGGGCTCGGAGTCTACTGGGGATTGATCGCAACCGCTTGTGACATGTTTCACTGTGCGAAGGCTTATTAGGCTTTGGTGCGAGGTCAGAGGTTGGCAGTGGGAGCTTTTGGATTCATTAGCTAATTAAAGGCCGCCTTTTGAGTGCAAGTTTTGAGGTATTCATCTTCTCTTCATTACACCTTCTTCTATCTCCACCGAGTTGGGAGCACTGTAACGAGGGTCAGGGTTTGGGGCTCTCCAAAGAGAGCCTCCCCAGTGTCAAAGTATTCCAATTATATGCCCTTGTAAAAGGAAAATATATGTAATTATGAAGTTGATTATTGTTAATTAAACCGTGGGGATTTTGTGTTTTGTGTTTGAGAAGTCAAGGCTTTTGGGCAACTGTCGTCAGGAGAATAACAAAAACCAGTGCTAGTATTTACCCTTTCTTTTTAACTCATGAAACAGCTACATTTACAGGCATGCAGTTTATAATCTGACCAACGATTAAAATCACATCAGCGTTAATAAAGGTGACGTTTGTGAGCTTGTACAGTACAAGTCTCTTAAAAGATTAGCATGGATTTTGCCAGCAGTTTTATCAACAAATCATTTAGATAATGGTTGTAAATTACTTTTTTTCTTCTTAATTGCCCGAACTTTTCCAAACTGGATATCATAAAATAACTTCCAGTTGAATTTCAGTGAGAGCATTAGATCAGTTGTCCCCAACCACCATGACGGCGGGATGCACAGTTGAAAGAATAAAAAACTTACTATACTTCCGGTTAATTGATTAGCCGAGGCGTAAAAATATTTTATTTTGAAAAGTGACCGGATTCTCTCTGTTGCTGATGCTAATACAAGTTAGCAAAATGAGTAAGATGCTCCAACTTGGCACATAATGGATTTACGTTTGCTGTACCCTTTTATTAATCAGCCGCCGAACAGCCAAGCACCCCCCCCCCCCCCCCCCCAACCCACTGGGTTGCCAGTTCGCGAAAGTTATGGACTTGTATTAACCGGTCCATGGTAGAAAAAAGTTTGGGGGCCATTACATTAGATTACATTTCCTATATCTACCAATTGAATTCTTATAAATTAAGGAGCTGTTACTTTATTAGTAAAATAATGAATGTTAAATACTATTTAATAAATAAAAAAACAAAAATGATTAAACATGTAAAATAAATTAAATACAATAAATACAATAATAATAATAATAATAATACTATCTAGGTTTATTATGTTGGAATATACAAAGCAAAATAAGGGGAAATCCCCCACCTCACCAAAAATATATTTTCTCAACACATAATCAAGTAACCCTAATATCCAAATAGTAAACGGCATATTTTGGTGAATCCATTTAAATAAAAGCTGCACTTAAATAACACATTGATTGCTTAATTTCAAATCCTTTCTAGTGGTGCATGAAAACAAAATTGCAAATAGCAAAACTAAAGGAAAAACTGAAAAGTCATAAATGGAATATTTTTCAATACAATTAGCAGCTTAGGGATGTGGATACTAGCGGCAAAATCCTAAACCTTTGAGTCTCAAAATTGTCAAGTGTGTTTAGCCGCATCAACAAACAGATTGAGACGCCAGCATGTGTGTGTTTTCAGCACCTCTTTCTACTGAATATCTCCAGGTATCTGAGCTATGTCTAAGTCACATGCACGTGAACTTTGCACATGACAATTAGGGAGCTCAACACAGCTGGCAGTGAGTTCATGTCCTTCTCTGGTGTTTACTTAATGACATAATTACTGCCAGTGTGTGATTTTCCCTCTTTTGACATGCTGTCATTAGCTTGGAAGTTGTCAGCTCGTGTGGGGCTGTGACACAGTTATTGGCTTGGCTAATTAGTGGATACATCATTACTTTCATTGCTTTCCTTGGATCACATGTCTTTTCCTCAACATTCTATTACAATTTCTCTCTGAAAATTGAATTTTCCTTCACATGCAGTATACACAACCATGGTGATTTTTCTTCTTCTTTTTTTTTACAAGCATAAAGTGCTGACATTTGGAGATGCCTGTTAAAAATGTCAAAGGAGCGACAGTGTTGAAAGAGAAACAGTAAGTCAGCAAAGGTGCCAGCCCGGCGTACCAACGAGACAATTTTGACATTTCAAAGTAAGCCTTCCGTAATTTGCCCTTTGCCTGCCTGTGAAATAATTGCTCATCACCGACTATTACTGTTTGTCCCCTTGCGTCGCATGTATGCGGCCAAGCACACCCACAGTTCAGTGTTGACACAGCAAACGTCGGCATTCTGGAGGTGACTTTGACTGGCAGCATGCCACAGGATGTACAGGCAGCTCTAAGGAGACTGTGTACAAAGTTATGAACACCACATTCTTATCCTAACACGCGCTTATCAAACAAGAGTGTACAGTGTGACACACTGTGACAGTCTGTCACAGCTGTCATGTAGCTTGAAGGGGCTTATTTAACTTAAATTGGTTTCCTGAGAGAAGGCACTCTGAACGAAAGAGAAAATCTAAAAAAGTATGAACAAGTCAGAATTTATTTTGCTTATAAGAGGCTTTTTGGAGGAGTGTCTGTGATTTTTTTTTTTCAAACAATGGTAGACTATCGAAGCATGGAACTGTTGTAATTAAACAGTTTTGACTGTGTTGTGTCATTCCAACATACTGAAAAGTCGTTTGAATGTCTTGAAGATATTTACAGTAGGCCTATACTTGTAACATTGCCGTGTTGAACGTAGCCGATATCCTTCACCCTCCAGGCTCTTTATAGCATCAAAGTCCTCCCAAGTGTAGGAGCTCTTCTTTACAATGAAATCATTTTAAATGTTGTGGTAGCTCACTTGGGGGAACGTAGTGGCTTCCTTTGACCAGGCCGATGGTGAAAGTCCATACATAGGGATCTTGCCCTCCAACCAACTCGGGCTTTTGGAGATAGCGGCTCAGAATGGTTGGTTCCAATGAGTCGCAGTAACCTACTTTCCAACAGGGGACGTTTTTTGCTACATTGGTCATATTTGCCCACCATTTAAATGAAACGCTAACCGAAAACAATGCTTTCTCCGTGTATTTCTTTTGATTGTTTGCCCTCCAGGAGGATAAGCGGTAGCTAAGCCTTCTGGGTAAAGTCATGTCAGCGAGAAGGGTCTATATGTTCAAATTACTGTACACGGCAAAAGTTTGGCCTGGAAATTGGTGAGTAGCGATATCGCTACAACATCTCTGCTGTTAGTTATTTGGCAAAATCAAAATAAGTCATGCTAACAAATGCAAACACAGAGTTTGCTTCAAGAGAAAACAAATAGTCATGTTTTTGGAATACTTTGATGTGTGATATTTCAATTTTTCATCAGTCTTGAATGAATTAGATCACAGTGTCCAGGCGGGATTATCCATTTATCTACACTGATAATAAAACTAAATAAATTGCACTCTGATGGGGGAAGGGGGGGGGGGGGGGTGGTTGTCACGGCGTTGCCAGGCAACAAGCACGACTTAAAAAATGGGATAGTGGCTAAAAATAAAATGATGCTTAGGTACTTAGTCAAGTTCTCATCAAACTGGAACAATCTTTCATTTGTTGTGCCAACTTTGCAACCAGCTCACATTGTCCCATTTTATTCCATCGTATAGTGTGTAATAACGGCAAGTCCTCTTCCTGTGGGGACACAGACACACCAGTGGGTGATTTCCTTCCCTCCTATACTGTAAGTGTGATCAATAGCCCGCAGGCTGAAGGAAACCTCCCGTATCCATCACTCCTCTGCACCACAGGACCCTTGTGAAAGGGTGGCGAGTAGTCCAGCCAGCATCTATAACAAGCCCCCTTGTGTATGCTGCATTACATGAGAAAATGCTGCAATTAGGCTATCTTGCTGTAAAGTGCAGGAAGGGAGACTTGAACTGTGACAAAAGCAAGAGGGATGGGCCGAAACAATCACATGTGCTGTCTTTCATTACTAAAAGCCAAAAGTCACCACAATGGTTACATTGCTGTGTTTTAGCTAAGATAGTGGATTCAAGTAGAATTACCATATTGACAATGTGCATCCGTGTAAAGCTTAACAAAATAAAGGCATTTAATGTTGTGCAAAGGAGTCACTAAAAGACAATTTAGTAGCAATAGATATAATAATAATGATGCATATATTTGTGGGGACTGGGGTGTAGTTGACAATGAACAAAATGGTCAATGAGTTGCTTCATGTTTTAATTAATTCAGCTGTTAATTTCAAATGAAAAATGTATTGTTCCTGTGACCAATAACCAACATGAAACACTAATGCCACCTAGTGGCAGAAAAAATTACCTCAACATAAATCTATAGCTCAGTGTTTTACACTCATTTGAACTTGAATACTATATATTTTTTATTTAATTTTATTATTATTATTATTATTATTATTTATTTGTTTTAATTACTAGAAAATTACTGTATCAATGAACTAAAAGATACAGCCATATTTGTATTAGATAAACATATTTATCCACCTTCATGTTATTTAACAAGAGGATTAATTAAGTTGCCATTTATAATGAGTTAACTATGGAAATCATGTAATTAATTACATATAAAAAAGCCCTAGCTGAAATATTTTAAATAAGTAACACTTTCACAGTTTTGCTGAAATAATTACTTGATCATTTATTGTCACCATAGTCAACTAAGAAAAATGTATCAATTTATTTTCCCTTGCACCAAGCACCACAGCGACGTGAATCACCTTTGCATCACACATTTTGATCGGTTTTAAGTTTTAATATTAGCAGCGGTTAACTTTATTTATTTTTACACTTGTGAAAATAAAGGTTTTATGATGGCAAACTTTAACCTGGGAACGAATGGCCATTATTTCCTCTGGGAATTTTTACAATCCAGGGTGGCCAGTACAAGCCCTATAATTCGACACACTGTATGTCATCATGACTTTGACAAATTTGTAACTGAAGTTGCACTCGGCCCTCTGGCCCTTTAACCTTTAAATGCAGCACCATGATTTCTAGATGGATGGAGGACAACACACAACATGCATTTGGAAAGGTCACAAGCATTCATCTACCACTAACCCTGCAATCATAACAAACTTTTACTGTATCATGAGCTTTGTAGTTATTTTCAAATAGTATTACAGTACTTGTGGGCCCTTGTGTTTGTGAGTCACAAAAGTGCTGTTTAATATTAATGTGTGATTAATTCCCTTAACTAGTTATGTAGGTCATGTTGTTTTTGGCGAGATAAAAATAATTCAAACGCTCAAGTTTCGCACATTTGCTGTGCTCATTTTGCTAAGAATGCTCCTTTTTCAGCATGATTTGGGCTCTGCTTGCATCTTATGAGCTGCGTTTATTATAGTAACTGTGCCACGCGATATCTCAGCCACTTGGTTTTGCAGAAAAAAAAATGGATGTTGTTCCCTGAATAATTCAGTGTTCAAGAGGGGAAATATGGAGAGCTTTTTTTTCTCTCTCAAAACAATACAATTGCAAACAGTTGCATCACAGCGCACCACTTTTTACTCTGCACATTAGCCTGTCTGTCTGTGAACATGTGCTCTCTACTGAATTCTTTTCCTGAGCAAATACTATAACAAATGAAACACATCTGTCGTGTCTGCACGGTTTAAATGCCAGACCTTTATAAAGTGCAGTTCTACCACACAGCAGCCATAACTGTTATTAGCATACTGACAAATGAATACCTATGTAAGTTATTAACCGTCCAATAGCAAATAATGTAGAGTGAACTACTTCTGTTCCGCCAGTCGATTGGCTGTCTTACATTCGAGAGTTAGTTTAGATGTTCTTCTCTCGTCTATTTTAGGCGATAGAGTGTTAACATTCTTAAGTCATACTTATTTTATTTTGAGATATTTTTGGATGTCAGCAAAGATTAAGTTTAGATACTGAGCTGAAGTCTAACAACATTTGTTGACACTGTGCATGATAAGAGTTTGAAGTTTGACTTCAGAGGTTCCGCTGTATTAAATACAGCTCTTATGTTTAATTAATGTGGAAGTTTGCCTCATTCTGCGCTAGCATCATATATAATAATAGTGTTTTTTGAATGTAATTCCATCACTAATATATGTGATTCAGCAACTAATGCTGTGAAATTCAAATAACACAATGGAGCGGCACAGCAGGTTTGTGTTATTAATGAACAAAGAGCTTGTGCAAGAACAGGAGCAGAGGAAAGAAGAAAGCAATGTGTTTTATGCATTCAAAGCCTGCATCAATGCGCGATTGTCCTAGTTTGCAGGCGTAAGTAGAAAATACAATGGGTGCTTTTTGTTGTTGAAGGTGCAATCCCGCTATATAATTTATTCTTCTTGTACAAAAACTTCGGTCCGGGCATGTTTATCAGCCAGGCCGCGCGAGCGAGCGAGAGACGCTGGAACAGAAGGGGAAAATGCACTTACTGCGAATAATAATGCCCAGAGGTGGGATGTAGAAAATGATGGTCTATTCTTTATATGATGTGCAGCCTGAAGTCAGGATATACAAATACAATCTATTTCAAAACGATTTGCATTGCTCTCTATTTAGGAGATTATTGCAGTAAAGGTGAAAAACACGGAAGCAGAAAAGGCTATAGCCTCCATTTTTTGTGTTTTTTTTTTTTTTTGCTTCGAAATGAATTGTCATCAGCATGCTTGTGGATTTAACCACGACTAAACTGTCTGCTCATACTTTAGGTAGTTTGTTGTCCACAATGCACAACACTAATATGTAATATATATATATATAAAATACTCTCAAGTGAATACCAAAGAGTCACCATAAGCCCTAACTTGTGACGCCGACATGCAGGGCTCGATTTTCACGTCCAGCACAAGTCTAGCAAGAAGAGCAGTCTACCTGTGAGCATGGGTGGGATTTTTTTCTTCTTTGTGATATAATGCACTTTTATGAGATGGAACACAGCCGAAGTGCTGGCCACTTGAAGTGGTTCCCCTCATTCCCATTAAAATCAGGGTGCACTCAGAAATTGACTTGCTCGGGTCCGTGCATGAGATTAGAGCACGGAAAGTGTGTTTATACAGATAAACTGTCATATCTCCCGTTGGGGATGATGTAATTGATTTCTCCAATGATGAAGAGGGATTGCCCGCAATGTTGTCATATTTATGAACGAAATAAAATGACATCTACCAAAGTGGTCCCCAGCCACCGCTGTGGCAGGCTAAACAGTTGAAAGAATAATAGAAAATAAAAACAAATACAGTACTTCCGGTTTATCTTCGACTTAAAACATTTAGCCTATGAACAAGAAGAGAAAGAAAAGCGCATTTGTAGGAGACCTACTTGAAATACGAATTTACGGCGACAGTTGATTCCCACACACGAGGCCTGCTCATCATAATATGCGGTTCGGAGGACGCTGCTAATATAGTCACATAAAAATGTGGCTTCAAGTTTATTGTTCTGCTGAAAATACCCGTCGTACGGTATCATTCCTGACAAGCGTTACCTTAGTGACCATATTAAAGCCTTGTTAAGCTTGTTAGTGTTTGTGCTGCAAATGCCGCTACATAAATATACACTGCGGATTTGTGTGTGTTGTTGTAGCATTTTAATAATCAGCCAATACTCCCTCCCACCCAATCGTGTTATCATAATCATCCATAGCTTGATTGATGAATCTTGTTTCAGGTTGTTCTGTTTTAGTGTATTTGAAGACTCCATACTGTCCTTTAGTGCGAGTGGTTGTCTTGTGTGTCAGCACTGCGTTTGACAGCTGATCAATCAAATCCACAATGTCAACACTTCTTGCCCCAAGTCAGCTGTCACCAACTCCCATGTGACCCCGAGCAGGATAATTGGCATAGTAACTGATGGATGTGTTTATCCTGCATGATATGCCATTGATGGCTCAGACGAATGTAATGATCTGGATATGAAGTAGTCTTGTCATCTTCTCATCTCCTGTCACATCGATAACTCTCTCTGCATCTCTTCTATCAACTCTCGGAGTCTCTTCCCCATTACCGAGCTCCCCCCTATCTGGCCCTCCACGTGTCCCTCCTCCAAAATCACATCGTAGTCAACTTGAGTGACAACTTTGTAGAGACAACCAGAAGGAACATACCTGTCTAATTTGCATACGGTTACGTGAGCTGTTTAAGAGGGGCGGCGTGATTTTGAGCCCTCACATCCGTGTAAACTGGAAGAGTTAATACTTCCCATGACAGGCGGCGATGATTGCTGTCTATAAATCTATTATGTGATTCTAATTTGCTGATTAGTGAGTGAGTGCTAATTCAGGGGCAGGCAGGCGGATTAGAGTGATTATATAACATGTGCTGTTTGCTATGGTAAGAGAGTGGAAATGCAACCAATGATGACAATAGTTGGCTGGCATCACTCAGTGAAGCTGAAATATGCCTGGCAGGAGTATTGCGCATGAGATAGTATGACAATTAGCACAATACAGTGCAGCCTAGTAGAACCAACAGAAACGATGATGCAAAATGTCAACACACCCTGTGTGCTGTTGACTGATTTTTGTCACATACGTATGAAAAAAAAAGAAGCAAAATTAAATGTCAACACAAGTCTACTAGAACAATTAGCTTGAGGGGGTACATTAGTTAACGTGAGCTATTTTAAATTTTCTGATTCATATCGGTTTTCGTTTACTAATTTATATGTATAAACTATAAAGAGTCGAGGGTAGTAACATTTACTCAAACTCTAAAAATGGATTGGTTAAAAAAAAATTAGCAATCTAGTAGGTTAAGCTCATATTGGCTTGATTAACCAATAGATTGTGGTGGTTACAATACGTAACAAGTAAATCTACATAGATCACTTGGAAAAATATTTATTGCATCAATTTATTGTATTCTAAATGTATTTATTTATTATTATAATTACAATATAAATAATATAGTGTTTAAAAATGGAAATGTATGCCTAGATAGATCACCAGGCATGACCAGCTCATTGGTAGAGTGTCTACCCTGAGACTGGGAGGTTGCGGGTTCAGTCCCTGGCCGGGTCATAACTAAGACTATTAAAAAGATGTGACCCATTTGCCTCCCTGCTTGAAACTCGGCATTATGGGTTGGAATTGGGGTGTTAGATCACCAAATGATTCAAAAGTGCGGCCCCTGCTGTTGCTCACCGCTCCCTAAGGGACGGACGGGTCAAATGCGTAGAACGAATTTCTCCCCACTTAGGTGGGTGTGACAATCAGTGGTACTTTTTTTTTTTTTTTTTAGGAATCCCACTGGTCACGGGATTCTCGAAAAAATCTCTTGGTCAGAATGACCAATTTGTATCGGTTGGCCCAATCACCAATATACAGTATATTGGTAGAAAACACCTACCATTCTAAAGTGTTTGTTTTAACCAAGGGATCTGACGGACACATAACTACCAGCTAGTTTGGTCAAATGTAACATTTTTTGGGGGTACATTTGACCAATCCGTTTTTAGGGTGCAGTTACATTTCCTCAATTATAATTGCACTTAACAGAGTAGTTTTGATGTAACATAATTTTTTACTTTTACTTGAGTTTGTATGTGAAACTATTTTTACTACTATTACATTGAGCTGTATTCTGTTCTCTACTTGAATTTTTATCTATACCTATAAAATCAACAATTTAGGGCCCAACATTGGGTGACACCACAAATAATATTCAAATAATTTTTAATGAATATATCCTGGTTAAGTACTCTTACTTGAGTACAATTTTTGGCTAGTCTACCCACCCATGTATATACTGGAATGTGTTTATGTGTCACTAATGTTTGATCAACCTCATCTTATACAACTCAATTTAATAGTACTCTTTTATGAGGGGAGCAATCTCACCTTCTCCTTACTCCAATAAGTGGATATCTCTCAATTTGCATACCAGGCATGGAAATTGAATTTCAGGTGCAGTGCTGAGTTCTGTTATCTCACACGAGTTTGATCCCTGCAGGCCACCATGGCTTACGTAATTTCCGTGTGTGTGCGTGTGTGTGTGTGTGTGTGTGTTGAAACCTGATTTATTTCATGTCATGTTTGCAGTGCACTCATCAAACGGAATCCTGGTCAAATGTAAAGTCACTGACAAAATGCAGTGCACTTTCACAATCAAATGAGCTCCAGTACAAAAACTCCAGCTTTACAAACATGAGACTTTTGATAAGGTATTAACTCATTCACTGCCATTGACGGCTATAAACGTCAAAAACAAATGTTAATATTTCTATTAGTTAAACATCTTTTCCACTTTTTGTTAAAAAATAGTATGAAAACTTAGATTTTTTTTATTGTACATTTAGAACAGATATGAAATTGTGAAGTCATGCAAATAATTACGATTAAAAACTTTAATCGCCTGACGCCCCGAATTTTGTAATAATCTTTTCTTCTTAAAAAAATATTTTTTTTTGACTGCCAAAAATTAATTTGAAGTATTTCTATTAGTTTAACATTCCCCCCCCCCCCACTTTTATTAACAAGACTATGAAAACCTAGAATTTTTTTATTGTACATTTAGAAAATATGTAAAATTTGTGATTAATTGTGAGTTAACTAGTGAAGTCATGCGATTAATTACAATAACAAAAATTAATCACCTCTTGCCCCTAATTAAAATTATAAAAACAAATTTTATGAATTTATGGCAGTAAATGAGTTAATTGAACAATACTGTATGTAATGTGCAGTGGTGTACATGATCTGCATTGCGTAATTCTTTTTTTTTTAGGCATAATTATTGGCAGAACTCTTGAAATAGATAACATTAGATTAAATGCATTTCATAAGACCTTTATTATTGTTTTCATTTTAAATAAAGTCTACAGTATTTCTAATATTTTCTCAGGTTGTGAGAGCACGACAGTCAATAAGCGGTTGAAAAGCCACCCACTCTTTCATCATTTGCTGCCTTCACACCTTGAGATTATTTCTTTGCTTTTCTAATCCGCAGCATCGACTCATCTGAGCTGGTTTCTCCTATTCCAGCATATACAGTAAAGTCACTACATCCCAGCCTGAGATGAAATCAGAGGCATCGGAGATGGGCGAGTTAAGTGGATCTGTCAGATCATTTTGACCCTGTCCTCCTAATTCATCGACTGGGTGTCTGAGTGAAAATGGAACCTTTATTAGATGTGCTGCTAGAGTGAAAATAGTGAGGGCCGTGAAAAGAAAGAATACATAAATCCTACTTTCTCATCCTTTACAAGGTTAGGAAGGACGATTGCCAAAGGATGTTTAAAATGGTGGACTCAATTGGGCACAATTGAACCACTGTGATATATCCTAGTCAATCAGCACAAAAAACAACAAAGACCATATTTGGGCAGTAGGGGCACTCATTTACTCAGATGCAGATGAGTTGGGGTTTGTCGAGTGAAGACTTTATTTGTCCACACACTCATTTGGAATAATATTGAGTGAAAAGTAGAGTTTCAAACAAAATATTATGCTCTTCTGTAGAACAGTGGGCATCATTAATACTGTAAATTGTGTACTGTGTAGCTTACAAAAAACATCCTGGGGATCTCACGAATGTCATGGAACACCAATACGGCAGACAACAGCAAAAATTGTTGTTAACATTTTGGTGTTAAACGTTCCAGAGTTGATTTCAACCATTTCATTCTCATATAAATGGAGGGCAGTGTTGGAGTTATTTGACAGAGGCGATTCATTTAGTGTAAAATCAACTTTAAATCAACAAAGCTAATAAAAAGGTAACTAAAGCTCATTTTGTGTAGTGAGTGCTCTTGCAATTAATAAAACAAAACAAAAACAAATACAATCAATTAAATTCACATCTCAAAGTGAAACTAACACTAATTAGTGTTATTGTTAACTGGGTTAACCCAGTTGTTAAATATCGCTCAGCAATGTTACCTCATTACTCCCATAGTGTTGTTAAGCAGCTCTGTAACTATTTAGAAAGTTTTAATACAGCTCAGTAGAGTGTGGAGCTATATAGACCCGGTAAATGTGATGAAATTGACTCTGTGGGAGTCATTTTGACACTCGACTTTTTGCTGTGTATCATCACATAACGTAATATATCGTCTTTCATACTACAAAGGGGACTTGTTTATGGCATACTGTAAGTATCCACTCTTTCACCCGAGAGACTGCACCTGGCTTGCTGTTGCAGTGCTGTTGTTTTGGTTAACAACAGATTTCAAATGGGCTCAGCAGTTAACACGTTTACTCTTGTGTGAACGATTATATGACTGAAGTAATACAGAGACTACCCGTTAATTTGTGACGGTAAAAGGAAATGGCAGTCTCGCGATCTTGTCTTAGAACCATTTACAACAATTGAGTCGTCTTCACCCACAGGAAATCAAAAAATGCACCTAAACCATTTTGAGTATACCGCTATCTGTCAGAGCAACTCTAAACACACCATTTTGTCATTGTTTTTATTTCACGTCAAATTGTCACCTGCGAATTAGTAACAAATATTATGAAATGGTCTATACGCTATAGTCCTTTTAATTCTGATGTTTAGTGTCCAACCAAATATTTCCAAAGTGATCTGTTTAGCTTCTTAAGGAAGGTTTCCAGACCCTGAATTTGATCACAAACTTGTCACTATACCTACTGGCTACTACTATCACTACCTTGTATTCATCAAGCAACAAAACAAACACATTTCAGGCAAAGGTATAGATAAAGTTGGTCAGCGTGACAATGTGTGCACATTTCCAGCACATTGCCAACAATAAGATACTCACAGGTCTTCCTCTGCTAGTCTCTGCTGCACCCTCAGGCCCCTCCTCCTCCCTCCGCCGTCGCCGTCCTTTTTCCTCCTCGTCTTGGTGTGTCGTCCGATTCTGTCACAACTTGCCTGGCTCAAGCCTGCCTTAATTGGTGCCGCCTGGAGAGCGGGGACGAGCTCGGTCGAGGGTGCTCAAACGGCGTGTAAGCCGTACCAAAGGTGACATCCGAAATCCCGGGAGGAGTTTGGCGTGCTGTAGAAAGGAGAGACGTGGGTAAGAATGGGCTTCCTCTTTCTGACACAATGAGGAGCATTGACGGATGGGAATGAAGCCACTGGGTCATGCTCAGAACGCTTGGAATTGGAATTTGTGTCAGGAGGGAAACAGACCTCTTTATCTAAGTAGACCTTTGCAACGACTCAACAACAATAAAAAAGAAAAGAAAAAAAAGCATACATTATTAAAGTGTCTGGGCACACAGTTTTTATTATCTACATTGCAGCCTATGACTAATCATCCCAACCAGTCCCAGATAGCAAAGGATGTTGGATCAATGTTGAATCAATGTTAAATCTACCTTTTCAACATTGATTCAACATATTTTGCTATCTGGGGTGTTTGTCTGGAAATTATCTAGTTTCACTTAATTGGTCTGAAATTCTTTATCCCCGGCAAATAATCTTTGCTCATCTAGAAATGTATTGTGACAAACACAACCATTAAAGATCTTGTCGAGTCATTTTGTGATTTTTTTCCCTAAATACATCAAATAAGTGCTGAAAACTGAAAGACTAAAGACTGACAACAACTTAAGGCAAGCCAATGGTGAGTTGGACAGCTCCACTGCGACTTCTACTAATGCTACTAATTAGTGGCTAGTAGCTTATTAGCCGCTAGCAGGTCATGGACCTGTGTCGGCTCCATCCAGTACTCAACAGCCTCGCTCCATGATCCACACAACAGAACACTTGGAAAAGCTAACTGTTTATTACATTCGTTAGCCCATTAACTAGCAAGCTAACAACCTAGCGAGCTTGCTTGACCGCGGCAGGTCATTCAAATACGTTAAGAGCGCCTCACTGGCTGTATTTGTTGTGTGTGGGTCCCCACATAATAAAGAAATTAAGTTGTTTATTAAACACAGCCACATAATGTTTTTTTTTTAGCCTGCAGCTGGCGACACTTCAGCACATGCTTTATGAATGATTGTATTTGATTGACAGGTGAAGTACGGCTTTAACAGACACGCCTACACAGTCCTAAAGCTGTTAGGACTTATTTTTACATTTGTTAGGACTCTTATTTTTTTTGCGTTATTACTTGGCAATTTTTTTTTATTATTATTCAAATTTGGTAGGCTTTTTGAAAATACCCTTCTCTGTGTTGTGTCAAACTTCCAATACTTTTTTTGAGGGTCTTCCACTAGAGAGCAGCTGGTAAATAATTACATAGCAACGGCAGTGTCCATGTTTTGGGGTATTTTAGTTTGGTGGTGTGGCGTGAATTTTTTCTGAAGTAAAATTCATATGTTATGTGCCTTGGCTCAATAAAGCTTAGGAAATACTCCTCTTGGGAGCGTCATTTCAGAAATTGCGCTAGATACGGCACGCCTCCCTCAACCCACACACTGCCACCGCCACTCTCTATTATTGATGAGACTTACTGTGTTGCCCACAGTGTCGGTTGTGCTCACCACCGGGCTAGCCACGGCAGTTGGAGGGGAAAACGGGCTAACACCACATAGCCTGCCACAGAGGGCAGGTAAACAGTGTGTTATTATTGGCCGGAATCTAATCAATAACCGTTACCACAGAAACCATGTGGGATACTCTTTGTGTTTGATCACTCCTGCTGTGAAAATTGCATCAGCGAAAGGATATTGCAAGATGTAAAAAACAATTTAAGAAATGTGTATTTTTTTTTCCTTTCCGAAATAAAATTTAACTGGCTATAGATGTATATGTGGTACTAATACATCCATGGGCAGTTCTATAATACGACCAAATATTACATATCAAATTATTGATACCAAGGTAACTTTTGATTTAAAGTGTGTTTGTACTTGTGAAATTATATCTTTTTTTTGTGTCAACATTCAACAAATTATAGTCACTTTCTTGTCTTTCTTGTCTTAGATGCATTGATTTGTTTAAATGATTAACTTGTTATCCACAATTTTTTTTTATTTTACTTCTCCTGTTGTTGCCTTAGGGGTTTTTGAGTCTTTAATATCCTTGTGTGCTGCTTCTGTCCACTTTGTTGCTGTGAAACAAGCCACAGCTTCCTCATTGTGTTATTTAAAAGGACTTATTTAACCAACGCACATTAGTTCAAGCCAGTGCTTCCCAATTATTTTTTGTTACCAGAGTAAGAAGAAAATAGTTGATGCCGCCGTCCCAACTCTCCGCCGTGACTATAAATTGTATTATTTGTCTCTAAAATTATTCAAAGTATACTTCTGCCGAGGAGCTAATACCCCTTACACCCTCACAATGAAAACAGCACTTCCACCTACTGTAGTGGATGTGCAATTACAATTTATTCCAGGCCCACCTCGCTATTTATTTGAGAAGGCCTGAAAACAGAGGAAATGCAAAGGAATGACCAGGTCTAATCCGAAGGTGCTGCTGGTTTTTGTTTTGTTTTGTTTTTACCCTTAGGGTGAGGCGCTTGTTTATTTCAAGTGGACAACACATCTAGGATGTATGCCACAATTGAGGAAATTGTATCTACTCTAAGGCCAAATCCTTAGGTGCAGCTTGTATAACAAAGTCTAATACATAATATACAGTTTTGACTGGCAGTCATTCAATATTTAACAATACATGTATTATTGATATAACTTGTGTTATAGAACTGGACTGCATCACAACTGGGAGTCAAAATAATGGTGCTAAGGATGACTTAAGGCCAGAGAAAGAACCACTACGCAGATTAAATTAAAACACCCAAAAACTAAACAAAAAGCTAGACTGTGGTGGACAGGAACACAAAACTCAACATAATTATCTTTGGAAATACTATATTATCTTATCTCATCATCACTCTGATTAGCATACCATCAATCTAGTAGGCAGTTGCCGCCATGTATCTCAAAAGGGCAAAACAAGCAACATCACGACACAACTTCCACATTTTTAAAGTATTTTCATCAACCACATTGTAAACGGGCCGCTCACTCATCAGATCATAGCCGTAATTTTAAAAAAAAGTTCAGACTTCAGAAGGACCAAAGGATGCTTCAGATCTCAAGCCGTGCTGGAGCTCACCGGGGGTTAAAAGCTCAGAGATAAGCCTCGGCATTTATCCAAAATGTGTCTTTTGTGCCTCGCGTCGCTTGGGTTACCACACTGAATTGAAATGACCCTCTGATTGGACGTGTGATGTAATAATAGCAAAGGCCATCACTTGTTTTCAAGATAGACTGCTTTTAAACGAGGGCGGCTTGGAAAAGTCATGACTGTTTTATGCATGAGGATACATTCATATTTAATATATTTTTAAGAGCACGAAATCTGCCAAAAGCACTGTATGTTAAAATTGTTAATGGTTTCTTTATAGGTACAGTATCATTATTCATGAGCCTGTGTTACAGAAAATAACTTATAAAGTGTACGGGTACATGTCCCATTCATGTCACATTCCATCGGAAACAAAAAAAAACAACTATAGTGTCATTTTCTGCGCATTGACCAGGCATTTTACCACTATGGTACACAAGTGTAAGTAGCGTGCCGTTTTAAGACGCCGCGTGACGCTCTGCGGTGGCTTTAATGTGGGCTGACCACGTCGATGTGGGCACCTGACAGTGACGGATGTAGGACAAAGCAGGGGGGCGGGCGACTGGATTGTGAGAGCGGAGAGAGAGTGATGCTCGGAGGATGATGTATTCATTGACGGTGAAGGCGAAAATGAAGAAAATGGACTTGCACTTTCACATGTGCTGCACACATCGATGCATCCATCATCTGGAGAAAGAAATAAGAAGAAAAAAAATGATTTTAAAGGTGTCTGTTGTTTATCATGTGCGCGTATGAAGAGCCTTGAAGGCACAACACGTTTCCTTAATGGAGCAAAACAATATACAGTACATACATATGTTCATGTGCCTGAGGGAAAAAAAACTGAATAGTAACTGCATGTACTTCCACTGCACGGGACAGCTGCACAATCGAAAGAGCTTGTTTGTCAAGGTAAAGTTTGTGGAGAAATACATACACGGTAAAATTAATGTGTTGAATTAATTATAGATAACGTAAATGTGATCGCTCAAATTATTTTTCTGTTTTGATCAATTAAAATAAGTACTAATTTATTATTTATTTATTTATTTTACAAACTGAAATAATTATTCAGAAATCACTGATAAACATTCATGCTTTCAAATGAAAAACCTGTAGGAAATGCGATATATAAATATTTAAACAACTTTTACAAATATTAAAAAAAGATTATAATATTGAAAATATATATATTTTTTAATACGAAAGAAAGAAAAAAAATCTGCAAATCTGCGGTGTTCAAACTGTGAGTATGCATAGGTTACCATTAGTTTGAAGTTGTAATATCACCATTCACCGCTAGATGGCAGACATCGTTTTTTTTTTTTGCAGATTTGGAATATGCAGGACAGGCTTACCTCAATAATACTTGTTGGGTACTGATTAATATGAAGGGCTACCAATATGAGACACACTTTACTCAATTTACCTTTAATGATATGTGATTTTTAATACTTAATAGTATTAATCTATGTAAAGACACTGATCATGGTGCGATATAAGCAATGGTTTAACACGGCAGGAAATGGACATATATCAATATGCAACACACTATAACTCTAAATAATTTCTGTAAGTGTCGACCCTTTCAAATGATAGCTTACGCAACATTCAAAGGAAGTCTACTTTTAGAACAGGCCCGCAGGGTACTCAGGTGGCCCTTAGGGGGAAACTTTGGGCCCGTGGGTACCATGCTGGTGACACATGGAATAGCATTGTGCAGATGTACCTGTTGTGATCAGTCAGTGTATGTATCGAAGCATTCAAATGTGGCTATTACTACAGTACACGTTACAGCCATAGCATTGCCTCTGTTGACATTCATTGTTTGTGTCATTTGGGGTGGGGCTAATCGCCATGCGCCTTTGAGTATGACTCCATGATTAATTCAAGATTGTCAGTGGGCGAGTAAAGGCTTTATTCTTGTGTAAGTGTTCATATGAATAATTCACAAGTGGGTCTTAGTTCAGCATCTGTCTTGGAAAAGTTCAATAGACACGTTTGGTCCTCGTATTCCTCCCCGGCAAGTCTCACTCTCCATCCTCTTTGCACCTCTAAAAAGCACCATATGGCTCTGACACCTTGGGATAGAAAGATGTGGCCCGTCAGCTGTAATTGGAGAAGCCGCCGCGGTCGGCTCCCGAGGAGGGAGGGATGGAGGTTGCGACGTGATCGATCCGCGGGACGCCGGAGGTGGACGGCCTCCCTCCGAAGCTCGCAAATGGCTTAATGAAAGCACAGCACAGAATGTCCTTTTGTGTGTGTTTTTGTTCTTGCTCCAAGAACGATCATCACGCACGCAGGTCGACGTCTTACCCCGAGAATCATAATTAGCCATTTTGCTGATTGTCAGCTTGATGGAAGCGCGTTAGATTTAGCATTAACCTTTCATTACGCTCACATTAAACAATAAAGGAAATGTCAGAGGGGTAATTATCAGCAAGGTGATTGATTGGAAACATTTCCCTGCAATAATCTTGCTGGTGTACTTCCGTGCGTCGGCAAAGTACACAGTGTAAATCGCTCATGCCGTTCACGGAAACAATGAAATAGCATGACACTGATGATAATTTAGCCGATATGCAGCCTGCTGCATTTGCTCATCCCAGCTCAGGGAGAAAAAGGTCTTTTTTTTCCACCCTCGTGGTGTTTTAAGTTTCGGTCTTCATGGTGACGTGGAGCAACTGTGCCTGGCGGCGTGGAAGAACATCTTGGCCCAGGTTAAATCCTGAGCTGCTTTTATTTACCCTGCCCTGTTGTCCCTAAAATGTACGATGGGGAACTTCTCGGAAAGCAACTGCAGCACCAATTACTGTTACTTTGTTGTTATACATGACAAATCAATACAAATACAGACTAAAAAGAAACGTTGTCTTCAATTCTTATTTGAATGTCAATTAGTTCCCAGACAGTTGTATTCTGATAGTTTGCTGTTTTCAAGCTGCTAGCAAGATTAGAACATAGCCTCATGCACTGACGTTAGCCACAACTGCTATGCTAATATAGGGCTGTGCAATGAATTGAAATTCAGTTACAATTTCAATTATTACAGTCCACAATTACAAAATCTGCATAATCGTAAACTAAAATAAAATATTATTAACACTAATTTTGAGTTGCTTAAATTTATATATTTGCACCTTTTTTAAATTTTAAAATGACTAATTTAATAAATCTTGTTTGGTCCGAATGGAACTTGCATAATTATAGTGTTTCAAAGAAATGTATTTGTCTTAATATAAAAATAAAAAAAAACAAGACTTAAAAAAAAAGAAGCTTTTCCTGGTTGATTTCTGGTTGATTTTAATTTAAATTTTTAGTCTTTTTCACTCCGATTTTTAATTGACTTTTTGACGTTTTTTATTTACTGTGCTTGTATTGCTTTTATTGATGCCTGTACTGTACACTTTGAGATTTATTTTATAAATGTAAAGTGTGTTACAAATAAATGCTGATGATGATGATTATTATTATTATTATTATTATTATTATCATGATTGCAATTATTACCAAATTAATTGTGATGAATATTTTCTTCATAATCAAGCAGCCCTATGTTACTACTTATTATTCATGTTAGAAAGTTGCAAACACGAAGACGTCTGTTTTCGTGACTTGCATAAATCTAAGCGAGCGAATGCAAGCAGATGTGCAAGAGTGAGGGCTGCACCGTTGTGGGAGTGGTCAATCATGGCCAATCAAAGCAGCTCCTTTCGTTTCCTTTAAATGCGGCATGCTAGACTTGCAGTAGAGTCTTGATATGGCAGAAGTATATTGCTAGCTGTTCCGCCAAGTGGGATGATTTAAAAAAAAAATAATAATACGCTCGTCACATATTTATGAATGAAAGACATTAGACCAGCTGTCTACGCTGCACTAGTGTTAAACGTGGTCTGAGCAGGCGTGAGATTTAGATTGATTTTCAGCCACCAAATGATCACTCCGCCAGACGCACTCCTTCTGCCATGACACTCCTTCTGTTGTGCCAGCTGAGCATAGTGGCAAACACGAACCTTGCACTAATACGAATTCAGGATTCACTACAACGTAAATGCGCTGTCTACGTAAATGGTACCTCGAGTGTTGAGCTCTTGTGCATTTTTCATGAAAATGGTTGGTCAAATTTCAAAAGTCATCTGTGTGCAGTTAAACAAAATGGAGGTTTGCTGGCATGTCTACCATAATAATAAACCACTTATCGTGAATGACAGACACGACAATAACAAATATTAGTATCATGTTGCAATTAATATTATATACCAATATACTTAACATATATACTAGATATTGTTGTTTTGATCGGTGGAGAAGAAAATACAATCAATTGCATTGTATCAGTCCTGAAACCAAAAGACTTTTCCTTGCACAAGCATTTTTCAAAAGTCCATTACAACAGTTGAGTACACATAAATGCACATCATACTGACAAATTGTTTCAGCTGGCCGTTATTGCTGAATCAGTATGGGTTCTTTTGTCAGTGGTGCTGCTTTTGTGAGTGTTATAGTGGAGCTGCAATGATTCATTTCACTCGCTGTGACTGCCAAAAGTCACCACATCCCAGAATTTGCCCATTGTCACAACAAAATGTTGCTTCTAGGAATCCAGTATATCACAACATGCAGAAGCAACCGGTTCAAAATCTTGCTCAAGGATACTTTCACATAGTCACAGTGGCCTGGGATTGAACCCACAACCTCAGGGTGGCGAGACGAGCCCTCTACCATTGAGAGATGCCGCTCAAACAACAACAACTAGGCGTCGCTATTGAAATGTCGATACATTTGAAAGTCTTCTTCACCGTAAATGAGGGTGTGGTCAATTTTGGGGGGGTCTTACTATATTTTTAGTGTACTCTCATCTTCAAGGTGCTAAGCTAATAGTCTTGAATAGTCTTGAATAGTGTGCTGATGATCTGTCTCTCAGAAGCAACATATGACAGAGGACAGGGGAAGGTTGCGGCTTTCCAGGCAATCCCCTCACCCCTGACACCCCCCCCCCCCCCCCCCCACACACACACACACACACACACCATTTCTGCAACACATGAATCCTGGTACAGAATTTCCGCAGAGCTGCAGAAGAATAACACTGCGGTGCATGCGTTGGTTGCTGGGACATTAATAGATCATAACTTGCACTCGTGTTTGAAACTCCGCCATCACTTTCTAAATAGACCTACTCCTCGGAGTTGATGTGTTAATGACAGAACTATTGATTTTACTTAAAGAGGCCATTATTTTTCCTCTCTAGTTGATGAAACATAAAGGTTGAAGGTAATTCTCATGAAAGGAACTTTCATTACAAGACTTTAAGTGCACACACCTAATACATTTTTTATAGTGTGCCGCCAAATTCATTTATTTCCTTTGCAACTGAAATGTACAGGTCTTGGGACAATGTGAAGTCAAGTAGTGGAGTCATTGTCAAGTAGAGAAAATGTGTGCTGTTATTACCATATCTGAAGCCAAAATCTGATGAAGTGCATAGAAGAAATGTAAGGAGCTGTAGGAATGTATTGCGTTTACTGGTTCTGTCCTGCATGTGACATGCATGTCTGTGCTATTTGCTAGGATGGTAATACGGAGGGAAACCTTTTCTACAAACTTTCTAAAGCCACTGTATTGCATAAGCTTGAATAACAAGCATGAACTCATTCATACCATTGACAGCTATAGATGTCAAAAATTCATCGGAACTATTTCTATTAGTTAAAAATTTGTTTTCCATTTTTGTTAACAAGAGTATGAAAACCTAGAAAATATAATTTTTTTGTACATTTAGAACAGATATAAAATTTGTGATTAATTGTGAGTTAACTAGTGAAGTCATGCGATTAATTACGATTATAAATTTTAATCGCCTGATGCCCCGAATTTTTAATAATCTTTTTTTTTTTTGGAAGAAAAGATTATTAAATATTAGGGGCGTCAGGCAATTAAAATTTTCAATCGTAATTAATCGTTTATTATTAATTGTTAAATTTTATATCTGTTCTAATACAATAAAAAAAATCTAGGTTTTCATACTATTGTTAACAAAAGTGGGGAAAAAATGTTAAACTAATAGAAATAGTTCAAATGAATTTTTGACGTCTATAGCCGTCAATGGCAGTGAATGAGTTAAGGAGGCTGATGTGTTGCTTATAACAATGTCCATGAAGCCTGATGTGATGAATAACACTGGGGAACACAATTTTTGTTTGCTGTTTTTCTCTATCACGTCAAGTTTATGAACTATAGAATCCATGTTTTCTTTAAAAAAAAAAAGAAAAAAAAGAAAGTATCAAATGCAATGGAAATATGTATGTATGTATGTAAAAAATAGTTACAAGCTTAAAAAAAACTGCATAAAATTAAATGGGATTTGCAACAGTATGCTCAAGTTACAACGTTAAAAGAAATGGCAGCACCAATTCCTCTTATTACCTACTATGCTAGCATTCTGTTTTCAGATATTGATTGCATAAACAAGTTGCCACGTAGCTGCAGATGAGTCCAATCATAATCAGCACTTCTTCTCCCCCCCCCTTTTTTTTAAATGTGTTCCATGGATCCCACAAGTTCACAACAAAAACAAAACAAAACATATATTCCCCATACACGTCCATACACAACAATCATCTAACATTCACACAAACTTAAAAAAAGAAGAAAAAAAAAGAAAGGAGAAAGGCTCTTAAAATAATTTTGGAAATAATGCATCAATGTGTACTGTTTTCAACTAATAATGGAAATAAATAATTTGAGAAAAAGGAAGGTGAAATATAGTCATTGAATAGAAATTAGAGTACATTTTAACAACCAAGAATTTTGTAGCCTCTTCAGACCCTCATTTTTTCTGCAGGGCAAATTTTATTTTATAATTTTTTTGTTGTTGCTGATTTTGACTCTTTTCCAACCTAAAAACAACATGTTGTTGGTTTTTTTTTTGGTTTTTTTTAGGGGGGGGGGTATCTCATGTTTTTAGTAGTTATAGTGGATGCCAGGATAATACGGCTGTAACGAAAACTTACCAAGCTTATATGCAACATTTTTAACATGGACATCATGCAAATCAACTTGAGATTGTGATTGGTTAGTTAAGATCCAAATGATGCCTTTTATTGGTTTAGACACGTCATGTCCACTGGAACCAGCTACGGGTCTGAAGGGGTTTTAAACTTCTTAGTACAGGTTTACTACCAATACAGAAATGCGTGGAATTTTGCTTAAAAAACACGATGTGCCAGAAAATAAAATGACTGCAATTTTGGAATCAGCACGCCAATTTTAGTTTCTGTGAAGGCAAACTCCGTGGCTTTGAAGTGGAACAACTTCAGAACCCTGACCTCGATGCAAAAAAACATCTTTGGGATGAGCTGGAATAGAGATCCAGGGCTTGCGAGCCAGGTAATACTCGCGTTTGCACTTTGTCCATCATGTTAAGCGGAGGACATGACACAAGGGGAATGCTAAATGTGTCAACAAGCGTCACAGGAAGCTGAGAGTAGCATGGGAGGTAATGACATGTTGAAGCCATTCAATGTTTTATGAGCTACTATTTTAACAACTGGTCACTCCAGTTCATGGTGTTTTTATTTATAGATAATTTATCAATTCTTAGGATCCAATATCAGACAGTTAGATCACACGAGCTATAATTGTGCTAACATGCTTGTGAAGCCACTGGTGAAATCAAGCGCATGAAGAAGTAGCCCTTCCAAATGCACCAAATAAATTGTGTGGATGTTGCAATTGGAATGACACGCCCTGGGGTTTCCTCCTTGACACCCTGAAAAAGGGTGATACACCCCTGCCTTAGAGCCCAATCATATAAGCCACACTCCGAGACTACGTAATTACATAGGCTTGGGGGAATTGACAGGCTCTGCTGCCCATAAAAAAAAGGGGGCTTAAGTAATCTTATAGAGTGAAGGGAGGCATTAGGAAGAACATGGATGTTCTTGTCGGATCGGTGTTACAGCGTTTTAGATAAAGTCGTCGTTAACTGTTCCCTCGCGGCGTTTTGTGACACACAGCTGTGCAACCAGCGTGTTGGCCTCTCTTCTCCTTCAATTCCAACACCGCGTTTGCTCAGCTACAACAACACACAGGTGCAAGAGCGGGTGAATGCCTTCCTGCGCTCGACTCAAGCGCGGACACCTGCGACTGGAAGTGCATGCCGGCGCGTTTGAGGATGTCAACCGAGAGGTCGCGTTCCAGGGTTGGGAGGGTTACTTTTAGAATGTAAGCCGTTACAGTTACAAGTTAGTAATCCAAGTACCATAAAATTAAAGCCATGTAACTGGATTACTTTTGGATTACTCCAATATTGAGTATGCTCATGAAAACAAAATACAAATAAATATCACCACAATATATATTCTATACAATGTGCCCCTTTTATTTGCGGGTGATAAGGACCCGGGCAGCCTACAAATAGTAAAAATCCTTGTGTAATTAAAAGGCATGTAGGCTATTGACTGATTGCTTGATTGATTGATTGATTGATTGATTGATTGATTGATTGATTGATTGATTGATTGATTGATTGAAGGCCATATGCGGTTTTCGAACTGTCACTGAAAGCAACCACACCTCACAGTTTGATAGATAGATAGATGGATAGATAGATAGATAGATAGATAGATAGATAGATAGATAGATAGATAGAAAGATAGATAGATAGATAGATAGATAGATAGATAGATAGATAGATAGATAGATAGATAGATAGATAGATAGATAGATAGATAGATAGATAGATAGATAGATAGATAGATAGATAGATAGATAGATCCAATGAAGATGACGATGCATGACATCAACTGCAAAATGAACTTTTATCCCAGTCACAAGTTTAACCCTGTATACGTTGTGCCTGATGTTTAAATAGTGAATTGGTGGGAGGAAGATTTGTTTGGAAGGTGTAACTCACATTATGGTTGTAGGCTAGCAGGCTAGCTAGCAAGAAGCTACAGCGCATAGCATGTCGCTGGACTCTTAGCTCAAACTTTCGCTCCGAGTAAGTTCCAGTGAATACCGGTCGCTATTTCCTTGCTATTTCCTCCTCCCGTCCGTGAAGCTCTCGCCCTCTTTCGCACTCTCTCTCTCATCGTACAAATTGTAATCCCTCGAAGTAATCCCCATTTTTAATAAATGTACCTGTAATCTGACTAGATGTTTTTTCCTGTAACTGTAATCGAATACAGTTAAAAAATTTGGGGGTATTCTGATTACGTAACGGCGGTACATGTACATGAGGCACAGTCTGTACATTGTTAATGTGGAAAAAGCAATGTTTTAGTATATCGCTGGCATCTTCTATGTCACAATTTGGTGAGTTTCTTTTTTTTAATTTAACACATCTATTCTAGTCAGTTTGTGTAAGTGTTACTTCTACAAATTACTGACCAATCTGGTCACTCGCTCTCTTTGACGATGCAATGTTAATGGATTGACATACTGATGTGATGAATCACAACATCTGGTTGTTTAAGTATTTAAAACTTCAAATTGCTGATATGAATGTTAGATCAGTTACATTGCATGATTGCATGATATTTCTTCTGCCCACACTTACAACTCACAAAAAACCTTGCTCAAACGTGATAAAACATTTTCTTTTTTTTACGTGGCAAATAATTGCCACGTGATAAAACATTTTCTTTTTTTTACGTGGCAAATAATTGCCACGTGATAAAACATTTTCTTTTTTTTACGTGGCAAATAATTGCCGCAGAGCAATACTCCACGTCAGCCCACGACGAAATCACTTCTGTCTCATATAGCACCGTCTCACCCTGCCATTAAGAGCTTCCATTCATGATAATTGCAAGTATTTTATGAGACAAATGCTCAGAGAAAAGAGGTAATAACCAGCATCACTCGAAAGCCATTTATTGTGCGTATTTGAGGAGTAGTTGATACAATGAAAGATTAATCATTCTATTTGCAAATTTTGCTGAAATTAATCACAATGGCAGTTGATTCAGTTTTGATGATGTGTCTACAATCTTCTATGTAGCTGTCACTATTCATTAAAAAAAAAAAAAAAGAAGGGGATTAGGGTTTACATTTATTTTGTAAAATATCCAAAAATTTCCTTAAATACATAAAAAACTAAATATTGACAAAATTGAGGTTAGCATGTTGGCAAATGTTGCAGTTTCTCATGTGGCCCTTTTGCTAAATTAACTGTTAATGTAGCCATCACTTCAAGATAGAGTGTTAATTATTTGTGGTTTTTCAAGATTCAGGGTGTCCAAAGATTATGCTAAATAATAATTTCATAGTAAATTAATTTCAATCTGAGTCTCTAAATGTTGAAATATATTTAAGTACATATTAAGCATGCAGGAGATTTTTTTTTTTACATAATGTGCTGTTTATTAACAATGTACAAAAAAAAAGAAGGAAAAAATAAATAAATACAAATAAACAATGTACAAAAACAATCAAAGTCTATGAAATCAGTGTTTAACATGAATGAAATGTTAACGGATACACTTGTTTAGTTTAATTCGTTTAAGGAACAATTCACATTTTGTCCCCTTATTTCGTTTTCCACACACCCTATGGAATTTTTTTTTTTCTCATACTACTACTTATTTACAGCCACACAATGTTATCAATGTTATGAAATCCCCCAATTCTAGACTAAAAACATCAGGGCATATATATATACTAAGTGTTAAGTATTCTTTAAGCTGTTTTGTGTGTGATATTTAAATCTTATTTTGAAATCGATGCTTTTAATTTGGAAAGCCGCTCTGTAGTTCTGTTTCCTGTTTCACGTCGCTGTTCGTCATTAAGCTCATGTATTTATATATCATTTAGTTTGTGCAAAACAACGTTAACTTATTGACGTCTGTCCAAAACAATCTATCTGAACATACAGTAAATGTTATTTTAAACAGTCACTCACGTTTCACGGGGAAACCAACATGACGTTCTTTTTCTCCAGACTCTTAGTGAGGTGGATTTCAACATTTTGTGGTAAATAGCTCCAACTACTGTCCAGGAGGGGCATAACAATTATTTGACACACAATTACTGTGAGGGCGCGTGACAATGCAAGTGAAACTAAGAGTCTTGCAGGCAAATAAGCAAGATAATTGGGAATCACAGACGTGAAGATGACAACAGTAGGGCACGTGTGTGTACGTGTAGGTGTGCACGTGTGTGTAAAAGGCAAAATTCGCATTCTCACTGTATTTACTTATTTGAAAAAATACATCATTTGAGCACAGCAAGACAATTGTACGCTATTGAAAGAGCTGTAAATACTGTAAACAATATAGCTGAAAGAAAGTCGAGCCAAGAATCCAATTAAATCAAACCACGCATGCTTTTCCATAGGAGGACGCACTGCATTGCACACACAGTGCAATTAAAGTGTCTGCCACAGTAAACAAAGCTAAAGTTGCAACAAAGATCCTCAGTGATTATTTACCACCCTGAGCAGACAGTAAAAATCCATAACATGAGCAAACATCACAACCAAACAAGATATGAGACATGCCAGCGAGCTACTGGAGATACGAATTCTCCTGGGAAGACTTTTATGGATTTCTCGACATTTGGGCCACGCTTGGTTTAAGCCGCAAATGAAAGTCACAGTCAAAGTCAGTTTGCAATTAAAAACACACTGTGTGAGCGTGTGGATGGGTGTGCAATGTGCATGTATGTCCTTGAGTGCATCTTAGTGTGTGTCTTGTCTGCTCGGCTTGTTAATGGAGGCGGATCTGCTTAAAGATGCACGTTTGACAGCTCTGAATAACGGCCAGCGCAGAAAGACAGACTATCACGTAAGCAGAGCTGGGCCCTTCCGTTAATCGCCGATTCCCGTCGATGGCGAGCCCACTTTTTGGCGAATGATCCCGCATATTCGGCGAATGCTTTATGGAATTCACCGTTAAAATCTGTAATTACATCAAAATACTTTTTACAGTCATTTTAAAAAACGTATTTGCGCCACCCGGAAGATGCCGGAAACAATATTTTGTGTTTCCGCACGGACATTCATTGCTGACGAATGGCAAAGTGACGGTAATGGAAACTCAGACACGGAAATGTGACGTGCCTGATAGCGAGTCGACCTGCTCGATTGACGCCCGTTGCTGGAGGTAACAACAACACAACTTTCAATAACTTTAAAATCGCATGATTACTGTGGGAAATAAACAAAAAGAAGGTGCGGACGAGGCACGGGCACCATAAAGTCGAAACGTCATAGGTGGTGTACATCATAACTTGAGGACTCCCTGTTATAAATATCAGGGGTGTCAGGCGATTATTATTTTTTTTTATTGTAATTAATCACAGGACTTCAATAGTTAACGCACGATTTATCGCAATTTTTTTCATCTGTTCTTGTTAACATAAAAGTGGGGAAAAAATGTTAAATAGAAATATGCCTGCATCTTTTAGTCTTAGATACAATAATTCCATAATAATTCATAAAATTTAGTTAAAATTACAAAGATGTACTGTAAAAAACAAGTGTAATGTTGATTTGTGTTGAGGTCATTTTTCTGCCTCTAGATGGCAGAATTGCATTTGAAGACAGCTCAGTGCATTTTTCTTTTCTTATTAAGAGATATCTAATCTTTAACATGAAGTGACTTGTGAAATATATATATATATATATATATATATATATATATATATATATATATATATATATATATATATATATATATATATATATATATATATATATATATATATAAATATATAAATATATATATATATATATATATATATATATATATATATGTATAATATATGTATGTATATATGACTGCTAAATTTTGACTTGGCCGAGTTTAGTCCTGCCCTGAAGTCAGCTGGGATAGGTTGAGAACAACGAACCTCTCAGCAACACACATCATAAGCACATGTAAATGCTCTGACACCCTAGTGTTTCATTTAACTACACATTTTGAATATACATATTTTTGAAATGTCAAATGTGATTGGATTCAAAGTATGAATGATGAGAGTCATCACAGTGGCTCGAGCAGTAACGGTGACAAATAAACACATTGCTCCCTTCATCAATCACCGACAAGGTGCCCTTAAATAAAATAAGGAAAACAAAGTCAAAAATGATAAAGTGTTTTCCTCACTCTGCTATGAAGTCGACGTATTATTAATAGTGCTTCTCAGTGCATCATACATCTACTGACTGACCAGCACAACATATTATTACCAGTCACCAGTCTTGCTTGTCCTTTAAACAGTCCACAGTCCTTTAATAAGGTTCGAGGAAACTTTATATATGAAGAATGAGATCTTAATTTCTGACCCAAATCACTGTTGAAGGCATGGCCATTACTGCTTGGCAGTAAAATAAGAAATGCTGTTTAGTATGAGCTCAAAGAGGCTAGGATGGAGTGTTTTTAAGGTTAATTCATTCGAGACTACATCAATATGGACTATATAAAGAGATGATTTTGGAGCAAGGCTTTAAAATAAGCTCTGTGCTACTGCTCCCCACACGATAGCACATTTGGAAAGGTAATCATCATTCATGGTGCTTGTGCAGACTTTTGTAAGGCATCTGCATTATTTCTTTGCTTTATTGTTCCATTTCGTTTAGCGCCTCACTTCTATATTCCTTCTCCTCCCGTTTCTTCCCACTTCTAACAAAGCCTTCTCTTTCCAGTCAGCCGCCCCTTCTCCTCATCGTTCCAAATGCAAAAAAAAAAAAAGAAGAAGTGATTTACGTGGCCGCGGGCTCCCTGTGCCGCATCCATCCAAGTTTCAGCGCACACCTTTAAGTGCCAATTTTAGGTGGTTATTGAACCCGCTTGAAAGCACAAAGATCCATTTGTCATGCAATCCGTTGCTGGAGAAGTTCAGAGGTGTTTTATGGACTTTGGGTATAATAAGTGTCCATTTGGGCACCTATGGTCACGTTCAAGAGGTCTGTGTCCTTTTACGGGCAAGCTGGAACTTCTTGCAGACATTTTTCAGCCCTCAGCCGGGTGCTTCGGAGGCTCATTTGTCAGTGAGGCCACCAGGCCTGAAGAGCTTGTCTGCTTCTGACGAATGGAGCGTGGTGCCTTGCTTCTTACACGGCCATCCATCAGCTTCTGTACATGTACACCACTAAAGTCCCACAACTGTTGCTGGATGGACCGTAGATTTGAGAGCAGGTTCCTAATATGGCCGGAACGTGTCGTGTCTGATTCTTTTCAAAAATGACAATTTGAAGCAATACTATGTAAAGCTTACAGTAAGAGCTAAGAAATCATTTTATGTCACACCTGATTGTACCAAGGTGAAGAGTGGTGCTCTTGTTGCCGTGGCAACTGTGGCCACTCTGGAGACGTGGACGATCCAGGAATATTGCAACATTAGCATTGGTGCTAATGCTACTATTAGCACGGTGCCTTAACTCCATATGGGCAGTATAAAGAGACGACCGTTAACATAATCACACAGACACTAAGTGGGAATTGAACCCACGCTGCCTGTACCAAAGTCAGGAAAGTGGATCACTAAACCATCAGTGACTTCTATGTGGATAGGTTTCAAACAAATGTAGATACCGGGCCGTCAAAAAATATCATCCCCTAGTTGCGCTAGTAGCTAATTACATTTTTAGAACGTCAACAAATACAGTACAGTGAACCCCCGCAAGTTTGCATTTCTACATTACCGATTTCACCTTTGGTGCCATTTGATATCAACTTTGTGCCAAGGAAACAATTTGAAGTGATTTGAAGGGCGTCATTTAGACAAAGGTAGTCCATCTTTTCGCATCTAGCAGCAATTACAAACCCTTTTGGCGGGGCATCAACTACTGGTGGATTTTCACTATTTGTGGCAGCAGGGTTCATTACGGATCCCCCATGAGTAGTGTATTCATATAAAGTTAGAGATATTTTTGCTTCATTGTGAAATTTTAGCATCTAGTCAAACTGCAGTATACTGTATATCATTTGACAGTTAAATGTTTCGGCAGTTTTTGTATAACTTGATGTTCTCTAACGAGAGACAATGAATCGACCAATACATCCCTCGGTTCAATTACACTGAATATTTAAACAGTCCTCTTCATCATTTGGTTTAGACAAAGAAGATGTCTAACAATTGATTAACATCACCATGCCGCCGTGAGGCTTAAAACAGGAAATAGACATTTTCATGAGCGCAGGAGTGGCGGTGCACTGCATGTGCCTCCTTATTCAAAGCTTGCTTGTTTGTTCTGTCATGTAACAATGCCATTGACAAAGAAAGGGAATCTAGATTGGCAATTCAAAATGGGACACGGGAGCTACTCTCAGGATGTTCCTGCAAAAATGGTTTTATGTGCGACGAAAGTGTGTCGTTGCCTCTGCCTCCCATCGTGTCAGGTCTCCCACAAAGGTAGGCAGTCATTTACTTTTTTCAAACTCACACTGGGTTTATTTTTCTGTTTCGTTCATGTTGGGGCCACTTACATGCAGATTGGCATGCGTATGCGCTTCTAAAAGACGAGCAGAGAGGTTCGATGTGATAACACATGATAACAAGCAAAAGTGTTGCGAGGGTCGTTACTGCAGCCTGGGAAAGTTGCGTGGGTTTGCGATGTTGACACTGAACTATTCGATCTCCGGAGATTGGCTACTTGAAAAGTAGATCTTGGGTCAAAAGAAGAAAGAAAACCTTGGCAAACTATTTAGCTGCTCAGCTCCTTGTTAGAGAACAAAAAGTTGTGAAAAAATACTGAAATATTAACTCATTCACTGCCATTGACGGCTATTGATGTCAAAAATTCATTTGAACTATTTCTATTAGTTTAAAAAAAAATCCACTTTTGTTAAGAGTATGAAAACCTAGGGAAAACATTTATTGTACATTTAGAACATAAATAAAATGTATGATTAATCGTGAGGTAACTATGGAAGTCATGCGATTAATTAATGTTAAAAGATTTAAAAAATTTAATTGTAATTAATTTCATGACAATATTTTTTTTTTTAGGTTTTCATGCTCTTGTTAACAAAAGTGGGAAAAAATATGTTAAACTAATAGAAATAGTGCAACCGTCAATGGCAGTGAATGAGTTCAACAATTGGACATACACATTCAAGAGTTAGTAAGTTCACCTCAAAAGCTTTGAGTGATATTTCGTATTTGTCCTGAAATTTCACCCTGAAGCTACGAAACTTCTTATTTGTAGTGTATATTGTTGGGAAGGCTGCCATTCATACATTTACAGCCTTGGTGCTATTGGCTAAGCTCAAACGTATGTTTCACATATAATGAACTAAACTGTAGTAGATATTTACAGTTGACTAACATTTTTAGTGCATTTCTTGAGAGCCCTCAGACAAAAGGCTGCTAAGCGAGGCATCTATGTGTGCGCGCTAGCCTGTCAGCTAAGACACAGCGTGATGTTTTATTTGCTGCAGTGAATGACAAGTGAGGTGTATAAAAAAAAAATCTCCAGAGGCTCAATCGTTCCCCACGTTTACGTCAAGACTCCTTGTTAATAAGAGCATTGTTTGTCCTCTGGAAGCCATGATAATGACAGTTATCGATTTTCTCAGGGAGCTACAGACCCCCCCCCCCCCCCCCCACACACACACACACACACATCCGTTCCATGAAACCTAGTGACACCCCTGACTTCATACATACACATTCAACAAGTCCTCTCATACTGTATCGATACCTAACCTCTTCAGACTATTTTATTTTAACACTGAAAACTCAAATATTGAACTGATCTGTATGTTCAGAAGAACAAATGAACAGTTTCTTTTTTAGTTTGACGTTTTTTTTTTGTTTTTTTTTAAGCTGCTATCGTCAAGGACACAGCTTTGAAAACGGCCTCGATATTCTGAGAAAATGTGCCTCTTGTTAACTGTATTGTGTGACATCAGCATTCTTCCGACAGAATCAAAGGATTAACTCTGCATGTGTTTCACTTTGAACTTGGATTGGTTTGATCTTTTGACATGTCGAAGGTGACAGCATTAAATAATTAAATCTGCATGTGGTTTATACAATAATGCCGGTAACGTGTTAAAAAGTAATGTGCTACACTAATGCACCAATTATTTTTATTTTTTTTACAGTAACGACTTTATCGGAGTGTGCTTGTGAGTACATAAAAAAAAATCAAGACGACATGAGTTGCATACAATACAACGTGCATACTAAATAAAAAAAAGATTGAAAGGGCTCTTTATGCTTTATATACGAATACATCTGCTTACATTCGATTTTAGTTGGTTCCAGTGTGTTCTCTTCGCTTTCATCAATGCCATTTGCAGTCTTGCTTAGCAAAGAAGTCCAACGACACAGGTCGAGGCTTGAGTGTGAGTTGGATTATTATAAAACAAATGGAATGCATTTCATCCACCTATTAAAAACTCTTGTGAAAATTGTATCATTTTCTCAACTTGTTATTCATACATTTTTGTGCAGGGGATTTGCATGAATGCCACTCAATTCCAAACTCGGCATGCTTTATTTGGGATTTCATGCATTTTATTAGCTGTGTATTCCACCTCCAATGGCATTCGATAGCATCTTGTCCTCGATCTCCCCAATGAGGCAGAGGAATCGACACTATCCGTCTAGGTTGTGTGACATTGAATTCACCTACAGGCGTAGGTTCATCTCCAGATTAGCTTTGCTATCACAGGAGGTTCTGGATCCTATCGCTCTGTCTTTTTGCATATCCCCCCCCACCCCAACCCCTTTATTTCCCCTCCACTTCAATTAACAGCAATAGTGTGACCTCTCCGACTGTTTGGTATCAGCTTTGCCTCTGACAAGGTGAGAAACCACCTGCATGTTAACAAATGGCTTCCAACTGGTGGCACGGTGATGCAGGGGATGCTCTGTAACAGCTGTGTCCCGAATCCAAGCACAACGCCTTCAGGCGGAAGTGACACATGTGCAGATGGAGTCAGAATAGCAAACCATCTTAAGGTCTGCAAGAACGTGTCTGCATTTCAATGCATGGAATGATTGCAGGACATACGAAATGCTACCACCATGACTTGTTCTCGTTTGATCACAGTAGGACAACTTTATTTGGGCTCTACAATAATGGGAAGAAGAAAAAAAACCTACAAATGTAATATTATTCCTTTAAAAATATGCAGTAGTTAACTTCTCTTACAGTCGATTAACAAGTTAGGAAATAAGTTAAAAATACTGTCGATGTGTAGAGCACCTTTGCATCACAGTATACCTGTGTTCATTCATTCATTCATTTGTGTATTTATGATTTTATCTTGCTTTGAAACTGACTGAAACTGAACCTGTGTTGCTATTATTTCCAAATGTGATTTTTTTTTTTTTAACAAATTATCATACCCAGCATCCTTCAAAAGAATCTGTTCAATGCTAGAGATTCCACTGTAGACAACATTTACATATTTGATTAAACAACTCGCTAAGGCTACATGCTGTGTGTGCTAATCTCCACCATAGTCAAATATTTGGTCTCCCCATCAGGAATTTATTTTTATTTTTATTTTTATTTTTTTTATAAAAGGAACATTTCTCCTGTATTTCGGTGTCACAGTTGGCTTGTAAGTCACAGCAGCATGAACAATTGTAAGATTGAGTTTCAAGTATCACCTTAGCTCACCGCTTGCTTTAGTATAATTTTAGATTGCAATAGAACGACATCTGGCACCATCTGCCATTAGGCAAGAACACTAGTTACTGTCATTTGGAATGATATTGGACTGATATGAACTGTTTATGTTTGTTTCTCTGGCTTTGTGACATCTTTACAGTAGCTGATACGATCTTCGCTGTCTTGCAATCCTTGCTTGAGAAGATGAGCTATTTGACCTATTTCTGTGTGTGACTGTGACGGAATTAAATGTTTTCTGCTTGTTCTTTAGGAGGATTGATATGATGTTCTTTTATAAATACGATTCAAAGTGATTTGAACTTTTTTGCTTGATCTCTTCTTTGAAGATAGTGAGATAAATAGATCGATACCCAGTTCGTTGTATTGTTAATGGGGGAGGCATGAACAAAGAAAGTAAAGGATTGTCTGCAGGGCCTTAAGTTCATCTTTTATTTCCACTTGGCGTTACGGACAATATTTTCTTATTGTCGGCAGGAAACAAAAACAAATAACCTGAGAAAAGATTCAATAAAGTTGGTAGTGCAATTATTGCTGCCAAAAAAGAAAAAAAAATCGTCTCTTCTAAACCTGTAAATCCTCAAGCAAGGAAGTCGGATGTATTCAATACTTCAATGTGACTTTGAACAATGAAATGAATACAAGTGGGAATCTAAACTCGCTGTGCGAGTATGTGACAGGCACATAAAGCACCGTAGTAATGATTACCTATGTGAATTTTGTGCAGAACGCATCAGTGAACGCGCCGCTCACACATCATCACCGCGAAACACAAAAAGAGCAGCCGAACGCCACCTGCAGAGCGGCTAACACAAAAACGGAGACACGCTTTGTCGCTATTGTCTCGTATCTCTTGTCTTCTTCTATTCTTTTTACACACACTTTCCCTGTCTTTTCTCACAGTTTAACAAGCGTTTGTGAGTTCCCGATAGTGAGAAGACCTCATTCGTGTTTCCGATGAAGTCACAAATGCTACCATCAGATATATTTTGCGGCAAAATACATCAAAGTTGAAGTTCTACATGGCAATTGATCATGAGCCACACAGCCTCAAATCCATATTCATTATCAAGGCATGCATGTTTTTCATTTGCACTGCGGCGTGGTTAGATCTGTATTGATTTTTATCCCATTACCAACCCCCCACCTTCCCTTTTTGACATGCTGTAATAAACCTTTTCGCCATTTTGCCTTTGACTTCTGCATGTTTAAAAAAAAGCCATTATCTATCGCTGTGGGCCATCCCATCACATTAAAATGCTGCCAATATATGTCTTGTTGTGATTTATTTTGTCACTAAAAATCAAAAACTTAAAGTAGAACACGATCCCTGATGTTTGTCAACCTCTGATTGATTTTATTTCCATGAGATCCGTCATATAGGTCTTTAGGATGGGAAATGTTTTTCATTATTAACTGTGTCACACGTGCAACCCCGGTAAAGTGGTGGGTACGTCTGCCTCACAGTCAAGAGGTTCTGGGTTTGAGTCTTGGCTCAGACCCTCAAAATTGGACTCAAAACTCAGACTAAACCAATTTTGATTCCTCTGTGTAAAGGGAATTGTTTTTAAATTGTTTTCTTGTTTTAAACCTGTGTACAGTTTAAAATGAACCCATTAGGCATGTTTTTTTCAAATGTAGGAGGAAAGTCTAGATTCAAACCTTAACCTCAGCACTGCGAAGCAATTATGTTAACCACATGTACACCGATCTCCCAGGTAAAAAATAAATTAAATCAGTCATTAAATACCCATCTTTGAATGCAAATTCCTGGTTGTACGAGAGAGAGCCTAAACAATTTTTTAAATTAGGAATTCAATGATAAAGTTAAAATGTCATTAATTTAATTTAATGAAGTGAAATAAGACGGTTGCATTAGTGTGCACATGATAAAACTAACTTTACTGAAGCACCTTTTGTTTTAATATAAATATATAATAAAATGAAAGGGAAAACGCACCCTTTTGTTAACCAAGAGTCACACAACAAACTACTCTACATTTTGGAACATAAGGAAATAAAGGGAAAAGATTTACATCTGTGAAACATCTGGGGAGAGTGACGTCACTCATGCACCCAAGTCATGTCTTCAGCACTTTGACATCTCATGTGTACACACCAAAGAAAGAAAAAATTGGAAATACAGTCCCTATAAATTGTTCACGCTTTACTGTAGACAAAGTATTTTTTGCTGTAGAAAACAACAACACCAACAAAACTACAACAAATTCAACAAAGCATTTAGCTTACAAAGTTGGTGAGGCAGAGTTGCAACCAATGCAGGAGCTGCCTGAATTTTGTAGTCATATTTCAAAACGATATACATTTTAAATGTTAAGTTTTGCCATTAGAGCGCTAACAGTGAAATATGTCAAAGTGGTTTTATTTTGTATTGTATAAAATGTATTTATGGTAAGTGAAGTCTGGAAAGACCATTAAAAAAACAAAACAAGCAAGTCATTTATGTTCAGTTAAATCCAGAAAGGCTCTTTTATATAAAGGCAACTATTTATGGTAAGTCAAAAAGGCTGTCTTTATTTTATTTATAATAAAAATTGTATTTACTGTTAAAATGCACTTCTAATAAAATATTGACAAAACCAGTTGTCATGTTTATGTTAAGCGGAATTGTCGCCGAGACTAATAAAGCAACTTGTCATCTAACTTAGTTACTTTTAAAACCAATAAGTAATTAAGTAATCAGTGAGGTAATTCCATTACTTTTTCATGATGACTGTGGCAACTCTACTGTAACATGCAAATGTTGACTTTTTGCCTGACCAGTAACATACAGTAAATATGTCTGGGATGCCAAATTTGTTGTACTATTGCAAAGAAATGTCATACATTACAGTAGTTGGACGCAGTCATGGAAAAAAAATGTGACCGTACGACAGTCGTCTTACTAGTGCACCCTAGTTAAGGACAAAGAGTATACTAGTACAAAGGCCTCCAGATGGATATCGAATGGAAGCTCCAGCGGTTCTGCATAATTTTAGGTTATTTGATCGATAGCGCTGCTGGAACAGTAAAAGTAATAAAACGTCTTATTTTTTCTAACAATACAGACAATAAGACTTGAGGCAATGATCCAAGGACTCCATAATTGACCAGTGTCATTAATGCAAGTGCTTTCATCAAGATCACTTCTCTGAGCACATTATTCCAAGAGGCTGCCTTCAACGAAGCTTGACTTGATTGACGATGTGGCTTACATAGTAATTGCGAAAGCAGTTCATATTCCATAGCGAGAATTGGAGTGGGTGAAAAGGAGACGCGGCTATTCTTGGGCAAAAGTCCAGCTTGTTGACTCTTCTCTCGAAACGCAAGCGTGTCCACGCAGACGCACGTCTACATGTGCCCCTCTGGCATGATTCCTCCCCTCGTGAATCGATTCAGCCTCTGTTTATCTCATTAGTTTGTAGTGTGTAATCAATGACACAAGGGCATTTGTTCCGTGCCTGCAACGCGGCGCGCATTAGCGTGCAACTTGCAGTTGGAACATCGCGCGGTCTACAGTTATCTTCGGCAGTGAGGCCGTACGCTCGGCTGAATGTCAATGAACCGAGCCTCTTGGCGTCGGTTCAGACGGTCCCGTCGCAACGTCCGTGAGACGTTTGCCGTGCGCAAGTGCAACACTCGTGAGTACGCAATGCAGCCAGGCACACTTCATAGTAGCAAATAACTTCTAAAATCAATGAACTCCAGCTCGAGCAGGAGTAAATAATCGGATGTTCAATGTTTGTAAGTGCCACTTCCTAATGTCTTCCCAAACTGTTATCCATTCCCCAAGCCTATGCAATGGAATAAACAATACATTTGATCACAATCGCACTTGATTGCTACTAGATAAGCGCTCCAGCGAGTCACATCAGGACCACGGATCGCAAATGTTAAGGCCCAAACACACAAAGAGACACACACGCACACACATGAGCGTGCCTCAGGCCAAGCAGCAAATATTGCAGTTGCCAAATTCACAGAGCCACTTTGATCCATGTGCAGCGCTTCACACGCACCACCACATCACAGAGAGACGTCACCAGACAGCACAAATGATGATCACCAGTGCTAAAAAAATAAATAAATACCCACGGTGCATTGCATGGATTGGAATTTTAGCTGCTAACAACATTTACATATTTTTTCTTTTTAAAGAAGTATTTCTCGAAAACATGTGCTTTACAAGAATCTGTCAGGCTCTAAGAAAAAACACAGATACTGTATAGAGAACTGTATAGAGCCGAGATTTCAACCCATAACATCAGAACAGTTGTAACCAATGCCATAATGAATACACAAATGAAAACATTACACTAATATTGAATTTATACTTATCGTGGTGTCACTCAATACCACCATATTTAATTATATTCTGCAGGTGTATCAAATATTGTAACCGGTGACCAAGAAAGAGCTAATGTTGTGCACTGAATTGTATTCTTACCCCATTGTGAGTTGGAGACACTGAAGTCCAGTGATACATTTTTTTCAGCCTGCATTTCCTTAGGCTACTAAGCTTCTCGTCTAATAATTGTCTCAGAGTCACCAAATGATCATAATGTCAGCCTTCATATCTACAGTCAGAAAAATATGTTTAATAGTTATACGCTAAAGGGCATCAATAAGACGGTCTTACTTATTCAAATTGTCGTGGCTATAAGGAACAGTTTTCCAACTTTATTTTACTTTTTGATTTTGCTAATGGGCTCGCCTTAGATTATCCGTCTTGAAACTTTGTCCAATCATAAAAGCGTGCATGGTATATGACTAAATGTATTCATGCTAACCCTGGATGCTAATGCTAGCATAACATGAGAGGTGTCCTGGCTGGTCCATCAGTGTTATGGACCACTACAACAGGATTTTCAATACAAATGTTCTTTTTTCAGAACGATGCCAGTACGAGTACTCAATTCTTACCAATCACCGATATCGCTAATACTTTTGATACATAAAATAAAATAAAAAAAGAAGCACAGATCATTTTAAAGAAATACCTAGATATCCCAATATAGCATTTTCCTTAAAGTTGAAATAAATGACAATTTACTATCATCACAAAATAGATATATTGTATAGAACACGGGGAAAAATACATTAAAATAAATAAACAAACAAACAAATAAATAAAATGAAACTAATGGCCACAAAAAATCCCAATCAAAATATGTGGTTGTATATTGTCAGACGCGTGCACCTTTAGTTTCTAATCATAGGACAGCCACGACATGCCAGTAGTCAACTTTTACCTCCATTGCGAGTACCAATACCTTGAAATCAGGCCGTGCAACGATACCTGGTTTCAATACTCTCCCATCCCTAATGACAGGTGATCTTTGGTCACTATGCAAATGTCAAAGATGCCATTACAAGCATTAATTCATCTTTTTTTTATATTATATTGTCAAATTATTGCATAGTCTAGCTTCATGTGACAATATAATTAAAAGGAGGACACAGTCAAAGCTCCCTAGCATATTACTCCTTCATACGAAATGAATCTGAGGAAGTTGCAGCCCTTTTTAATTGGATTTTTCCTTTTCATGTTATTTTTCACAGTGAAGCAAATGGACACAGACGGATGGGTTAGTTTCGCTTTGTTTTTTGGGGGGAGCAACCAAGTTGACGCTTGAAACAAACTGAGACAAATGTGTTGTGCAGCCTGCGTCAACCGTGTCACCTTGTCCGTGTTGGATTTTATTTTAAAAAAAAAAGACGCACATGACCTGATCCAACAACAACAACAAAAACTCTCCCCTCTGGATTGCAGTGGGAGTTTGTCGAATACAATTTTCCACATGAACACAAAATCCAGGGAGGAAAAAACAGACAAGGCAGGTTTCTGTCCACATTTTAATGATGTATTCGCAGAGCTTGTTGGCGTTCACCGAGGGAACAGGTGACACGTATGTATTTGTGTGACTCACAGATGTGACACTTGAGCGTGTGAGGTAATTGTCGCCTAGCACACATGAAATGCAAGCAATATCAAAAGCAATCACGCTGACACTGACACTGGCAGTTCCAGCGATGCAGACATAATTTTTTCTACATTCAATTCAACCTTTTTTTTCACTGTCACGGCCATAGTCAGCAGAGAGGTTGCTATGTTACTACTATTTTTATGATTTTGCCCTCACCCAGGAATCAAAATGGTGCAGTCCCAACCTCACATTCACTTCTTCCAGCATCCATGACACACTGAATTTGTCTGAGCACCAGTTTAACTCATTCAATGCCAGCCCAGTTAAATTTGGATTTTTGACGTCTATAGCCGTCACTGGCACTGAATGAGCCACGTATATTGCCTGTTGAGTACTGCCATGAATCAGTAAATAGTCTGTTAAATTAAATCATCCAAATGAGGTGTGCCATTTTTTTCACTAATGTTACCAGTTTGGCATTGCCAGAGGTTTACTCTCCTTCTTAATACCATTTTGTAGAGTATATTTTACTCTAAGCAGAGTCTACTTGGTCCCAGTCTAAACAGAGTAAATTTTACACTTGGAAAAGGATAAATTATTCAGTTTCAATTTTACTCAAAGTATTTTGACTATTTACGATAGAATTTGCCTATCCCATGAACAAAAATGTTTTCGCTTAGAAAGTTAATTTTGCAAGGAGATTTTTGGACTCAATTTTATTAGTTTATTTTTAAAAAAGTCACACAACTGGAGATGCCGCTCCTACTGTATGGTAGTGTATTGCTCGTGTCAGATGGAATCTTTGTACCTCCTTTTGGATATTAGCAAACAGTAGGAGCGGCATAACTCAAGTGTTAGAGTGGCAGTCAAGCTAAAGGTCCTCAACCCTTGTGTAATTTTTTATAAATAAATTAGTAAAATGTACTAAAAAAATCAGAGTTAAAAAAAACGATACTAGGTTTTTGTCATGGGTTAGACCAATTCTCTCATACACAGTAAAATTGAATATTTTACTCTCTTCCAAGTGTACTCCGTTTAGAGTGGTACCAAATAGACACTGTTTAGAGTCAAATGTACTCTATAAAATGTACTGTGTACTTAACCATACTGTGATTGAATGCATGTCCAGCTCATTCAGTCAGATAATTCTGCAAGCCGACACTACCTTTATTAATTTGACTCTTAGAGCAGCATCAGACAAACCTTTTATGCCCAATCCTATTTCACACTGTTTAGCAGTGATGATTGCACCATGGCAAAATATGAGTGCGGCTCATTCTGCTTCGATGAATAAAAACCTGTCATGGTTTTAATAGTGTTTTCACAGCGTAGATTAGGAACGCCGACTGATCTAACATCTTGTAAATCCGAAAAAAAAGATTATGCTACATTAAAACTCTATAGTGATGTGTGATTATCCCATTGTGGGAGGGGGTGCATGTGGTCTGTGTCCAAAGCGTGTGTTCCTATTTTATGTTTGAAATCCAAAGAAAATGAGTGTGGTTGGTGGTGGGTTCAGATCATATTTGGACATTATAGCAAGTTTTCATTGTAAAGTGGCACCGTCAGTTTCCTATGCGCATTCACCGAAGCCTTCTTTATTGAATTTTTTTATTTTTCTCAAATTCAAGACATAGGTTGGAGAACAAAATGAACAGAGGGAGTAGCCTTTTCATCAAATCTGCATGGCTCTCTTCACCTTGAATTCAATTCAACTCTATATTTATAGAACAATTTAAAACAACCACAGCTGTTTTCTTAAAGGTGCCGAACACAAGTTACCGAGTTCTGTCGAGTACTTTTAGGGCTTGTTTATAGACAGTTTCTACAGATTTAAAAATGTTTACACAGGATGTTGTCCAGCTTGATATACAGTATAGCATATGTGATACAATCATTGAATCAAAGTATAGCTTAGCTGTCTCAAATGTTAAATTATTTCTAATAAATCAAAAATTGGACAATTGATCCTGCGACGCTTATGCGACTTCAGTTTTGCCCTTTTTGTCACACTAGACAGCATTATCCTTTCCTGCTCGGTATTCTGACCGTGGTCGGGGGACGCAGGGTGGATTTTTTCCTTGGTCAGAGTCACCTCCATGGACAACTCCCGTTGCATGTGGCCAAATTTTCGGCCCGATGGTCAAACAAAAGGAGCCACTGGGAGACGGAGGGTCGCACTGCAGCATTGGTTTATTATTATTTTTGACACGCTTTTATATGCGCTGTTGTCTTTTCCAACGGACTCATAGAAACACTCCCAAACACTTCTGCCTTCCCAGCGCTACCACGGAGCGAGAGTGAGAGCGCGCACGTGACGCGCCTGACAGGGAGAAAGCTTAAAGTTTCGGTCCTGAACCGCCGATGATTATTTCACTCTACAGGAAAATAGGGGCAACAGCTATTGCGCCACAGTAGCGCCTCCTGTCCATTATACAATTCTTACAACATGTGTGGGTGAAAAATATGGTTATTTTAACACTCCAATTTGTGTCAATATTTTAACATGCATCTTTAAGATGAAACCCAGGGGCAGCAGATACAATGAAAACAGCAGAGGCCCCAGAATTGAACCGTGTGGAACACCACATGTTCCGTTAATTTATTTGCACATATTCATCCGACCGCTTTATTTTTTTGCTCGACATAGTATCAAAGGACGCAGCACTGTATGTACCCATTGGATCATTAACCGTCGGCCATCTTGTCACATATGACTTAAAATCAACATGCCTCTAGCCTTGAAAGGTAAATATTTATCAATTGTCTGTTAGTTTGCAAAATATCCGTTGAGAATTGAACTCTGAGAAGAATCCTCTACAATCATCTTGCTAAGCTGAAACAATACAAGAGACTCAAAGTTAGTTGAGAGACTCCAAGCACAATTAAATGCATGCAACACAGCAGCTTAACCACATTAATTATTTATCACCCTTAATTATCCCGGCAGGCGACGAGATCAGTCAGGCTCGTACGGTTAAATCACAATATGCTTCCGTGGTCGTATTATCCAGGCTGCTAGGTACATACTCGCTTATGTGGTGTTGTCCTACCGAAAACACTTTTGATATTACACCCAATTACTTAAAGAATTTAACTTCATAACAAGTGAATGTGGTCTAATGTGGTTTAAGCATCCTCGTTAGATGACTCCTTCATCTCATCGGGATTGATAGACACTTACTTTTCATTTGAAACGGGGGATTTACAACAAAGCTCAAACCCATTTAAGAGGATAATTATAAGAGGCTGCCTGTGTTGCAAAACCAGGATTGTTTTTGTTGTGATGTGGTGTCTGCCCTTGCGTTTACCTAATCTCCAAGTCATTACTGAAGCCGTCCCTGGAAGGACAGATGCTTATCACGCAGACAACTAAAAGCAATCATGCTGTGTGTGACGGCAACATTGAAAACGAAGATTTACCAAGAAAACAAAGCAAGGAATGAAATGACTCTATAAAACACATAATAATCATTATTTTATTATGATTATGCTTAACTGCTTTTAATGAGTTTTTTTTTCCTATGGTTAGGTGGCCAGTGAATAAACAGTATGAACTGCCAAAACATTTATTTGGATTTTTTTAGTCACGGTGGTGCAGTTTTCTTGGTACACTTAATGATGATTACCAGCGTGTGTGCCATTAAAAAACATTTGAAATAATTATTTAAAGGTATATTTTTACGTGCTTTTTTTTTTTTTTTACTCAAGTGACAATAATATGTTCTATGCGGCCCCACTGGTCAAAACACGGCACTCTGATCAACATTGCCTTTGCGGAATATAAATTAAGTAAAATAATAAATATAATAATTAAAAAAAAAACATTGCCTTTGCGGAATATAAATGAAGTAAAGAAAATCCACCCATTTACCCATTTTGCCACTAGTTGACAGAAAATGACATCACAGATGCTCAGGTGACTATAGGTTATTTTCTGAATTTGTGTGACATTGGCACGTTGTGCCGTGATTGGTTGTTACGTGAACTGTGATGTCATTTTCAGTTGACAGCAAGTGGCAAAATGCCCCCCCCCCCCCCCCAGATGGATAAAAATAGGCTCCACAAAAACACAATATTAATCAGAATGCCGTGTTTAGACTAGTGGGCCCGCATTGACCATCTTGTTGAAAAAGAACATTTTTGATTTGACCCTTTAAAGAGGAATCATTTCTAATGTTAATTTAGTTTTCATTCATTGTTTTCATTGATTAAATCTGAATGCACATGACATTTCTTTATTTGTACACATTTTTGTGTCATTTTCCTTCATACAGTAAAGTAATAAACGTCCTACATGTAATTAATTAACGTTTCTGTTCCACTGATTTCAAGGTAAAATTATTGCTGATACAGAAGTAAAAACTTGGAACAGCGAAAACAAGTTATTACAATAAGAAAAAAGAAAAAAAAACTCCCACCACAAACTTCACTGATAGGATATTATTGGACAGATAGTAGCTACATCTTGTTTCTGTATTAACATGAAAAACCACATTTTTCAGGCATTTTACAGTCCTAGTTCTATAAAGTATATTATGCTAATGCGCAGTCATTTTATTAAATAAATTGTGTGCCATAAAACCTTGAGGAATTGCCCGTGTGCCTTGTTTAAACAGTGTTTAACAGTGTATATTAGGTGGCATTTGAAAGATGAGGACAGAATGTTGACTCGAGTTGACCTGTCATTATGTCAAATGATTATCTCACCGCCGGGTGACCTCAGCTGCCCGCTGTTAGCTCGAATATGTCGTGGCTACTGTACGGTGTGCATGTGACACTTCCACCAGACCACAATGACTGCAGGCTAAGCTCCTTTGCCTTCTTATTTGATGTAATTGAATCAATCTGGGGAGAGGTGATGGGGTGGGGTGGGGGGTGTTGTTGTCATCTCTTCTGCTTTCTTTTACTATGTGTGTGTGTGAGAGAGAGAGAGAGAGAGAGAGAGAGAGAGAGAGAGAGAGAGAGAGAGAGAGAGAGAGAGAGAGAGAGAGAGAGAGAGAGAGAGAGCTGGAGGAGCTTTGCTTATTGTTTTCTTTTTTTTGCCCGAAGATATAGTAGAATGTGTGTCTTTGTGGGGGTGTTTGTGGGGGCGGACGTCTTTTTATTAATACACCATGTGACTGCGCCTCCAGTAGCATCCAACCACTGTCTCCTAATCTCTCGCAGGCCTGATGAATGTGAACACAAGTGACACTGCACCGCCAGCTGTCCCTAATACTACCTCCTATTTCCCAGACAGCAGCACTTGCCCGAGGCTGCGTGGCCAAGCACAAATACACATAATAAGATTATGCTGGGAAAACAAATCATTAAGAATACAGAGAGAGGGGGCTTATATGAATTGTTTGGCATTGGTAGTTGGATTTGTAAACAGTTATACAGTGGCAAATATTTGAGATATATATAGTATATAGCAGGGGTGCCAAACTCATATTAGCTTAGGGGGCCACATGGAGGAAAATATATTATCAAGTGGGCCAGATCGGTAAAATCATGGTATATAATTTAAAAAACAATTACTGGCAATTATACGCAGATTTTCATGTATGTTATGTCTACCTAATTTGCATATACTTGCATATTGTTCACAGAATGCATTGTGGTGCCGTTAATGAAGTTATAAGGACGTTAATCCTTGTCATATGTGTAGTTGAATGTGTGTCGCATTCAGCACGTTTATGTTTGATTTGTGTTGGTCTATGTTTTTATTTATTTTTTTAAACAAACTGTAAAAGTTGTGTGTAAAATAATGGCATCCAGAGCAATTCACATTGCTAACATTGCTCGTCTGAGGATAGCTTGTGAAACTAAGAATTTATATGCTTTGAGTGGCCTGCTGATTAATTGGTCTGACATTACTCTTTTTTTTTTTTACTTTACAAAATCGTCTCGTATTAAACCCCTTTGCGGGCCGCATGTTTGACACCGCTGGTATACAGTATAAAATGATGTTTTTGCTTGATAAGATAAGTAGGCTTTTTTTTTTTTATCACAGCTGCAACTTCTTAATAACAATACGTTCTTGAAATTTGCTATGCAAGTCTGAGAAAAATCCTAACATGCTTGGCAGTACTGTTACCATAGTTATAATGCGCTTTACACATACAGTACACAAGCTGCCAACTGCCACGCACAGTAAGCTTTTCTTCACCGGATCTCACTCTATTGGGTCTGCTGGGTCACTGTCCTATTTGTCCCAAATGCAAGCGGGCTTACATAGTCGAGCTGCAATGTGATGATTAATACCAATGGCCCAATACCACCATTTCACAAAATGTCACAGTAATCGGTCATCCAAACTTATTCACCCCCAGCCTTTTACATTGAAGGAACCCTCTTTGCTCCTGGCTGTTTTACTATATTTTGCTATAAAAACATGGGGGAGATGTATCTGTTTCCGTTTTACAGCAATTGGCATTAGAATATAGCTAAGTTTCATCAATATTAAACACTGTCAAAAAGTGCTTGTTGCCCTGGCTGATATCTTATACTCTGCTGCCACCTGCTGGCCATATTTTGCAATAACGTCCATTGCTTTAAGCCACCTTTTCATGTCAGAAGCTGCATCAAAGACTTCTGTATGCTCTTGCATTAAAAAAACAAAAAACAAAAAAACATCCATCATCTGAATTGCTTGTACAACTGACAATAAATCAAAGCCCAACTTTCAGCCACATGCTTTTCACACTTGGTCGAGGTGAAAATGTATTCACATTTTGCCTTGCATTATTTATCAGCCCGCTGGAAACAGTCGAGCGAGGACGCAAATCTAACTTGCATCTGACTCGCGTCACCTCACTCTTGTGATTGTGATGTTGTCGAGTGCGACTCCTCTTCCTCGTCTTCACCCTCCCTGTCATGTCCTCCAAATTTTGATGGCAGCCTGTGTCAGCTGGCCGAAAGAAATGCTGATGAATTCATCTGTCGCAAGAGTTTGGAAAAACCTGCGTCTTCTTATTCAGTGTTGCTGGTCAAGTATGCACCTCAGGCAAACAACCAGCTGCACTTCCCACAAGGGGGGGTGGGGGGGGGGGGGGGTTGCTGCCAGAAGGAAGGTAACCTCTGCCAAGCACTCGGACACGTTATTCTAATCGCAGTGCAAGAGCAGGATAATAAATTGATATTCCATTATTGTATAATTTTCTCACTGTAGAGTATCAATTCGCCAACATTGGATATCAATGCACTTACTTACTACATGACATCCAACTTATGGATGACTAGTTGGAACTTGTGAATGTGATGATAAGCAAATTTTTTTCAATCAATGAAAACCTTTTTTTTTCTCTTTTTCTTTTTTTGTATGTGCGTGAGTATGTGCATGTGCGGGTGTGTGTGTGTGTGTGTGTGCATGTATGCGTGCGTGTGAGTGTGTACTCATTAATTCACCTAAAACCTATTAAAAAATCCCATACCGTTCACCTAAACCGAATATTTCCGAATCCAGCTAGAGTCCTCAGGTTGTCAGGAGACCCGAGGAAGGATCAAAGAAAAGAAAGGAAAGGAAAGTGAAATCCAGCACCGACCAGACATCACCTACTACCCACCGGGTTACCAACCAGAATCTTTCACCAACCCCAGAAACACCAACAAGTAGGGAGGCCTAAAGAGACAAAGGGAAAGACTGAGGAAAGGAAGGAAGGAAATGATGTCACCTTTTTAACATTTGACTACATTGCTACTTGCCACTTCTATTAAAGGGATACTTGAATTAGAAGAAATTAATTTGGTAACTTCAGTATTTTTCATGTATAATACCTTTAAATACTATTTTTTTTCCACTTGCTGTCAACTAAAAATGAAATCACCTGTGCTGAGGAAGTAGGTAACGACCAATCATGGCTCAGGCCCCGTCCACACGAAAACCAGTTTCAATGTATCCTCACAAGTTGCTTACCGTTTAAGCCGTTCGTTCGCATGACGGCGCGATTTCGGAGCTTGAAACCGATCACTTTTGAAACCGGGTTCCAGAGTGGAAAGATTTCAAAACGCGTAGATTGATGACGTATGCTCCAATTCTCGCATGACTGCGTTGTTTTGCGCACCCTTCTTAGCTTGCTTATGCTTTTGCAGCAAAATATTTTGCTTCTTTTTTCCCACGTTCAACAAGCGGTGTTGTACTTGAATCACCCGCCATTGTCACTTCTCCTGTGTTCGTCTTTTTCATCTTGTCTTGATACATGCAAAGCCATGTTGGTTCTGTAGATTGCAATAAAGTTAGGAAAAAAAAAAGTGTTCGTCTTCTTCGCAAATTATTTTTCTACGCTTCCCGTTAACTCCCTGTGGCTGCGCTACAGCGCCACTCCAGACTTGGCATATACATTACAGCCGTTAAACGTCTTCAGCGTCTTCTTTTGGACACACGCAAGTCTTAAAATGATTTATTTTTATTTTATTATTCTTAAAATGATTGTAAGAGATGTGTAAGAGATTTGTTTGAGGAACGAGGCCTGAGTTTGCTGACCAAAACCCGGAAAACAGGTGAGCCATGATTGGTCGTTACCTACTTCCTCAGCACAGGTGATGTCATCTTCAGTCAACAGCGAGTGAAAAAGTTTGTTTATGAAGGTATTAATTGTACAAGAATAATAATCAAGTTTTTAAATTCATTCTGGACAAAATATTAAATCTTTACTGCTGAAAATGGCTCAATGAGTCAAGTGTCCCTTTAATGACTGTAGGATCTCTTTGTAGACTTGCATGTTAATTTTCTGGCGCTGTGGCAAGAATCCTCTGCAGGGAAAGTCCCTCACATTGAACAATTTGAGCAACATGACTTTGATTTTGGACTTTTGACTGTCTTTCTTTGTTCCATCTCGGCCATGTCAGACTCTTTCACTGAAGGCTCTGGCTTTTGGTCTTCGTGGTCACAGTGGAAGATCCACAAATCATCGCGGTGATGACTGGCCTCATTGGTCTCTTTATTACTCACTCTGTTCATTACTTGATGACAAGACATCTTTAAGAAAAGCATGTGGGAAACTTTTATCGTTGTGTAGTCCAAGGCAAACCCATAGTTCGGGTTTGAAAAGGGTGACACCAGTCCTGGACCTTTTTCAGATACAGTAAAGGAACTGCTTTTCTAGGAATTTGTGCTGCTGGAATCTGCCATTCTTATTGAGTTTTTGTGCGACTGTTGTGTGTCTGTTTTCGGACTAAAATGGCAGCTGTTGTCACTGTAATACAAAACATGAGCTACATCCTGACCATAACATGAAATTGTTGCCAGTTACTTGGAACAGGGAGTATAAAAGCAACCTTGAACAATGAGCCACATTCTCTTTTATCAAGACAACAATCTACTCTTTGTTCAATCAAAGCTTAATGCAGTGGTTCTTAACCTGGGTTATGAACTCATTTGCTCCCAAAAACTTATACATTTGGTTTGTCCCAAAGACGTGTTTATACGTTTTGCGTGTTTTTTATGCTAGAGCATACGGAAGGCTTTGATGCAGCCTCTCAACTGCAGAGAACGGTTGAGGAAATGGTAGTTATTACAAAAAAACGGCCAGCAGGTGGCAGCAGAGCAAAAGAGATCAACCAGGGCCATGTTGAAAAAAAGCTCATTTACCCACAGTTCTAAACAGATTTGTGAACAATGTTGAAACTTAGCTATATGCTAATGCTAATTGATAGAAATATACTTTTGGTAGGTTCCATGTTTTTGTCGTAATAGAACACAATATTCTGTGGGCCTTGCAAAATCAGTCAAAATCTAGTAAAACAGCCGGGAGTGAAGGGGATTGCTTCAGTGAAAATGGCTGGAAGTAAATGAGTTAACTTGGCATGTCACTAGAAAACAGTGTCTTCATTGTTACAAGCAATTGTTCTTCTTTCCAGTGAAACAAAAGCAACTAACACCTCCTTTGCAGAGGAGGATCTGTTTTATGTTTAGAGTTTTTGAGCGTCCACCGCTTGCATTTTTAGCTTCCGCAGCACCCACTGCTGCCGTCTTTTTCCCTCTGTACAGGTGAGATCAAATTAGGTTGGCCTCTGTTTCAAACTTCCGCAGTCTTGTCATTAGCTTCCCAAACATTTGTACAATCTCTAATCTCACCTTCTTGTCAGGATTCATACATGTTATTACAATGTGCAATGACGTGTGAAATGCCGCCGAGTTATCACTGATGAGCTGTGTGTGTATGAGTGTGCATTTACTTGTGTGTGTGTGTGTTCTACACGCATGACAACTTACTGCGTAGCACCTGCACTGCGCCATGCGATGCCGTGTATAATTGATGTCATTTTGTTGTACAAATAGACTTCAGCTAAATATAGTGATGTTGTTTTACAAACACAGTGCGCAGGATGCTGTCAAATGCTGCAATTATTCTATCAGATGCTGCATGCAGCAATTTAACTCATTATCGATTACAACCATTAGTCAATAAACTGTTTTTTTTTTAATTCTAACAAAAAGTTCAGGGACCTCGCAGAATTATTAGCATGTCTTAAAAAGTTAGAAGAAAGCTTAAAATAGCTCTCTACTGTTTTCTACAAGAAATAAAGTTTCCCAGAATTTCAAAATATCTGACATTTTTTGTGTGTGTTTTTTCTTTTTACTCGTTTTAGCTTTAATTAAAAAGATAATAACAGAAGGTGCTGAGAGTTCCCAGGTTCAGCAGAACATCTTATAAAGTTAACTAAAAATGTAAATAAATAGTTCCTCGAAGTAAACACAGTTTTTAATTGATCTATTATCGGCCGTATGATGTCGATATTCGTCAAAATGCTGAATATTGGTGTCGATAATCGGCCAGGCCGATAATTGGTCTATCCCTACTACAAATCGATTATCAAATTAATTGGCACATATTTTAATAATCAATTAAGTATTTAGGGGCAATGTTTAATTTAAAATGGTCCAAATCCTATGATTTCAGCCTCTCATCATGAACTATTCTCAAATTTCTGTAGTCATTCATGAAAGAAGATTGATTATCTTTTGCGTTTAATCAAAATATGACATTTTAAAACATATTTTATTTTGGAAAACAATGTCCAAACTGAGTGAGTTTCAAAAAGGTTGGTGAGTACAACATCAATATCCCTTTCGTATTGCTTGTTTGTTGTTTAGTTTTGGTTCATTAATTGATTGGTTAATTTGCACGGAAGAGGATTAGGGCCTGTGAAGAGAAAAAATAGGATGGCAGGATTTACACTTAATTATCAGAACTCTCACTTTAATCTCAGAATTGTGACTTTGATCTCAGAATTGTCACTTTAAAGTCATAATTCTGAGAATAAAGTTAAAATTATGACTTTATTGGTGCTACTATTATTCTCACTTTTAAAGTGAGAATTCTGAGAATAAAGTCAGAATTCTCACTTAAGTAGTGAGAATCGTGACAATTCTCACTTTAAAGTCAGAATTCTGAGAATAAAGTGAAAATTCTCACAGTCAACATTCTGAGATTGCACTTTAATGTCAGAATTCTGACTTTATTCTCAGAATTATGACTTTAAAGTGAGAATTAAGTGAGAATCCTGCCAAACTTTTTTTCTCTCTCTCTTCACTGGCCCTAATCCTCTTCCGTAAATTTGCAATATAATTAAATGCAAAATAAAAATGTTATCCTATCCAATTATTTGATAAATTGATTAAATAATCTATAGAAATAGAATAAAATAATCCGTTCCAGAAATATTCAAATTCGACCAAAAATATTTGATAGTGACAGCCCTACAATTTTACAAAAATGTGTCTTTGTGCTTCAAGTGAATTCTCTTCTCTCGCATGTAAAATAACTGCAGCCTCATGTTATGTATTTGCGAACCCTTCGGCCACGAGCGCAGATGACATGACAAGGTGTCCGCTTCCATAAGTGAGATGTGCATGCTATTTGCTGACGTTGGCACACTGAGCACAAACTAAATATACGCGCGGTGAAAAAGTGCAGTGCTACAAGAGCACGCTGACACCAGTGTTGCAAACAGCTGGGGGCAACACACGCACACACACACACATACTGTACAGCATACAGTATACAGTACACACACACACACTCCCTTCAAAGCATGGAAGCGATAGAAGCCGAAGAACGGCCGAGACATTTGTATGCACTCGCTGTGGCAGACAAATGAGAAACAGATTAAAACGGTGACAGTTGGATTAGTTGGATATGTAAATATAGTTGTTCATGCACGGAATTCATAGATGTGTATTTCATAGGATGAATTCCACCACACAGCGTTTAAGTGACAGCATTGGATTGAAATAGCTCCCGCATTGCACGCGGACATGTATAATTATTTCTAAAATGAGATTAACCGAACATGATTATGTTGAGTGAATGTATTGAGTTGCATTAATAAGGAATCAAGTGAGTACTGGTCTCTGTGGCACATTTAATGGGAAGACGGGGAGAAAAAAAATCACAGCATATTTTGCCCAGCGTGCCTGATGTCATGCTGGGTGTCAGCTGCCTGCAACTGGACCAGTCAAAAGTTCCGGCCGGTTGGACTGATGCGTACTGACACATGACTAAGGATTTAAAAGTGGAGTTCAGACCTTTGGGATCGTAGTCGCACTGCGCAAGCTTTTCCTATGGCAAGAAATTCATTAAGGAAAAAAAGATCGTTTTCTACTAGATTTACACAGATAAGAATTTATCCATCCATGCATCCAATTTCTATACCGTTGGAGCCCATCTGGGCTGACTGTGCAGCAGGGTTATTATAGTTTTTGATTCGTTTTGAGTTTCGGTTTTTAAAATTGTTTAGTTTTAATTCGTTTTCAATGTGGTTCTGTTAGTTTTTACTAGTTAGTTTCAATATTAGTTTCAGTTTTTTTTTAAAGTGTGTATTACTTGTGCGCAACACCATGGGAGCAACGTCATCTGAAGGTGCTTTTCTATTGGCTGCTGCTAGATGACATCACTTTTGTGTGACACACTTTCAAAATGTCCGTATTCCCGTTAACACCAAAATAAAGCTACTTAAAATCACATTTAAAATCATTGAGTGCAGTATTCCCTCATTTATTGCTGGGTTACGTTCCCAAAAATAGCCACAGCGAAATCTGCAAAGTAGTCAACTTAATTTTTTTCTCTTGATTATTAGACTTTACACCAATTTGATTTGCTGGCTCGGAATCGGACGATATTTAGCATTTTATAAATCGGTGATCGGCTGTAATGTCTTCATTTGCCCGATCGATCAATTACGTCATTGATTTGCTCTGCAAAAAAGCATTACATGATATACTTAATGTTTATCAGCATTTTTCTGAGATGTTTTTTCTTGCATGTATTTCAAATGATGTCAGTTATTCGTATTCGTTGGCTGGTGACTTTGCACCGCTTGCAGATAAGCAAACAGTAGGAGGGGCATAGCTCAGGTGGTAGTGCGGCAGTCTCCCAAGCTCAAGGTTGTAAGTCCATTCCTCAACCCTTGAGTGACTTCTATTTCATTTTATTTATTTTTTCAATTCCTTATTTTACTCTCTTCCAGGTGTATATATTAGCCTACTCTAAAACGGAGTTAATTTGGTGCCACTCTAAATAGAGTCAAATTTTACTGTAACTAGAGTCAAATTTGCTCTACAGAATTTACTGTGTACACGACTGTTTAAAAAAGTATGCCAAATCGTACCCAAAAAAATAGCAATGCCACGCAAGGTGAACTACAGTTATAGCAAGGGGACACCCTTCCTTCCTTAGTGTTGAAGTTGTTGACAGTTTGACCATCCAAATGGAATGGAAAGACTAAGCTCACGCAATATACTATATTTGACTTTTACCATCCTGCTGTACTTTTTCCTGACAGCGTGAATGCAGCCGGGTGATCTAAAAGGTTTGACAATAAGACATTGACGTCTCCCGAGACTAAAAGTGCATCTTATCACCGAGAGTCAAGGTTGTTCCTTGTCAGGTAGCCTATCAGAAAAAAAGCAATCGTACAGCCCACACAAGCTTCCCTTTTCCTGCGCCTCTTTTTTGTTTGCTTCGCCAGACAAGTTGTTAAGCGAGGAAAAGGCAGCGCGGCGCTCCCTCGGGTCACAAGCGAAAGTGGGTCTGTCAGGTTTGGAGCTTGAGAAAACTCCCGGAAACGTGTGCAGCCCTCTCACCGGATTAAACTGTTTAGATATCAGACATTGAATTCATCACGCCAACTGACACAATCGCCTCTCAGCTGCTCGGTTAAGAGCAAATGGCCACAATTGCTATCTCAGCATGCTCATCCCGAGGATTATCGCCGCATCCTTTTTTTTCATCAAGACTCTTCGTCTTCTTCTTCTCGGAAGCACTTCCCAAAGCCCTCCCTGCAGCGGGCTTGCATGCAAACGCAGCCTCCCTCTCCCTCGCTCGGTGTCGTGCACAACCGCAACCGCGGGACAAAGATGGCAATCTCCTCCTCGTTCCCTGATCAGCATGGAAATTGCCTCATGTCTGTCAAAGCTGCTTTGCATCCTTTCAAGTGGGACCGGATCAGACAGAGGAAACAGGAAGATAAATGGAGCGTTTTTTTCTTTACCTTTTGAGCGACTTCAACGTGTGACTGCTATTCCGAGTACGTGCGTGCGTGCGTGCGTGCGTGCGGCAGGCAAGCAGGACTCCCATTCATTCCAGAATTCCTGGTTTTGTCCCCGCTGTGTTTTGTGTCCCTCTCCTCCTTCTTCTTCCGGCATTCAAAGCATCCTTTTCTTTTTATTCTCTCATCCACGTGATGGAGATGTTTTTGTCCTTTTTACTCCCAGGATGTGTTAGCTTCCTTTTTCTTTTCTTTTTTCCTCTTCTGTGGTGTGTTTTATTCAGTGGCTTTCTATTCCGTCCTCCCTTCTGCTTTTGTCCCTCTCTGCCGCTCTGCTGGCTGGTCCACTGTGAAGCGGATGAGGTGGCTCTCTACGCGTGCGAAGGCATATGTGAATGTGCTTATGCTAAAGGGGAGGGTGGCGGGGGGAGACTAAAGTAGCCTCTTAGCTGAGACTGAGACCACCCCTCTTCCTCCTCCTCCCTTCTAGAGATGGGCTTTCTAATGGCATGTACCATTAAAACCTCAGAATAGGGTGGCTTGCCGCTTTGAGGGGGAGAGAGAGAGAGAGAGAGAGAGAGAGAGAGAGAGAGAGAGAGAGAGAGAGAGAGAGAGAGAGAGAGAGAGAGAGAGAGAGAGAAGACGGGAACGCATAAAGACAGTCTGTTTAGAATGTGTTGGAAATCATCCCTCCTACTTCCTCTGGATTAAAATGTCTGTCACTGGTGTTATGATGACAGCATGACATTCTGTAGGAGCGTCCCACATCCTCCAATCCCTAATTGAAGTTGTGTTAAGAGTGGCATGTTCACAATAATTGCATAATAGCAGGGAATATGTTGTCTTGGCAGCGGGGTGTGTTAATGCTGGACGGGGGACGGTTGTGTCATACATAAAGCATTCTCTCGTGCTCCAACGGCTGCACATCTGCACACTTGCGCGCATCAGGGATAGGGTGGGATGAGTGACAGTTCGCGTTTGGTGCCAAAATAGTTGCTGCACCTGCACAATTTAATGTGGAACATTAAAAGTTGTAAAAATTAAAATAAAACAAAAAGCCTTCAAATGGGTTAGTTTTGTACACACACACATACATATATATTTATACTATATATATATATTAGGGTGAGTTGATTTAAAGTTCCTTTATGGGCACACATTTTTTTTAACGCATGTTTAATGTCTGACCCTTACTTGGAAAGCCTATAGGCTACTGGGGAAATTCCAGTCACAACACAGCAGACATGTCCATGTCAAAATTTAGCATTAATAAATGTAATAATAACGCATATATTTGTGGAGATTGGGGTCAAGGTGTATTTTACCATTTTAAAAATGTTAAAAAGTTACTTTACTATGTAAAAGATTAGATAGCTCTTAATATGAAAAGAAAAATGCACTGAGATGTCACCAACTTCTTGCAAATGCAATTATGCCATCTAGTGTCAGAAAAATGACCTAATCACAAATCAATATCGCACTCGTTTTTTTTACAGTACAGTACATATTTTTTATTTTAACTCAATTTGATGAATTATTAAGAAATTACTGTATCAATGACTAAAAGTTGCAGTCATATTTCTATTAAATTACCTTTTTTTCCACTTTGATGTTAACAAGAGTATGAAATAAATATAAAATACATAAAATATAATAAAAAATATTTCATTGTACATTGTATTGTATATGTAGAACAGATAAAAATTTTGATTAATCGTTAACTATTGAAGTCATGTATGTGTGTGTCTGTCTGTGTATATATATATGTGTGATTAACATGTTTTAAGTAATTAATCTAAATTTTCCATAATGAATCGCAATTAATAATTTTTTTCTACTTTCATTTCTATTCTCCTGTGAAATACAACTGTTGAACAAAACAATTAAAACTGACTAAGCTGTACATGCATCTTTCTTATACTCTTCTCATAGAGACAATGCTCAAATTTAGTTCTGTCCGCGGGCGCCACGCTCCAGCAGCTTGATTTGTGAAGTTCTTTGGTGTTAATTTCAATAGGGAATTTTACTCTGAGATGATACACCAAAGTGCTATGAGTAATATAGTATTAGAATTTGGCGTCAAGCAACTAAAACGGTAAATAAAATTATCTATAGTCCCTGTTTGTCCATCTTATACATATTTTAGCTTGCAACGGGCGAGTGCCTATATGATATATTGGTATCGTGTTGATACCCAGCCTATTTCAATATATCAATCAGCAGCCCTCTTGTGGCCATTTTACAAAAAGGAACTAGAAATGAGAAATTACATGAATAGAAAATTGACATTAATTTCATGCAATTTGAAGGAGAAATGCTATATTGTGATCTAGAGGTCGTACTTTAAAATGATCCATCTTGTTTTTTTGGAGGGATGTATCAAAAGCACTAGTGGTATCTGTACTTGGTATCGGTATTGTTGACTACTCAAGAGTACTCGTACTGGTATTGGTCTGCAAAAAAGGGGTATCGAACATCCCTATATGCACACGTAAAAAGTGGATATTTAAAGCTAGAGAGCACAATGCAAGGCACAACTTTGTATTAAAATACTTTAGCAAGAAGATGACTGAATATAGAGTTAATTAATAGCCCATTTACTTTCATTTCAAATCGTCCAAGATCTCAATGTGTTTAAGGATAATGATCGAATAATTCTTTGTTGAGAAATCATGTGGTTTTACTGCCTCGTTTTAAGATCTGTGGGTCCATTGTGAGCACCCTCTTAAGTTAAATGGTTCATTTACCTATAATCCAAAAAAGATACCGCCCTTTTCAACTTTATAAACAACCGTAAATAATTTTAAAAGATGCAAGTCCCTGTGCCAAACCAGTGAACGCCTTATATACTTCTGTGGCTTCAGTGATTGACAGAGAGTGGCCCAAATGCCAATTCCAGCACACTTCCATCCCATAAAGCATCTCATTTCAGGCGTCACTGAATAAAGAGCCTGTCCGTGGCGGAGGTGAGACAGCGTCTGGTCGGAGGGTCAGAGGCATCCTCTTGGCCGGCGCACCTCCTGTGAGCTAACAGAGCAGACTTGGCTCTGCTCGCCGCTCGGGGATCGGAACATAAAGGTGGCGGGACATTACCAGCCCTGGACGCCACACAGGGGAAAATAAGACTGAAGCGGTCAAAATGTGCAGCACATGCATAAAAAGAAAAAAAAGACTCACACACAGACCTCTTGAGTTTCAAGGTGCGGTTTGTACCTTGGTTTTTGGCAGGCAGATTGGTACATTTTGAGCACGTATTTTGTCTATAAATAGGGCAACTTTTTTTCTTTTTCTCTCTCAAATGTATCTCTTTATTTTGCCTGTCAGCAAAAATGGCATTTTATCAGTGAATAATTTGACTCGTTTCAAATTACTCGGCTCTTTTGAATGGTAAACTACCTTGGCTGCTTTTTTTTTATGGGGGTGTGCTGATTAATAAAATGCTATGAATAAATATAAATAATATGTTTGTACAATATGATGTGCCTTACCTGTACTAGCAGCACAAACACCACAAAAAGGGTAACAACAACGCTTTAATATTGTAACGTTTACCATGAATGATTCACGCAACCCAAAAACTGGGCTACTTTGCGGATATAATAATAAACGTGAAGCCACATTTTTATGTAACTATATTAGTAACTTTCCAAATCTGTTTTGTACTCATTTTGCTAACTTTTCAGTTTAGCATCAATGCTAGGTGATAATTAGCATCTTGACATGCGTCAAGATTCCGAATCCGGTCACTTTTCCAAATCAAATATTTGAAGCCTCGGATAATCAGTACAAGTAGTAAGTAAGAACAAGTAAAGTAACTTTTTATTCTTTCTATTGTGTACAAAGTAGCCCGCTATAGAGAATATAATAATAGTATTGTAGTGACAAAAAAATTGTTTACAAAAATGTATTCAGTGATGAGACAATTTCAGTCCTCATCTTAATGCAGTTATTTACACAAATATATTGCTAATATTTCTTTTCATCTTGTATTTTATTCATTCCTCCCACAAGGTGACATTTTTCTTTGACTATCACGACTGTTTTGTTCCATCATGTATCACCACTGGATACCACGATAGCCGCTAACCGATACGATGATGCGAGGCTAGACAACAAGAAAAGCTCTCAGATGATTTAACGCCTACCCGCAATATTTCGCTGCAAAGTGCCGTGCAGTATTTTGAGCTTTGGTCAGTCAGCCGTCTTGGACTCTCATTACTCGAGCTGCTGAATCAAAAAAGTGTGAGTGTGTGACACGAATGTTTGATGGAACGATCTACAAAAATGTGCGTCTGTTTCACAGATGCTTCATCACTATAGCGGGGGAAAAAAAGACGTGTGAGATGGTGTTGGGTGGGGATGATTCACAATTTGATATCTTCAAGCTGACGCTACATTTTTAAGCTTTTAACAGGAGGTTTTTCTTTTCAATATTTGAGGCAAAAAATGAATAGCTTTTACTATTTATAAATAATTGTAGCACATTAAGTGGAAGCAAATACACAAATAGATCACATTTAAATCAGCACCATGATGTCAGAATTATATCTTAAAACAACTTCAATTTTTTAAAAATAGTTTTGTAACGTAGAGGATTGTGTTTGTTGACACGATTAGAACCTTACTTCAATCATCTTAAAAATATTGGTAGAACAGCCAAGTGTTCCTTGGACTCTGTAACGCGGTAAATACAATAAATGTAAATAATAAAAAAATGCACCTCATTACTTTAGGCCGTAAAGGAATGATAAAATTAAGGGTAAGTCATACTATCAATTTTATATCAGTAACAATTGTTACATTCTAAAAACAGTTGGGTCAAAAGTAACCCAATTACGGATAAAAAATGGACCGATCCACTTTATGGGTCAATTTGACCCAACTTTCTGGGTTGTTTTATACAAAATGACCCAATTTTGTGACCCAAGTAAAGGATCTGACCAATATTTATGAGTTACGTTTCTTGACTCAAAGTTGGGTAAAAAAAAAAAAAAGCCTGAACATACAATAGAGCTTCAGTTACTCTTAGAAAAAATAATAAATAAATGACATGAAATAATGAATAAAAATGAATATTCTGCATTTGTAAAAATAGTTTTCGCTCTTTCTTAACTCATTTAACAGTACGTATCTAGTATTATTGTGGTGTGGTATTATTTTGAGGCTGTACAATGCCCAAGAGACAATGCATGAGCGTGTTTGTGTATGTATGTGTGTGAAGACCCATTCGGCTTTGTATCGCTGCAGTCGACTTTCTCACCTGTCGCCTGATAACTAATGAGAAGGAGGAGGTGCAAGACAGATGTGCAAAAGGAAAGCTCAAAAAACGGTGTTGCAGCCGACGTCCCGAGGGATCTACAAGACAGGGAAAAGAAGGAAGTCGAGATCAGCGGGCTGCAGCGGAAAAAGAGACATCATCTCATTTTATTCCAGCTGACATTGAGGCGGTGCACATCCTGGACTGGTCATCAGTCATTTGCAGGATATACACAACCGACCATAACCATTCACGCTCATATTCACAATAACAGTATAACAACACTGTGTAATAACAGTGTAATTACACAATGTTATAACAGTGTAATAACACAATGTATTTACACTGTGTACACAGTGTAATAACCATTCACACGCGTTCACACAATGCAATAACATATTTTAACGTCATTTCCATCTCACTTTGTGCTTATAGCAAACAAAGTATTCTGTTTTGCCTTCAATGCTGTGACATTGTCGCACATTTGCCTCCTCACTTTTCTGACTCATGAAGCAGACGCCTCCACTAAAACACCGCCTGCCATGGATGGATAACACAAGCTTGTTCGAGGTGGCTATAAAGAACATTAAACTGATACATGGGCAGATGGCCGTTCCATTAACGACCCGCTACTGTGTCCACGGCCTTGGGCTATATCATTACTTGGAGGTGAGTCTGTTGCCTGGTGACCTCCTATATAGACAGTCGCTGGGACTGATGGATAGTGTGGATTCACTGGCCCCCATTTCCCCCGTGACAGAAGAATGGTTGATCTCCGGTCACAATTGGTCGGCATCTGAGGAAATTAGATTTTTTTTTTTATTAGTAGCCCAAAGTCCGAACGTGGCTCGTCTGACACTTAAACTGTAAGAATAACTGATGACCAGGAAGGTCATCTAAAGCTGAATTCTCCATTGCGGGCATTCCTATCAACAACAGCTGATCGGAACTCGTTTGGTCATGTCTGCGTATATTTGGTAAAATGGAGCAAAACTGCTGCAGCAGTAAAGGAAAGAGAAGCAGTGTTAGGGTCAAAATTCTGCATTCTGATTAACGTTGTGTTTGTAAAGTATGGGCTAAGTAGCAAAATCCACCTGTTTTTTCCATCTCAGGGGGGCGGCCATTTTGTCACTTGCTGCCAACTGAAAATTAGATAACAATTGCTCAGGGCTCAGGTAACAACCAATCCTGGCTCAGCTTCACAAAAGAAGTATGAACTGTGATTGGTTGGTCGACGGCAAATGACAAAATGGCCGCCCCTGAGATGGAGAAAACCTGGTGGATTTTGCTGCTTAACTCAAACACCACAAACACCATATCGTCATTAACTAAAGTTTGTTACCATAATGACGATAATTATTATTATTTTTAAACAGCAGGCAGGCTGGCTGAGGAGGCTCCGTGTTTACGTTGAATGACTGCATCAGATGACGAGCTCGCTGGCGTGCGAGCGTCTCAGACAGACTAATAAGCATCCCAGACTCACTCCTCCTACATGGAAATGCCGCACTTGAGGCCGCACTCAACTGTCTGTGATTCAACAACTGCTCATGATTACTAAAAATGCCAAGTTTGTTGGTTTGGCATTCTTCCATCCATCACTTTTTCGATACCGCTTGTCCTAATTCACGAGTGAGCTAGTGAAGCTAATCCCAGCCAATTGGTGGACACAAGATGGTATGTAACAAACAAGTAAATGTTATCAAGCATATGGTTCTACGTATAGAGTGTAAAATGCTGGAAACACAAACACTCTCACTTAACCACACATTAAATTCAATTCAATTCAACTTTATTGAACTTTTCCCCATTTTGCTCCAAACCCTATATCACCAAGCAGACTATAATTTTTCTATTGTTGCTCTTGAGTTTTCTTTTTTTTTCTTGTCAAGAGTTGTCAGGCCATTCATGGCTGTTTTTTTAATACGATGATGCAATGTATGAACATTTTACCTTACAAGCAACAATTGTCGACACTTCTCGGTGTGTGGTACGACTACCAGAGTGGTACACTGGCTCCCTCTAATGGTAAGTGTGGAGGGGGGGGGGGGGGGGGGTCACTGAATTACCTGTCAAACTGATAAACTGGCTTCTACTTTTTTATCGCAGTGTAGTATATTTAAGCATAGTTCTGTTATATTTACCATTGAGTTCTTGACATTTCAATTTAATCTTTTAGAAATGACTATTTTCAAACATTAAAAATTGGTAACTTTAATTGGTAAAATTATATAAAAATTTGCGCCACAAGTTAGACCTGGTGTTACCAAGTGTACTTTTTGTCACCAAATTTCTGGATGCGCCGGGGGCGGGGCAGCCCAGCGGTGTGTACCAAATTCACATACGCACTAAATTAGACTTGAATGAAAATGAAGATGTGCCCGTTTTAACGCCGACCACACGGGCGCCTGTCTATAAGAATCTATAAGACTAGAGCCCTTGAATTTACTACACTTCTGTCTTTTAACTCATTCACTGCCATTGACGGCTGTAGACGTCAAAAATTCATTTGAACAATTTTTATTAGTTTAACATTTTTTCCATTTTTGTTAACAAATCTATAACCGTCAATGGCAGTGAATGAGTTAATGTTGGTCAATATGGCGACACTTGAAGGGTCAAATACGTTACTAAGTTTAAGTAGTATTCGAATCACTGGCTCCAGTGCATGGTTTCTTATATACACTTGAAAAAAAAATCACAAATTAATATCACTGCTTTCAGTTTTCACTTGTTGCGAGGCAGAATATGTTGAAATGATTCCATTCCACATAAAAGCCACAATCTAGTCCTTTAGACACACAAACAAAGCAGTTACTCCAGAAGCACGATTTAAAACATTTCATTTCACAAATATATTACTGTTTTATATTTGATCTCAAATCCACATCCAAACAAAAACATTACTGTCTTATTCACTTCATCTCCGAGTCCTTCTGCTGGATTTGTCATAACCAATCCCATATGGTGCTCTATTTAGGATTAGGGACAGTTATTTGCAAAAGCAGTGTTGTTGTCGCAAACAATAAATCATCATACATGCAAAATCATCCAACAAATGCAGCTGTGCATGACTTGCCTTGATTTACATGTTGTAATAATAGTAATAATCATGTATGTATGAAATGTATTGGATATGGGTATCAACCCTCAATCAAGACAAGAATGTTTCTTCAACAATTATGTGAATTTGCATAATCTACCCCTTTGTCCCTAGACAATGCGGTTAATCACACGGCGTGACGCTAATGCTGTTTTCTTACACTGCATTATTAATGAGGACAGAAACATGCACATCTCATTTCGGAGCTGCACATGACACTATGTGGGATTATGCGTCGCTTTGCAAATAATAGTCTGCTGGGGATGGAGGACTGTTTGTGTTTTTCTATGAAAACACTGGCATTAAAGAGTACAGCGGAACCTCGGAGTTTGAACGTCTCGGAACTCTCACCAATCGGACTACAACCAAAAAATATGTGTAAAAAATGCCTCGGAGTTTGAACTCATTCTCGGAGTTCGAACACCAAAGCGAAACAAGCTAAGGCGAACGTACCTTGAAAACGGGTAGCCGAGTGAAGCCGAATGCTCACGTTGCGAGAGTTGAGACGATGCGCTGCTCATTTCCAGTCAGATCGTGAATACTCCCGGAGGTGCTCCATACATTTGCGAGTGCATTTTGATTTTTCCACAGCAATTTTCTTCGCCAGGAGATTATCGCACCGTTTTAACTACCACGACTACTTCCGTAAATACTGGCAGGACCCCCGTTAGCTGTTCAACAACGGACGCAAGGACTTCTTAGTAGTCTAACAATATGCCCAATGTAAATACACAAACTCAGCACTGAACTAAAGCAATCATTACCATAGCATTTATCATCCACTGATGCCATCACACCACAAAAAAAAGGTAAGGTATGTTTTTATTGTTTAAATACTGTACAGGGTGTAAATGTAAAAAAACATAAATAGAAATTAAAATAGGATTTTTCTGTTTTTGGAGTTTGGGAACGGATTAATTGCATTTTCATTATTTCCGATGGGAAAAAATGTTTTGGAGGTTGAACAATTTGGACTTTGAACACTTCGCAGGAACGAATTATGTTCAAACTCCGAGGTAGCACTGTAATTGTATTTACTGTATGGTGCATACTGTGCGTGCCTCAAATACATCAATAACTGGAAGACTCTTGTTTCTAAATTCAGATCAAAGTGAAATTACAGTTTATAATTGTAAGGAATCTTTCTTGGCATTACATTTGATCAGGATCTATTCTTTAAGTGTCAATAACAGCAACTGCTTTACCACTAGTTTCTTTCATAAAATCAATCAAATTTAATTAAATACTTTGTGTGTCCGCAAAGCAAAGCTCAGGTTTAGTCACAAATATGTCCTCGTTTGAGAGCTTTGAGGTTTATACATGTGCACAGCAGATGGGCTGGAATCATTTACTTCATCCGCCATAACAAATAGTGACAGTTACAAGTTGTAGTGCATAATTTAGCACTCAAGTGATTAGGATTTTAGGGAAATTATATACCAGGATTTTGACACTAACCCAATTAAATCTTCGAATGTTGCTGCACTCATTATATTAATATATTTATTATTTTTGGACTCAATTGGAATGTATTAGGGTCTCTTTTGTAATCAAACTGTGTTCTGATGTGTTACAGACTTTCTTTCTTTTTTAGGAATCTGCACATACAAATATAGAGTAAGAGAATATAGGAAATAAATACTGAATGTACAATTACAATCAAACAGATGCTTCCAAACACTTTGGAAGCAACTATTGTAGCTGAAAAGTTAATGACATTTTATTTGTTCCCTCTTCTTTAATAGCATTGTAAAAATGTTGTTTTGTATACTGTAAGGTTGAAGCCAAAATGGCCCAATTTTAAGTTGAAGTGAAGTTTTATTCGGTGGATGGCGTTTAGCCAGAGATGACACACAAATGTGGCAAAAGACTGTAAGATTGTAAATTATGTTGTGAAATATTATTATTATTATTATTATTATTATTATTATTATTATTATTATTATTATTATTATTATTATTATTATTTAAATAATAGATTTTTTTGGGGGGGGGGGGTATATTTAGTGTATGATAAAAAAAAAATTCCAATACAGATGTTGTATCCAAAGTATTTCTAATTATCCATCCGCTTGCCTCTCACTCCACATTTAGACCACCGGACTCTGCACGTCATGTATTACTGGTGATGGCTACTCTCACATTAACTGCACTTGATAAGAGAAGGTGGGATGTGCCGCATTACCTGTATGACGAGATATGCACTTGTGCATTAGCACTTAATTAAAGGATGTTCAAGTGATTGTTTTAATGCTCAAAGTTTCCCCAACTAAGACTGAACAAGCAAAACCACGTTCAGTTTTTCTGCTGCATACTCCTGGAATACTCTAAAACAGACACTCAAACTCAATGCAATCTAAAATAATGTAAAAACCTTCTCCTCTGCCCTTTGCAGACAAAGAGCTCAGATGAGCGTTCTAATACTTGCAGCAGAGATGAAGACAGATGAAGAATTACGCATATATAATGACAAGTTGATTCAATATAGTCACAATCTCACCACAAATCCCCCCCATGAGCCCGAATGGTTTGCTCAGTAATATTGCATAAACGATCTCCGGAGTCAGGCCTAGTTTAGCTGAAACACGGCCTAACTCGCAATGCAGTCATCCAGCAGCGAGATTTTGTGGGCATGTGGGTGGTGCAACATAGCTGGAGGAATAAATATAACGTTCAAAAGAAGTGAATGTGTCAGTGGAAAAGTGGGTTTATGTGCTTCAGCATCTTTTGAAGGGTAACTGATGACTGTGATGGCAAGGTCAAATAGGTAATCCTATCCACATTATGGATGGAAAGATCAATAGTTTTGCACTGCTCTGGTTTCAGCACTCAAATAAATGATGATTCAGACTCTAAATCAAATAGAGCAAATCAAGTTCACACTCAGAAGCCAACAACATATTCAATGTAATTTGGAGAGTTTTTAGATTGATGTTGTCTTAGTTGACGTATGTCTTTGCCTGAATGCATGGATATCAAACTGAAAAGTATTATAGTACAAAATAAATGAAACTAAATTTTTTATTTTATTTCAAATAATGTACAGCGGAATATATTATTTTTCTTTAAGATTATTGCCTTCTTTGCTGACTAGCTGGGAGGAATCACATAGTGAAGATTGTGATATGCTGACCAAGTTTCAGTAACCAAATATGGTTTCATGCCATACAAAGTGTTTCTCGATCAGAAAGACTTTAGTGATGTGATATTGATTCCAAGATCGATCTTATTCATTTTATTGACTTAGATAGCTTAGATCACAAAACGATAATTATCACGATATGGACCTCATGATAGGATAATTATCATGATATTGTGAGGAGTTTGGTGAAAGAAAAAATTCCACGATAATGTCTAAAAAAAAAAAATCTAAATGTTGTCTTATATTGGGGGGGATGTCTTTAAATAGGGTTCAGTCGCAATACTTTTCCTGAGTTCCCCCTTTCTAAAAAAAAATAAAAATAAAAACTGAAGATTGACTGTACTTTGAACTGTTCATAATTCCCTCCACCCTAACTAAGAATTCAGTTTGAGCTCAAGAAAAACAGCCCCAAAGCATTGTGCTGCCACCACTTGGTTTTCTTTTGGTGATGAAAAGTGATCATGATCAAATGATGACCAAAAAGTTAAATTTTGGTTTCATCAGACCACAATGCAATTTCGAAACAAATATGGGAAAATATGGAATCGACCCTCATAATGGCAACACAATATGAATGTCATGTAAAACCCATTTTGCTGAGGATCTATAATCTATAATAAAATCCCATCTGATCTATAATGATTTACAGGAATTTATTTGGACAGTTTTAGGCACAAAGACCCCCTGGAATTACAATGACTGCGTCCATCTGTTTGTCATCCTCAATAAACCAGAAAGTTGCCTGCTAACTGACAAGCAGATGGACATAAAAATACTAATATGGCATTCCACAATCACATTCCTTTTTTGAAAGGGGGGTCTACACTCTGCTGAGTAACAATGTAGTTACAGTTTACTGTATATGGTAATAGAGCATTGCTAAAAACAAAACAAAAAACACGTAATCCCGTACATTATCACATGCTAAACTGAAGTCAGTGTTAATCTTAACACAGTAGTGAAGGATGCTATGGATGCGAACGGGTGTTTGTGATTGCATGAATTCAAACCTCAGCGGTGCCAAGTCAACACCGCATGCAGTCCAGGAAAGCAAATCAGCATGCGGCCAAGCGCAACCCTTTATTTATTCATAAAGCGCAGATGTATGTAACATCGCTTTGTGTCTACACCATAATACACCAGAGGTCGGGGACACGGGAAAGAGAATTGAGCAGGCGAGAACAAACAGTATGCAACAAACAACACAAACTGTGTATTGCAGTCATTATTCCACTGCTTGGAAAAAATATAGATGACATGCTCAAACTGTCACACTGGCAGCAAGATCGTTAAAATGAATAAATATTGCTCCTCCGTGAGTGCCGACTGCTAGAAGGGTTGACACTCATCACACTATTGAGGTGGAGGGCACAACATTGCGCACAATTTGAAGAATCCAGCTGAAGGGCAAGACATTCTTTCTCACTTGAAAACAAGGTGAGATGCCTCATTTATAAATTGTGTCAAGAAAAAGCTATCTTAACATTGATTTGATCACTGACCTAATGTTTGGAGGTTTTTCTCTCCCCTCTTCTCGTTATAGAATAATTCATGTTGTATCAATGTTTGTTAGGACAACATGAGCGCTGACCTGGCTGACTCGCTCTGGGGCCACATGTGGCTCTTTAGTACCTCACCTGTGGATCTCTAAAAAAATATTTAAAAAAATATTTAAAAAAATAAAGGTCTCGTATTTTATATACTATTCAACATACTCAAATTGCTCTCAAATGTGTAAAAGACATGTCTCTGACATGCATTCTTTAAAATTGACTTTGGATCTAATATTTTTGCTGTCCCAAAATCAGCCAAAAAACGCCCTGTTCAAAACAGCCAGTTTTAGGGGTGTGTCACTTTTATGTAAATAGCTGCACCAGGCCACGCCTAGGCCTTACCCTTCTCTCTCGAAGGGGCAGCGATTTCGGTCGTTGTGAATGGAAACGACTGGCCATGGGAGCAGAAGAAAAGAAAAATACAGACATGTCTTTTACACATTTGAGAACTATTTTAATGTGTGGAAAAGTGGCATAACATTTTACCATAAGAAAAAGTAGCAAAACGTTACGACAGAGACTATGTTGTAGCGTTAGTTTCTGATTGTTTAGACAATGGTTATTTATTAATCCCCCCGTTTGAAGCACGCATTTTAGAAAAGAGGAGAAAGCCGGGGATGCATATTATTGATAGGAAACCCCACTAAAGTGCATTTTCATACTATGGTACCTTTAATATATATATATTTTAATTTTTTAGATAAAATATTATTCAAATGAATTAAAGGTTTCGGCAATAGATTAATAATAAAATATTTTTTTAAATTTCAGAATTCAAAATTTTAAGTTGTCAGTAAAAGAGAGACGAAAGGTAGGTGAGTCTTTGGTAGGTCTTTGGAATTGCCCAAACATAAGTCAGAAAATTTACTTAAATAAAGGTAGAAATGAAAACTTTAAAAAAGTAACTATCAAATGTCCAAAAACAAAAGAAGAAATCCAGAAAATTACCATTAAACGTACACAAAAATGTTGTTTTTTAAGTCAAAATTTTTTGTTAAAAAATTTTCAGAAAATAAAACATTTAAAAAGGAGCCATAAATTGTCCAAAACAAAAGAAGAAATCCCCAAAATTACTATAAAATGTCTATAAAATTGCCAAAAATTTCAGAAAATTCATAGCAAGAAAAGGTGGAAAAAAGTTACAAATAATAATAATAATAATAAATTGTTATAAAATATCCCAAAAAAAAGGAAGAAGAGAGGCAGAAAGGTACCATATGTCCATAAAATTATCAAAATTGTCAGATATTTGACAAAAGGGCAGAAAAGTAAAAAAATGTATCAAAAGCCAAGTATGAGAAAATAAAATAAAAGAAATCTCAAAAGGTTGAAAAAAGGTTGAAGAAAAGGAATCTCTGAAGTATCGGATTCTATTTTTTTCTGTTATAGTGCAGCTCTAATTAGCTCTTGGGTCCTTAGTACATTAGACTAACACTAACAGTTTCGTTCATCACAATGTTCAAATGTTTTGCGGCTCCAGGCAGATTTGTTTGTATTTATTTGGCCTAAATTGGCTCTTTTGACAGTAAAGGTTGCAGACCACTGCTGTAGCTGATGTGTTGCATTAAGAATTGTCAGGATCACTGCGAAGGTCAGTCTGCCCCTGCTATCAAACTTGGCAACCTCATATCTCTGTGTACAAGCATTATCCACGCCCTCAGACTGCATATTTTCTACTTTTGGGACAGACATGTTGATTTTGAAAAACTGTGAGAGTCTTCAAGATACTGACCTGTCCCTTGTTTGCAACTGTTCTTTTGCACTGGAAATTGGAAACAGAAATTAGCCATCTCGTCACATCTTCAATGTCTCCCGAGCTTTTTTGTCAGACATGCAGCAGGTGTTGAATAGCTTCCACTAATGTGTGTTCCTACAAATTGAATGCCTGTGATCGTAAAACGAGCGCAGACAACTAGGAAGGCCTCATCCTTCATACTTGCGTGCATAAGATTCCTTCAGGCTGTGATAGCAGCGGGCTAAGCAAGCAACCCGGGTGTCCTTCCGCCCCCTTTAACTCCTCCTAGGGGGGGGATCTTGCAATACTCTTACCACCAGATGGGATGTAAAATGCCTGAAGTGGTTCTGGATCTGCTCCTTGTTAGATGTTGGAACTGTTTTTAAATGGCATCAAGTGTGACTTTTGACAATTTTTGTGCTAAGGACTACATGGATATTTTTTCCACCCTCTGGAATTCTTACTTAAGATTGTGCGATACACTATGAATCTCATTTCTGTGAAAGATGGATGATTGGCAGTATTTTTATTATTTTTTTGCTGCTGTTTTGATTAGCAACAGAGTTCAAATGGGCTCAGCATTTGTTACAGTGATTAATCAAGATATTCAATTAATATAAATTATTATTATTATTAGTAGTAGTAGTAGTATTATTAGTATTATTAGTATTATTATTATTATTATTATTATTATTATTATTATTATTATTATTATTACTATTTTAGGTCATCAGATATTGCAGGTGTAGGCCTCTCTAATGTTTTGGCTGGTATGGTCTTTAGTGTGCTGTGAATCTATTATTTATATGGCTGTTTTTTGTTTATCTTTCTTTCATTAAAACTATTTAACTATTTAATTGCTTTTAACTGCACCCATTATCATTTCGTACAAATGACACACCCACGAAAACAGAAACAAATACTTTTAATGGAAGTAGTGGAGGAACCCCGCATTAAGATAATGCTAGCCCAATTAGCCTAAGTGATGTAATACACTTGAATGGTTTGTAAAATTGGACGGCTAGATCTTTATAGATGCCATCAGTCTATTAAATAAGCATAATGTTGCTTGTGATTGCCAGGAATTGTCTGTCATTACATTTAGAATAATATTTGGATATTTGAAAAGTTCAGAGTTTGACATTGTGTTGAACACAAATGTTAGGTGCACAACATTTGGATAATCTGGATGGATTTCCTAAATATGGAAGTTCTCCACCCAACACCCCCCACCCTCTTCATTTGTAATGATATTATTTGTACACTAGTCATTTTCTAGCTAAGCTAAATTAAATACATGCACTGTATTCACCCATGCTATGTTAACTTCTTTGATTTCTGTTGCTTTTTGATCAGCAGAAATGTCTGCACCAACACTGTAATTTTCTCCAAATGCAAAGTCATTACCATACTGGGTCTCTGTAAGGAGGGTGTTATAGCTGACAAAAATTATTTCTCAAACCTTTCTTGAAAGCGTCACACTGCTTTAACCGTACCATCTATGGATAGCTAGAATGATTATACCTTTCATTCCCCGCAAACAGCAATAATCACAATTTGCTTTGCTAGAATTATTGTACCTTTTATTCCCCGTAAACAGTAATCAACACCTGCGCTGTGCTAGAATAATTATACCTTTCATTCCCCGCTAACAGCAACAATCACAACTCGATTTGCTAGAATTATTGTACCTTTTATTCCCCGCAAACAGCAATAATCACAACTTCCTTTGCTAGAATTATTGTACCTTTTATTCCCCGCAAACAGTAATCAACACCTGCGCTGTGCTAGAATGATTATACCTTTCATTTCCCGCAAACAGCAACAATCACAACTCGATTTGCTAGAATTATTGTACCTTTTATTCCCCGCAAACAGCAATCAATACACTACAACGTTAAGCAGTATAATATGATCATCATCAGCGCTTACCTTGACACTAGACCGGGGAGCCTACGGTCCGGGTGAAGCGAGCTGCAACAACGGCTGGGCAATCGTACGTGTTCCACAGCGGACTCCGTCCGGACCGTGTGCCGCTCCGTCTTTTATTCGTTAGCAAAAAGTTGTGAGCGTGAGAAACCGGGATGTCCAAGCCTTCTCCCAGACACTCTCGAAAACATATTTGCAAAGCAGGGAAGGCTGTCGTATAAACAAGGAAGAGTTCCCAGGCTGATCCCGCCCTTTATTTACAAATTGTTAGGCTCCTGGATTCGTACAACAGTTCAGGACAACAACATATCCTTATATAAGAGGTTACATGAGGACGTATCAAACCATGGTTATTTTTCCCTTCACACTGTCAAGCAGGATTTTTGACCGTTTGTTCAAAAGAACATTTATGAGGTTGATGCGTTTGAGCTGAGAGAGGACCTTGCAAGCAGCAATTGTATGAGAACAGGAAAAAATTATTGGATGGATGATAGATAGATAGATAGATAGATAGATAGATAGATAGATAGATAGATAGATAGATAGATAGATAGATAGATAGATAGATAGATAGATAGATAGATAGATAGATAGATAGATAGATAGATAGATAGATAGATGGACAGATACATACATAGATACATAGATACATAGATGCACTCACACTCTGCCAGTGTGCACCTCCGACCACCACCGCCACCACACATTCACTCCATTCATACACCAGTGTGAGTAGCACTGGAGGCAATGTGTCTTGCCCAAGGACATAACCACACATGACTTGGGGAGAGCGGGGATCAAACAGCCGACCTTCTGGTTACCGGCCGAACGTCTCTTCACCCTGAGCCACGTCCGCCACAAAAGTAAAGGCTTTTTGATGGAAAGGATGTTTAGCTTTTTTGCGACTGGCTTAAGAAGGAGACACTGTCTGCCTGGCATGCCAGTGCTGTGATCTTCGAATTGTTTACCTGATTACTGACATACAGTTCATTTGTCCAATTACATTTGCAAATATTGCACTTTAAGTGTCTCTCCATTATTTGTTTGGGGCGTGATCGTGTTTCAGACCATCCACAAAGGCTTATTGTTGTCATCCACTGCTCTTGCTTCACGTTAAAATGCATTTTAAGATACACAATCTTTTCTGACTTTAATTGCACAGTTATCACAGTAAACAGAATTAATTTGTGACAGATGAAGGAAGAAGGCATTTTCTCTAACCATAATTTTAAAATAAAAGTGCATATGTAATTTGCATTCCTTGTGAGAGCTGTCACAATGCCTATTAGCGTGAAACAAACGTAACCACTCAAACATCTTCGTGGTGTCATTATTGCATTATAAAACATACAAAGTGAAAAGTGAATTTCCCATTACAACAAACAAAAGGAAACACTTTGAAAGAAAATCAGTTATCGAGCGGCCAGCAAATCTCACAATTGAGAAGTTGTGGGTTAGAATCTTGGTTCTGTTCCCCTTTTGTAGAGTTTGCATGTTCTGTTGTTTTTATTCCTATTTTTACAGCAGTCATTTTGAGATAGACGGTAGTTGGTTGACATTTTAATTCCATATTTTTTGTAATCATTACAACATTGCTAAAACAACCAATCGAATACAATACACATACTTGCGTGTCACAGCCTAAACTCCATCCAGTCACAACATTATGACCACTTGCACAATCTAATGATATTTGGTCTCGCTCATGAACATTATTACCTTCATAAAGGCTGAATATTTGAAATAGTGCTCGGAGATCATCACATCATGCAAGTGGTTATAATGTTGTGGCTGGTCGCTCTGAGTGTCATTTAGGTCAGTTATTCCCTCTCGCTGGGCTCCAGCACATTAGTGAGTCTTGAGGGATCATCAGAAAGGGAATGATATACTTACTAATAAATTGTCTGAATTATTAGCTATTTGCTACAAATAATGTATCCTTGTTCGGCCATCTATCAGCGATGAATGCGGACGAGATAAGTGCGGTGTAAATTGAGACGAGGTCGTCGTTATCTCAATATAGATCATTTTTGTGACTTTTTTTTCTCGGTGGTATGTCATTTTTTTTATATAAGACATATAATGTAAGCAACAGGTCAGCGCAATCGGCATGGTGATTTAATTTTCTACCGAGTCACGTAGCTCCCATTTTTTTCAATTTATCATCTATGGCTAAAAAGGTTTTGGTAACAGGGTTGCGTGAATTGCGGGAGGCACAAGTTCATAGCATATTTAAGTAATTGTGAGGACTGAACGGTTGAAAAAAATGGATGAATGGATGTTTGGAATGTAATTTGGTCATCACTATACTCTAATGAATGAATAACTGAAAATTACCAACAATTTAATAAATTCCTCTACTCCCCAATGCTCTTGTTTTATTCTCATCCAATACGAACAAAATCATCACAAAGTTCCTATAAGGTGAAATCTTAGAGACGACAACGAATGATTAATGACAAAAGCATTTGAAAGTGTTCAGACAGCTGAATTATTTCTCGCTGCAGGCTCAGTTATAGCGCTGACACAGCCAGCCTGCCGTCCTCCTCATATTTTTCCACTTTGTCCAAATCTTCACCATGGCCGGGCTGTCCAAAGCAGGACCCGCTTTCATCAGAACAACCAAAAGTCACACTTGCATCCCTCTAAAACAACCAGAACATTTCAACCACGTCAGTTTCCAGGCAAAACCCGTAGATAAAAGTCATCTGTCACCCGTCATGTCAAGATGCAGCTCACAGATTAAGATTCAATGCAACTTCCTCCATCCACTTCCCCTACATCAAGTGATTAGCTCAAATCTAATTTTAGATTTTTAATTCCTGCACGTGTGCTTCCGAGGATGTTGATGCTTGGATTTGAGCACACTTTGGTTTTATGATCCATAAGGGGAGCGAGGGAGCTGATTGTAGGTCGCCTCTACTGGGACTCGCTGCTTTCACAGATAACACAGCCCCCCCTTCGGAGACATGCCGCCTGCAAGAACATCGTCTCCTATGCTCAGATCCAGTTGATCGTATCTGGGACGCAACATTTGGCTAATTAGATGCGAAAAATTGTCCGCCGCCATTCCACAACAGAGACACAATGTGGATCTTTTTCAAAAAGAATTAGAACGTGACAGCGGATATTCGAGGGGCATTCATGCCTCCACCGGTGACGTATCGTATCTCCTGCTCATCAGCGCAATCATTTCCTGCAGAAATTGCATTGAGGCCCGTGGTATTCAGGGGAGGATGCTTATCAAATCGCACGAGGCAGTGCAGTCTCATTTGCATGTTTCTGAGGGCCAAGCATCACAACTCCCGGAGCTTCCATTGAAAGAGGAAAGGATATTAGTTTAACGTTGACTTCCTAAGAGTGTTCCATCCATACATGTTCTGTACCTCTCTAGGGTTGCAGGTGAGCTGGAGCATATACAAACTTAACTTTGGTTGGTCTCTTCCCATTCAGTGATGGTGTGTGTCTATTGCATGCAGGTCAGGGCATAAGCTGCCTTTCGCCCAAAGTCAGCTGGGATAGCCTCCAGCTCCCCATGACCCTGAGCAGCATTAGCAGCTACAGAAAATGGAGGGTGGAAAGTTTATACTAAGAAATAAAATTTTTGAACAATTCTTTCTTAAGCACTTTGAAATTAACAAATTAATTAAAAAAACAAGCAATATTAAAGTAGCCTACAGAAAAAAGGTTAGAGAGTTAGGATCTGGGACATGGGAGTTGGGAAACAGAGCCTTTATGTACAAAAAATACAAAGTAACAGCGACCAGGGCTGGATTCAGATGACCTCGATTCGGTAACTCTCACTAGGGGAATGCAAAATTATATATGACGAAATAAAGGCTTATATGACAAAATAAGAGTCACAAATACAGAACCTAAAATACAACACTAAAGAATGACAATTACAGGAACAGGGCTACTGCGTAGCAGCTGACAACTTCATCATCTCAAGTGGCATAGCAGCTACATAGCAACTACAAAAGAAGAGTGACAAATACATCATCATCATTAGGGACATAGCGACTGCATAGCAACTGACAACATCATAACACAATGACCCAATGACTCAACCCGAACACAGTCATAACATTTGGGTTGTGACAATGTTTTCTATACTACTATCATAAACATTGGTTGTGTTTTTGGTTTATCCTTGCAAAGAAGAAATCACGCAGGGATGCTACATCTTCAAGTTAACAATGCAAACAAATTAATAGCTGATTACAAATTGCAGCCTGTTCTGGTAAATGACCTTTACATTTTGAATACAAAGCTAATATTGATCTGTAGGTAGAAAGGTGTTTGAATCTACATATTGATAACTTCTGATGCAGAGATGAAAAAAATGACCTAATTTCATTATTTCAGTCATATTTGTTGTCAATTGTACACTTGTACACCCAATAATTTACGTTTTGTTATCAGGCTGCTTGGTGACTGTTGGACTAAGAGTCAAAAATTCAGTTTCTTAGAGCAGTTTGCGTCCCCGGAGTAAGTGCGAATTGCCGCGGCACATAAAAGCCCCGGGTAGCTATTTCCAACCATGCTGCACTTACTGACCCATGCAGAGTGTTTTGCTGTTTGATCTGCAGTTGTTCTGCAACATAGATTCCTGGCTCCATAAAAAGGTAGAGAAGTGTCTTCTATTTTCTGGCCCAGCGGACAGATGGTCGCTTTCTTCTGTGAGGCATAATCTCCCAGCCAAGCTGAGATAAAAAAAAGAGTTTAATACTACAAAATCCTGGGGTTTTATCCATGCTCTGGTCATACTGCACATATGGTTCAGGCATCTGAACAGCGGCTAGCCAGACGCCACGTGACAATTCAACATTCCCACTGCAGCAATTTGTATTAATGAGGACGAGAAAAAAAATACTATAATATTTAGCTCCTATTTTGAGAAAATCCTCACCACCGGGTCTATTTTAGAAGCAGATTCTTTTTCCACTTGTCACACAAGTTTGGCAGTCATACTTCCATCATAACAGCAGACAAGCAAAACAGTTGAATGCAGACACTTGCCTGCCAAAGTGGTTGTTTATTCAGAACCAAAATGTGCCAGAATTAAATAGATATCTAATGAAATAATTACTCAAATGTGTATTTCATTTTACCTTGCGTAAAGAATTAAAAGTAACAACATTGAATAAATAAATAAATAAATAAATATGTGCGTTATAAATTTATTAAAATTGGAACAAAAAAAATATTAGGGATGGGCAAATAACGACACCAGGTATAGGTATCAGGCCAATACCAGCCTTATTTTAAGTTATCGGTTACTCCTGGCGGCTGCCAATACCAGCCACCGATACTTAAGGCAAAAACATAAATAAATAAATCTGACATGGGTAAGTCCTAATCGTCAGTATGTGGTACTATAGCGCAGCCACTTAACACATTGGCCAATCATCATCTGCGTCAGAAAAAAATGTGTTTGTTTAAAAAAAAATGTACATGAAAAGTTAAATATCAAAAAGTACTCGCTGTATCGGTAGCTACTCGGTTTCCGTGAAAAATCCGAGTGAATAATCGTAAAAAAAAAAGTATTATCAAACATTCCTAATATAAATAAATAAATACAAATCCCGCCCACTAATTGTGTTGTGTGAGCTTGACATATCATTTATTTAATTATGTTTTTATTAATTTCTTGTTATACTTCTGGTTACTCTTACAGTGTAAAATGAGATATACAGTTAAGTAACGACTGAATTATGAATTGATTTATATAATTTTGACACTTTTATTCCCTTATAGATAGGGTAGACCGGGGCTAGTTGTATGCCGGGTAAGTTGTCACATTGCACTTTTCTTCTCCACCAGAGGGCGCAACAAAAAAGTGGAATACTAGTTTTCTTTGCATAAATGGTCAGGGGTTGTGTACTGTCTGAGAAGAGAATAGCGCATTGTGAGCTGACATGAGGGGCAGTTATCTGTTTTGCACAACCCAAAGTAAAAATGTTCAACCTCATACATTTTGAAACAGGCATCATACATAGACAAATTCTAGCAGCAAATCATGTGCACTCGTTAGAGGAGAGATTCAGACATCTTGTCATGCCTCAGTCACAAGTAGTAGCCAACATGGTCATTTTGAGGTTTGTTGTCACATATGCAAAGAATGGGCCAATGAAAAATGCACATCTGGCAACTCGGTTTACGTATGCCAGAATTGTTCTTCAGAATGTTGAGTCTGAAGAGTGAGGAAATTGGTCTGCCAGGTTTTGTTGCATAGTTTAAAAAATGCTTTTCCAGTTGTTGGAACTACAGTATGCCCACGTCAGGACTGGTTTAAGTTTCATGATGAACCATCCATCCATTAACCGAAATGCTTTTTAATTTTTTTATTATTAAATTTAATCTCAAATTTCTAGTTTAAGGGAAGCAAACAGGGCAACAGGCATTTGGGGCTGAGAGCTATAACCTACATGCCAGCAGTTCCTAAGGACTTTAATCTATTTCATAATATTTTATTTATGTTAAAGTTTGCTCAATGACTATGGTACAAATTCAAAAAATGATAAACAATTCATTTGGCTGTAAAACAAAACAAAACAGCAGAATAAAGATAATTTTGTCCTTGTTTTATTAGTTGCAAAATCCAGTGTGACATCTTACCCCATATGGTGTGACAACTTACCCAATGGAGGCAACATGTCACATGTTCACTCTCTCTATTTGATGGCTTATAACTCTGCACTGACACGAGATATGAAAATGACATGAATAAAAAAAACATACCTTAGACTTTGGTCTTTCATCTGGTATACATATATTTGTTTATGTATGATATACAAACGTATAAAAAGTGATCAAACTAGCGCTGGTCTCCCATACAGTAGATGTCTGTCTACAAGTGAGAAAGAGTTGAAACCAAGCCACATTTATTACCTATGTATACTGTACAGTATGCAGATATACAGTACAGTCCTTTTTGATTTGCTGCAGTGGGTTGTTTTTCATATGTGCCAAACCCCCACAAATCTTTCTGGACATTGGTTGTGTAGATTTAGCGTAAACCTCCTATCTCTCAAACACACCAACTAAAAGTGTGGGGGGGGGGGGACACTTGCAAGGAATTAATAACAGCATAGCAACTTAAAACCTGTCAATAACTCTAATGGGTTTTCATTAGAGGGAGCAAAGGAGTTCTTAAGTGGCAAACGTGTCCATTATCAAATGCCATTATATTAAATCAAAGGCCTTGTCTGGTGCCATTAAGAATAACTTGCGAAGCATCATAAACAGATGAACGACGTCGTCAGTGCCAGTGCGTATGGGGTTACTTTCTGTCTCTCTACTGTCTCTCTCTCAAGTTCACCAGGAGAAGCAACGAGTGTTATGGGTATACATTTCCTGTTGACATTAAAATGCACCATGTTGCTGTGCACTACAGTATGTCCTTGGTTTTATACTCAAGCATAAAGCTGTATGTATTAGTGTTGCTAAAAGCCAAAAGGCTTTTTTTCACATAAAAAGCCTCATGTGGATAAAATGTTACCGTATTAATGGCTAACCTTTATTTGTGCATGGCGTCATTGAAACATTATGGCTGTTGGGTTGTGTTCTGTTATTTTAGGCTGCCTTTTAAGACAATTTGCAATGTAAAAAATAGGGACGTTTGTGTACATAACAGCACAAAAAGCCACTGTGGGCCGTTATGTATTTAGCAAATGAGTGAATTCCATTGCATTTATGAAATTGTATTAAACACTATGACCCATATTTTTTTTAGCTTTGTGGTGCAATGACGTCAGGGGCTACTGGAACTCAAATAGCCAGAAAATATACCATTCTCACAGCTAAACTTGTTTACGGTGCTGCAATATGAGGAAATAATGTCTGCTCTTTTTCTTGATGTAGCTTCTGCATTGGAAATAAAAGAAATGATAGCCAGTGAAGGTCACTGTGTGAGGATGGGGATCACCATCCCAAGCCTTTAAAGATGGTGGCCAAGTCCATATGAATCCAAACTGGCCCCGCAACAAAGTGCACGCGTGAGCTTGGTGGACAAAATGTCAGTAAAGGGAGCGTGTTTCATACCAACTGATGAACAATGAAATATTGCAAGGAGGTTTCGAAGCTGCAAAGGCAAAATACATTTATTGCTCTATCTTGGAAATGGATTTCACTATTCATTACCCCGAGGAGCAACGACATGACTTTTAATGCTGAATCATTGCAGCATGACTTGTCCTATCCATCTTGCCTTTCAATACTGAGGGGCAATAAGATGTCGGCCACTGCGGCATCGTTGTCCCTCCATGCGAATGCTACACATCGTGTAAGGTCACTTGGCTAAGTATAATATATAAGTTGATAGAAACTGCTTGGAAAATGGAAGACCACGAAGAAAAATATGTACTGTCATGTTCGTTTTGCCTTCTTGGGAATTTCAAGCCATGGTGGGTGTTCTGGCGTACCGAGGATGTTTCGTTCGACATGCGCGCCACCTGACAATTTGGTGGCTGAAAGTCAGAAGTAACTTCATGCCTGTTGGAACCATGTCTAAATATTATATATATATAGAGGTTACAAATGTCACAAAAAATCTAATATACAACAAATTTACACCAAATTCAATTGGAAGTCTATATAGTTCGGGAGGTGGCGACATGGATGCGGGTGGTGTGGATCGATTGTTGGTGGTGCTATAGCTAATGCTAAATGCTATTTTGGGTGACAGTTCAACAGTGCAAAACATGCTATGCACTCATTATTCAACCTTTTGGCTCGTCCTAGCTGCTATTGGAAGCTGGCTGTTCCATTTACATTTGTAACATTGGAAATATGCCACTACAAAAGATCAGCTTGCACTGTACCAGTGAACGCAGTACTAAGACAGTAGGACTACATTTCCCAAGATTCTTACACATGAAAGTAGGAAGTAGTTTTAGTTCTGGGGTGACCAATTAGGTGCAGGTGAGAATGAGAACGCAAACGTGAATTTGGAAGTTAATAGGAAGGAATTTAACAGTTGGATTCTCATTTAATCGATTAATCGCTATAAAACTGTGTAATGACATACACATGTAAAAAAATAAAAAAAAATAAAAAAAATGGGACGCCGGGACGGGACCTGCGTAATATTGGGACAAAACAATGTTGGTGGAACAGCCCAAAGCTCAAAACAGGACGTCTGGTCACCTTTGAATCTCGAATCTAGCCAACTGTAGTAGCTAGCTTTCTTGGATGTAGAGCATTTATATTTGACCCCCCCCCCCCCCCCCCCCAAACTTTAAATTAAGTTAGCCAGATAGAAAAATATTGCTGAGTCTGATGTATCATTGGTTTCATGGTATCAGTGCTGTTGCTGTGGGCAAAATATCCCCATCTGTTGGCATGAAAGCAACAGATGGACCTGACAGGGAATCAGACATGGTGGCAGTGGCGAGGGGGGATGAAGAGGGGCCACAGAGGAGACGTCAAGGCCGACATGAGGGGAGGAAATGTGTGAGGAAAAAAAAGAAAAAGATGTGGGGTGTGAAGTGCGGTGACATGAGACACACTGATTCATGTTGCAAAGGGCATGCTAAATGGCAGCTTTTGGGTTTTGGATTGCCCTCTCATCGTCTCGGCTGGAACCATTCCTGCTCAGAGGCAACTAACACACACACACACACACACCCCCACACACACACACACACACACACACACACACACACACACACACACATCTCGTGTCCCTCCTGCCTGCTTCACTCCAAAAACCTGTCACATTTTGTTGACTGCTTTCCTATTCGTGGCTGCGAACTTTGTATCCAACTCAAGCTGTGCAATGCTTTATCACTGTATCATCAATTGGATTTGTCCTTCAGTGTTTACATCCCAGTTTGCAAAGGACTCTGCAGGTGAAGATACAGTCGCAGTGCACATTCATGCAGGTCTTATAGCGTTGTTTTCTGCCATGTAACTAATTTATTACTTTGTTCTTATCAGTGGCTGCCGGACCTGCTCCCGTTGCACTAAAGATGCACTAGAAAGACTATATTGTTAATGTTTGCTACCAGGATCCGTCGGACTCTTTTTTATTGAGAAATATGACCAGAAACTCTCATAAAAGTGGAAACGAAAGCGTCTTGACGATTGCGTTCAAATCTCATTTCCTGTGTTGAAAAACATAATTTATCAAATTAAACACGAACCAGCTGGCAAATTATTCAGCAATTACACTGTAAATCACAGATGACTGTGCAGCATGACAGTGACTGCACACTGCTCCCGATCACTGCTCATCACGATGGGATTGGGTGCATGTTAAACTTCAAGCACCCTCACCTCCATCTGCGAAGCCCCCGCCGCATGCGGTAATACTCTCGAGGCCGGACGTAGCCTATTCCCAAATCTACATTTGACTGTGCTTGGCTGGTTTTTATTAACGGAGCCTTTCCACATTATCCATCATTTCTCTCTGGCAAAGTCCTGACACTTAATTAGATGCCACACTGGCTAGAGAACTACATTAGGTCATGCGTGCAATGCTAAAGTAAAAAAAAAGAATCCAATTAAATGCAAAAAAAAAAAAAAAAAGAAGCATCTCCTGCGGTCAGATTTCATTAACTGTTGATATTTACACTAATTGCAGCAATGATTTTTTGTTTCATTCCCCAACAACCACTATGGTAATTTGACAAAACAAATTTCTGTAAATGTCAACGGTTCTTTGGTTGAACTGCAATCATCACTACATTCACCTACTCAACAAAAAGGTGTAAATCTGTCAAACACTCAGACAAAACAGAGCTCTACCTAAGATGAAACGATGAAAGTATTTTGTCAAATCAATGAGCTAACAGCCATGACCTTAATTGCAGACAGGAGGCAGCAATGTGGTATGCAATTTTCTATGCCACTTATCCTGCTTGGTGTGAGGGGGAAAGACATTTCGCACATTGGTCACAAAGCGTACGCTGTTGCGGTGCTTTAGCTATAGATGCTGCATTATCGTACACCACAGTCCATACTTTGAACAAAATGTCTCTGCCTCAGGCCTAGCAGTAAATACAGGAGACTGTCCGTGTCCCAGCAATGGAGTCACGGGCGGTTTTGGGTGTTCTCACACGGTCTTGAAGTACTCACTTAACAGATCTGTGGGCTTCCTAGCCAACTTTACATTACCCGCTGTTAGGAGGCAGATCTTTACCTCCATGTGTTCATTTTCTTTCGGGTAGTGAGAATGTTGGTTATCCGAATACAGGCTGGAGATCGATGAACAGTTGCTTCGAAGCTTTTATTTCTACAGAATATTCCGGGCACAAATGAGTTCCAGACAATGGCTGTAGCCGCTCACAAGTGCGAAGATTTCAGACACTTACAACATTCTTATACTATCTTGAAGGGCGGTACCACAAAGCCACCAAGCCACCAGCAAACAGTCCACTCAGAGTTCACCAGACATAAGATAAGACTTTTAAAGACATCATTCATTACACATTGACTTCAACCACAGACAATGGCCCATTGTTGTGGAAATAGAGGAGGTCCCAGTCATGACGGCACTCACAAAGCTCTACTGAGGAAATAAGGAAATTAAAACAGTTATTACTAAATCTGGGCAAAAGACCCTCATCACCGCCCATGGAGTTGTGCTTGTGGTTCCTTATAAATGTAATTTGTGTGCCTTGACATGCTGCAAACTCGTGGAACCCAGAGTTTGAAGTGAACATGGTGCAGCTGCATTTGGCTGTTATGCTGCACACAAATGAAATAAGCTGCCAACAGAAGGGAAGTGCTTTTTCTTTCTTTACGATAAATGTTTTTAAAGTTTGCAGTATGTTCTTTTAGTAAATAAAAATAAATAAATTTAACTGCTGTGTTTGTTGATGCTTATAGGTGTTGTTTTTCCTTGTGTAAAGCACATTTAGTTGCCTTGTGTATGAAATGTGCTATACATACAAACTTGCCTTGCCTTGACTTGCTGCAAGATTCGAGCAAATCAGTTTATTTAAAGGAAATGAGACGACCTGCTTCATTTGGCGGCGAATGAAGACCGCTGTGTTGTGAAAATACCAAAGCAAGATCTAACCCGCCTCTGCATAGATTTAGATTACGGCTCACTCTCGACTTGCGCAGGACGTGAAAATTATTTTACTTAACATTTGGCTTGTGATCAATTTCATAGTGAGTTTAACAGTATAGGCACCACTGATGTAAATGCTCCGTGTATGTGGCAGATTGAAAGAAAGGAGTGGCCCTTATTTGGCCCACTTTGGTCATGTGAACGTGTATGTAAAGGGTTGTTTTTCTTTATATTCACTTTAATTGACTAGCAACTAGCCCAGTTCAGCTGGGATAGGCTCCCTTTACCGGCGGCCCAAATATGGACAAGGGCTATAGGCCTATAAGATGAATGGATAGCACACCGCAGAAAATATTGATTCTGAAAGGAACGACAAGGTTTTCCAACAAATCTCTTTGGGTGTCCTCATTTATACAGCTTTATGAGCACTGTATATACGCAGAAATGTCTTTAGGAAATGAAGGCTTGATGGTGACTTAGAGAGCTAATGCGTCATCTATCAATGATCTGCCCGACTTTTACCGTCCTATTTTGATGTACATTTAATGGTATTGCAAGTAGACACCATGCAAGGCTCCTGTAATGTAAATATGCTCCAATAAAGCAGCAAACAGTCACTTTTATTGGCTGTGAATACCTACAGAGGTAAGCATAAGAACACTTCCCAGCAGTGACGTCCATGAAGAACATGATTAATAGCATGATCTTGCCAGTGAAATATAAATAGCATAGCCCTCATAGTGCTGGATTATGATTATAGTGATGTGCAGGATCAAAGTTGGGATGAGGGACTTGTGCCAAAGCTTGAGAGGATGTCTGGAAACGACCGCTTTTATCTAACCCACAGTCTGAAAAATTGACATGAAATCCACAGTTTTTTTGTCCTTCTCAACTATTTATTTTACCATCAAATGACTGATAACCGTTGTGCTCACTCATTCTTCAGATATTCTCATTTGCCAGTGACCTATTTGATGAGGCGTCATGAACAAAGAGCCTTGGCTCAGCCCTGGAGAAGATCAATAAACAGGCTCAACTAGGAACTAATTATGGGGCACATTTCTTTGACTATGCACGGCTCTTCATCATAGCCCTGAAGGATTTGCGAACAACTGCTTTGTGTTTTGCTCACGGAAGCTTATATTGGAAAATGTCTGTACAGCTTGAACTTAAACTGTCAATGAAAGTACCGAAGTACGTTTTGGACTTAAAATGTCATATAGCATGAAACTCTACTGTATTCTCTAATGAAGCTTTCCTGAACATGTAAATAAATAAATAATAGGGGGAAAAGAAGAAAAAAATTACAAAAAATAAACTGATGACATTTTGACATGATCATTTTTGTGTGAATTATAACAGTAAATTGCCCCTTATAGACTATAGTTTGTTGGTTCCCCTAAAGTTCAATTAGCCCGATAAAATGAGCCACCTTGGGCTTTTCCATTCAAATAAAACGACACTAGTACCTTTGTGAACATGAGACACAAGCAGATGTCTTCCTCAGAATGGTAAAAGTCACTTTTCGTTCCGTCGTGGTTTTTATGTGTACATTTGGCTGCTTTTCAAAACTGTGAATACTGAATGCTAATTCACCCTTTACACATGTTTGTGACAGTTGCCAAGTGGTGTGACGCACGTCCAAGTGAGTGCCAATGTTTATTAATTAGTGTGACGAATGGGAAAAGAAAGTGGCTGTGACCTTAGCGGAGCTTTAAACCTCAGAAATACAAACAACGCCTTCAAGACTAACCAATTACCATCCCAAATTGAAACATGCACTTGCATATTCATTCTCCATTGCCGTAGCAGGCAGGTGTCACACCGGAGGAGACAATGAGCTCTTCTGTTCTTCTGTTCAGGTTGCTGCCGCCAATATGTGTATTCTGTCATTGCTGACTTCTCATTTTATTACGTTTTTTGTTTTTTTGGTCCAATGTGACTTTCTCCCACAAAATGTATTAAAATGTCAACTGATTCAGTTGAAGGTGCAAACTCCTTTCTCCTCTTTTCAGCTGTCACAGTCAGGGCACGTAATCAGTGCTGTGTGATGAGTTACACAACGGCAAAGTGAAATGCAAATGGGCATTGACTCGGCCTTAATCAAAGTCAATGATTGCTCAAGATGCATTGATCTGACTTCAGGGGGGGGCCCTGTCTGATGCTCACCATGAAAGTCGAAAAATAAGTGCCATTATTACCTATAGAAGTTGTTTTGTAATCAGTGAAAGGTCGCCACAGCGAGAAACTTGCATTAAATATTTGGCACAGGTCGGATCATGGGTTCAAATGTCAATTCGGTGCCATGTTTGGAATCTCAATTTGTATGATTATTCTCCCTTTGTGTGCATGGGCTTTCTTTGTATGCAACATACTTGAACTTATCATATTTTGGGGGCCATTTTGCAAGTTTCAGTGCATCATTTGCGAGCCTGTTGCCACATATTACACAAAGTATGTAAGAATCTGTCACCATGTGTGGTTAGGTTACTTTCGAAAAATGTAAAACACTCAATTTAACAAAAACAAAAACTAACAATAATCAAAGTAACAAACAAGCACTAGGAATAGACTCAGCATGACATGATTCGGGTACATGACAATTGACAGTGACAAAAACAAAGATTTTTTTTTTTTAAGAAAAAAAGAAAACAACAATGAAATCATACTGTATATATATATATATATATATATATATATATATATATATATTTTTTTTTAACAAAAAAAAACAAAAAACAATTAAATCATATCATATCCGCCAACCAAAGAAAGAAAGAAATTAGCAAAGTTCAATACAAGCAAACCTGGACAAGTGTGCCTGAAAGGAGCTGATTGGGAGCGGGATGATGAAAAACACGAAAAACAACAAATCTAAATTTGAACAAAACAAAGCCAACAAAACACAGGACCACTTAAAAAAAATAAGTATTGTCGGCACAAACATGCATACATTTATATTGTTGTGAGCAACATCTTCAAGCACACACGCAGAATGTCTGCCTGTAGTGAAACTGGCTTATGTGTGAATGTGTGCCCTTACAGAAACATAAGATCTCTTAACATGGCTGTCATCAAACTGGAGAACACGTTGCCATGGCAACTGCATCTCTGGCACAACCTTTGGTGACAGCCTCTCATTCACACATGCACACCCCACAGACCAGTTTGCTTTAATCCCGTTGTGTCCAGCTAGGGGAGGAGCGTGGAGACTTCTTAAAAGGTGGCGCCAAATGCCATGTAAAGGTGACAGCTTCCTCGGATGTCTCACTTGGCATTTAAAGCACGATGTCATGATTTACATCAGCGCGAGATCACTTGCGACAACGCAATCTTCCAGTTGCGTGAACTCACACTCTTGTAACCTTGCCACCGTGAAATTAACTCCCTAAAAAGAAATGTGGAATAAAATGAGGCAATACTTGAGAGAAGGAACCTGAAACGACACGCCTCTACCTGAATAAGGAAATTGTGTTTTTCAATGTAGTTGGATTAAAATTTGAGGAAAATGCGCAATTATTCATTTCTAACCATGAGCACCTTTGTCATAGGTGGTTTTGCATGGGGTGGCAACTGCCCCGCCACCAAATGCCTTAATGGCACGGCAGTGGCAATGAATCTACCAATACTAAATTCAAATTTTCATTCTAAATCTTCCTGATATTTTCTCCATAGTGTGTTTTAATCACCAGTTTACAATTCACTCCCACTCACTCCCGTTATCAAAACAACATATGGTATAACACGTTTTATGAACAAGGATAAAATGCCTGGTGACAATTAACAAGGCAAAATAACATTGGAAGACTCGTCTCTCAACTCTAACTTTTTATTTGCCTCCCCTGTTGATTAACGACAGAGTGGTGGTTCTGTCCTTTATTTTAAAGGCAGTTAGGGAGGGGGGCGGGGGCTGTGGACCGGTGGGGTGCCTGGCGGGCCTGCAGTGCCCCGTCCTGCTGCGTTGGGTTGGGGGCGCGGACTGTGTTGGGGTGGGGGGCGCTCCTGCTCCTGGGTTTGCTCTCCGGCCGGTGGCCCTGGCGGGGCCCGGGGGTGGTCCTTTGGCGCTGCCGCGGCCTGGGGGGCCCTGAGGTGTTGTGCTTGCTCTGTCCTGGCAGGGGTCGACGGCTCCCCTCTTTGGTGGAGATTTCCATGCATGCCAGATCCACCACACCAGCATCTACCGAAACTCAGACACAATCTGCTTTCTCCTCAGGTCATTGAATCGGTGGAGGCTGATGTCTGTGGATCTCACTCTGCTTCGTTTGTCCTTCCTTCCTTTCCTCAGTCTCTCCTTTGGTCTCTTGAGGTCTCCCTGGTTTTTTTTGATTTGTTGGAATTTAGATGTTTCTGGGGTTGGTGAAGAATTCTGGTTGGTGGCCCGGTGGGTGGTGTCTGGCCGGTGCTGGATTTCACTTTCCTTTGTTTTCTTTGGTCCCCTCGGGTCTCCTGACGGCGGTGTTCGGTTTAGGTGAACGGTATGGGATTTTTTCTAATAGGTTTTTGGTGAACTAACGAATCCACACACACTCGCACTCACGCACACACGCACATACACATACAAAAAAAAAAATGAGCAATGATGATGACATTACCAAATGAACAATACTGAGCTCTTTTAGAAAAAAAGAAAAAAGAAAAAAAAACATACTACAGGAAGGGGAGCACACACAAAAAAAACTAGCAGCTGTTGACAGGTCATTGTTGTGCATATTTTACATTTTACAGTGATACAGCATTATATATAGCCTACCTTGGAGTTTGTGCATGATGGTGGTAACAGATTGACCCTGATAAGAATTATTAACATATATTTGTTTTGGTCACTCTGGTTTTCTATCTTCGTTAGGGTCACGAGTGAGCTGGAGCACATTCTAACTAACTTTAGTTGGAATTAGAGGCTGTGTACATGTTTGACTGGTCGCCAAGACACCTGAGTGCAATTAGCAAGTCTAAATGAATTGCTTGAGGCTATTTTGTTAGAATTCAATAAAATTGCTATTTGTGTGAACATGAGTCATGACAGATAAATTAGCAATGGTAGATCGCCTCTTGACTAAACTACCTTGAAATGTCACCAAACAAATTGATTTGTTGTTGTTTTGACTGAAAGCGCCACCACAAGAAGAAATTACTGTAAACGCTTGGAAGAAAAGCAATTTTCCCTGCTGTGCGCACACTCGCAATGAACTCTTAAGTTGTTTGCGATTTAATCTCTTTTCCATTTATATGCTAAGTCCGCCTGAAAACGGTTTTGTGCCAACATCATCTTGGATGATCTTAATCTTTGTGACACATAATGGCAGCGCGGTGCTGGCAGGCGAGGGGTGGCCCGTCCCGTCAGTACGCCGCTGAATGTCATGTGACCACTGGGGAATCACGAAAGACTTGACGGACGTTTTGGGAGTGTGCAGACGGCACCTACCAAGGCAGAGAGTGAGAGTAGAGAGTCACCGTGGAGCGAAAGTGTTAAGTTCAAACGCCTCGGCACAAAACAGGCAACCGAGACAAGCCCAAATCTGAGGACAATTATGGGCCCGTCACTTTGTGAATGGACTGTAAAGTTGACAAATGGAAGACCCTTCACCTGATCGTCTGTCTTCAAGGCTCTCCCGGCTCACACAAAGCAAGATCGGTCACAAGTATTTATAGGCTTTAATGTATCATTCTTTTTTAACTCGTTCACTGCCATTGACGGCTATGGACGTCAAAAATTAATTTTAACTATTTCTATTAGTTTAACATTTTTTTCCACTTTTGATAACAATAGTATCAAAACCTGGGGGGGGAGGTTACATTTAGACCAGATATTAAACTATTGAAGTCATGTGATTAATTACAATTTTAAAAAATTAGCGCCTGACACCCTAATTTTTAATAATATTTTCGTTTATTAAATAATATTTTTTCAAAAAAAGAAAAGATTATTAAAAATTAGGTCATCGGGCGATTGAAAGTTTTAATTGTAATTAATCACATGACTTAGTGAGTTAACTCATGATTAATCACAAATGTAATATCTGTTCTAAATGTACAATAAAAACTTTTTTCTAGGTTTTTATACTCTTGTTAACAAAAGTGGAAAAAATGTTAAACTAGTAGAAATAGTTCAAACGGATTTTCGACGTTGAAAGCCGTCAATGGCAGTGAATGAGTTAATTGTCTAGCCATGACTAAGTGTAGCTATTAAGACTATGAGCATTGTATTTGCCTATCAAAATATATATTCTCATACCAGCTTTTGGAATAATATTACACAATAACACAGCTAAGTTTCGAATGTCAACCATCTTTTCTCTTCCCTCTCTGAAACAAGTGTTAATGCTGTTTGCGATTTCGCCTTTTATCTTTACCTACTTGCTTATCAAGATGGACGACGCTTCTTTATTATTCAGTGGACATGCAGGAATTGAAGTATATTTTAGGAGAAGTCTTACCTCATTTACTGCTACATACCAACATGAAAATTTAATCCATGTGCTGGAATGTCTCAAGCTTTCTCCTTTCATTTATTAAGACACAAAAGTGGGCAAAGTCCAGGAAGCAAGAGCCTATACAAGCTCCTGAGATATTTATGAGCACTCAAATGGACCAGTGAGGGTTTAATGTTGTAAGATATGTCCTCTTCATATTTCATACACTACACATGACAAGAATGTATATTCAGCCCACTGAACTTTGCTCCATGTGGTAACAATGTATTTCGTTATGCACCAATGAACAGCGCTAAAAGGAAAATGTTCATTTGAATCCAGACAGGAATGCGTGGGTCAAGCTTCATATGCCACAATCCAATAGCTGCATTAAAAATGAATTCACTCTTCCGAAGACATCAACAATGTGAATACATGAATGACAAGATTGGCGGTAGAGGGAGCAACTTGGTTTATGTTGAGCCCAACTGTGCATAAGGTGAAAACAGACCCGATACACTCTTGTTTATGCTTCTAATAAAACAGTCAGAGTGCTGTTGTTGAAAAGTGCATCATCCAGACAAGAGGACGTTGCAAACCCGATAGTGGAAATAAATCGTATGCTGTTCTATTAGCATTATTGTGAGGGGAGTTGAATAGAGAGTAGAATGGCAACAGAATATTTTGTATGTTACAATTCATTGATCCATTTTCCTATGAGAAGTTAGTACAAAACCTGTTCAGGAAATGGTGCAGTGCTCAGAACAAAGCATTGCAAAGCACATCACCATCTTCATTGGCTGCCAACTACCGGTAAATAAAACCTGGTTTGAAAAAAAAGTTTAAATTCAAATGAGCCCAATTTAGTCAGGTAAGAAGGAGGATTACATAATACCAGCGTCTTCTGTTTCCTTCTTCTGCCTGAGTTCAGCTCGTAGCATGTAGCCTAATGGGTTGTTGAATCCATAGTTACAGTAACATAAATTAACAAAGAAAACTACAGTTAAAAAAAAGAAAGATTTCTGTTAACGAAATAAAAATAAAAATAAACGAAAATGCTTTTGAAAAAACAAAAAGTAGCTGAAACTACATCTTTATGTTATATAAAACTAGACAAAACTAACTAGGATTATAGCAAAAATGTCCTTCATTGTCTTAGACAATTAACAGCATAAATGAGCTTTTGAAGTTCATTTCAGAAATATTTATACGTTCATTAAAAAAAAGAGTAAGAAATAAGGTCAAACAGTCGCTTAAGAACTGTAATTTACTTTGAATACAATTTTTTTATAAATAAATAAATCTAAAACTAATAAAAACTAAACCCATGTTCGGGAAAAAAAACTAAAGCTAACAAACCTACTCTAAAAACTTAAAAACTCTCAAAATAAAAATAAAAACTCAAAACGACATAAAATGTAATTATAATTAAAAATCCAAAACTATTATAAACCTTGTTGGATCCCGACATAAATAAGTTCAGCACATTATTATGTTCCAAATGGAATTTTGTTCAACCTGAGTGGACAGATTGCCGCAAATAGCTTTTCAAATACAATTATGTGCATTAGTATTTGCTGCTGTTTTGGTTAGCAACAGTGTTCATACGGGCTAGTACACCGTTATCTCTATAATGTCTGTGCGTGAAAAACAGCATCTTATCGCGTCTATCGTTACACTATTTTTTTATATGGTATAAAGGAGTCTATTCGAGGTAGCCACTTTTCAGTGGATAATAAACTATTAAACTATATATTTTTTTTAAAACAGCCCATTTATTCGTCATAGTTTCATAATATTCTAACTTTTCTCAGGTAACCGTGAAAAAAGAAAACAATGTTTTCTTATTCTTATTCTCTTGTGATCGTAATGTTTAATATACTACGCATCTCGAGTGAATGGTGAGTTATTGTAATTGTGCCCGGAAGCTTGTAAATGGAAACAAACAACTCTCTCTCTCTCACACACACACACACACACACACACACACACACACACACACACATATACGCCCTTGGATAGTGTTTCTTTTAACAAATGAAGGCCCTGCAGCAATCAATAAAAAGGTGATTAAAAAAGCTCCTCTTAGCGCAGGACCTAAAACGCTCATTAAAAATAAGAATTCAAAAGCAACAATGCACATTGTTGAATTCACAATGTGTTAGTTCAATATTTCGTCAATGGGTTCCTTCCCCGCTTGTATAAAAGGCTGACTTGAAATCTAGCTGAGTCAGCAGGATAACCAGCAGGGCATTCTTAGGGGCAGAGTCGATGTATTTGAATGGTTTCAAAAAAAATCTTCATATGAACTCTGCTCAACCTCACAAGTTCTAACATCGTCTGGGCTGAGAATAGAATCGGATGGCGGCAACTCTTTGACGAAACATTCTCCTCATTACCAACTTTTTCATTCCCCAAACCCCAGCAGGTGCCTGCAGGGAACACATGGAGGCTTTTAATTATTTGCCTGATCAAACTCATTAAGGGTGAATTTCATTTTTTCCAATGGTTTTGTACTCCTGGTAATAATAACTTACCTGAATCGGCTTCTTTGGGACGTGGTATCTTTTGCAAAGAAACTGAAAGAAAATACAACAGCCGCAATGTTTTTAGAATAATAACCGAGGACGGTTCCCCAACTTATTCCAATGTGATGTGTTTAACCCCCCCCCCCCCCCCCTGTGTTGTGTAAACAGTGAACATCCCTCAGGTCAGCCGAGTGAAACTCCTTCCTCAGCATGTTGAAGTCCTGCTGCGCTCCTCGTCCCACTTGACTGCTTTGTCTTATTAGAATCAATGGGAAACCAAGTTGGCTTACTCACTCCATTAACTTGGTGTCATGAAACTGCCACAACGTGAACCCTCCCTCACCCCCTTTCCCACCGCAAAGTCATGTAAATCAAACAAACCCACAGCTGATTGAATCTGTCCACAGGACACTAACATCCATACTGATGCTGGTGGGAGGACAGTACTAAGCAGAGGTCTTCGCATAAACCTGACCTGCAAAGTGACAATTCCCTGCCCTGTTGCACACCAACCAGCCAGCACAGTGTATCAATAAAGAATAAATACATTAAAAATAATAATAATAATAATAATAATAATAAAACATTGAGTTAGTCATAGTGGGTTGGTCACCAATTTCTTAATACTTTACAAAAATAAATAAATAAATAATAAATACATTAAAAAAATAATAATAATAATAATAATAAAACATTGAGTTAGTCATAGTGGGTTGGTCACCAATTTCTTAATACTTTACAAAAATAAATAAATAAATAAATAGATATCTTCCAAACGGCCACACAAGCTGTTTGCTCGACAACATGGCAGGGAAAGTAGGGACCATTGAAACCAAATGTTCCGCACAGGGATGTTGCAGAACAACTGGGCACGGACTCACGTGAATATGGAAATGCTCAACAGGCTCTGTGTAGCAACAGACGGCAAAAACAGCCTTTGGTTAATTTAGGAGAATGAGTTTGGTGCATTTAAAGCACCTTGGTGAGGCATAAACGACTGTAATCAAAAGCTAATAGCTCATCCTGCAAGTTAATTATTGAAGATGATTCAAATTAGCCCAATGCAACCTAAAATCAGCCGCTGAAGAAAATACATGAACAGAAAATGCCTGATGTTTTTTCATCCATCCATTATTCGGTTTTTTTTGTTGTTTTTTTTGGACCCCTTGTTCAGTTCAGGGTAGCGGGGAACTGGAGCCTATCCCAGTCGATTTTGGGCAAAAGGGTGGACTACACATTAGACGAGTTGCTAGTCAATCCCCAGGCACATATAGAGATAACAAACATTCACATTCACACCGTCAGCCAGCGGGAATTTAACCCACGCTACCTTCACACAAATCAGAGAACCACTTTATCGAAAATAAACTGACCAGACATCATCCACTCATCTATTTTCTATAGTGCTCTCAATCTTTTTTCCATTGATGTAGACTTGTGAAATATTTTTTCAGCCAAATACCCCCTAACCAGCGCAAATGATTTTTCGTTGAAAAATATAAATGACTTCAAATAGAGTGTTTTGCCATCATTGCCTGATTTATCAAACTTTGGATCTTCAATTGTATAGTGGGCTCGCTTGAACTTTTGGGGGAAATAAATAGATATAGCTAAAAAAAAAAAGAAAAGAATAAATGATTTATAAATATTTGTGCACATAAATATTATCACCACAAACTGACCTCCTTTGGAGTCATAGAAAAGATCTGTTCTCAAAAAGAAATCACTAACTTAATTTTTAATAAAAAATAAAAAAAAAGATTGACAGGTGATACTAGGTGGTATATAACAGGTTGGGTCGAACCATTCTGCTATCGGGAAAATCAGGTCTTTTAGGACGATGAAATTGAATGGCCTTCTGAATAAAACATTCATTTCATGAACTTATATTTTTCTGAAATATTTACATCATTTAATAATTATTTATTTAATATTATTTATAAAGATGTTTCCATGGATACTACTTTTGAAATTTCTTTTAAAATCTCACGTACTCCCTGGAGTGCCTTCACGTAACCCCAGAGGGGTACTTTTTAATGTTGCAGGTGATGCAACTATAGCTTCACGTAACACAACGTACGTGACAGTATGCTGCTCCCTGCATGAAATAAATAAATAATAAATGAAGCAAAATTGCGAGAAGGCTAGTTTGCTGGAGGTCAAAATGAGTTTTGAGGACCAAAATAAAAAACAATTTATCACTAGCCGCCATTTTAGTTGTTTACTTTCGCCTCAAACGCTTTCAGGTTGGAATTGGGAAAAAAACAACTCGGATATATCCGACTTCCAACCATCCTCATCAAGTGCAGCTGGTAACATCTCACAGGCAACCAGGTAATGGCTTTCCCGGATCACTTAAATAATGCCCTTAATCTCAATCAAGATAACAATGACTGACCTCAGACACTTTCCACTGAGAGCAAAATAGTCGCCTTGTGACAATCCAACCAAATTACATGAGTTTGTGAACAGGAGATTGGAAATGGAAGAGAGTTGTGTTTTGATTGAATACGTCCATCTTAATTATTTCAGCCTACCCATCAAAGTGTTTGCTCATCAGTGAGAACAAAAACAAAAAAACGAGCTTCTCTGTTGACTTCTTGATTTTATTCTTTCTTTTCTTTTCTTTTTTTTGAACAAATCAGGTTGAAAGCTGTTTAGCGGACCAAGACTGATCTTGCTGTCAGTGCAGTTCTACAAAATCAGCTTGGTGCCTGTGTTCTAATTAGGGAGGGAAATATTAAACAGCTTTGATGGTATGGATGACTTTCGCAATGTGTGAACCAAAACATAAGGAATATATTCCAAACTCTTCCAGTGAAATTGAGCAGTTAAAAGAATGTCAGTATCAAAAAAAGTAAATAGTTTTTTTTTTTTTGTGCTTCGCTGCAGGCGCATGTAACAGCAATAAAAGAACTTGCCTGATGTTCTGTTTGGTCTGCCGAGCTCAATACATTTACCATTGACCCAGTGACAAACGTGCAAGATGAGTCATTGTGTTTGTCTTCTGGAGTGAGAGTTTCTCAAGGTCAATATGTCGATTCTATTGTTCAACCTTAACTCATGAGACACTTACAATCGCCAGTCGACCTTGTCCTTTGTATTCCAAGTTTCTTCACCGCACGCCCCATGCTTGACTCACCTAGTCATCAGTACAAATCTTGAACCTTCTCATCACAAAGGGAAAACACCCGTTGAGTGTGTCCTACAAAAGACGGCAAAATGGCAAGGTACGGAAGAGGATTAGGGCCAGTGAAGAGAAAAAAATAAGTTTGGCAGGATTCTGACTTTAAAGTGAGAATTCTGACTTTAAAGTGACAATTCTAATTTTATTCTCAGAATTCTCACTTTAAAGTCAGAATAATAGTAGCACTAAAAAAGTCATAATTCTGACTTTATTCTCAGAATTCTCACTATAAAGTCAGAATTCTGAGCAAAGTCAGAATTCTGAGAAAAACTTTTAAGTGAGAATTCTGACTTTAAAGTGAGAATTCTCATTTTATTCTCAGAATTTTCACTATAAAGTGAGAATTCTGAGAAAAAAGTCAGAAAAAAAGTGAGAATTCTGAGAAAAAAGTCAGGAAAAAAAGTGAGAATTCGGACTTTAAAGTGAGAATTCTCATTTTATTCTCAGAATTCTTACTTTAAAGTGAGAATAATAGTAGCGCTAAAAAAGTCAGAATTCTGACTTTATTCTCAGAATTCTCACTATAAAGTCAGAATTCTGAGATTAAAGTCAGAATTCTGAGATTAAAGTCAGAATTCTGAGAATAAAGTCAGAATCCTGCCAAACTTTTTTATTCTTTCTTCACTGGCCCTAATCCTCTTCCGTAGGAAGGAACTGTGTTATGTTCATTATACTACCTTTTGCAATACTTACCCATTGACAACACTTTTCAGTGAAATGAGCATACTTTAATTTCCAAAGTCTAATTGAGAATGATAGCTTGATTCAAATATCCACGCACAAAAAAACGTGATTTCAAAGAGTTAAAACAGAAAACTGACAAATGAACTACTGAAAATTGATTCAAGATCTTCAGGTGGGAAATAAACTGTTCAAAAATTATTATTATTTTTGTTGTTATAAATAGCTGCCAATCCCAATGAAATGTATTAATTCCCGCAACAACAATAATCAACAGCAACAACAATCAAAGAGAACATGCAAACCCCACACAGGAAGTATGGAGCCTCGATTCGAACCCTACACGTCTACAAGTGTGAGGTGGAAATGCCAAACCGGGAGCATGGCAAAGTATTTAATAGAACATTAAAAAGTAATAAAGGGTCCATCAGAACCATTTTATTAAATACCTGGCAGAGGCTCAAAGGGCAGCAACATTGCTTGTGTATGAATTATCATAAAAGTGCTGGCTTTCAGCTCAAACAGGAGCGCAAAGGTTACTGGCGCTGTTACCGTGCCACATGCACAATCTTCAGTCTCTTCAAATGCTCCCCTGGCTTTAAACATCAGTAACAGCCCATGTGAAGTGACAGTGGCGCCATTTAATAAAGGACACGAGAAGCCCGCTTAAGCGTTCAAATTAACGTCTCATTTAAGGATTCAAGAAGAATAAAGCCATTGGCGTTCCGTTGTGCAACAGTGGTCATATTTTCACGCCAGATGTTTGCGCAGCTGGTGATAACCTGAGAGGAATTATGATGAAGCCATCTGTTGAATTGTTTGACGCAAACACTTACCAGACACTACATTAGGTACGCTAATCGCATCTATAAGAGCTATATCGCATGTTGTGCCTTTGCAGGGATAATATTGCACAGTTAACAATGTCAGAATCAGAATCATCTTTATTAGCCAAGTATGTAAAAACAAGGATTTTTTTCTCCAGCAGTATGAGCTAAACGATATAATAGGGGTGTCAACATTAGTGTGTTATTAGTTAGTTGATTTAAGTTATTTTAATGCCACAATTTTTTTTAACACATGATTTTAATGACCAACCCTTACCAGTCGCAATGCAGCAGACATGTCCATGTCCAAATTTAGCAGTAAAAACATGAATAATAATGCATATATTTGTGGAGACTGGGGTCAAGTTGTATTTTACAATTTAAAAAATGTGCAGAATTTCACAAGTTACAAAATGTTGAAGATTAGATAGCTCTTAAAATGAAAAGAAAAATGCATTGAGCTGTCACCAACGTCTTACAAATGCAATTATGCCATCTAGTGGCGGAACAATGACCAACACAAATCAATATTACACTTGTTTATACTGTACAGTACATCTTTTTCATTTTAACTCAATTTTATGAATGCAGATGCAGTCACATTTCTATTCGATTTTTTAAAAAATCCACTTTTATGTTAACAAGAGTATGAAAAGTTAGAAAAAAGCTTTTTATTGTACATTTAGAACAGATATAAAATTTGCGATTAATTGTGAGTTAGTTATTAAAGTCATGCGATTAATTACGATTCAAAATTGTAATCACCTGACACTCCTAATATGTATATATATATTTATATATATATAGTAGTTCTGTTGGAAAAGACTCAGCATTGATTGGTCAGTGTTGATGAAGTGGGTGCATTTTCCCCGTTTTAACCTTGTCAAGCAAACTCACCTTTGGATGCTCCCTGCATCACGCAGTCATCTGTGAAAAGCAAACAATGGATCCACAGTTGCACCCATGTCTGTCCAACTCGACTTTTTGGGAATCCAATTTATTCCCCTTGATGGATGGGTATTGATTTGGAAAGAGTCAAAGTAGTTGTGCCAATGTCAAGGAAAACGCAAGCCAAGAGGGCATGCGTGCTTTTAAAGTCCGATCAGAGCCGACCTCACTTTGTTATTTGCGTGACTTTTTAGCTCATTGACTATTTGGCACAAATGGAAGCTTGCGTTGTTTAAGACCTCGAATAAAGGGCGGCGGTACGCATTGCGCAGGATGATGCGTGTTGCGATGGCAGTATGGACATGCACATGTACACTCTAAAAACAGTTGAGTCAAAAAGTAACCCAATTGTGGATTAAAAAATGGACCGATCCACTTTATAGGCCAATTTGACCCAACTTTCTGAGTTGTTTTATACAAAATGACCCAATTTTTTGACCCAAGTAAAGGAACTGACTAATATTTACGAGTTGTTTTATGCTGAAAGACCCATTTCTTGACTTAAAGTTGGGTCAAATCGACCCAAGTAAAGGATCGGTCTATTTTTGACCCAACTGTTTTTAGAGTGTACAACACTGCGGATCGTGGCGACAGGTGGGACGCAATTGTGCGCATTCTGGGCTTGTTCCTTTGTGATTCAAATGCATGTTTATCACTCAAATGTGATTTTTTTTGTTTGTCTCATCTATCACTGCTCCACAAAGTTGAATAGAAATTGGTTATTTACGTTACTGTGTAATCCCGCTAGCAAAAAAGCTCAAACGTGACAATCGAAACATGCTTCCATGCTTGGCGGAGGTAATCATGCAATTCAGGCTATTAGCGTTGGCTTTTACACCATTTGGCCATTCGATTATAGTCATCTGATTTAATGGGTTCCACAGTAAAATGTTCTTCCTGCTGTGAAATAGTTGTCCAGTTAGTGGATGTTGCACTCTTAGCTAAAAGGGCACAAGCTAAATTAATGAGTTTTGCTGGCCAGTCAGCAGTTTGCGAATGTGCTATCATTGCACATTAGATTGATCCAAACAAGCACTTAATACATTGCTTTCCGACCCAAAGCGCACGGGGGGTTTCGTGGATGTAAAGCGACAAAGAAATCAATTGGCCTGATTGAAAACTGAGGCGCAGGGGCAGAAGGTGATCCAATCGCGGCCGATGACGATTGGCTGTGTAGTAATTAAGTTTTGATATGAAGCACCAGAGGAAATTGGTGAGCCGCTCGATATCCAATCTAATCAGTATCACAAAAGCTCTATCCGAAAGCAGCAATTTCTTAGAAAGCATCTTTTTCTTGAAGCCGATCTTTATGAATAATATTTGAGAGACTGTGGGGCGGAGTAGGTAGCTACAGAGTCCTTAAATGTTAGATTTTGTTGACAAAGCCTTCAGTGGATAAGATGAGTTTTCCATTAAAGTCACCTTTGCGTAGGAAGCTTCTGCTCGGAGTCACGCAAGTGAAACAAATAGATTGGTTTCGATTAGATGTGCTTCACATTGAAAGTGCGCCTCCAATTAAAATGTTTACATGACACCAATTAGATTTTTGGTCACGCTTGTGTTGGCAGGAAAACAAATAAGGCTCTGATCTGGAGATAGGGTGATGTGCTTATCGCCAATTTGATATATTAAATTGCACTTTTTGGGTGCTGTGTTATTATACGTTGATAAATCTCATTATACGTCATTGACTGTAGGTTTACACCTGATCTGACATTTTTCACAATAGTTTTCCCTGATCTTTCTTCTTTTTTTTTACGTTTTTATTATTGTAGCACTTTGAGATCTCTTTTAGATGTAAAGTGCATTATTTCAAAAAAATATATATATTATTATTATTATTATCCATCCATCCATTTTCTTTTTTTTCTTTCTTTTTTTTCTTTTAAGAGAGCTCAGTATTGTTCATTCGGTAATTTTACCAATTCAGCATGTCATCATCATTGCTCTCTCTCTTCTTTTTTTTTGTATGCGTGCGTGCATGTGTGCATGTGTGCATGCGTGTGAGTGTGTACTCATGAATTCACTTAAAACCTATTAAAAATCCCATACCGTTCACCTAAACCGAATACTTCAGAATCCAGCTCGAGTCGTGAGGTTGTCAGGAGACCCGAGGAAGGATCAAAGAAAAGAAAGGAAAGTGAAATCCAGCACCGACCAGACATCACCTACTATCCGCCGGGTTACCAACCAGAGTCTTTCACCAACCCCAGAAACATCTAAATTCCAACAAATTAGGGAGACCATCCATCCATTTTTTTAACCGCTTGTCCTCACAAGGGTCGCAGGGGTCGCTGGAGCCTATCCCAGCTGGCTTCGGGCAGTAGGCGGGGTACACCCTGAACTGGTTGCCAGCCAATCGCAGTATTATTATTATTATCATTATTATTATTATTATTATTTTATTTTTTTTTATTATTATTTTTTATTATTTTTATTATTATTATTATTATTATTATGATATCAGTGTTTGAAATTTTGTTGCGGTAAAGATAGAAAAAGTTGTGAATTCTGCATTTCTTTTTTCCCTGTATTGAATACCCGTGTGACTAATGTTTCTAGAGGAGAGGACCTTTCCGACAAAAAGGCTGACAGTGCCCTTCTGATGCAGTGCATAATGTAAGAGCAGATGGCATTTGGAGAAGTTAAACTAGCTGAGGTGAATGCATGAACGCCCTCGGAAACAAGAGTGAGGCAAAAGGCAGATGTTCCACCTCGCCGGCCTCCGACGTTTCCCTGTGGGAGGAGGCGTGCTGCTGTGCATCATGCACATGGATGCGTATCCATACACTCCAGCCACACTCATTTACATTTGCGCATCGCTAGTGATTAAGTGGAAGGTGTTTACAAAGTTATGTATACTGTATTCCTCGGGAGTCTTAGAGTTTAGCATACAAACTGCAAGACAATATCGATTTCCCATGCGCTGTGCAGCATGTCGAGTGAAGGGATTCACCAGTTACAAAGTTTATTATGTACACCAATCCCATCGACGTTTATAGGGCAGTTATTGAATGCATTTGAATATTTGCCAGTTGTGTATTACGTCACTTATTGTTTTGTATTTTTTCAAAAGTACTGTAAGTATAGTACAGTAACCAAATCATTATAAGCCAACAACAAAACTACAACCTAGTAGGGTTCTGAGGACAACAATTAGTGGAACCCAGAATGAAAAGCAAACATGGTGAATCGGCATTAGGCTGTTATGCTGCATTTACCGGTAAATAGAATAGTCTGCCAACAAAACTGAATTTGAATGTGTATTCTATTTTGACCTATGTGACGTACATTAAATTACCTTGTGTATGAAATTTGCTGCCTTGCCTTGCCTTCCATTTTAACAAGGCAAAGTGTGATTATTTTTCTTTTTCAAAATTTTGGAATACTAAGTGAAACAAAAAAGGTAGATAGAAAAGAATATTATGCGATTAGATTAAACTGGTGATGCACAAATCTGTGTTTTAAATCTGTGTTTTAAAACAATGTACTGTGTGACATTGCAAACCATCGATAGTTAACAAGAAAGTATGATTTGAAATCCTTCGTGGGAAAAGCAGTATAATATAATATGAATGAAAGTGCATAAAAACCAACGTCTGCATAACTAACATTTATTGCCGGATACCCTAAATAAAGAATGACATTTATTTGACATTTACTTTGCATAAGTATTCTGGCACGTTATATACAATATAGTGAACACTCTTTCAGAGCAGACAGTACACTGTGTTCAGTATGTAACAAGAGTATTATTCAGGATGGAAACGTTCAAACATGCATTTATACATTTATTTGAAAACAAAACAGCCAGCTAAGAAAGAGAATCCTTTCCTCCATTAACCAGATGGCTGCACAGATGGTCATTCACAGCTTTGAATAAATGCTACACTTCCACTTGTGTGTTTAATTAACACACACTTCTCACCTTTATGCCATTGATCTTTTATAGACGGTATATATATTTATTTTTTCAAACAGCCGTGAATTACACTGTTCAATCTATGTGCTGCATTCTGTTTTCATCACAGCAAAGCAAGAACTTTCTTACACACTGATAAAGTTTCAATTCCCAAATCCCAATTTTTTTTTTTACCATTGTGGCTATTCAGGTGATTTATTTATTTATTTATTTTTATATAATATATATATATATATGATATGATAATGATCCTGTTCATCAGAACAGGTGTGTCGGAGCAGGACTCGGGCCCTCGAGGACCGAGTTTGGACACCACTGCATTAGAGCATCTTGATTGGCTACTTTAGACGCTCCACTGAAATGGTGTTCCACAGACGAAAAAGAAAGAAAGAAAAAAAAACAGCTCATCTCGAAGGTTTGAAATGAAAAAAAAGGCAAAGCGGGCCACCACTTCAGCACCTTTTAATCTAAACAGACCATAGTACGTTGCCGCTGGGGAGATACTTAATCAGCTCTCACAGCATCAGTCTCGTCATGTGGATTAACAGATCAGCAGCACTCTAATCAGGACCGGCCAACCTGCTCGGAGATGCCAATAGGAGGCAACGTGCTCGTCTGTGCAATGCAAATCAGCTCCGATTTCAACACAAGCACAATTTTCAAGGTTTTCTTTAATCAATGGTGACTATGCATTAGGGATCCAGCGAGCAGGTCTCGGAGCGAGCATTGTTTTGTCTCCACTTTTTCTCTCCAAACATCTTACCTCAAATAAACCTTTTCATCCCTTGGGGGGAAAAAATCTATTTTCTACCATGTGTGGATGTGGCAATTTATTTTAATGAAATAAATTAACACAACACACCAGTACTCTAACAAATATATATTACTGTTTATAAAATGTATCCATTCATTGTCTTTCCCATTTATCCTCATTAGGGTCACAAGTGAGCTGGAGCCTATTACAGCTGATTATGGGTAAGGAACCGACATGCTAAAAGTAAATTTATTTATACTCATTAAAATAGGGCAGTGGCAATTTTGGCTTAGGGTTTGGTTTTGAACCATACAATGGCAACATTAACAGTGGTAAATGATGATGACATTTCTTTCAAGCTCTAATTCCTGGGTGGCCTAATTTTTTATTGTATTTTTTTAAATCGGGGTTGCTGAAAAAAAAACATAGAAAGAAAAAAATGGCTGTAAAACCACAAAACTGAAAAAAATTGTTTTTTTTCTACAAACTACAGTCTGTTACTTTCTATGTTTTCACGAGAATGAGCTAACAAGACAAACAAATGGGACTTATCATAGTTTGACATAATGAATAAATAATGAATTAGTCATTACAAAGAGTTTCTGGTTCACACGCACGTACTCCTTCGCACAAAAAGAGAGGAAAAAAAAGTTGAGAAATACTGAGGGAAGTGTGAAAAAGTACTGCCAAGAAAAGTGTGAATCAACTATCAGGGAAGTCATACAGAGAGAAAACTGTTGGACAAAACTTTAAAGCTAAAAAGTTATTTTTAGTGAGTTCTGCTTACTCTATTTTAAAAATATATATTTTCATTTACATCTTTCTAGTGAAGTTTGTGGAAGTTTCTGTTTCAATGACAGGAACTATTAATCAGAATCATCTTAATTGGCCAAGTATGTAAAAAAAAAAAAAAGAGGAAGAAGAAGAAGAAAACACAAAGAAACCAACAATAAGTTTCATTTTGTCCATTTTTTCTCCACAAAAATCTACTCAATCATTTAGTTTTTTAATTGATGTACTGAAATACTTTACTGATTAAAAAAAAAAAAACAGGGCTACTCGTGTTATAAGGCAGAATAAGATTGAGTGCAAGCGCAAACAAGCCATTTCTGCCATCTAGTGGTGAATGGTGATATTACTTCAAACGACTGTAACTAGCTGAAACGCTATTCTAGCAAAAATCTGCATATAATTGACGCCCAATCAACAGCATTGGGGAGAAATTTTCTTTAAAATTCTTTGTAAAGCCCAAAATTTCAACCAAAAAGGCGGATAAACCTGCAATACACATTTTTGATGGGAATGTCCTTTACTAAAAAGAAAAAGAAAAAGAGAAAAAAAAACCTGCACACATATATTGAGAAAACATATTTTATTCCAAAATGTATTTATTATTTTATTATTATTATATTTTTATTTTTTATTGCATTTCATTCAAATTGATTAATATAACTAATGAATGGACTGCTTGCATGTCTCTTCTGTCCTGTCCATCCTTGTCTTGCAAGTGTCAAAATAGTAAAATACTCTCATGTTTATTTTATTGTTTTTTTTTATAGAATATAAGAGAATATATTAAAAAAAAAAAAGAGAGATATATAGTAGGCAATGCAAAACACATGCCACTAAAATACATTATGTGGTAGGTATGAACAAAGCTGTCATTGCCTACAACTCAAAGTAGCCTATAGCCGAGCGGAAATGAAATTCAGAAGACTGTATTGTGTTGCCATAAATTAATAACAGTCCAATTCATAATGTATAGGCATGCAGTGGTGTCCGTTCAAATGTCCAAATATGGGTTTGTGTTGCATTTTCTTGCCACCCGAGGCAACAAATAGAGTGAATTCATGACTCCATAAAGGCTATTATGCTCCCATTAAAAGTCCATTATGAGATGATGTTGTTGGACGGTAGGAGATGTTTACTGGTCCTCTGGGAATCAGTCACAGATGCTTAAGAGACAAACAATTGGCTCACTTTTACATGTTCGCTTGTTTTATTGCTGTAAATCAAATTAGCAAGTGATTGATCCATCTAATAGTCTGACTCTGTTAGTTTGGATGTGTTATGGGTTCTTTAATTATAGATGCATGTCGAAACGTGAATGTGGAATGTGCAAAGAGCCGCAATAGACAAGGAAAAAAGACATAAAGACAAGATGGTGGGTGGGTGACATAAGCTGTTTTAGAAGTGATTGGAGCAGAGGAAATTAGTAAGCACAGGACACTGTCATTCCGCTGACAACCAGGGAAGACAGTATCTGCCTTCTCCTGCATCTCCCTGCTTTTTTCGTAGGAGAAAATGATGTGACATTTACAATAGGTGGACTGCACACCAGGAAAACTACAGTATTCTTAATTCCTGTTTGACATAATGTTCAGGGCTTAAAGTACTCCGGCACGGTGCCGGATTTCCGGCGTAAGAGCAATGACAAATCCAGAGATTTGTCTAAAATTTCTAGAGAGGAAACTAATGTGCTGTTAAGCACAATTTAAGTAAAAAAAAAAAAAAAAAAATTGATTACCCAGAAATGAAAGTTGGCCGATCATTAGTAAGTGGAAATATATTTTTAACGCCTTCTGTATTCATAATTGTTCTTTCACCTTGCGAAAATATTATTTTGTGCCAAAAAATCGATTCTCATTTAGTACGATTCAGAATCTATTTTAAATGTCCCAAAATAAAAAAAATAAAAATTATTTATACTGTCTTGCCTTTGTCTGTGTGTGCCTTTATTTGGAGCGCTGTTCATGTTGTACCCGGTTTGGCCACAGTGTGGTTCCACGCGGTCTAATACACTGTTGTGTAGCCACATTAGAGAGTAGAAGGAAAAAAGTCACGATCAAGTTATTCCTATAAAGGTAGGTTTTTTTCAGTGTGGAGACGTTCTTTTGAGTGATAAAAGTACCGCGAGTAGCACGCTAATTAGCATTAGCGAGTCAGACTGGAGTAGATCATTACAATTCCTTGCACATCTATAGATTGAAGCAAAAACCATTGTCAATCAAATTATTTTAAATAAAAAATCGCTCTGCATCGAAAATCGATTCTGAATCGGAATCGAATCGAATCGTGAGCCATTCAAAGATTCCCACCCCTACTGATTATTCAATAGAATTTTCTATAGGATATTTGAATACCAAAATATTCAATAGCTGCAGCACAAGACTGCAACCCGCAGTGCTATACTGTACTATTGATAATATAAATGGATAATGAAAGAGATAACCTTACACTTGGGGAGGACTGGCCATCAGGAATTTCATGAGTTTCCCAAATGCCCGGTCCATCCACGGCGACGAATCGAATGGTAATTAATGGCTTGATGTTGGTCGAACAACGATTTGGCACGTTGGACACTGCACCACCGCTACCCCGAAAAAGTTCAGGCTCAGGATTATTTTTTTTTACTTCAAGCCCTGAATGTTATTGAAGCTATGTAGATAACACTGTTGACTGTACAACAAATCTTAATATTTCTGTGTTTAGCTGATATAAACTCTATAGAAGCCTCCATGGATGGATAAATAATAAGGCATAGAGAATGATGGGGGGGGGGGGGGGGATTTTGAAAGAATGGAACATTAAGGGCTTTAAATATCCATTGATGTTGCTTTTTCTGATGTTATCTGAGAACAGCTCACCGTTTCCTTGGCTACATTTTCCATAGCTGTGTGCACACTCCTTACTTGGCGCAAACACATTTATCTTTGCTTCATCACTTTTTGTCTCAGCTCATTCAGGACGCTGTCACTTACCTCCAAACTTGCTTCACCGCCGGCTGAGGAGTATTTGTTTTCATTGTCTTGTTTCACAAAGCGGGGCTCATTTGTCCAAAACAACAGCGAACGAGATAGTGAGAGGCATCCCCGGGCCCTGCCCCGACACCGTTCGTCTTGTATTGATTGTCTTCTGTCAAGGCCACCTTTCTTGAAGGTGATTGCGTCTTTCTCTCTATGCTGCCGTCCACTCTGAAGAGCGGAGGCTTGTCTTCTCTGGATTGGTTTGATTAGTGCATAATTAATTGCCTGCAATCGCAATGTTGATTGAGACGTTACTCTCAAAGGTCGCTTTTCAGACGTTATGCAAAATATAATGGTTTATTCCATCCTTATATTATTTAGGGGTGTCAAAACTTAAAGTTCCTTTAATGCCACCATTTTTTTTAATGCACGTCTAATGCCCGCCCATTACTTGGAAAGCCTGTACTGGGGACAGACACGTCCACGTCAAAAATTTCGCAGTAATACATTTGATAATAATGCTTATATTTGTGGAGACTGGGGTCAAGTTGTATTTTACAATTTTAAAAATTTGCAGAATTTCACAAGTTACAAAATATTAAAGATTAGTTAGCTCCTAATATGAAAAGAAAAGGGCACTGAGCTGTCCCCAATGTCTTACAGATGCAATTATGCCATCTACTGGCAGAGAAATCAATATCACATTACTTGATGTACTGTACTTAACAGTACAGTACATCTTTTAATTTTAACTCAATTTTATGAATTATTGTGAAATTACTGTATCAATGACTAAAAGAGGCAGCCATATTTATATTAGTTTAAAAAAATCCACTTTTATGTTAACAAGAGTATGAAAACTCAGGGAAAAAAATATTGTACATTTTATTGTACAATTAGAACAGATTTAAAATTCACCTGATACCCTTAATATATATATATCTATATATATATATAGATATATATATGAAAACAATTTAAATATCTCTTATATGAGTTAGTCATGATTCATTACAAGCTGAAATAAAAGCAATCAAGCAGATGTAGGGATGTAGTTCAACGGAATTTCTTGGCTTTTCTTTCCGGTTTCAAGTCATATTTTTTGGCCGCTTGTTACCAGGCAGAATTTCTAGAACTCAGTCGAAACCACCCCACGGGCCAATGAAAACAGTGAAAGAGGCCGTTCCACTAGGTATTCCAAATGGAACCAACAGACAACATAAAGATCATGTGCTGATTTCATAAATGAATCACAACTCTGTATTGGATATAATGCTGGAATTGCAGTTACACATAGTGTATGATAACCTAAAAGTCCACAAATGCCTTTGACGATGAACCACATGCTGCTTCACCATCAAAACAGCCATTATTATCTGAATCACAGCCATGGCAAATGGCATCACAATAACCCTATAAACATCCATTTGACCTTTTTATAATAGCACTGCACTGCTGCAACCACTCTTCTTGTTGGATGTGTGAAATAATTCCCTGAATATTATCCAGGGTTAATCTTTTAAGACTAATAAGAGATCAGAAAGTCACGTGTTGGTCGTTGGAACGTTGTCCCAACCTCGTGTCACTCGTCTCGCCTCTGTGTCACCGGCATGCAATGAAAGTGAATAGGCAAATAAACAAAACAGACAAACAAAAGAAAACCTTCATTCGTGCTCACGCATGCATAAAGGTTGTTTAAAGCTTATCAGGACTTCGCACAAGCGCTCGTGCGGATGTGCGATCTGTTCAAATGTCTAGTTAGGCCTTTCTTCCTTTCTGTAAATGAAACATACAAAAAAAGCACAGCCATCGTGCTGCTGTTAGCATCGCCATAGCAACCCAGAATTTGCACGTACGTCCGCTTGCAAGCCAAATGTTGGTGTCAATGGCACATCTTTCACAGCTTAAAGCTTCCACCGAACGCGGCTCCGTTTGCAAATGAGAGCAGCACTTCCGTTAATCTTTCCGAATGTCTCCAGATGACTCGCGCACAAAGTTTTAAATGCCATACACTCCGGTCAGACGTCACACAAGAATATGGCCAGCGTGGTTCAAATTGTAAAAAGTCAAAGTAAATGGTTCAACTCACTGAAAGTGAAGCAGGGGTGAGGGGATTTACTGTAATTTAACCAATTATCTTCAGTTTCCAAGAAGGCCAGCTTTGCTTTTTTTCATTTATAACCCATATAAAAAATATGATCTGAGTAAAAGGACACACAGAAATTGTCTGTCTCTGGTTAATAAAGCTAATAATGGATTGAATGCATCAAAGAGAATCCAGCTGTTAAACAAAGACGTGCACATTAATTAAATGAACCAGAAAAGGCCTTAAGGCATTGTTTTGATAATTTACATTGGTTTATGTGATGCATAAATATATCGTAAGAACTCAGAGTTGTTCAGTTAAAAAGTCTTAACATCTGGCATCTCATTCAGAAGTCGTTAGGAGCGTCGTAATGGTTCAACATCATGAAAAGATCATCATGAGTGCAAGCTGGCACTAATTCCTGTGCTCTCGACTATTTTGTCCAGTAGGACTGCTCTATATCTTGCAACACTTACTCCAGTAAACACTCTTTACTGTAGTCATTAATAGAATTGACTGATGCTGAAGATCATCTTTTGTTTTACTTACATGAATGTGAGGGGCATATTTTTTCCAAGTTCACTCCCTAAACTGTAATAGACAGACAACAACAGCATCATTAAGCTAGACACAGAGATGTTTGCAGCATGCCAATTTTCTAATTTACTACCATGTTCAGTAAGAATCTCTGGGGGATAAACAGGCTTCTTCTGAATGTGAGAGAAAAGCATCTCTTTTTTTTTTTTTTTGTATTTATATTCAACTTCAGCTGTGAAAGCTGGTCCCGGAAAATGTCAAAAGCACCCTTCCAGTTGGCGGGAGCTTCTGAGATGGAGGAACCAGCATAATAAATTAGGGTATCATCTGCATAAAAAAAAAGAAAAATTGGCTCAACCCGAAATCTAACAAACATTATTAGATAAAATAGTACTGGGCCTAAGATGGAGCCGTGAAGAACTCCATTACAAATAGACTGTCAAACTGATACACATTGTAGTTCACACAACAACCCACAGCGTGTTCAGAAAAAACAACAACACAGGAGACTTCTTTATCTTGATAAGACAATCAACTGTAGCTAAAGCCTTGGACAGATCCACAAAGTGCAGCACAGCTATTGCCGTCTATCCAGAAAGCCGAGGATATTTCATACTATGACACTTTCTGAAATCAGTTTGACGTGAAAATATAATATCATTTATGGCAACTTCCTTTTTTTCCCCCAGATACAGAAACCCAACCCTGAATATAAAGTGGTATACCTGTTATTATTTACAGTCATACAGTATCTCAGAGCCACTTTCCCCCATTAAAACGAATATAAATACCATTAATGCAATTAAATCACTTCTCCAAATAAAATATGAACTACACATTGGTTAAAAAAAAGAAAAAGGGGCTGTCCCCTTTGCACCAACTCCCAACTCCCCACCAGCAGGAAGGTGAGCCAGTGCAAGATACTGCGTGCTTCCTCTAACCTTGCACTGATCATGGCGGCCATGTGGTGTGCCGTGACATTCCATGTTTCTGTGAAAGTACATTAGAGTGAGTCAGCAGTCTGCCGCCTCCGCATTACCATAACGATGACTCAGTCCATCCTCTTCTGTCCCACACATCCCGTCCAATCCTTCCTGATGTGTCCCTCACGCCTTCTTTGCTTTTCACACCGTGTGTCTCCTTCCACATGACATGTCCACGGTCACTTCGGGTCGTCTTCTCTCAACCAATTCTCTCTTCTCTCCCTTTCACATTCTTTAGTTCTGTAAAACACACCGTTGACCACTTCAATTTTAACCCTATGAAGCCTAAACCATGAAATATATGAGAGAAAATTCAGATTCTTTATAAATAGAGTATTTATTGATCCTTTTTTTATTATCAACTTTCACATATGATTTTTGATGTGTCATATTTGATACATCCGGTCACATTGCTTTAAATTTGTACATTTATAGAAATATAATAATAAACAAACAAATCAAACATATGAGTATTTCCAAAAATTAGAAGGAACATTTCCCACTATTAACTCATTCACTGCCATTGACGGCTATAGACGTCAACAATTCATTTGAACTATTTCTATTAGTTTAACATTTTTTTCCACTTTTGTTAACAAGAGTATAGAACCTAGAAAAAATATTGTACATTTAGAACAGATACAAAATTTGTGATTAATCGTGAGTTAACTAGTAAAGTCATGCGATTAATTACGAAAAAAATATGTATCGCCTGACTCCCCTAATTTTGAAGTATTTTTTGTTTAAGTAGTTGTAATTATTTTTATTTTATTTGTAATAATCTTTTTTTTTTTTAAGAAAAAAATATTAAAACTTAGGGGCGTCAGGGGATTACAATTTGTAATCATAATTAATCGCATTACTTCACTAGTTAACAAATTTTATATCTGTTCTAAATGTACAATAAAAAAATTATAGGTTTTTTTTGTTAACAAAAATGGGGAAAATTTTTAAACTAACAGAAATAGTTCAAATGATTTTTTCACGTCTATAGCCGTCAATGGCAGTGAATGAGTTAATAAGTATAGGTGTCTCTCCTTTCTCTGCTGAAAAAGCCAACAGCTGGGTGATACTGACCTCTTATGGATTATCCGTGCAATGCATGTGTCAGATCTTATACGTCAGGGTTTAAATGGGGGGGTGGGCGGGGGACATATTATGTTCATTAAATAGATGTTTCCAAATGTCTTGCATTTAATATGGTGCGCTTGGCGTTATAGAGTTAATTAGCTTAAAACCTTGAGATAATTAGGAACATGACGCCAACACTTTATATATCTTTGTAATGTTCTACAAAACTTTGGGTCAGTCTTTTTTTTGACCAAATTTGGGTTATTCTTAACCCAACTGTTTTTAGACTGTAATGTCTGCATTTTGGATAAAGCTCTCATACAAGATCCCATGATATGGAGTGTGCCCAGTGAGTTTCCACAGAGACACAAATGAGTCGACATGAACCTCAAAGTACAGTAAATCTGTCTGTGACATAAAGAGTGTGTGACAGATGTCACAGTGTGACACTCCGGGGGTGATATAATGCGACACCTTGTCACTGAATTGTGCCCAAGTGTTTTTCTGGGCTGTTCCTCCTTCAGTCCACATTATTTCGTCCCCACCACGCCAACCATCAGCTTGCGTTCTGGGGCTGAAAATAGAATGTGCTGCATCACATCCCCCTCTAGCTCCTGGTCAGCAACCTCTGACATGACTTACTGCTGTAGTGGGAAGTCACGGCTGCTCTGCTGCAACGGAATCGGACCATGTTAGCATGCCGTTGAGCACTTTGAGGATTGGATTAAATCATCAAATTCAGTTATTCTGTTTTCCTTGTATTACGAGAAGTGATAAACACTTCTATTAGGTTTGAACACATTCTACAATCTGAGCAGATGCAATGTCGTAATAGGGAACAAAGACTGACAAATGGAGGGAAATGTCAATGTTGCTGAAGGTGACAAAATATGTTACAAGGTAAAACAAAAATGAATCTCATTCTCAAAAATGCAATCACCAAGACCGTCGCATCATTCATCTGTCAATTTCAGATTAGAAGAAGGTCTAAACATTTTGTTAACGTCATAACATTTAAATGACATTTTTGAATGGCTTTATATCTTTTTAATTGCTTGCTAAATTAATTTATCACTCCAGGAACATTGCAGTTAATATTCTGCAGAATAGTATATTTGTTTTCTGGGAATGTTCTTCCACTAAATGTTTGCTTTTACTGCAAAATCAGTCGACCGTAAACAGGGGTTTCAGTCTTCAGTTTAATTGGTTTGCCAATATTGCTTATACGTCAGTTGAGGTTAGTCCAAATGGAAAAGTAATTTTAAAACCGAAGCCTTTTTGTTGATATTGTTCCAACATATAGTTCTAAAGCAAATGTTGTGCATTTCTACCTCCGAAAGGCTGACAGACTTGTTTTGTAATAACAGACTAGCTGGGTGGAAAAAAAAGAATGCTCAAGTGTGTCATCATTGGAAAGTAATAGTGTAAATCTTAAATATTGTCATATCGTCACTTTAAAGCATTTTGACTGGTTCAATTATAAATTCACGGTATAACCGAATGTCAGTTCATTTGCTAACCAGTTGTATGTTTAACTCGATGTCACTAAAATGAAGAATTTAGAAGTTAGTTGGCATCCATGTGCTAATTGATTATGATCTAAATATAAAAAAACCAGCACAGTACTGTCAACTTCCACTAGCTGCTGTGAAAGCAACACTTTGATGCACACATAGCACAACTAACAGGGTTAATTTGAACAGTAATAAAAAATAAAAACGGAAAGTATTACTTGTGTCACTCATGTTCTTGTCTTCTTTCTTTCATTCTTTACTTGACATCACACATTATCGCGATTGTAATTTCACTAGCCTCTCCTGAATGTAACTGAATCTGTAAAGTGATTTGGTTAGCATCAGCTTTTCATTAGCATGCTGCATGGAACATTATCTAAGCGGCCATTTTCAGCCCTCCACTAATCTGCTTATCAGCCGCTGATAGTCTCACGTTGATGGCAGCTATTCCAATAATGATCTTCTTTTTTTCTCTCACAGTAACACCGACCAGCGTTGCACAGGAAACAGAGTGAATTAGCGTCTTTCAAGCACCTTAACGGTGAAATCGTTATCAGATCTCGTAAAATGTCTTGAAATTCAAGATTTGATGTAGTTGACCAAAAAAATCACTTGTTATTGATTACATTACATGATTTAAAAACATTTTTAAATACCTTAATCAAAGGTATAGGGGTGGGGGGGGAGCAAAGTTTTTAACCTGGATTTAAAAGCATTCTCACTCAGGGCAGCTTATTCCATTTGTGTGCAGCATAAAAGCTAAATGCAGCTTCACCGTGTTTACTTTGAACTCTGGTTTCCACAAATTGACCCAAGTCTGCAGAGCACCTACTGGGTTTATTATCAATCAGAATTTCTTGTAAGGTACTCAGGACACAGACCATTCAGTGATTTATAAATACAAAATTGGTAGCTTCTTCTAAGAATGAGTTGGAGACTTTGCCTTTGCTGCTCGTAAGCCTGATCCTATGAAGGGCATTCGTTAGACCGTGTTTTTCTTGAGAAAACCACTTCATTAAAGGAATAGAACACCATTATCAGGGGGGAAAAGGCCCACTTTCATTTTCTCCAATGACGCCATTAAACACGAGCCAGAGAAAGGGGCGTGAAAGTAATCTGCATGTGTCCCAGACACTGGTTTAATTAGCCTCAGCACAGTTTCGGACTCTTGGTGAAGTAGTTATGCTTCCTGGGTTTTCATTTGGTGGCTTCTCAATAAGGACACAATAGGAATATTCCTCTAAATGTCAAACTAATTAACCAGGAGCTCTCACAGTTATTAATGAGGCTGATGTGCTCATTTCACTTTGTAGCTTTGCAGCCAATGCCATGAATCAATGTCAATACAACCTCTGACTTTTTGGTTCCTAAAATTGTAGAATGGAAGTCATTGCACTTGAGAGTTCAATGTGGTTGAGGGTGAATATTTTATTGATACCAAGGACATTGAATTAGTGAGGGAAATTCAATTAACGCTGTACTACTTAGTGTTTATGTTATTCAACACTTACAGGAAAATCAGTCAGTATCTTGCTCAAGGATACTTTGACATATAGTCACACTGGTCTGGAATCGAAACCACTCTCTCAGGGTCGGAGAATGAGGCACGCCGCCCCAACGACAACAACAACAACTGGATGTATCACTATTGAAATGTCGGAAAACTGGAACGTTTTTCCACCGGGAATGAGGCTGTGGTCAATTTAACACTGAAGGTAGTGCCATTCCGGTTACACCCAACGTCGACCCCAACACTCAAGGAAATTTACTCTGACAGTGTAAATGTTTATCCTAACAGTAACGCTGCTTACTGCATATTTGATCGAACACTGGAAATTTAACACTGACCGATTTGCTGTGTAGTGTAGTTTTACATACTGTCGCCTTTTACATGCGGGTTTAATTCCCGGTCGTTGTAAAATTGCTCAGTTGTTTCAGGAAGGACATCTGTTGTAAAAAAAATGGTGCCAAACGAATCATCCAAGCAACTCTGCGGTGAACTCTGATGGGACAAGCTGGAAGTCCCAACTGGAAGAGCATCTGCTTCTTCCCGGTGACTCCTCGTACATGAGAGCGTTTTGCATTGGATGAGGAATGAAAGAAAGGAATTTGTTTTCACTGGTAATCGTGTCAGCACAGTCATTCATACATCATTGAACTTTGTATTGAAACCTATCAGATTCTGGAGCTCTCACATCGGATTACTGTCGCCTGGTACACTGCATTTTTTTTTCCCCACACCCATAACAATTTGATTTTGTTACCTTGGGTTTGAAATCGAAACAAAAACGTTAAATGGTCTAATTATTATGCTCAATCCATGGTGGAGGTCGGTGTCCGCTGAGTGCTTTTAACAATGTCATTCTCACCAAATGCTCTTAACTTTGTCACCAAATTGTTTCAATTATACTGTGTATTATTCATCATCACTGCCCACTTTCACTGGTGTAGTGCATGACAGTTACTTAGTTACTTGCTGGCCAAGACAGTGATATATAGGAGTGCTATTCACCAACCTGTAAGTGTCACTTCCATTTATGTAAAAGGAGGTGATGTGGAAAGCCACAGATGGAACATTGCGCCGCTCAACTCTTTTTACAGTGTAGAAACGAATAGATGTCACCCTTGGTTTACTCTGACAACTTAATCACCTGCTCGCTATGACTGCCAGAAACGCAAACAGTTGACAATTTACTCTTACATTTAATAGAAGAGCTATACTGTACATATCATTTTGAGTAACAAGGTCAAAGGCATGTTAAGGAAATGTACCAAAATAGTAGTTCAGAACTAAAAATACATCAAATACCCCCCCCCCCCCCCCAAATAAAGCATCCAAACTACTTGGCTTGATGCAAATCTGCAAACCACAAGCACAATAACAAACAACGAATACCTCTCCGACATTGTCAATCAAATGTCAGCACTTTGAGTTGTCATGTTGACGGAATGTGTGACGCTATGCAAATAAAACAGCGTCTTTGCATTGCAGAAAAGAAGGGCATAAGATGCATGGCGAACGTGCCCTGAATGCTAAAATATGAGTAGTGAAGATGCTGCTTTGCCATCCTGCTGTTTTGTTCTTTGAATCCACATGCGCAGTTTAAATATTAAGCACCACATGTAATGCACTATTTCCTGGAAGAGTCAGTCGCAAGTTTCTTGGTACACACTGCATTTACTAACTGATTGAATTAATCTGACAGCAGAACCTCTAAAGTAGCCTGGCAAGCCATACAGCAGGCACGTGCAGAGGGGGGGGGGGGTTGATGTGGGTTCCGGGGCACATGCCCTCGTGGCACTGATGCCCAAAGTGCCCTTTTGTTCATTTATTTATTTTATTAGTTTTTAAATAGTTTGTGAAAGTAGTTTTGTTGCCTTTCAAAACTAAAATTCAGCAACATAATTTACGTAAAAAAGAAATAGTATTATGTTACCCTTGGGTGACGTCATACTACGAGACGCGCCCTATTCTTCCAGGTCGCTCGCCACTACATTTGCGGTCGGTAAATTGGTCTCTCCGCTTGTATTTACGTAAGTCTCACTCACGGTAAACAAAAGCCAAGGTCATAGAATGCAGGAAAAAACAAGCAAAACGAATGCCTTTATTTGATAGATCTTGTTGACGATCACAGGGCATGCTGCGTGCTAGCCTAGCTTCAATTGAAATGTAGTGACACAAGTTGTAATCAGCCTCGCAACTCCAATGAAGTCTGACTTTTGGGCGCAGTTGGTTCTGAGGACGCGGGGAAGTTTCATAAAGACTGCAATCCTTCCCATCCACTTTCGCCGCGGCAAAAATCCCCAGTTAAACTAACGTTCCTCTTCCATTGGGACGGGCATGGAGCGTCTGCTCCAACTACTGATGCGATTAAGGTACGCAGAATATGTCGGAATTTGCAGACTGAAGACTCCAACTTGTAGCATGTACTCAATGATAGCTGAATTGAAATATACTTCAAAATATATATGGAAATTGATAAATTATCTTTGTTTTTATTTTAACTAACAGCTTGTTTTTTTTGGGGGGGGGGGGGTTTGCGGTCAGAGTAAGGTCCTAATAAGAAACAGGTTGCAGTGTGTTCAGAAATAAGGGGGACAATAAAGAACCAAAAAAAGAAGAAGAAGAAAAACAACAACAACAACAATCACAGCGTTTTATCAAAAACAAACAATGTAGCTTGCTGAGATGAGGCAATTACAGCAATTGTCTGGTACAGTCCCAATAATGAAATATTAACATTTACACCTGCAGAAAAATAATAAAAGACATTTGCTCTTACCTGAATCAAGCTTTTACATTTAGCTTAATTCAGGTAAGAGCAAATGCCTATTATTATTTTAAGACATTTCTTATGCTCCTTGCACTATAGGAAAATCCTAATTGTGTTATTTAAAAATGTACATTTAATGTACATTTTACATAATTGTTTTTATTCATGTAAATTTGTTCATAAATGATTCTTCATACACAAACGTCAAAACGTTTTTATGGTTATGGCATTGGCATTGCAGACAAACAACAGTTACATTATTTCAATTAAGAATTTTACAATTGACCCCCCACCCCCCTGCACATACATATGTACGCACACACATATCTACACAGACACCCTCTAACAATTTCCTGAGCTATTCATCTACTTTAAATCCTTTTGAGGATGCTCGTTGAACTTCAGTGAAATCGTATTTAAAATAAATGGGAATAGCATTAAATGATTCACATCATAAAATCTTTATTAATTGGGCTGTAAGGCGATTAAAAATGGTAATTGTAATTAATTGCATGACTTCAATAGTTAACTCACTATTAATCGCAAATTTTGTCTGTTCTAAATGTACAATAAAATGTACAATACATTTTTTTTAACCTTTTTATACTCTTGTTAACATAAAAGTGGAAACAATTGTATTGATACAATAATTTCATAATAATTCATAAAATTAAGTTAATATAAAAAAGATGCACTGTTCTGTAAAATAAAATAAAATTCTGCCACTAGTTGGCATAATTGCATTTGTAAGACGTTGGTGACAGCTCAGTGCATTTTTCTTTTCATATTAAGTGCTATCTAATCTTTAACATGAAGTAACTTGTGAAATTCTGCATATTTTTAAAATTGTAAAATACAACTTGACCCCAGTCTCCACAAATGTATGCATTATTATAAAAAAAATATTACTGCTGTGTTGCAAATGGATTTCCCCTAGTACAGGCATTCCCAGGACGGGCGGTCGAACGTAAAAAGAAAAAAAATGAGAAAAAAATAAAGAACAAAAAATAAGAACAAATAATAAAGAACAAAAAATAAGGAAAAAAATGCCATTAAAGGAACTTTAAATTAACGCACACATTTTGAAATCCCTTTTTATTCTTGAAGTTTTCAAGTAAAGTTTTACCAACCATACAGGTATGGAAAATAAGTTAACCACTGTGTAACGGCCCTGGTTGTATTTCCTAATGAACAGTGTTGAGGTATATTTATGTTTTGTGAATGTGTGTGTTTGCATGGGTATGGGTGATTTTGTTTTTTGATTATACAGTACTGTAGGATCTCTGCGGAGTCTCAGGCGAAGAGGGAAGCTAACCGCCGACAATTGTCCTCGCTCAGTTCCACCCAATCCAAGAGATGACTTAAAACATAACAGAGTGAAAAACATTTGCAAAAAAAGATTTGAACGATTCTCTTAGATGAAGCTATTAGTGATGCTTCTTCTTCTCTTCTACTAGCTCAAGGGAATGATCAGAATAGTGTGTGCGTGCAGGTAGCGCTGGTTAAATAAAAGGAGACAAGCTTTCGCTGCACTGCACCACGCTGCATGCTGTTAAATTTGAATCACTTTGAAAAGGCATCCATGCTTCAATGTGTTGGGCATTTTCTTATTTTAACTACATCTGACTGAGATCTTCCATGTTCATACAATTAATATGATCAAACGTGGAAAAGCTAGTTTCAACTGGCTCAAATTTCGTCGAGCATGAATAGGTCCATCCATCCTTGTTCACTTGTCCTGGTTAGGATTGGGGGCTGAGCTGTAGTCTATGACCTCCAAGCTTCACATTGAAGAGTGGGAATCAATCAATCAATCAATCAATCAATCAATCAATCAATCAATAAAAGTTAATCTTTACCACTCTGGGAGTTGACTGGCTTTTTAATTCATGAAGGGTTTGACATGAAGGCTGCTGAAGTTGATTGTTTGATTATTGCTGTAAAAAAAAGCCTGCCTTCTGCTCAATATGCCTTTGTGTTTTTCCCTTTCGACAGTGAAGTGAGCATGATGCATAAGCACACAATGCAACACTGGCTCACTTATGCAGACTATGTGTCATAGCTGGCTACAGCTGTAATAAAGATGTAAGCACAATTATGTGGCCCTACAGTATATTCTCTGGGATGAAGAATTATGCAGTTTATGAGACAAAGCACTTGAAATATATTGGATATGCATTTAAATTATACCACATGCACTAACTAAATGTCACCTCTTTATGGGCTGCATGTTGTAAGAAATTAACACATAGTACATTGTATGTTAGGTTTATCTGCCTGTTGTACTGCCATGTCATGAGTGCCCTCTAGCGGTCAGATGTGTGAATAATCTCAAAAATGTTTTTATGCTTGTATCTATCTAGCTATCTGTCTGTCAATAACATTATTCCCCATGGTCGACCAATCTGAAATATCTCTTCACACAGCCCTCAATAATTTTAAGAGGACTTAATCATAACGAATGCAGTGAGGGAGGAATGTATTTTTTTTTTCTTGAGCGAGAACTGTGCTTGAATAACTGTTTTTGACCTTGGTCAGGTCTCCCTTGTAAAATAGATTTTTTTAAGATCAATATGGCACTTATCGACGAACAATGGCAATATTAATTATATGACAACAAAACAGTTGCTATGCAGTTTTTGTGCAACTTGCTTCAAAATGAATCACTATTTCTGTCAAGCAAATTAAATGCTCATTACTCTGCTCAATGCAACTTATGACGTCTTCTACTGAGAGAGAAAGTTAATTAATAATTGTGTGACATTTGTCATTTATTTATTTATTTTGCTTCCCCGTTGTCATATTGTTGTTATTCACCCTGTGGTGCAATTCCATGTTGTGCCGTACAAAGTCATTTTGAAATAATGACCAGAGGCTGAAGAGCTCTCCTGCCAGCACTGCTATTTTTACACAGTGTGAGCATTAGTTTATTGCATTGTTTTCTCTACCTGCTGTTTTCAGCTGTAATTTGTTGGACCTACTGAATGGGGACACTTACGCTTAATCATTTTTTCACTGAGTATTCAAGACAAGCAATATCAAACATAATCAAATCAGTGTGCTTCAGAAAGGATCGGTAAATGTCTGAAGAACTTATTATTCAGTCATGGAGGTTGATGGATTTTTACTTTTGAGTTTTAATTATTTTGTGCCATGCATGTTAAGGGCAGCAGAGGTTAAATTAGAGTAATTTATCCACAGTAGTACAAAGAGAAAATTAATATCCTCCGTGACAATTGCCCAGTCTGACCTTGAGCATTTTCTCGTGGGAAACGTGCTGGACTGGTTTTCCAATCAAGGAATGTTGCGAAAATAATAACCAATAATTAATTTAAAATCACAATATCAAAATATCGTATTTTCCACAGAATTTATCCTCACTGGCTAAATTGTTGGTACCCTGTGAATAAAAACGCCACATTGGTCACACAGAGACTGACAAAAGTACAAATATAACATTGAATGTTTGTGATTTTAGTACATGCTCTACGCCTCTCTGGGCATTGTGGCTGATGTGCCTCGCAATTTGGTGACAAAAAAGTAGACTCGATTTTAGACTTGCAAAAAGTAGGTCTAAATGGTGGTGTAACACAATTTGGGTGGATTTGATTGAGGCACATGCAGGCAGGTTACATAAGATGGATGGATGGATGGTGCAATGAAATCTCAAGACACATCCTGGAGCAAAATCTACAACCCAACTTATGGGTCCTCCAGCAGGATAAAGACCCAAAACTCATGGCTAAAACAACTAAGAGTGGCAAAAACCAAAACAACAGACTATTCTGACTATTCTAAATCCTATTGACCAACTGTGGATGGAAGAGCTGAAACCTGCAGTGTGGAGAGGGCACCCTTGAAATATGATAATTTAGCCAGCTCCGGAGCTCCGCCCCTTCCGCTCCATGCGTGTTTGCTGTGGTGTTTAATTGCAGGTTTGGATGCAGGCATGTTGGAGCCAGACTGCAGCTATGCCATCCGGGTTGAGCAGCGTTACAGATGAGATTTCTAACATCTTACGGCCATTTTTAAAAATGTGTGACCCCATGCATGATGACAACATCAGTCTTTTTATTTATTTATTTATTTTTACCTCACAATTCAATGAATCACACCCTTTGGTGTTTGCACACTAATTGCCAGGCTAGGCACGACGGATGTGTCATAAATCTGGATGGGAGAATATGCATCACTGTATGTGCAATCCTCTGTAGATAAAAAAAAAAAAAAGTATATCCACTCCATTCTATTGCCGCACGATGTCTTATGGTTTTTCTTAGAGAATATGGTTGTTTGGCTGGATGGATGCATTCATACAGTCGTTGTCATGCAATTATCCTCATTATTATGATGAGAATAGCAAATACCGGTAATTGTAGGGAAACGATATCCAAGCCATAAATCAATCAAAATAACCAAATGAAACTAAAGTAGGGCGTGAGTAAAGTGCAGTGATGACTGAACACGCGCTCTTGCATAGGGAGAAATTGTATAAACATCTATTATTCTGCTGGTATGTAAATTGAGGATTATGAAGGAGGGATGGGTGAGTAATCTATACCATATATTGGTATCAGGCTGATACCCGCCTTATTTTAAGGTATCGCGTAATTGTGGAGGTTGCTGATACCGACCACCAATAAAAAAAAGAAAAGAAGAAGAAAAATAAATTTTTAAAAAACTATTCTGACAGTCCTCCTCAGCAGTAGTTGGCGCTATACTGAGGCAGTTTGTGAATCATCATCTGAGTCGAAAGAAAGTTCTTTGTTCACATTTGTGTGTCCTTGTGTTAAATTAGATTTTAAGTAGGTACTCGGTGAGCACTCACAGAGTGAATAATTGTACTGGTATTGGTCTGGAAAAAAAAAGTGGTATCAAACATCCCTATTGTGAAGATTAGCACTAAAGATCACCTAATCAAGATGGATGGATGAATGACTATAAAGTCAATATTTTCTTTGTCAGTAAATGTTTCAACACAATACATGTTGCGTATTATAATTCATAATTCTATCAATACATAGCATTATCTCGATCAGATTCCTATCCGGTTTTGGCATGGGAGAGAGGAAGAACAGTGCTGGCAGTAGGTGAAGCTCCACCTCCTTTCTTGCACGTAACAGCTGCTGAGTGTCTTAAAGGGAGGCGCTAATTCAAGAGATTCATCACATGACGGATGTTGCATTAAGGGGACCTACGAGGGACTGGACATCGGCCATAAATCTCGCTTCACGCATGGTGCCACAAACATATCTGCATCTGTCACTGCAGCTCATGAAATTAGCTGCAAAATTTGATGGACTGACCCAGAGCCCGTTCCACTGATCACTGGAGGAGCCCGTGGCTATTTTCCAATCCGATTCCTCCTATCTCATTGGGGCTTGCTTTCTGAGGTGAAGTGATTGTATTGAAATGCACCGTCACGTTAGTTCAATGTTGTCCGGAGGAACATGATAAATAAATCAACACATTTGGAGGTGACACTGAACGATTGCAATGTTTCTTTTATCGTTGCACTGTCAAAGGTGTTGCTTTGACGCTACTGTAATAAGAGAAGGTCGGAATGTGTCAGTGTCAGTAAACGCAGCACACAATCACGTTGATGCGTTGTCATCCAAATGATGTGTGGTATTATTCATTTAAGATGGAGGGTCTTCCATTTTTTTTTTAATCTATCCGCTGTAGTGTAAAGGAGTTACTTAAGTTAATTGAAGAGTCACAAGGCCGAGAGACATTCATTATCTCATTAAATCTCAGCCTGCTTTACCTCCAGCTATCCGCATGGCAACAGACTATTGAGGGTGAGGATTGGCTGATCAACCGTCTTCGCAACAGTGAGACGAGAAGTCGTGGTCGTCTTGGATGGATTTCAAATGAAACAAGATGTGCTTTAAAGGGGAAGTCACCAAGAAAAAAAAACAGTTTGACAATAATATGTTTTATGCGGCCTCACTAGTCTAAATGTGTTGTATGACAAATGCCAGCTGTGGTATTTCAACTTCAATACATTGAACTAATAGAACTATGTTATTCTGTTTAATACTGCGTTAGTGGAATATGAGTTAAGCAGCCGTATTTATTCATCTCAGCGAGCAGCCATTTTGCAATGCTGCTCAGGTAACAACCAATCACAGTGCAGCTTCGGAAAACAGCAAAACACAACAAAAATAAATGAAAAGTAGCTCAATCAAATTATAAAAAGAGCGTAGAGTGAAATTGATTTTTAAAATGTCTGAAGGACCTTAACTCTTTGACTGCCAGACGTTTTCAGAAAAGGGATGCTGTCAGTGCCAGCCGATTTAAGCATTTTGACTGATCTTTCAAGGTCCACAGAAAATGTTCTGTTTGGACTATGGAAACACACATACTACCAAATGAAAGATGAACTTTCATCTTTCATTAGAAAAAAAAAGTTTGTTTCTACCTTATTCCGTTCTATAGTAATCAACAATAGAAAATGGTTTGTTTCATCCGAATGCGCTTGTTTTGGACCAAAATACGGAGTGTGCAACTGTGGTGCTATTTACAATTATGTGGATGTTTCAACGACAGTTTTTCTTTTTGTGAAACACTCCCCTGCGTGCAAGGAGACGCAACATGATTTGCACAACAGATTACTTTCACTGCGATTGCCTCTTCGTGTGCAGAAGCTACACTTTCTTGCAGGCCGTTTTTTCCGGGGAATAGCAAGTATATACTGCAGTGTGTGCCATAAAGTCTAATATCAGGATCATGTTACGGTTACGTTACGGTGGTGTTACGTCTGGCTTCCTCATGTCCTTCAGTTGCTGTACCGGGTGGTAAGAGATGTTCTGATCCACCTTATCCACTCCATTCATGGTGGCATCGTAGTCCAGAACCAGTGTCTTCTCCGTGATCAGACTGTACCCGCTCCTCCGATGAATATGCATTGGACTCGGGGTACTCTTCATTGTCCGACCGAATGTCCGCTTGTGCAGCTCCGGCGTTAGCAGCGCTAGCCGGTGAGGCTTTATGACGTAAGAATAAAGGCCGCATCCAACTGTGGCGTCCAACTGTGGTGTCAACCTCGGGATTCACCTTCATCATCATCATCAATGTGCATTGGTCGATGCTTTTCGACAACTCTCCATCGCCCGATCGAATCTCCGCTTGTGCAGAAGTACCCGGTCGGTTGTGCTGCGCGTTTTCCGGCGTTAGCAGCGCTAGCCGGTGAGGCTTACTACGTGATCATAACGGTCGCGTCAAGGCTTCCAACTTTGGCGTCAAGCTCGGAGTCATCATCATCGTCGACATCAATGCACTTTTTAGTATCGATCGATGCTTTCCGTCTTTGAAAAAAATGCTCAAGCGTGAGCTGCTTGCAACCGGTTGCATCATCAGCCATTGTCTCCTCAACACTCTAGCTCCGCCTCACGTCTTCTACTGACGCCCACGGTGGGCGGCCCACCCAACCTTGTGCAAAGAGAGTCATCGCTGCCATCTAGGGGCCAAAACGAGTCATTATACTAACTAGATCTGCTTGATACTTTCAGCACAGCTGCCCAAGGCTTTCCTCCACCCGTTTCCAAAAAAAACCAAAAAAAACATAGTGAACGTCTTTTAACGTCCTCGGCGCCCCTCCGTAGGTTTTTACTAAACGTTTTATAACGTTTATGGCAGTCAAAGAGTTAAAAGGGAAGTCAACCCAATTATATTTTGACAATGTGTTCTATGCAATCCTACTAGTCTAAATATGGTTAATAATGTGTCAGCTCAGGGGGCGGCCATTTTGCCTCTTACTGTCGACTGAAGATGACATCAATGCTGCTCAGGTCTCAGGTAACAACCAATCACAGCACAGCTTCAGAAAACAGGTGAGCTGTGATTGGTCGTTGCCTGAGCCCTGAACAACTGTGATGTCATTTTCACTCAACAGCAAGTGGCAAAATGGCCGGTCCTGATATTGCTTCATAACTCATATACGACAAATGTAATATTAATCAAAATGTCATGTTTCGACTAGTGAGGTCACATATAACATATTATTGTCAAGAAATGTTTAAGGTTGAACAGTATAGAGATGACAAGAATTGTAAGAGGCCAAAAGTAAAAATGAACAATAATAAATCAAACTTTCACTATTTTAATAGCTGGTTCCAAATTCCTTGCATTCAATTTTTAAAGTCTGGATGGATTAAGTTTCATTGTGCCAAGAGGAATGTCTTAAGTTTAAACATATGGTAATTTAGTACAAAGTAGCAGTTATTTGTTTGTTTTCAGAAAAAAAAGTCCTCAGTTTTGATTTTGACTATTGAGGCATCAAAGTTATGTCGGTCCATCTTTTTTTTTTTTTCTGTGATTTGTTGTTGAAATTTGAAAATGCTTTAAAAAAAAAACAGACTTTCAAAAAAAAATAAAGAAAGAAATGACAAAATGAACACGTCATCTAAAAAACTCTTAAAAATCGAAGGAAAAAAAACGGACGGACGTGGGACTTCTTGACTGTGAAGTAGACGAACTAACCATCAAGGTCCTGGTCATGCAATTGAAACTAATAACTGTAATTTGAAGTGACAAATGCATACATCAAGACATGTTCATATTGTCACTGGCACCACAGAGCAGCTCCATGGGGTCTTTGACATCTCTTTTCCTTCCCCCCCAAACACGTTTCAGCAAGCAAATTCCCACTCGGATTACTTGTCATCGTCTACAACAGCATATGTACAAATGTCTGTTTCGCAGATGCTCGGCAGAAAGACGACAGGTTTGACAACTCTGTCAATTAGCAGGTGGAGTGACAGAAGGGATGCTCGAGTCTAAGAAGTAAGGATTAAAAGAGACACGCAAGGAAAATGAAGAAATCATTTGACGGAATTAGACATATGCGCCAGTGAGTGCTGCTGCGTTCTTAATGGGATATGTTGACATTTTGAAATGTGCTGGACTAGTAATGTAGTTTGTGACAGGGTAAGCGACAGCTGCAGGTTTATCACTTTTAATATTCATGGAAAGTGAGACAAAATAATCTGCTTCCACGCAAAAAAAAAAGGCTTTATTTTTCACTTTGGGGTGAAAAAAAAACACGTAAAAAATTGTACAAAAACACTCACTGCATGTGATGTCTGCATGTATTATGTGGCTTCGGACTTCATCGAAAGCAGAGATTGGCACATGCTTGTGCTCTATCTAGGGAGAGTAGAATATATCTGGTGTTAACTGATTAGGATCACACAGCAATAATAACTAAGGTGGTGTAATAAACTTTCCGTTTTAAGCCTGGTTTAGTCTTCTGATCTTGCAGCTTCCAGTAGGGCAGACACACAAATACCAATCAAAAACAAAATGTAAAACAAACAAACAAACAAAATATCTACTACAATGTTACCATATGGACATGTTTTTTGGGAACATTTATATCGGCAATCAAAGTATATATTTTTTTACATAAATGTTATTTTCTTTATTTTTATACTTTTCAGTATACCAATATATCCAGTGTAGCAAGGAATAAGATCTGGCATGCTGTATATAGGCCTATATATATATATTATTTTTTTTTAAAAGCCTTTTACCAATTCACAATTCCAAACATCCGTGCATTTGATATTTCCGCAATGCAAATGCTTACTTTACGAGGTGAAAACAAAACGTTGTATTGTATTGCTGTTGCCTGTGACTAGCACACAAACCAGGCAAATTGTTATAGTAGTCAGACTATTGTTATAGTAGACAGAATTCATTACATTTTGAAATCAAAACAATGATTATATTGTTGCTATTGTTCATTCAGACCGCGTTTGTATTGTTGCATTATTCCTTTAGAAATGTAAAAGTAACACTAATAAATAAATAAAAACATTCAATCGGTTTGTCCTCAGCGACAGAAACACAAATACCGGGATCGCGCACGCATTGTGACGTCATCACGCCCATCTCCTGGAGCGCGCGCACAAACTCACGCGCAGCTAAAGAAACATAAACGCGTACATAAGCAATATTCAACAACTGTGAATACACTCTGTATGTACAACATTATGAAAGTGTATTCGGTGAAATCAGAAGTATATCTTAATTTTAATTTCCGCGGGAATTTTTCTAGTTTTTTATATGATATGCTCTGGTCGCCCAGTCTGTGCAAACTGATCCGGTGTTGGAGGAGGTACTTGTAGGTGTATGCATGTAAAGGACAGGAAGTACACGCGCGCACTCGGTCTCTGTCATCGTTGGTGAATGTCACAGACCACCAGTTGAATTTAGAACTAAGAACATGCAAGGATGGCAAAATATTTTTCTAAACTGCCATTTGTGTTGTGGGGTTACCTACTTGTCACGTCGGTTTTACTTGTTTGTGTGTTGATTCTTCTAGTTTTTGCTTCCTTGCTGCACTACGGTGAGTAAAACAAACAAAGTAGTTGAAGTAAAATGAGCTTTACGAACTAGATTTGTGGGCTAAAAGTCATCTCGTAGTGCGCCAACGTTAATTTACGACCGCATTCGCACTCAGTGTGTGCGTTCGTGCATGGTTGTCGTCATGGTGCCTAATGCCATCTGCATTCAGTGCACTACATTCTCACATTACTTGTGCGCCATTTTCGGTAAATCTTTAATATCCAATCGCGCACCTATGACGTGACATATGACAGGTGTTCTCAACTATCACTTCTAAAGGGGAGCATGACAACTATTTTTTATATTATATAATTTTTGTATAAATGCCGGTTATAGGTTGTGTTTATGGAGAATTTTTAAAAAAATATTTTTATCCTAGTCTCATTGGTCATAGTATAACAACCTGGCATTTGAACAGGATGTGTGTGGGTTTTTTTTTTTGTATATCCATATCCACTGTAGGTGAAAATGTCAGTTTGAACGGTGGTATGTTTATATGTGCTCAGCCTCTCAGTCCAGAGTGCATTTTGGCTTCCACCCAGTCACATGAGATTCACTCCAGCTCACTCACCACAGCCCTAATGAGGAGAAGCAATATAGATAATGGATGGCTGGATAGAGGGATAATCATGATCACTCAAGTACAAATAATGTAGCGTAGCAGAGTCAGGAAATAGATTAGAAGAGATTCCACCAATCATCGACCGCACATTAAAAAGCTGCCTTGGTGCTGATGCTGCTCTGAGAGGTTCGGGTAAAGCAAGCGATCATAGTCAATGGATAGAATTTGGACGATAGGACCATACCACATATGTATATACTGTAGTAACACTAATAAAAACATAGAAGAATTTGTAAATTTTACGAGGTGTTCACAATGCGTTGTTTGGCTGAGGCGGGCAAAAAGTACATTTTTTTGTATGTGTTTTTTACGGAGATGTGCTGCTTTTAATATTGTAACGTGACAATGATATCGTGATCATTTTGATGTTGCAATGTCACCATTATCGTTACATCTCTAAAGCTGCAGTTTGACATAATTATAATTTTAACTCATTCACTGCTATAGAAAAAATCATTTGAACAATTTCTATTAGTTTAACTTTTTTTTTTCACTTTTGTTAAAAAGAATATGAAAACCTAGAATAAAATTATTGTACATTTAGAACAGATCTAAAATTTGTGATTAATCGTGAGTTAACTATTGAAATCATACGATTAATTACAATTTAAAAAAAGACGCCCCTAATTTTTAATACTTTTTTCTTAAATAAAAATAAAAGATTATTAACATAAAAAAGTCTAGCTTTTCATACTCTTGTTAACAAAAGTGGGAAGAAAAGTTAAACTAATAGAAATAGTTCAAATTAATTTTTGACGTTTATAGCCGTCATTGGCAGTGAAACTGAAATAGAATATAAACTGAAATACTGATTGTTTATACAACAAAGGTAAATTATTTTAGTAGATAACGTCCTGATGCAACATTTACATTCTGTTCACTACTATTTTCTTTATGTTATATTATATCTAATATATAATACTCTTTTTTAACACCATTATCAGACCACTGTACTGTACTTGAACAATCCCTCTTTACATTCTTATGTTGAGTCATTTTTTAATATATCCTACGTGCAAAGGTTGTATAATATTAACATGTAAGGCTTCTTTTTTTTTCTCAAGAGAACCTATGTGCCTGTATGTCCAGAAAAGGGTTTTGGCTTTGCCTCCTACTATGGCAACCACATGGTGCTGCAGAAGTCTCCGGAGAGCGCGGTTGTGTGGGGTTATGGCAGCCCTGAGGGTGCCCAGGTCACAGTCTACCTGTCAGGACCGATGAAATACAACAGCTCACCAGTCACTGTGGAGAAAGGTAAATGTAGCCTGTTGCTGTTCAGCGGGAGGTTTTATACAAGCATCCATAAGGCTGAGATTTAAAATAAATAAATAAAAAGAGGTCAAATTTGATTGACCTGACCGTGAGTGTGCAAGTTACTTGAAACTAATGGTGACAACAAAGTAAAGTAGATCCTCTGCGTACTAGTTTTTTTTTGTTTGTTTTTTTGCGCCTCCTTCCTTGGCAACCGGGGGCAGTATAATCCCATCATACAGACACAAACGAACGAGAATTTCACAATTTCTGAATTTTTTTACCAGTTGTTAAAATCTGTCACTTAGATGCCATTTGTTAGCCCATCATCCATACTAGGTGGGTCTGGAATATATCACATGCAATGATTGAGGTTTAAGCATTTACGGGCCATTATGCAGGCATCTGGCGAGTCACCCTGGACCCCGTAGAGGCTGGTGGTCCCTACAACTTGACCGCAGTGCTTCAGAACAGTTCGGCCACTCTCACAGATGTGCTGTTCGGCGACGTTTGGATTTGTAGTGGCCAGAGCAACATGTACTTTAAAACATCTCAGGTCAGGAAAATTCAGATCTGACTGTCTGGATGACAGATTTAGAAAATGTATTGTTGATTAAATCAAAATCATTTATTTTTATTTCTATTAGATTTTCAATGCATCTGAGGAACTCGCTCTCGCGTCCAAGTATCCTCACGTGAGGCCTTTTATGGTCGCCTTGAAGACGAGTGACACCGAGCTGACTGATCTGATTGGAGTGACGCTTCCATGGTCTGTGCCTAAAGCAGGTAAGAAAGTGTTGTTTTGTGTCCACATTATGGAGAGGAAAAAAAAAAGTTTTTGAGAAGGTGACGTATTTCCAGGTAGTCTGTCAGAGTTCTCTGCGGTGTGTTGGCTCTTCGGACGTTACATGTACAAGAACCTGAAGTACCCGATAGGACTGGTGGAGTCCTGTTGGGGGGGCACGCCCGTCGAAGCCTGGTCATCTTCAAGAGCACTTAAGCAATGTGGACTGGACCAGAATGAGAAGTAAGTGGCGAGATGTCTGGAGGACCGGAAACTGGTTGGGGACCACGGGTCTAAAGGGGTCTAAAAATCGTTGTCCTCAGTTCCCAAACTGACAACTCTGTCCTGTGGAATGCAATGATCCACCCACTGCTCAACATGACACTCAAAGGAGCCCTCTGGTACCAAGGTAACGTGCACAGTCAGAACATATTCAGTCCATTTACATAAACACGCTCAGTGTATTTATAGAGATGTCTCACTATTTGTTTTTTGAGGTGAAAGAAATACTAATTATCATCAAAACAAGTACAACTGTTCTTTCCCTGCCATGATTGATGATTGGAGGACGGCATTTCACCTGGGCTCAGGTGGGCAGACAGCTACGGACTTTCCCTTTGGATTTGTTCAGGTATTTTTTATGAGCAATGCATTATTATTATTTTTATAAGTGGAAGGATTAATCGAGCACTGATCAATGATCAAATTGATAATTATTTTTGATCATCTATAAATCGTTTAGATACCTCGTTCAATGTTTTATGGTTATGCTATTGTTTTTTTAAAATAGTGAATTTGCTTGTCTTTGTTTTTACAATTGCTGTTTTATTGTTCTATCCCCATTTTCCCATTCCCTAAATAGATGTTGCCTCTCGTCAAGCCACAGTTGTAAAGAAGAATTTGTTCTTAATGTTTTGCGATACCGTTTCCTCTTCGTGTGTTTTTAATTTCTTATTGACGTGCTGAACTGTAGGTACAGATTACTAAACTGTGGGTACAGATTAGTAAACTGTGGGAACAGATTAGTAAACTGAATATAGATTAGTAACTGTGAATACAGATTAGTAAACTGTGGGAACTGATGAGTAAACTGTGGGTACAGATTAGCAACAACACCAACAAAAAATTCATACCCTCGCACCAGAGGGGCTCCGTAGTTTTGTCTGGCCAATTAAAGGTTAAATAAACACATTTAAAATTGTCCAAATCCTCAGAATTTCAGCCTCACAACAGTAAATATTCTCAGATTTCTGTGGTCCATCATGAAACAAGCATTTTTTGCACTGTCAATTTGAAATAATAATACAATTATAATAATTAATTATTAAATAATTAATAAACAAACAATTATAAATAGTTACAGCCCTATTATTTATAAATACATAGGAGCCTTTCACCAGTCCGCAATTTTTTGGGCCATCTACAACTTTGTCACGATCTTTTCATGCACCTTTGAGACGGTAATTGAGTTCTCCCTGATGCAGCTGTCCACCAACAAAAAAGGCTCCACGGATGACGGCTTTCCAAACATCCGCTGGCACCAGACGGCTGACAAAGGCTTTGTTCCCAACTCCCGTCTGCAGAGGACCTTCATGGCTGTGGCTTTGGATTTGCCGGATGAGACCTCACCGTACGGCACGTAAGAAAACTCGTTAAGACGTATACTTTGAAGCGACTATATAAATGTTCACTGTACTTCCAAACATAAAACAGCTACATGCACAATTGAACTATACAACTCTCTATATGAACTATAAAAGTAATGTACTCTAGTATGGTTCACATGGAATATTTAGAAACAAACACCGATAGCCCAAGAAGTTCCTTATTAACTCCCAACTTCTGTCTGGACTCACGAGTGTCTCCTCCATGTGTGATGTGACATGAGACGGTTTGTGTGTGTGCAGCATCCACCCTCGCGACAAGCAGGATGTGGCATACAGACTGACACTTGGAGCACGAGCGGTGGCCTACAATGAGAAGGATGTGGCCTTCCTTGGACCTTTCCCGAAACAAATCCTGTCCACTCCAATGTATGTCAACATCACATATGACCAAGCTGTCGCTGTCAAGCCATCTAAAGACATCTTTGAGGTAATACACATTGACGTCGGGGAGGCGTACGCCGACCTTGCTGCTTATAAAACCTGTAGCAGCCTAAAGCCAGTGAATCCCATCTGGCAACAAAACAATGTATGTAAATTGTTTAATTCTTTAACATTTGTTTCCTCTCAAGATCTGCTGCTCAAAGTCACAAGCCCCATGTGGGCCCAAGTCCTGCTGGGTTGCAGCTCCCATCATCCAGTGGGCTCCCGCCACCATCCAGATAGCAGCCATTGCTTGCAAACCCACGAGTCAAATCGCAGCGCTGCGCTACGCGTGGAAAGACTGGCCATGTAATTTCAAAGCATGCTCTGTTTATGGTGCACAAACGGCATTACCTGCGCCCCCATTCTTTTTCAATCGCTATCAAGGTAATGACACGACTGACGACTATTCTTTCAGGAAAGATTTTTTTTTGTTGTAAATTAGTTGCTGAGGTGTACCATACTTTGTATAAGATTTGTTGTTTTTAGAAAACCACTATGAATAATTGCTATTATGACACTTTTTTTTATTTGAATGAACACTTCACCACACAAATCACCTTTACAGAATTTGAACAAATAAGTATATGTTTAGCTTCTATTTCTGAAAATACAATAAACAGACATTTTTGAGCCCCAGTAGCGGACAATCACGATGTAAAACTCAGATTCTGTTTTGACATGAGACATTTTCTAACATTGTTTCATTGAAATTCACCATGCAGTTTTGTTTGTTGTCGTTATCTTGTGAACTGTTATGACCTGAGGCATTTTTGGCCCCCAAACTTTAGGAGCTGAAGTAGGAAGTTGACGGCTTCATGGAAGTGGTGGTCAGGTGTGAGGCGCTAGAACACTGCAGGGTCTGTGCTAAAAGAGACAACATGATGAAATATTTAGAGTGTATGAGAGGTCCCGACTGAATTCCATTTTTTTTTTTTACTTGTATCATTAGTGCACAAATTATAAAGCCGCAGATCAAGTTAATGTTTATTTTTGTTGTCCCGGTATTTATGTATCTTTGTTAAACTCAAACTTTTTTTTTGGGTTACCTGAAAAGTGATAGTTTGGGAAATAAAAGGACTCCGCCCGACACCAGCCTTATGTAGTTATGAACATTTTGATTTTCTACTAAGATACATGTTCAACACAACAGCTTGATTTTTCCTAGAGTGTGAGGAATTGAGTCAGGGAAAAGCATAAACCCCCAGAAAATTAATTATATTGCCCATATAACATTACTGTGCACTTTTATCTCAGTCCATCCAATATTTACATTTGTATACCTCCAATATGGCTGCACATTCGAGTAACTACCCTATTATTGCTGCTATGAATTGTCTTTTCACTAATTTGACATTGTTATATTTATTGTATTTATATCATTAGAAATGGGATATCCCCTACTTATATATAGCGACGCCGTTAATTGAGTGCAAAAATTCAAGTTCTGCTACAGTTCTCTATAGCTGACCCAAAACTGAAATTGAAGCACAACAATACAGTGACAAGACCACAATGGTATCGAGGCACTTTTAATGCCGTGATATTTTGAATACCGTGTCATCCCGAATCAGAAAAGCCCTTTGTTGTAAAATCCGCATTTGCAACCAAACCTGAGATTTGCTCGGGCTTGTCGCTAAAACGCCGGTGTCGCTGATAGGCCTCAAAGTTGATGGAGGCGTCGTCCTCCGACAGGCTGTGAGGATTCTGGCCATCGCCCGGGCGACACACTTCGAAACGTATCCATCGGTAGCTGTCATTGACGAGATATGAACCATATGTCAGAGAATATAAAACATTAGTAGCAAAAAAAGAAGAAAAAAAAATGAATGTGACATACTTGTTACACTTCCGCGCTCCGGGACAACTCTGGATGAGATTCTGGATGGTGGGATGAGAGAAGCCAAAGAAGTCTGCACCTGATGGCACGAGTGGGGCAACAGCCTTGGAACTGAGAAGGAAAAAAGAGATAGTAGAACCACCAGCGCCCATTTGGAGCTTAACAAAAAATTACAGGAAGAAAGAAAAAAGGTTTGACATCACAGAGCATCTAAAGCTGGGGTTTAAGCCGGCCCGCGAGATGATTTTGTAAAGTAAATTTGTTTTAAATGTCGGACCAATTAATCAGCTGGCCACAATAAACATATACATTTGTAACTTCACAAGCAGTCCTCAGATGAGCAATGCAACTTGTACACGGAATCGTCCTGGATGTCATTATTTTACACACAACCTAAAGTTATGGTTTGATTTAAAAAAAAATAATAATAATAATCATAGACCAACATAAACGTGTTACATACAACACAAATTCATATAACAAGGAGTAACGTCCTTATAACTTTATTAACTGCACCAGACAATGCATTCTGGGAACAATGTAAGACTATAAAAATGGGACTCATTGTCACCCTGCTTGACACTCAGCATTAAGGGTTGGAATTGGGGGGGTTAGATCACCATATGATTGCTGTTGCTGCTCACCACTCCCTCAGGGGATGGGTCAAACGCGGAGAGCGAATTTCGCCCCACTTAGGTGGGTGTGACAATCAGTGAATCTTAATATATATGCAAAACAGGTAGCTTTAACACGTCGGGAACTCATACAGGCAAAGTGTTGCCGCGCTCCATTTGCATTTGTGTTGAGCGTACAGTTGAGCTCCGTAATTTAGGGCTGGGTTTTTTGTTTGTCGTTGGTTCTGATGATTGATCAGTTTAGTACCTGACTGAGGCGATGGCTTTGAGCAGGTTGGAGTGACACGTCAGGGCAGAAGAGGCCACGATGGCATTCTGGGGATCGTCTTCAGGTACAATCTCAAACTATGCCAAAACAAGAAAAGAACATTAGAATTTCAAAAGGATTCTTGGTTTTATAAGTGCAAGCTTGTGTGCTTTATGTTTACCTGCGGTCCGCTTCCCCCATCTTTAATTTGGCAGGTGTAGAGGCACTGCATCTCGGGGTTTTTCATGCTTGCAAAGACCCGTGTGCTGCAGAAGCCCACCGGGTAGATGGCACATTCGTCATGGAAAAACATTCTGTCTGTAATGATCTGGGGAGAAGTCGGCAAATGTTTGCTTTTGCTGACATGCCGGCGCAATGTCTTGTGTGACTTCTCTCACCTCGCCCAAGCTGTACAACGTTAAGCCTCCAAGCACGATGGGGAAGACGGGTCGACCACAGGAGTCAAGCGGGATGGGTTGCACAAACTTCCGCGAACCATCAACCAATTTTCTCTTTTTTGTTATTTTCTTCGGAACTAAGAATCACACAAGTATTTATCATATCAACTTTCTGACACAATAATGTTTAAACAGAGCACTCACGCTCATCCTTCCCGTTCTCTCTGCCTCGCTCTTTGCGTTCTTTCTTGGGTTTTTTAAGCTGCCCCTCATCCACTGCTGACGACGCAGACGTGAGGATGTGCGTCCCGCACAGGCCGGGTGGTCCTACAGGGACGGAGTTCGCCGTGGGAGGCGGCACAGGGGGGTGAGTGGTCGAGCTGGGAGTGGGCAGGAAGTCACCCTCTGACAGAGACTGGTAGTGCAACAGCAACAATCTGGACGTTAGGAAGAGAGGTTTGGAAAAGTTGGAAGTTGCACTTTGGATGCCATGTTAACAGGTTTTTAAGATACAGATATAGCTAAAATACTAGTATTATCATTTGAACAATAATACATTTCAAAATAAAATAATATTTTAGATGGATGGATAGATAGATAGATGCTAACAAGCTAGCTAGATTCGATAGATGGATTAGATTAGCTAGCTGCTAGTAAGATAGCTAGATTTGATAGGCAGACGGACGGACAGACAGGTGCTAACAAGCTAGTTAGATCTGATAGATAGATTAGATTAGCTAGCAAGCTAGATAGAGAGAGAGAGAGAGAGAGATAGATAGATGCTAACAAGCTAGCTAGCTGCTAGTAAGCTAGCTAGATTTGATAGACAGACGGACGGACAGATAGACAGACAGATGCTAACAAGCTAACTAGATCCGATAGATAGATAGATAGATTAGCTAGCAAGCTAGATTCAGCTAAATAGATAGATAGATAGATATTTCTGTGTATTTACTTACTGCCGCTCTTCCTTTGCTCTTATAAACTTCTCTTCTAAATGGGCAACTTCATCATGCAAAGCTGCGTTTTCCTGTAAGAAAAGGACGGATGTCACATACGTTTCGCATCCGCACCACCCGAGCTGCTGTCTGTCAGACCACCAGGCTTATCAAGTTTTCTGGGTTAAACCTTGAACGGTGGTTAGCATATATATGACAGTTAATAAAAAAAAAATTAATTGCCTATCGTGTCAATAAAGTTTTTTTTATGCTGATGGATTTATTTCAATGGACCACGCAGACTGTGTTCTACCATAGAAGTTCCACTGTGTTTTGTATAAGTCAAATAAAAAAAGCAATTCTCTTGAAGACTGCACACTCACAAATATCATGGCACGTGCTGCTTTGCGTAGTCGAAGGTATTTCAGCCGGTACTTTTCATTCATTTTTTTCCGCGCACCTCTCCTCATCTTGGCTTTGTTGTCTGAGGAGATGGCAGGGGGCGGTAATGCGGCGGCAGCGGTAGCGGCGGCGGCACCCCCGGGTCCCGAAACAGAGGCGGTGTTGTGCTGCGGTGTGCCGAGGAAGGCCTGAGCGGTGAAGGCCTTTAGAGCCTGCTGCCGCTCAGCATCTGTCTGAGGCAGAAGACAATGAACACCAGGAGACTCTTGCGGTGGTAACACTCTCAAAAGGACAGATAAAAACAAAAACTATCATGGAAATGGTTAAATAAGAACTGATGCAATGTGCAAACACAAAAGGGATGTGACACAAAATAGTTTCGACTGGGGATCATAGCTGCAAGTATACTTTAACATTTACAAAATCCCACTACAAACAAGCACTGACGGGATCGTCAACAGCACAAAAATGTGACTAAAAGTATTTAATAATTACATAAGTTATACATAGTTATTCTATGACAATTGAACACAGCGTCAGTACTGCATTACTGCCCCCGTTCAACTCACCAGCAATGCAAAGACTCCATTTCTGTTTTCAATCCTCTTGAATCTCCTGCTGCCTTTTTGTGTCTGAAACATAACGTGAAACTGAGGCAGACACATCGAGGCTGGAGGAGACACATCGGGCCTTCACTTTACTACCGGTAATAACGTTCTTGTGCAGCCCAACACAATGTTGGCGCTACTTTCATATCTGCCCCAGTTCAGATGATTATGGTGATGTGAAAGGATGGACGCAATACTAAATTAACTCAAAATGAAGAATGTGCAGCATCAACATAAAGGGTGAATATGCTACAAGTGTAAAGTCCTGCTTACCTCACGATACATGACAGCTTCCAGACTTGACTTGGCACTGCCAACATAGCAAAGTGTGAAAAAAATACAACAGCCTTCATCGTAAATAAATGTATCAATTTACTACTTCTTATCCAGCAATAATGAGAAAAAGCAACCGTTGCAGACCCACAAAAAAGAGCATGCTGGTAAAATAAAATGTAGTAAATGGCCATACTTGGACTGAACAAGCCCCCGGTCGATGATTCTCTGCTTGATCTCCTTTATGTGCATGGGATGTCCGGCTTCTTCCAAAACAATCTACATATAGTGTGCAAAATAAAGAAATAAGCAACAATTGTTAACCTTTGTCTGTTAATAACAATATAAATGTTCAAATGGAAAAGCAAGAACCTGAGCAGCATCAAGCCAGGTGAGGTTTGGCTTCTCTGCGATTTCACTAGGTGGTTCACTGCCAAAGGTAAAAACAGTTGGGATTACAATTATTTCTTTCAGAGGCAGGGACATTATAAATATATATACATTCCCTCTCAACATTATAATTTAGTCGGGCCTGATTTATAAACACAGTAGGAAAAAGTTTCCCATACAAAATATTAAAAACTCTTTAGATACCACAGCTTTGTTGATTCAATTGACATATTATTAAGATATTTATTTTTGTGCGAGTTGTTTCTAACATGTTGCCCGTCTCATACACCGATCATGATGAAGCGTTTCTGAGTTTGATGTACTGTTATGGGATGACTGTAATTTTACGGTTCCATTTAGGATAATTGTCGGTACATCTCTTCTTTGTAGAATAAAACTATCAATTAATGTCTTTATTATTGAACGCTGGCTGAAATTAAAGACAACTCCCTTGTTTAAACATCATTACAGTACAGGTGTCGAGTGTATATCAACAAGCAGTGGTGCGAGTGTCATGCCACAATGACAACCCACCTCTCCAGTGTGTCAGCAGTCCCAGATAGACCAGCAATGCTATCCAGAGATGGAAATAGAGAATAGCTGCCCTGTCCGTCAGCCTCCATCTCTGACTCAAAAGTGTTAAGTGACTCCATCTTGTGAGTAAGTCAAGAAACACGTTTCATTGTACAGTACTGCAATAAAAGCACACAGAAAATTAGCCTGAGCTGAACATCACCGGAGAAAATAACAAACCGTCATTTTAGACGAAATACGGGCAGAAAAATAGACTTACCTATTTAACAACTGAAGTAACAGTTTGTGCGTTCACGTTTGAGCGCGTTCAGTCCATTGTTTACACACAGATAAGCTAAAGGCTACCGGAAGCAACTGAAACAAGCAAACTCTTGCAGGAAAAACTGGTCTAACAAAAATCTGCAAGCGGAGTGGCAACTCTCACTATATCTGAGAAAACACTATAGTATTACTCGGTGTAATGTGTTGCTCATATCCCTTATTTTTTCTATTAATGAATTACTGTAGTTGCAAAGAAAATTCCCGACGTTTCCGCCTCCACTCTTCTTCTACTCCTAAATTAAACTGTGTTAACAGACGTAACAAGCAATACCGCCGTCTCCAGCGTTACAAATTGAACTACATTTACTTGTTTTTAGGTGGTAGATGTGAATCAATTTAGAAAACAACACCAAGCTTTACATTAGTCAATTAATTCAAATCAATAGACGTTATTAAGTCTTAAAATTAAAATGCGTAGAAAGAACTATCCACGGTCAATCCATTTACCTTTACATCAACACCCTCATTATCATTAAACCAAAATAAATACATAAATCAATAAAAATACAAAACAACATTAATTGTTGAGAGAAATTTTAAATCAGATCTGTTTCATTCAATGTCACTGTTGTCTCACCTAGTCAATGATGTATTCAGAAGGTACAATAAACGTGTATACACCTGTTGCCATGAAAACAAAAAAAGTGATTTTTTTTCTTTAATGATTTTTTTTACCAGGGCTATGTCCATAAATAAAAAGGTAATTATATTATATTGTATTGTGTTATATTATCTTCCTTGACAGACAATGACCTTCGCTTATGGCTCATTCACTACTGAACCCATCACCCACCGCAAGTATGTGAAGTGATTTCATGTACGGTAGGAAATTATGGTTTCCATGTTGCATGTGCACTGGCCATGTATTTCTTTTTAAAATGTAAGTACATAAAATTACAAAAGGGTTCAATTTGAAACACGTTTTCCAAGTACACATTTTTTTTGCGCATTCATTGTTACACAATATGTCATCTTATGTGGTCCTTTTGTGGTCTTCTTCATGTGTAGCGGACAATGCAGATTACAGGGATTTGTTACAGCTGGGGCATAAAAATAGCATGTTGACATCTGTTGATTGATTGGTTGTGGTGTACCTTTTGAGTATATTTTTTGTATTGTATCAGACAGACAGAGACTATATTTGTTGAAAGAGATGTTAATGTTTCGTCACTTGTCACTTGCATATTTGTTAATCTGCTTCCTCCTTGCTTTGCTCAAACTAAAACCAGCACCAAGTTGCTAATTCAAAAAATACAGAATACTGGAAAAGGTTGGATTTCATAAAATCTTGCATCCAGTCACAAAATAACTACACTTGATTTCAGAACTTGTAACGCCAGTATTGTGCTGCTGTTCCCTTTTGCAAAATAAAGAAGCAGAAGCAGTCATCAAGAAATAGATTGTTTATTGCGCAATTTCCTCAGGACAAGAGAAAAGTATGTACTGTGCTATCACTCTTAGTAACAATTGAGCCAGCCGTAGTTTAACAGCACTCGAATCACTCTCCGATATGGCAGGTAGTATTCCATCTGTTTTGGGCCGGCTGAGAAATAAAGGTACCCTAAGAGAGACAAAAATCCATTTTATGCAACTTATATTTGGCCTACACTACTCTTAAACAAAAAACACTAATCACGTTTTAACAGAAGGCATGAAATTGTGTTTCTCACCATAATTCTCAAAAACTGCATCAACTTTGGACCCAATGCCACGAAAGTCTCCCGCAATAGATCGTGGGTATCCAAAATCCATTTGGTTTCTGGCCTCATCATAGCTGCGGGAGAGCAGAGGGACAGTATTAGAATGCCTTTTAAACAAAAATCCAACCCGCTCGCATCAAAACTATGAAGATGTTGCAACCTAATAGCACAAGCACTTTGTGGTCATCTACTTTCATAAGGTCTTGGACAGAGCTGAGGAAACAAAATTGTTTATTTGTAAAATATTTCTCTTTTCTATTGTATTTGTGTGGTTTAGGCCCAGTGTATGTAATGTGCCTAGACTTCTCTGTCTCTCGTTGGCTTTCTCCAATGTCGCATGTCTCATGTCTCAGGGGTGTGAAGTTTAACAATAGAGGCTTCTTGAAAGCAATTGTTTCACTCTGACTTTTATTTCTTATGAAAGTTTGACCACTGGACTGGATAAATGCATTCCCATATTTTCCATGTGGATGAAAAAAAAAAAAAAAATCCAGAGTTGTACAGCAAAAGATTGTGTTGAGCAATTTGCACTCACCTCCAATACTGTCTGTTCACAAAAAGCAGTGTTTTTCCGGTCGTTGCCACATAGACGGCTGCGTCTACCTTACTGACAGTTGAGGGCAGGCCCAGGCTGCTCAGCGACTTTGGATAGCCTGGTAGAAGGGTCTTTGCATAGGCCCTTATGCCCCAAAACTGATTACCTGGAAAGAAAGCGGCGGTAGATGTAATGTTGATTCACATACGACGTAACCCCACATGCATCCCCTTTACCTTCAAAGAGATAAAGTGCATCTTTGTTTGGGACCTCATATGCAGCATCAACAGTGTTGATCCCTGACCATTTTGTGCTCACTTTAGTAAAACGGATTCCTTGGAACATTGAACTCCTCCTCCAGTAGTATCTGGGGAGGTGTGTAAACATAAAGGTGAAGTACGCCACTCTTTTATAAACAGAATTTAAAGTGGAAGTCAACCTTGAACCTTTCTTACACTAGTCTAAACATTTGTGGAACATGAGTTATTAAGCATCTCAGAGGATGGCCATTTTGCCATAACTCATATTGCACAAATGTAATCTTAATCAGAGTGTTTGACTAGGGATCTCACATATGACATATTATTGTTAAGAAATTTGGGGTAGGGTTGACTTGCCCTTTAAAAGAAAAAAAGAAAGAAAGAAAAAAAGAAGAAGAAATCAAAGAAAGAAAGAAAGATAAAAAGAAGAAAAAGAAAAAAGAAAAAAGAAAGATAGAAAGAAAAAAAGAAGAAAAAGAAAAAAAGAAGAAAGAAAGAAAGAAAGAAAAAGAAAAAAAGAAGAAAGAAAGAAAAAAGAAAGAAAGAAAGGAAAAAAGGAAAACAGGAAAAAAGAAGAAAAATAAAAAAGAAAGATAGAAAGAAAAAAAGAAGAAAAAGAAAAAAAAGAAGAAAAAGAAGAAAAAGAAAGAAGAAGAAATCAAAGAAAGAAAGAAAAAGAAGAAAGAAAGAAAGAAAGAAAAAATTAAAAAAGATCAAAAAGAAAAAATTAAAAAAGATCAAAAAGAAAAAAAGAAGAAAGAAAGAAGAAAGAAAGAAAGGAAGAAAAGTACCCGTTTTTGAAGAAGTATAAGTCTCCCCTGACGGATGTGGCGGCATCAAACACCAAATCTCTGCTACACTGCTCATCACGAGGGTTTGAAAGAGGGTCTTCTGGGTCTTCTGTTGGATCCTCTGGCTCTGGTTGAGGTGGTGGATTTGGTTTGGGGGCTTTGGTTGGCTCTTGCGTGCGGCTACCTGAGAGATGGAGAGCAATGCAAACATACTGTACATCATATAGAACAAGGAGTTCCAGTACTGAACCAAACTCATTAAATATAAAATATAAGGCCAGGGAAACCACAATACTGTATCAGTGATTGGACTGAATCATTAATTATTAAGTAACATTTAATCAACTTGAGCTCACCATAAAGCGCTTGAACCCCACGCCTGTCATCATCTGGCAATCTGTAGCCCTGTGTGTTGACATACTTGTAAGTAGGGAACATCAGTGCAGACCTGTCTCTGGAATGGTCCAACCCCAAAGCGTGGCCGAACTCATGTGCGGCTACCAGCAACAGATTCACACCTGAACTCACCCAGGACAACAAGTCAGGCAAAGCGAGTTACCTTTTAACACACGATGACTGGATTTTGCCGTCCGCTTCAATACGCTGTGGCGATACCTCTTTGCATTAGTGTCCATTGTTCATCATCATCAAAGTGTGTGTCCCCTCCCTGCTGTCTCCCAGGAGAGTTTGCGTGAGCCAAGACTCCACCCGCTCCATCAAAAGGATAAAAGTCCCCGTGATCTAGAGAGAACCCGAGAAGATTACAAAAATACTTGTAAATGTGTGTAGTTCTTCAACGAGGACTTACATCCACCCTTAAAGAGGATCATGATGTCCGCAGTGCCGCCGTTGATCTGTTTGAAGTCTAGTGGGATGACGTCGCTGTAGAGCTGGAAGGCTTGCGCAATGGTCTCATCCACCTGTCTCTGGCTCAGATTTGGAGTGTACTGAGTGATCCTATTCAAATCACATGGAAATAGTTGGGAAATGCCAATGGCGCACAACATGCGCTCGGTGTAAAAAAAGCATCTTGAGTCAGAATTTTAGCTATCATCAAACTTTACCTGTAAGTTATTAGCCTCTTGTTCCATTTGGGGTTTCCAGCAAAATGCCCATAGCGGCTGAGGTCCGACACACCACACCTGGGAGCTTTCATGACTTCCACCGTCTCCTGGTTCAAGAGCCCCGTCACCTGTTAGCCCATACACACGTGTGATGGGAAAATGTTTTATTTATTAAATGCTTTCCGCCTTACACAGCAATTTTTCACCATTTCATATGTCCTTTACGGTTTTTACCTCCAATCCAAAGAAAGCCTGCATGGTTTCCAGATGCTCGCTAAAGTTGCGCCTAATAAGGCTTCTCCTTGTGGAGTTTCTGGTCCCAACATCATCGTAAAATTTAGAGATATAGTCCTAATACAAAGAAAGACACATTTAAGGCATTTGAGTATTGACATTTGCTTTTGCAAGATATATTACATGAGAAAGGCCAAACTCAGAGGTGGCAAATCCAGGTCCAGAAAGAAAAAACCCTGCCACAGTTTGGCTTTCGCCTCTTGTGCTAGCTTGCGAGCTCCCTAGGTAAATGAGCACCGGGGGGAGCTAGCTAGGAAGCTTGCTAGTGTTGGAAATCATTTCTTTGATTTCTTCGTGTTCAAATAAAACTCAAAGTTGAAGTCTCGTGGAGAAGTTTGCCAGCTTTATTTCAGAGTCTGAAAGACATCTTAGGACCTGGCTCAAACAGCTCTGGTCCAAAAGTGTAACATTCTCAAAATACACTCACTCATTTATACAAAAACAGTTCCCTCCCAAGCACCATATGTCGCATCCCCCCATTCATTCTGCAACGACAAGAGTCTTCGAGTCTAGACATCCCCCATTCGTCCTGTCAGCAGAGTGAAATACAATTAGGTTATCTTCCTTTAGCCCACAATAGATGTGGGTAAACAATTGGCCCCCAGCGCCTCCTGGCACCAGGGATTCACGGCAGACGGCCTTTTGGTCAGACACCTCTCATTTTACCTTACTTCAATTGAGGGAAAAGAACAAAGACTATAGATTAACTCCCAAGTGAATGAACTGTTGGTCTCCTCAATACACAACTTTAACTAATATCAAAACCAATTTAAAAAATATGAATTGAAACAGAAAAACAATTTTAATAATCTAACACTAGCTAGCACCTGGAGCTAGAGCCAAACTGTGGCAGGGTTTTTACTTTCTGAACTTGGATTTGCCACCTCTGACCAAATTCAGGAAGAAGTGTAAACAATTGTTCGAAATGAGAGGTTCCATTGTACTTAAACCTTAAACACTTCATCTGCTTATATCTAGTAGCTACTAGTTTGAGTAGTTTATGTCTGCATGATTGCATTTTACCTCAGCCAGGTCGTTTTCTTCTGGTGAAATGGTCGGGGCAATTGTCGGTGCCGCATGGCTCACTGCCAAAAAACCCACAACAAGCAACAACATCCATAAAGCTGATCGCAGCATCATGGTTCTCCTTTTCTCCCAGAGTATTTTCTGTAGTGTTGTTGTCAATACTATTAGGACAAACCCATAGTTCAATAGTTGTGTTGGGGCCCCATCTGATTACTCAGTAACGCAGAATCAATATTAGTTGACCAATATGGGACAGACCACGCACTTCATCACATCAGTTGAATCGAATCAGTAATAAACATATGGTGAAATCTTGCTGTGAGCGAGAATGAGTGAGAGTGAGAAATGTTTGGAAAAATTGGCAAGTTAGTAAATTTGTCACAAAGGCCACTGCTATATTTTTTATTGTTTACAGAGTTATCTTCACCTTTATGATAACCTTTGATAAAGAAGAAACATAGTCCAGCTGCATTGCTACATAGGAGTAGAGTCCAGCATTACATTGCGTTATCTGGACTGCTGAAGTCTGGAGGTTAGATATTGGCAAAGTGAATGCTTAATGTATTTGACGCCAAATATAAATCCAGACTGCAATATACGAATGAGGTTCGCAGAAATAAAAATGTTTCAGGCTTTTTTTCAATTCTTCCTATTGTCCCTTATTTAAGCACAGCCACTTTATTGGATGGAGCGAACGCCTCTTTGATGCCAAAGCTCCGTCGACAACCTGGAAAAGTTCCACCATGTCACAGCATCTTGGGATGACACGAAAGAAAAGCAACATACCGGCAGACATGCCAACTCAGTCAGCCTGAATTGCAACACCGCTCGCTCTAAGTTGTAATTAAGATCCAACTGCAGTACATGGCTTCGCTTTATAAACATTCTGCCATGTCATGCTGGTTAAGGCTCGAGAGACTCTTGCATACTGCCTATTACCGTACCAGCTAAATATATTCAGCCATGTTCTTCAGTCCTAAACAGCATCTATGTGAAAAGTGATGTTGGGCAGTTTAGAAGCTCCAATCAAGAATCTGTATCTGATTACTCCCTTTTTAAATCTGAACAAGGTTTAAATAACCACTTTTTTTTTTATTATTAACTACAACTTGCAGGTAAAGAAGCACAGAGTGTATCTCCATAGTCGGGTGAGGAAGTCCAGGTCATTGCTAAAGATCAACACCCAAGCCAGGAATTTGCCCTCTCAACTCCAGCAACCTGCTTGTGGGCGTAGTCATACTTGTAGACTTGTGGTCCAACAAAGAAGTAGATAAAACCTAGGATGGAGAAGAAAAAAAAATCTAATCTTTAAAATGACAACATTACTTATGTGATGTTTTTTTTAATGTGATTTTTTTAGCAGATGATGATGATGGATGTGCCTTGCCAAAGCCAGTCATTGCATATTTTTCTTTCAAATAAACTAATCACGAAGTAAATTAAACTGCAAAGCCAGCTCCTAGTTTGTCATCCAGGGTGTGTGTAGTATACAGTTTGTTCATTGGACGATTCAAGTGATTCCAAATGTGTTACGTGAACTGCACTTTTGAAGTTGAGGCCAACTCCAGTAGAACCGCCAAAGTTACGTCAACAGTTTTTTTTTCTTTACTGCTGGTGACAATCACGAGATTCACTACACTGGTTTACCTTCTTTGTGAACGGCTGCATTTATTGTTGAGTTGAGACCAGGAAAGTCCTCGCTGATGTACTTTGGGTAGCCAAAGTCCATTACTCTTCTGTTTTCATTAAAGCTATAAAAAATAAGTGAGAACAAGTTACGACCAAGCAGAGACCTTTGAGGCTGCATTTATTTTATGCCATTCAGTGCATCCGAAAAGAATTCACAGCAATTGACTTTTTGTTTTGTTTTGTCATGTTACAGCCTTATTCCTTATTATTAAGGCAATTTCATTACTAACAAATGAAAACATGGCAATCCAATCTGGAGTGTGGCTGTTCACAAACTACGACTAAAATGCTCATAGTTCATAGTCCCGCTGTGCAAACGAAAATAAATGTCATCCAGTACAGGGCTGACGGCTACCAAAAATGAATTGTTCACAAGTCTTAATTATTGTTCTGAGGGTCAACAAGGCTTCGCACAGGCTGCCTTAGTTCTTGTCAGTTCACTTAATTTATTTCTGTTCTGTTTTATTTTCAGGGTTAGGGTTAGCCCTAACCTTTTATTTTCATCAACTTGTTTGCCTTCCCCCAAATACATGTCTGCAGAAAAATGCATTTTAAATTCGACAAATTACTGTTTGTCTATTCACAACACACATCTACAGAAGAGGATTTGGCAGGATTCTCACTTTATTTTCAGAATTTTGACTACAGTGACAATTCAGACTTTAATCTCAGAATTCTGACTTTAAAGTGAGAATTCTCACATTATCACTTTAATCTCAGAATTTTGACTTTAAAAGTAAGAATTCTGACTTTAATGTCAGAATTCTGATTTTAAGTTCAGACTTTTGACTTTAAATGTGAGAATTCTGACTTTAATCTCAGAATTCTGACTTTAATCTCAGAATTCTGTCTTTAATCTCAGAATTCTGACTTTAATCTCAGAATTCTCACATTATCACTTAAATCTCAGAATTTTGTGACGTAGAGCTATGAGTTGTGCACTCTAAAAACCCAATTTATGGGTCAATTTGACACAACTTTCTGGGTATTTATATACAAAATGACCCAATTTTTGTTTACCCAATTAAAGAATTTGACCAATATTTATGAGTTGTGTCAAATTGACCCAAGTAGAGGACCGGTCCATTTTTGACCCATAGTTGGGTTATTTTTTACCCAACTGCTTATAGAGTGTGGGGGAAAGTCAGAAAAGTCAGAATACTGAGAATAAAGTCAAAAAGTTCACTTTAAAGTTAAAAAAAAAAAAAAATCCTGCCAACCTTTTTTTCCTCTTCACTGCCCTAATCCTCTTCTGTACACATAATCTAAATCAACCTAAAAGGAACAAAATATGTAGTTGAATGCGTATGTTTTACCTCCAATAAATGTCATGCATGAAGAAGAGGGTGCGTCCTGTTTTGGCGATGTGCACAGCGGCATCGACGTCCTGCACCCACGCAGGAAAGCCAAAGTGGCACAGAGCTCTGGGTTTTCCTTTCACAACGGAGCCTTTCACCGTCCAAAACATTGATTCTGTCACAACATATTGGATGAAATCAATCTGAAAATGAAACCGTTTCCTTTTACAGGATAGTAAAAGTGAGTTACCATGAATGAGATAAGCAGTAGACCTTCGCGGTACCCAGAAGGCAGCATCGATGCGGGTTTCTATCTTAGGCATGAAGTTGGTGATTGGACCCTCTTTGACATCATACGCCTTATTGTGTTTCATCCAAAGATATCTGGACGGGAACAATGTGCTCAGTTTAAAGCTCACTGTTAAAAGTAACCAAAACTATCATCAAGTTAACGCACCTGTCTTTGAAAAAGATGGTGGCATCCCCGAGTGTGGAGACGGCATCAAATGTCACATCAAAAGTACATCTGCTTCGCACGATTCGAGCGAACAGTCTTGGACCTGACACATGGATGAACACTCGTTTTAGAACCAGGATGGATGATTTTACATGTTTATGAAATTAATAAACGAGTTTACGGTAAAGTGTGTTGATATTGGTGATGTCCTCTCTGGATAGGAGGTTGGCCCCTGAGTGATGGACCTTATAAGTGGGGTGCATTAGCGATGCAGGATTCCTTGAGTGCTTTAGCCCCAACGCGTGGCCAAATTCATGCGCAGCAACCACGAATAAATTCAACCCTGCACAAAGAAGAACAAGAAACCGATTGTTGTGTTTTCAAATAAACGCAGCCATCGCCTTTCCTTTCAGGCTTCAGGATTCGAAGAGAAGACAAACCAGATGTTCCTGTTGCTGCCCAGCGTTCATCATCATCAAAGTGTATTTCTCCCGCGACGCCCTGTCCTGGACCAAAGGCATGGGCCAACGAGCCACCAAGTCCATCAAATGGAGATGAATCACCGTGTTCTTTATGAGAAAAGATATACAATAAAAAATACTTCATTTGGTCATTTAGGTCCCATAGTATGAAAATGCACTTGAGTGGGGTTTCCTATCAATAATATGCATCCCCGGCCTGTCTGCAATCCAACCAGGTATAAAAAAAAAGTCAGTCCTCCTTTCTAAAATATGTGCTTCAAACGGGCAAATGAATCTTCCGTGACTTAGTGACGTCAAAAAGACACGGAAGTGCTCTCGACCGAGCCCCCTCGTGTTAGTGGCACCACCTCTGGTAAAGGTTTGTCACGCCCACTGAAATCCGAGAAGCTGGCCGCTCCTGTCTTTTTCTCCCACTGCTTGCAAATGCTCCGTGGAGAGGGAAAAAAAAAGTGGTTGTTTCCTCCGTCCCAAGTCTTTGAGAAGACAGTGGATTCATTTTATTTTCGAAGGACGTTTACCGACATCATTTCTCAAAGGACAGATTTGTTCGTGAAAGCCTGTTCAGAGCTGGATTTGCAACACATTTAAACATAACGGATCGGTCCCAACAGTGTGATGTAAGTTTAACATTTTTGATTTAGCCTTCCTTCCTATCCTTTCTAATACGAGATGTGCACCTTCTACCATATTACTGGTGTATTTTTAGCGCCTTAAGTGGGAGCTGCATTTGTCGTGTGGAGGTTGTTTGGTTACAAGAGGTCAGATATGATAAAGCAGACGGTGGTTGGATAATATGAAGCGGTTGCGTATTGTTTTGTCAAGATTCAATCCGCGGTGGTTCATTTGCCGTGACTGGCAACTCGCCGCCGAGTTGACATGATTTTGTGATGCTAACCGGCCGGCTAAGTGGTCTCGACGAGACGGCTTGCACGTTGCGACCGCGCAGTGGCCTAAATGTGTACATTTGTGTTATTCGTAACCGCTTGTAAATGTCTACAAGCATTCACGGCAAATCAGAGACATTCACGGCAAAATAACGTTCGCAGGAGATTTGCCGGTTATGGAAAAATAACCATTGTCTAAACAATTAGAAAACTAACGCTACAACATCGTCTCTGTCGTAACATTATGCTACTTTTTCTTATGGTAAAACGTTATGCCACTTTTCCACACATTAAAATAGTTCTCAAATGTGTAAAAGACATGTCTGTATTTTTCTTTTCTTCTGCTCCCATGGCCAGTCGTTTCCATTCACAACGACCGAAATCGCTGCCCCTTCGAGAGAGAAGGGTAAGGCCTAGGCGTGGCCTGGTGCAGCTATTTACATAAAAAGCGACACACCCCTAAAACTGGCTGCTTTGAACAGAGCGTTTTATGGCTGATTTAGGGACAGCAAAAATATTAGATCCAAAGTCAATTTTGACGATTGCATGTCACAGACATGTCTTTTACACATTTGAGAGCTATTTGAGTATGTTGAATAATATGACACCTTTAAGTTGCAAATATACTTTCTATGATGCTGTTCATGGAAGTTTTCCGACACCCCTGACTGACACTTCTGTGGCCAGGGGAGTAGTTTCATCAAATGATGACAGGAAAAATCAATGTACTGGCTTCTTGCCTGTTATGTGTCAACACTCCAAAAAATTTGATGGAAATCGCTCGCACTTTTCCATGCCTGGCAGAGGTAATAATACTCTTTTCAACTGAAGAGGCAATCACTGTTTTCAGTTTGTCTCGTCTAAAGTCCAGTCAGTGAACTCAAAAGTGTTATTTGTGCTTGAATGCTGAAAGAAAACCCACCGTGGGTGACAAACTCGACCATGATGTCCGCGTTACGGGAGTGCGAGCGGAGAAATGTCCGACCGCTGGCTCCGGCCCAAACGCTGAGAGCGGACTCGAGCAGGGAATCGACGGCGCTGCGAGGCATGTCTCTGGTGTACCTGCCAATGCTGAAGCGTGACAAATTCTTCAAAAACGTCAGCTTTGTCATGAATCGTCCTCTCATGCGGATTGTAAAATCCACTTTTTGGTGTTTGAAGATGGATGCTTTTTATTTCAATTGGACTCAGTCAAGCTTAATTTATATTTGAAAAAAATCATCTCAAGTGGCTATTATTATGAGGAGCTTTTACTGCAAAGTGGCTCTTTATTACAGGACTGTCATAATATAGTGTATGAGTTTTATCAAGGCATTAATCCAATAAAATGTGAAATTATTGTCTATTTTCTCATTTCTCACCCGTACGTGATGACTTTCTTGTTCCAACGCACCACTTGGATGCGACTGCTGTAATCTTCGGAATCTGGAACGCCGCAACGAGGCGTCCTCATGACCCGTTGAGTGTCCTTATCCAACCTTCCTGTTGCGTTGAGACCAAAGAACATCTGCATGTCTTTCAGCTTGGACGCGAACAGCAGGTCATTCTGCTTCCAGCGTCCCAGAGGCCCCTCTTGGAGCTGGTAGTAGCGTTTCAGGTATTCCTAAATGTGCGTATAAGCGTAATGTCATGTTGTACAGACGTTTCATTAGGTACGGCAGCTGTATAAAAGAAAAATGCATTAATATTGAGAATAATGCTTACTCCCAATTAAAAATGCTACTGAAGTACATTGGTACCTTGAGTTACGAGTTGAATTCATTCCGTGACCATACTTGTTACTCAAAAGAGCCATATCTCAAATCGTCTTACCTGACTGAAATGAATGGAAATGCCAATATTCTGCCCCCCCCCCCACCCCCCAAAAAAAACAAAAAGGTTTGGATTATTTTCTTTTTCAATAGGCAAACTACACTCTAAAAAGAGAATTGTTGAACCAATTTAAGATTACAAATTGAATTGTTAAAAAAAAACAAGCTTCAATTGGCAACACACATTTGAATTAAATGAATCCAAAGTGAATATATTAAGTTCAAAACATTTAATATATTCACTTAAATTAAATTAATCCAAAGGTAATCCAAAGTGAATATGTTAAATTTAATGAACTCACTCATAATTATCTAAACTTAATATATTCACTTTGGATTAACTTAATTAAATCGTGTGTTACCAACGGAAGCATTTTTTTTTTAAATTGGTTCAACAATTCTCTCTTTAGTGTATAGCACTCAATATTGCACTTCATAAAAACATAAACAAAATATTAAATGGAATGTAAATAATTTAACAGTTTGTGCATCATGAGTAGTAAGTAATTGCAACTCCTGTTGTGTGTGTTGGCAATAAGTGGCATTAAGTCATGCAGAAACAAACCAAAGAAGAGTTTCACACCTAATGTCGGCGACTCATAAGATAAGATAAAAAATATGTAGGTATTTTTATATTGTCTGTTGACATGTGTTGATGCACCGCATGAGCCAAAGTATGCAAAAATAATTAGAACTGTATTTACATACCTCTCCTGTGTCCCTTGTTTTGCAACATATTTCACAAAAACAACAACAAACAACAAATGCCATTTCAGTCTAAATCCCATGCCGTCTTGTCACATGCATCTTTACTCTACTTACTGTGGCCGTTTTCAAGTCAGCGTGTGCAGTAGAGGAAGGAGAGGCGGCTCCCTGCGGCATGGACGTGGGTGCTGTCAGGCCCGAGGCGGCTATGAATGAGAGCCAGAACCAGATGGAGAGCACCATGGCGATCATTGGCGCACACAGAGATGGCACTTGTGCTTAATGAGGCTTTTAAACTCTTCCCTGACTCGACCAGCCTCAGATTGTACTTGCAACAAGGGAGGAGTTGGAGGGGCGAGAAGCCAAGAAGAGCAGAGGCATGACATTGAAACCATATCAGTACATCATGTCAGTTACTAGCTGTCAATACAAAAACTTCTGATGTAAAAGGTCAGGGATGTAAATATGCACCTTATGACTAATTCTGACCTTAAAGAGGATGTGATTCTCAGTATTTTACCATTTATCTGAACGAGCAATGAATACATGTTTATTACACATTTATTACATGTTTATTACATATTTATTACATATTTATTACATATTTATTACATATTTAGTACATATTTAGTACATATTTATTGCATATTTAGTACATATTTATTACATATTTATTACATATTTATTACATTCTGTATGGTTCAATTTAACCATAACACGTGGGTCATATTGTGACAACTGTCAAAAAAAAAAAAAATCTCATACTTAATCTGTCCAAATTCCAAAAACGTACATTTGATCCATTAAAGACTCTATAGTTTGATGTGATGTATGCGGTCCAGTTTCCTGTTACCAGTAAGAACAAAAGCAGCCATTTTAAACTTTTGAAATTATTTTTTAAATTGAAATATTGGTTCGCGGGGGGGAGCAGCTTTAGCAGAGAAGCCCAGACTTCCCTCTCCCCAGCCACTTCCGCCAGCTCCTCCAACGGGATCCCAAGGCGTTCCCAGGCCAGCCGAGAGACGTAGTCTCTCCAGCGTGTCCTGGGTCGTCCCCGGGGGACTCCCGCCAGGGGGACATGTTCGGAACACCTCTCCAGGGAGGCGTCCAGGAGGCATCCGAACCAGAGGCCCGAGCAACCTCAACTGGTTCCTCTCAACGCGGAGGAGTAGCGGCTCGACACTGAGTCCCTCCCGGATGACCGAGCTTCTCACCCTATCTCTAAGGGAGAGCCCGGATAGCCTGCGGAAGAAACTCATTTCGGCCGTTTGTATCCGGGATCTTGTTCTTTCGGTCACGACCCACAGCTCGTGACCATAGGTGAGGGTAGGAACGTAGATCGACCGGTAAATCGAGAGCTTTGTCGAAAGATGTCCACTTGCAGATGATGTAAATAAAATTGAATGCTGCAAGGTGGAGACCGACTTCAGCCCCCGAATGTGTGTCTGGATCAAATCTATCAAAATTGTGTTACACCACCTGCGCCACAACTTAGACCTGGTTTCACCTGGTCTAAAGTCCACTTTCTGTCACTAAATTGTCAGATGTGCCGGGGGCATGTAATAGAAAATGCCATCAATCTGCCGGACCACCAAACGCGGTGTAGCACGGTCTTCCAAATTCCCAAACAAGATAAACTAGACTTGCCCCTGCATGAAAAGGAAGATGTGCCCGTTTTTACGCCGCGCATTTTGTTCTGATAAGTGAATTACACCTTTTCACACAAAAATCAAATTTTTGGGGTCGTTGCGTCATCTTGGATATATGACAAAAATAATTATAGAATACTTAACAATATAGTCTAGTCCTGGAACATTTCTGACATACCTCATGTTATTGTGATTGTCTTTTTACAGTGTATGTGTGTGATGTATGGAGGCGTTTTGCATATTTTCCTCCTCTCTTATGTAGCTATACAAGGCAAACAACACACGCATGATTCTTCATTTCCCTGCTTTGAACTGGTTTTTAATGGTTTCATATTTTTCATGGCTGAGCTCATTTGCCATATCAACGCTGTAATAATAAGTTATTTTCTAGTTGAGCTATGGTAGGACTGGAAGACTGCTGCCACTTTTGGATCTCTGCTGCCCTCATGTGGTGTGTTTTTTTTGTTGAAATTGGTTGTTGCATTTTTGTTCTGTGTGCCATTCGGTTCCTATGCATTGAAGATACTGGACTGTAGACATATTCATGACGTTACATTTCTTTTGACAAGCCCTTATATGGAGTGTGATTGAGAAAACAGGCCAAATGGCTTGAATGATGATTTGAAGGAAGTCTAGCAATTTTATTCTGAACAACTATTTAACATCTACTCGATTTATCCTCTCCCCCCACAATCTGCTGAATTATTTCTGATTTTTTATTTAATTAGGGGAAGGAAATCCAAACCTAAACGCCAACTTCAAACGTAGCTACTTTTTCAAGGTCGTTACCTCAGCCAACTTCTGTCAGTCAACAGCAATTAAGTGGCAAAATGGCCGCCCCAAGATGGATAAAAACGGGTGGATTTTGCTGCTTTCCACAAACGGAATTTTAAAAAGAAGTCGTTTTTGATTGATTTCTTAACAGTGGACACAAAATCCTAGTTTAAAGAGAGAATCTCAACTTTAAAGAAACTTATATTGAGTGTAATAAAAATAAAAAAAAAGATGATGACGATCACAGGTCACCTTCATCATGTTGTGCTCACAAAGCGAATAGCTGTTGAAGCATTTGGACTCAGACAGCAGACAGCATTTATCAGAAGAGCATCTTTTCTTCATGCATCTACAACATTTTTCTTATCTGACACAGCAGGGCAGTGATACATTTCCTCCCGCAAGCACGAGCACACAACATGCTTGGGTGTTTTCAGGAGTTGAGGACAGCGAGGGGTTAAGTGAAGGACATATGGGAAGCAGCGTTTGATATGTAGAGCAGCGCTGTAGTCGTCACCACTGTCGAAAAAGCTGAGGCTAAGCGGAAATTTGAGGCGCTCGGCACATTTTGGCCACGGGGATGGAGAAAATAAAAAATTCCAAAATATGCAGACGAGAAGTGACACACGATAGGAAAAAAAAATAGAACTCATGCTTTGCAGACCTCAGCAACCAGTACGAAGTGTACAAATAAACTTGGAACAATACTGTTCTATGTTTTTTACGTTGTCATTGTTTCGTCATTTGAGGACATATGGACAAAATTATATATCATCAAAACATTGATTATTGCCCTCATTTTAATTGAACTTGGAACAGTAATGTGTGTTTTTACCATGCTGACTTTTAGCCGTTTGACCTGTAAAATGCTATCATGCCAAAGAAGTTACGTTATGTCACGTTTTCATGTTTTACGAAGTGCTTTTGTGCTGATTTGTGAGAAAACCTTGTTTGTGGGGATAGTTTCAATTCAAGAGCACATATTGACAAATTGGCTACATAACTGGAAAGCACCCATCTAGACCTTTAATATGAGGTATGAGTTGATATGGTTTTACATTATTTGAATGAACTTTGACCTTAGGTGTCCGTCAATTTTGAATATTAAAGATGTTTTTTTTAAGGTGTTTTGTGGTCATAAATGACCTTACTACAAAAAAGAAAAACATTATATTGCTTGATAGGCGCAGTTAATAATGTAGCGGTTATGCATGGAGGACCAACACTTTATTTATTTTTTATTTTGGCAGTTTTGGTCCATACTGCCAGGACTAAATGTTATTCAAATGAAGGGGTGGTCCTAAGCGTGTCTTGGGTTGGACTCAGTCGTTACAAACTGCCTTTAATTTGTCGGGTGAGCGGGTCAGCGAACAAGGAAGTCTCGCCGATTTGAATGGAGAGCTCCAGCAATGGACGACTATTTGTCACATCGACTTGTTGCCGAGCCACTCAGGTCGCAAGTTGTGGTGACAGTGGACAAGATAGTCGTCCATTGCTGGAGTTCTCCAATGCAAGCCGGCGAGACTTCCTTGTTCGCCGACCGGCTCACTCGACCATTAAAAGGCAGTTTGCAACAGCGGAGTACAACCCAAGACACGCTTAGGTCCTCCCCCTCATTTGAATAACATTTCGTCCTGGCAGTATGGACCAAAACTGCCAAAATTCAAAATAAATAAATGACTAAATAAATAAATAAATGACTAAAAGTGAAAATAAAAACGGATATAAAATAATATAATTCAAAAATTTAATACAAATGTATATATATATATATATATATATATATATATATATAAATATATATATATATATATATTAATTTTTTGTTTTTGTTTTTTTACATTTATATTTATTTTTGGGGATTAAATTTTCGAATTGTATATTTTTATATCCGTTTTTATTTTTCACTTTTAGTCATTTATGTATTAAATAGGTAATTTATTTATTTTGAATTTTGGCAGTTTTGGTCCTCTATAGTTATGACCCTCAGGTCTCCAATTGTTAGTGAATGTGCAATAATACAGTGTGGGGCACGAATGTCATCCAGCCTTGCAGAAAAGAGGTCACAAATGCACACGTACACATGCACAACATGCGTGTGTTTGTCAGGGTCCATTTTAAGATACCATCCAAATTCCCCCTGACGGCCAACTTCCCCTCAATGAGTCACACGGTCCACACCGTACCATCAAGCAGAAAAATGTTGCTCCAAAACATGAAACCAAAGTGTGGATATGATACAAAATCTGTTTACTATGTGATATCACTGAGAAGATTCAGATGGGATTATCCTGTGTAAAATAATATTTCTAGTCAGCATTCAATCCAGATTAAGTTTGATTCACTCGTACATACACTAGCACCTTGACTTGATTTTTTCACATTTAGTAGCTTCTCTATCGTATATAAGTCATCTGGCTCATATTTTAACAAACTCATAAATTGGGCCACTCGTTATTAATTTTTGCATATTCGTTAGAAACGGTTGCCTGTGAAAGTGGTGGACATGCCTCTCTGGTTATGCTCAAGTCATGTCGCAATCAAAACATTTGGACTTCGCTATATCATCATTCATCGCACCGTAGAATAATCATTAACAAAACTATAAACCTTTAACCATTTAATAAAAACACATTACAACCTGTAAAAAAAAAATAGTAGAATAAGTAATAGGAGTCCGCTAAAGTGCATTTTACACAGTTATTATGTGCAATCTCATAAAGTGCAATTGCTCTCCTGGTCCATTAATAGTGTGGCTACATAAATCTCAGCATATGCATATGTAACGTCACATTACATTTTCATCTACAAGGTAGCCTTAGTTCACGAGTGAACCTGATGGCCGTGTATTGTCACAGAATGGGTTCAGGCCCCATCAGGCCCGAAGTACACAAGTAAAGAAAGAGCACTGAGTTCAGTTCAAGAGCCTAAGTGTCTGCCCTGTGATTGCCCCAATGAGGTCTACCACACTTCTAGTCCACAGTCATCTGGGATAGGCTCCAAACCCGCAATGATGCTGAACTATATTGGCGAGGCGTGTATATCCATGAGGGGGGCCATGGACTAGTGAGCATCATAGACACTATCCAGGAGGACACAACGGGCCTCCAAGAAGGGACGACCTGCTAGTGAATGCCTCCGGCAATGAGGCAACAGAAGCCCAGTAAGGAGAAGGAGCCAGATGGACGGTCATGGAAGGACATATGTACCACTGACAAATTGAAGAAGCTCACATTCTGTGCAGGTGTATTGTACCTTCTAATGGACGAGTTGTTCTGCTAGTCACTATACATCACTGGCATAGACTGAAAAACAAAGATATGTTTGTAATGAATAAATACCCATTATAAAATAGAAAAATGTTCATACAAATTTATAGGAATCGCACATTTCTGCACAACACCATGATGATGGATCGGCACCCTGGTTGAGAATCACTATATGTGTATGTGGGAATCAAAGTGATCATACACACATGTGACTTTTTTCCAACGTCACTTCTGGCTCAACTGCAGCTGTCTGATTGACAAACACATTAATCACCAAATCATTCCCATCAGCCCGTTTTTTTTATTTTTATTGTTAACTAAGCAAGACAGATCTGTTTATTTGTGATGCGACCACATATCCCCCATGTCCCACCATTCAAATGCAACCTCAGCATGTTTTTGCCACACGGACATCACTTATTATTATTATTCAGACAAACACGAGCGCGTTCTCGTCACTTTGGAGGAAGTGGCTAGGTGCTTTTACATGAATCACTTGGGTTCCTTTAAGGGGGAAAAAAGAGGAGGTAAAGCATTATAAATACCCCTTACGGAGACACTGCGCCAATGACTGCTTAGACAGCCACCATGTTATTTTGGCTTCTGCTGCCACTGGCTGCTCACTCCTCTCTGGCTGGGCCTTTGCTCGCCAAGGAAAAAGACAACCGGCTGCTAGCAGAGGTAAGAAATGAGTCTGTATAAGATCCCTATTATCAATATATATATATACATACATGACCTCTTTGTCATACGCAGAAGTACCTTCGCCACTTTTATGGCCCTCCGGTTGGTCTGCAAAGCCAGAAGAGGACAGCAGGAGACTTTAAGTCCAAACTTGAGGAAATGCAGAGGTTCTTCAAACTTGAGGTAAGCAACTGAGTCCGTATCACCTTCCAGCCCAGATAGGTTGAAATTTTCCACTGCACTTCATATTCATTGCAGAGTGGACATTTCTGGCTAATCTTAGTTTTTAATGAGCATGTTGTGGACCTTCAGATTCACTTAATTTTTTTAAAATAAATCTATTTCTAGTTGCTGAAAGGTTTATCCTGGGTGTCATTTGATATTTCAATATGGCAGAGTTTGAAAAAAAAAAAACAGCAATACATGTAATCTTATAAAAGTTTTAAATCAAGTGTAAATATTTATTCTGCAACATTCCAGTGTTTTGGCCTCCATTGAAGAAATACAAAATGGTGGTTGCAAAATGTTCTATGAAAATAGAATAAATTATAAACAAATGACTTGTTTTATGAAATAACAAACAGCATGTAAAAAAATTTTTTTAGTGTTGTTTAACCATTTATTATTATTTATTATTGACAGAGCAGTGTGTGGGACATGCCAAAATCATGTACATCCAATGAAATTGGACGTATGTGATTTTACACTGAATACATTGTAAGAATCTTAACATTGAAATAAGGCCTAAAATAAGTTGCTTTTTTTCTTTATGTCTTTTTGCCTCCTGTTTAGGTGACAGGCAATCTGGATGACAACACCTTAGACTTGATGACTAAGGCAAGATGTGGCGTCCCGGATGTTGGCGAATACAACCACTTCCCTCGACACCTGAAATGGAAGAATAACATTGTGACTTTCAGGTACGCTTCTGGAGTTTATTAAAAAAAAAGAAAATAATTGGATCTGTCATTCATTTTGTGTTGGTTTCAGGATTTTAAATTACACTCCGGATTTGAGGAAGTCCGACGTGGACCGAGCCATCCGCACAGCGCTCAATGTGTGGTCAGATGTGACACCGCTGACCTTTAAGAAGCTGTATTACGGCACTGCTGACATTGTGATCAGCTTTGGGAGAAAAGGTACACACCCAAAAATGTTGTATTCATCCCAAAAAAATGTGTACAGTTGTGCTGCACATCACATTTTGCAAGTTAAAATAAGATTTTGCACTTCATCAAAACACATTGAATAGCGAAACAGAGAATCATAGGTTTTTAAGTATTTTCGATAATTGAATGGCGGCAACGGTCTCAAAAAGCTTCGCTGGGCTTTACGTTAACGTGAGCATAACCTACGCGCGTGTTGGTACTGATGCGGGTAAACAGGTTGCAGCGTGCTATTAAGTCAGTATGACAAAAATCTGTCTCATGAAGGAGCTACGAGGGAAGATTTGATGTCATGCTAATTGCTAAGCTAGCCTAAAACTGACGCATTATCATTTAAGGCAAGAAACAAGTGTTGGGTGATGGAGTACACTTTTCACAGAAGTCTGGCCGAAAACCCGTTAAAGCGGAGTGAACCCAAGCATTCATTCGTTCTGATGTTGGCCATTGTAACAGATTATGCACTTGTGCCATACAGAACATGGCGACCACAACCCTTTTGACGGGCCGAACGGGCTGCTGGCTCACGCTTACCCGCCGGGCCAAGGCATCGGAGGAGACACTCACTTTGACGAGGACGAGCATTGGAGCAAAGATTCATCAGGTCATTAACTGAATTTGAAGTTGATGTGACATTTCATGAAAGACAAAGATGACTAATGTATGAACGTTGTCCTCACAGCATACAACCTCTTCATCGTGGCTGCACATGAATTGGGCCACGCCCTCGGTATGGGGCACTCCACCGACTCGGGCGCCCTCATGTACCCTATCTACTCATACGCTACGGGTTACCCGCTCGCTGAGGATGACGTTAAAGGCATCCAGGCACTCTATGGTGATGACCACATCATCATTCACACATGACAAACCCAGGGTTGGTTGGTTTGTCTTTTTAAAACTTTTATTTCTCCCAAAATGCAGGCCCCAACCCAGACCACAAGAAAGTCAAGCCAAAACCGGACGCCCCCCAAAAATGTGACCCAACTTTGAGTTTTGATGCTGCTACAGAACTCAGAGGAGAAACTATCATCTTCAAAGACAAGTAAATCCACACTGCATATATGCGGGGAATTATAATAATAATGAACATATATATATATAATATATATATATATATATATATATATTCAATATAGAGAAGTAGTACTAGTTAAAATGTTAACATAAATTCAGTACAATATACAAAATTACATTTTGAAATATATATGCACAATATATTGGTGATAATAAATTAATGAATAGCAACTACAAAATAAATCAAATCAAAATATTATTAATATTGTATATTTAGAATAAATATATTTTATAATATATACATTAAAAGCAATGCAAAGTAAAAATACATACAAATAAAAATATAAGAACATACAATTTTACATTTTTATTGACAATTGACAATATAGGAAATTACATTTTGAAATATATGTGCACAAAATATTGGTGATAATAAATTAATAAATAGCAACTACAAAATAAATAAAATCGAAATATTATTAATAATGTATATTTAGAATAAATATACTTTATAATATATACATTAAAGGCAATGCAAAGTAAAAATACATACAAATAAAAATATAAGAACATGCAATTTGACATTTTTATTGATAATTGCTTCATGTTGCAGATTCTACTGGCGCCTCCACCCTCAGATGACCGAACCCGTGCAAACACTGATCAAGTCCACATGGCCGTCCATCCCCAACAAGGTGGATGCAGCCTACGAGAACCCAGAGAAGGACCAGGTCATCATTTTTAGCGGTGGGTTAACATTTTTAATGCATTATGATTTTTAAAAATGTATACATTTGAAGGAAAATCTTGCCGGTGTGTTTGGCAGGTATCCGTATGTGGGCTCTGAATGGATACAACCTTGTTGGCGGTTATCCAAAGTACATACATAAGCTGGGACTTCCCAAGAGTGTGAGGAAACTGGATGCGGCTGTTTACATCAAAGACACAGGGAAAACTCTCCTCTTTCATGATGAGGAGTATTGGAGGTAATGTATGGGACATTTACTTTATATTACTTAGAAGTATAATGAAGCATGTCAGGCATTCATTTTAATGAAAATGGTTGAAAATGTGCCCCTTTGAATAAATACTATTACATATAAATATTCCCTTTTACACATTTGGGAAATCTCTCTATATTCATTTGCTACTCTGTATTAAATATAAACATTCGAACGTAAACGGTTTGGGGAATTGTGCTTGAAAAAATCACTTCCTGTATTAGATACAAATATTAAAATGGAAACCATTTGACAAACCCTACCAATTTGAAGGGCTACTCTGAATTCTTTTTTTTTTTAAATCAGCAGCCATTTTGTATTTTGTTCAAGTAGATTATTGATATTTAAAAAAAAAAAAAAAAAACATTGTTCTAAGTGTAATTTTCTCTATTGTAAAACTCATGCATCTAATCTGTGTGAGGCACTCCTCAATTTTTTTCCCCCTTGTGAGCTTCTATTTTTTATCTTATTGTTTTGACTCCCAGTTACGATGAAGCAAAAGGCACCATGGATAGTGGCTACCCGCGATACATAGAGAAAGATTTTCCCGGAATGGGCGACGAAGTTGATGCTGCAGTTTATCACTACGGTAACAATTACATTTTGTCTATCACTCAATCTCAAGTGAACTTTATAAGTGAAGTGTTTTTGTTTTGTTTATTGTATTCTTTTCAGGATTCTTGTATTTCTTCCACGATCACACGCAGTTTGAGTACAGTTACACGGCAAGGAAGGTCATACGTATCCTGAGAACCAACTTTATTCTTGGCTGTTGAGGTTGCAGACATGTCTTTCAATACACATATAATAAAATGGACAACCATAAGAATGACGTAGTAGCCAAATGAAAATGTTTATTTACAACCGTGCTGGACACAGATTGCCTACCTAGAGAATTCCCAACCTTGTGACTAGTGATACTCTTTTTATTTATTCTTTTGTTTTATTGTTTGTTCTATTTCACTGCACGTTTGCCTGCCTAGCTTAGTATTTGCCGATACTGCAGAGGATAATGTGATACAAAAAGAAGGGATTGATAACTTTAAATAACCCCCAATTTCTAGTACTGTACTTGTCATTTGATTTTAGTGTTATTTATTTTCAAATGTCAAATAAAATTGTTCAATGAAATTTGAACATTACTTCAATGATGGACTCAATTTTTCTGATGTTCTACTTTTTGGTATTTTTGACACAGTTATTGCATAATAATAAGTTATAGGATCTACAAGTATCAACAGAATTTTTTTTATTTATTGGACTTATATTGTTTAGACCTTCAACAAAGCAAACTCACATAAAAAAATGTGCTTATATTTAATTGACAATATATGAATGATCATATCTGGAATTATATAGAGGAAATGGCTAATGTTTGATTGAAACTTTAACTTGTGTAAGTCCAACCTTTTTCACTAGAGGGGGCCAGTATCCATATTTTGACAGTATGAAGATGCCTTGTATTACTGTAATGTAAAGTTGGTTCCATTTAGTACGCAATTACACAGTGTCGATTCTTATTTCATTTTATTTAATTTTATCCACAACACTATTCCTTCTATATGTCTTTGTTTAACTTCTTTTTTTTTTGACAAATCATTATAAAAACAGATATTAATACCCTGACAATGTTGAATATATTAAAAGTTAATGTGAATTTGACTGGATAATTGTGTTATTAATTAAGATATTCAGCATTTTCATTGATTTTACATTTCAAAAGTGAGATGATGCAATTTTGAGGAAGAACTACATGTGTTTTACTATTATAAAAGGGGGGAGGAGTGGGTAATAATTTTTACTAGATTAGTGGTAGACACTTGTTCACAAACAGATATTAAATAACAAACTGCTGAGCCCACCTGAACTCCATTGCTAACCAAAACAGCAGCATCTATCAATGTATTTTAATGGTCTTTCGGATGACTTAGTGTGGATTCTTACTACATGTCCCAGACGAATCTACCAACCCAAATCAAATCTTATAAAAGGGTGTCATGCATACAAGTCAGATACTGTAGCAAAAAGGATTTGGGATAGCAGTCCAGTGTTTAGACAGTTTTGTGGGCAGGTCGGTTCAAGCGTCATAATCCAAAGGTCAATCATGTGAATGTCATTACAGTGAAGTGAAGTGAAGCGAAGCGGCTTCGTTTGCTCATTTTCCAAGCTGGTTCATCTATTCGCTAATCTTTGCGAAGCAAAACTCTCATCGTCAAATTGTCTTTCAAATATAACAAAATTAAGTTTCTTCCTTGAGGTAGACACTAGACAAAAGTCACTGTATCCAGACACACATCTTAATCAATCAGGAGTTGGAGCGAAGTGGGGCACTTGCTGGACTGGCAGTCACACGTTAATTCATACATGCTGCTTTTGCTAACCAACAGCACGTGTACATGGCTAGCTCATACCACCGCGTCACACCATGGAACTTGGGATCGAGGATGGCTTAAGACATTTGAAGGGGAAAAAAGCAATAAAAAGTGAGTGAACAAGCAAGTATCCTTGGAGGAAATCCTTCGCATGGTCCCGCCTAGCGACGGCGGGTGGAAACCAGATGGTGGACAGAAAACGGCAAATGAATCATAACAATGACTCCACTTGGAAACTCCCCCTGAGGACAGCAGGATGAGAGGTGATGATGCAAACGCTCCCCACAAAATCAAAACAGATGTGACTTTCTCTACGTTGCCTTGACTCGGCTGTGGCTGTGTGGACTTCTTCGTTAAAGAATGTTGCACCATCACTTCAAAGGCCGGTGAGGCTTTGGTGAGGATTAGTTGTAGAAATGTCACATATGATTGTATTAAGTAAAATGGGGGTGCCACAAGGGTCAATTTTAGGCCCCATATTATTCTCCATTTGTATAAATCATTTCGATAGGGCAAACAAGTTCATCCTCACACAGATGATACTATTCTGTACACCTCCGCTTCATTGGTTTTTTTTCCTAAATAAAATATGAATTATCTATAATTAAAATAATTGCCAATTGATAGTTGAAATGTTGCAATGAGTCTTGCCTTGGTAAAGTTCAACCTATACAATTTTATATTTCCCTGGAACTTCTATTTCCTTCCTTCCTTCCTTGGGACTCCTGACAATGCAACTGTGTTTAATCTCACTAATCTCAATTGTTAGTGTCGTCAAAATGACTGGCCAGAACACATACTTTCGTGAGAATAGATAAGAAGCAGCCCCGGACAAGGTTTACAATTCTCATGAAAGACCTAAATGAGTTCGCAATGCTATCGCAGGTGTGAACTTGTTGCACTTCTACTGAATCCGATTGGATGCTGGGTGCGGCCTATGTTAGATTGATCCAAAATACTTTCTCAAAGAGCTCATTTGAAAACAAGAAGTCATTTAAGAAGACATCGTGAAACTGAAAACGTGATTCTGCATATTTGTTGTTGTTTTGCCTCAACGTGCAAAGTCATGTCTGTTCCCCTCCGGCGATGCTTCGAGATTACATTGCACACTGCAGGAAACTATAAAAAGAAACAACAGCCTATGATGTTTTCATGTTGTTAACGCCCAGTGAACATCTTTTGGTTACTCATTAAACACACCCAAAAAGGCAAAAACAATTATGACTTCTCCACTTGACTTAACATGAAGACAGCCTACACAATTGTCAGTGGATTCGACAGTATCGATATATTTTAATGTACAGGGATTTATTGCTTGCACCACTATTTTGGTATATTAGAAAGACTTGTGTCAGGTGACCCTGTTTCACAAGTCTAACTACTCAGCAGGAGGTCACATGACCTCAAACATTCTCTGCAGACATCAGTATTTACCTAACAGATATAATGAAGTACTACACTTTTTTATATATTTGTAATATTTTAATGCAAAACCCAGTGAATGGTTAAATGATTTCATTAGGATAAAAAAAAAAAAACTTTTTAACCTTTAGTCATTGTATTCAGAGGCATCCTGGCTCGGAGAACAAACAACAAGCCTATCGTTGTGCTGTGCAAGATGAGCCGAGCTTTTGTTTGACCTACAAGCAAAAACGTCAGAGCCGAGCTGCAACGCGCTGACACGGTTCATCTCTCGTCACCACCGTAGCCACGAGCCAGCATGCACTTTGATCGGTACCACGACAAACATGCTGTGGTTACCAAAGTCCATATTTATAAGATGAAAGGGCTTGTTGTTTACATGTTGAACTACAGAGCAGAGAAAAATATATAACAGCATTCTTAAAAACGCTACCTTGAAACCCATCTATCAATTTTCTGTACAAATTAAATACTGTTTTGGAGGGTGCGGCTATGCCAGTGTTTGAATTCTGCCTACCAACAGATCAGAAGCTCAAATATGCGACCAAAACAAAATCGAAATACTTCTGAAATCAAAATTTCAGAGTTGCACCATGTAAAACTTTGTCTGCCTCTCACTATTTACAGTCCTTGTACTTTGTTAACAGTTACATTCATCGTGTACAGTGGACAGACTGACAAAAGGGATTGTGGATTGTCAAATACATTGACTTGTTCTGACCTTCGTCCACGTTTCCAGTATGAGGAGCATAGGCAAAAAAGGGGCGTCCCACAAGGGTCAAATTTTGGCCCCATTTTATTCTCCAACCATATAAATAATTTAGGTAGAGACTTATTTACGCAGATGATTCTATTCTGCACACATCTGCTTTGGACTATGGTGACCTAATTTACTGTATATGCATGCTTCTTCATCTTTGTTAAAAAAAAAAAAAAACGAGGTGGGGCCTACCACTCAGCCCTATACTTTATTACAGATTGACCAACTAGAAGAAGCCACTACTGTAGTCTTTTAAGGTTAAAACGAAGGCAGTACTGGACTGTTAGAGTCATCCATTACTGCCATGGTTTATGGATTATTACTGGACATTAGTAGGGGACATTTATGGGTATTAACAATTGAAAAGCAGTATAGTGGGGGAACGCTGTAGGCAAATATTTCAATAGCAAACCACAAAATGGTCATGGGTTCACTGTATATCTGTTTTAATAGTTATAAAAATTAAAGTAAAACATCTTTCCAAAAGAAACCTTACCAAAAAGTAAAATAATAATAATAATAATAAAATAAATAATAATAATAATAATATATTATAAAAATAATAATAATAAAAAAGGTAAAACCAAAAACATCTTTCCAAAAGAAACCTTACCAAAAATAATAATAATAATAATAAGAAGAAGAAGAAGAAATAAATAAACAGCCAGTCAATTCTACATCTCAAATACATCTCACCGTGCCACTGATGACCATTTCATTCACTTTAGCCACCTTTTCTCCACACTGCGTTGGAAAACAGCATGGTCAAATTGATTATCACCAAAAGAAAGATTCATTATCATAGTCCTCGTTCAGCTGGGGTTCAAAGTGGGAAGATAAAGTATCTTGTTGTTAAAAATCTACAGCAAGAAAAGAAAGTCTTGTCCTGTCTTGTTCAGCGAACTCTTGTCGGTGTGGCTGTGATTATACAACAAGACGATGTCATATCAGCCCGTTGATCTGGTGGAAAAGTCACTGCACATTTGTCATGACCCATTTCCAACTTTTGTCCACTGCGAGGGAGCAGAAAAAGCTCCTTGTTCTTCTCGGCGCGCCTGTCAGTCAAGCTGTGAATGGCCTTTGACAGTAAATCATACTCCATTTGAAGGGGGAAACCACAAAAGCGAGACATGGCAAGGCCCTCCATACTTGGTGGTCATCTCATTCTTCTGTTAGGCCGCTGCGGTCTGCTGACTGCCTTTTACAGTACGTAAAAAAAAAAAGAAAAAAAAGTCAGTCGCTCACACAAGACTAAAACCAAAGGTGATAGAGACTCGCTGTCTGTTAATCCCACGTTGTGGAATGTGCTGCCTTTTGTAAGGACGTTTTTAAAAAAAAACACATCTGTGTTCCAGTAAGATTCACTGTTGTTTGTTAGTTTTTATTTTAAGGGGTAACTTTATTTAGACAAGTACAGCACATTTTGTACACAATGTAACTTCACTCAGCTAAAAGCATTAACAAAAAGACATTTGCAGAGCAAAGAAAACAAAACTCGCGAGTTTGTACATTGACAACATTTAAGCGCATTTACAAACAAAATATTTTAAAACATTTAAAAGCAAAGGGAAAAATGAAAAGTAGCTTAATCAAATTACAAAAAAGACCGTACAGTGAAATTGATTTTAAAAATATCTGTAAGACCTTAAATTGGAAGTCAACAATAATATGTTCTATGCAGCCCCACTAGTCTAAATATAGTTAATATTGCGTTAGTGGAATATTAGTTAAGCAGCAAAATCCAGCCATTTTTAATCCATCTCAGGGGACGGCCATTTTGCCACTTGCTGTCGACTGAAGATGACATCAATTTGTTCAGGTCTCAGGTAACAACCAATCACAGCGCATCTTAAGAAAACAGGTGAGCTCTGATTGGTTGTTGCCTGACCTGGTTTCACTACCGTTGGCAGCATCACAGCTAAATTCCTCATCACCACGTTTGCTTTGAATCCTGGGCTCCACTAATTGGTCTGAGTCTGCAGACTACTGCGGTTATATTCACTTAGCATTAGAACCTGAGGTCTTAAGATTCAAATTTTGACCAAAATGTTTTTCCCAAAATGTGTATTAAGTGGAGTTCAAGCTACCATCATGCATGACATTACACTGAGACTTAAGCTCATATACTATATAAATATTTGTGCTTTTATTTATGTAATTATTTTAAGTGCTACACTCACCTGACATCATTTAGCAGCTTCTTTCTCCACTGTATTTAAGTTTTATGGAAATGATTAATAAATATTTAATACCTTTATTTGCACAACAGGTTGTCCTCAATTGAGGAAACTATACAGTATTAAGTATGTTTTATGTTCCTGTAATCCACATATGCTGGAATCAAATCAAGTCAAAACAAAACCGATTTTTAAGCCGATTTACGGTGCTGCTGAATTCCACAAATGTCTGCGTTTTCACATGGAGTTTTGAGCGTGATGACTTGTAGTGGGAGAGGGTGGCTGGTTGGGGAGTGAGTGTACATGATGATGGGTGTTCTTCTTCAGTCCTAACTTGCAAGGGCTCGAGGAGAAAAGGCGCACATCTGGAAGCGCTTTCTGCAATGGGGTCATCCACCGAGGGCTCACTCACCCCTCCTCCCCCATGCAACAGAATAGTCACTTTCGCAAATAGACACACTCCAGTGGGAGACAAGTGGGGGCAGGGGGGTGGGGCTAATTGTGGCTAAGACCTACCCAAGCATTTAAATGTATTAAGCCCCCCCCCCCCCCCCCAAAAAAAACCTCAAAACTCGTATATAATGTGTAAAGCCACTGGTTTATGTGAGAACTTCTTCTTTTTGGATGTCGGGGTGTTGTTGTCAGGAGAAAAGAGGGCATCATGTGAATGTTTGCTTTGTGTAGAGACACTTTTGTATTTATTCAGCCTCTTTCTCTGCTTGTTAGCTTGGCACGATACCAGCCTAAACCGGCTGGGTAACAAAATCCAGCAGGCCTGCATAGCACTAACTTCAGTGTTCCTAAAGCCCTTTCCACACCGCTGGTCCATGTGTCTTGCTCTCAATTTTCTAGAAAATAAAATCTTGCAAAATTCTGTGTCTTGGAATGCATGACGTCAAGATTACTGTGCTTTGCTTTTTATTTGCCTTTTTAGTAGTGCTGTCAAAGTTAAAGCGTTAATTGATTAATTCATTACAAAAATGATCGCATTAATCATGATTTTTTTTTAAATAAAAGCCTTTTTTATTAGGCGATTAATCATGATTAATCAGAATTCTAAAATGTGATTAATCTGATTAAAATAATTGTTTGACAGCTACTTTTTAGCAACTTGAATTTTTTTATTATGTTGTAGTAAAAAAAAGTTTTTTTTATCTGTATGGCTTTATAACAGCAGAAGACAGCATGGTGATTTAGTGGTCAGCACATCTGTCTCGCAATTCGAGGTTCAAATCTCAGTTTTTCATGTGTGGTGTTTGCATGTTTTTCCTTCTGGGAACTCCTTAAAGTGCCTTCCCATTTATCAAATGTGAAATTAAACAGCCAAGTCTTATCTGCCTAGGTCTGAAAAAGTGAACAAGCCGTCCTGCACTTAATTTACATAATAAACACACCCACGTCATTTTTCTCTGCCCATGACATAATAGGTTAGGCTGGGTGAAGATCCAGAGCCACTTTCAAGTGACTACAGTCTGAAACAATATCATCGAGAAGCACATCTCCACGGGTGTGACGTCCCTGTGAGAGTTTTGCTGGATGCGTAGGTTAGCATTAGCAAATAACCATAGCTTATAAAAAATGTTTTAAAAAGCAGCACGTATTTGAATGTGTGGTGAGGGTGTCGACACGATAGAATCTCTTCAGACCCAAATGTGGCTGTTATTTTTGAAGAGAGACACACCCTGTCTGTTGCGAAGTAGTCATTGTATCAAAACACACACATTCTCATCAAAGTGACAAATATAGAGTGGGCCATGATGCAGTCTTTCCTCGTGGGTGTTTTTGTTACTAGTATTTAGGGAACAGACTGACACACCTAACGTCACCGCGTCAGACAGAATTGGAGCACTCGACATAGGAGAAAAAAAAATCGCAATTTATTAGACATTTGTATATATTTGCATACAGCATTGTGATGTCCATACAAATATAAATCTTTCCGCAGTGCCTTACTGTACATTATTTGATTGTATTACACAACAAGGAAATTACCATTTCAAAGCCTGAACCTCAAGTCTGTTTTTGTTTTGTTTTTGTAGACATTCAAACATGCAGTCTTAAACCCTGGCCATTACTTCGGTCCACAGGAAAAGGTTCCCTTGTCATACTTCATCCGTAATGCGTTGCTCAAATGAAGACAGTAAAAAGGGGAACTGCTGGTCAATGTGGTCCCGGGTTTGTTTCCCTCTCACGTGTCATGAACCAAGTAGCCACCAAGTCGGAAGCTATGTGACTGACTTACACAATGAAGAGCACATATGGACGTGTTCACGACCTGGCCTGTTGGGAGTACATTCAAGTCATTAAAAGGTTGTTGTTGTTGTTGTTGCATTTGGCAAATTCTTCAAACTCAAATGAGTTTGCGTGTCATCATTCAAGCAAACTTGTTGAGCAACTTAATTACATTCTGCTTTAAGTTGCACAACAAGATTTTTGTGTAATTGTCATCTATCTTAGCTTAGCATAGTAATAAACTAAGGAAGCACTCTGCCTGGCTGTGAAAACTACTCGTGTTTGTACAGCCCTTATGCTAGGCTAAGTAGTCTTAGCATCCTGATAAAAGAGTCCAACTCAAAGGAGGCAGCAAGGTCCTCAAAATTGGCTGCAATGACGCCTTAATGTAGTGGTAAAAAGCTGCGTCCCAAAGAGGTCATCAGCAGTTGTATGGTCTGTTATACATGTGACGAAAATAAGTGCAAAAAGATGGTGATTGTGTGTATTTCAATGAGGAATGTGAATATGACAATTATGTTCTGCAACGTAAAAGCTCTTAAAGCACGCGCGGTATGCGATTGAAGGCACAGCACTGGTGTAAAGCGCAAATGTGGTCCGTTGTGGCAGGAATCACAGCGCAACGCCATCCCGGCTGCAGTTGAGTACCTCATCGTGTTGGGTCCGACCCAATTGCCTGTGAAACTGTCCTTGTTTCTGGGTCCTCAAGCAGCGGATGTTCTGTCCTAGCGTAATGCTCTTTATAGCGGGAAGGTGCGAGAGCATGTTATTTGGCAAGGACGTCGCGCCACAACCGGATAAATTCAGCTCCTGCAGCGAGTCCAGCCTGGTGAACACGGACGGGCTTAATGTCTTGAGCTTGGGATTGTTGGAGAGGTCCAACACCTGGAGGCTCTGGAGGCCATTAAAGCTGTGCGCCTCGATTTCCTGAAGCTGATGAAGGCTGCTGAGGGACAAGTAAACCAGATCCGTCAGGTGAGAAAACTCTCCTTCTTTAATGGCAATAATGGGGTTGTCATCGAGATTGAGGTATCTCAATATCTCAAGTCCCGCCAACCTCGGTACGCTGGACAGACGGTTCGCAGTTAGGTTCAAGCTTTGAATGTGTACAAGCTTTCTGTGCGGTGTTGTGGAAATAGACACGAGCTTGTTGTGTGACAAATCCACACTGACGGCTTTGCTGTTGACTTTGGCCGCAAACGCGTCCATGTTGAAGTCCCGGAAGCTGTTGTGGCTGAGGTCCACTTCGGACAGAGGGAGGCCGGAGAAGCATCCCGGCGAGAGGCCCTCCAGGTCGTTGTGGCTCAGATCCAGAGTCTCCAGGTAACGCAGCTTGGACAAAGCATTGGGACTGATCTGGAAAACAACAGACGGGTAACAGACTCTTCAGCGGTAAAAACAAAAAACATTCAGAAAGAATGATCAATGTTGGCGATGGGCTTTTGATTGAAATTCCTTTGTTTTGTTTTTAATTTCCTTGCAACAAGAAAAAAACATTCAACCTCTTGGCAAACGTTTAGCAAATGTTGCGAACTTACACGAACCCTGACGTGAAATGATCTTTCGCTCGCGTCGCAAACATTCACCCTCGGTGGGATACGAGTGTGTATTGTTTTGAGATCAGCATTGCTAAAAATGCACACAAGACTTTCATGAATCAGGGTTTTTGCAGGCACCAGCACATCTGATGGGGTACCACACGAATGCTATTTTTAGACCGCAAGGTCACGTGACTTCAGCAGCTCGAACCGGAAAGGGGTCAAAAATGAAGCCGGCTCATTGACGAGCAATGCAAGTAGCGCTTGGCTTGTTTTGTTCTCGTTTATCTCTGGGGAAAAAACATGGAACTTGCAGAAACGACTCCAGACAATACGATCGTCCACATATGAAGGGAGAATTTGTAGATTTAGCGCAGTAGACATCTTGCTAGCAGACTGTTTAAATGTGTCGAGGCCGAGTTTGACCCCCTCTCTAGACTCATGAATATTAATTAAGTGTGGTGACGTATATCTTAAAACTAATTTTGTGCCCATGTCGTACGACATATGCACACACAACATATACATACTAGGGGTGCGAATTGCATAGCAGCTTGCGATTCGATCTGTATCACGATTCATAGGTCACGATTCGATACCGATTAATCCTGTCAATTATTGCGAGTTTTTTTTTTAACTCAAATTTTGAAAATACTAATTAGTAAACGTGTACATGTACACTGTAAGATTTGTATGAAAATGTACTTCAGGAATCTGGTTCATGTTTGAACAGCTTTGAAGTCAAATTTTAAGGCCTAATGTTCCATTAATAAAACATTCTTCAAGTGTGAACCCTAACCTTAAGACATTTTGTTGAATATTTCCATCAAAAATTGATCTTTAATAATCGATTCAGCTGCATATTGAATCGATACGAGAATACTGTACATACACTTTTTATACATCAGGGTTGTCAGTCGATTATGATTCCAATCATGATTAATTTCTTCATTTCCATAGTTAATTCACGATTAGTCGCAAATTAAACACACATTATATCTGTTCTAAATGTACAATAAATATTTGTTCACGTTTTTTCATACTCTTGTTAATTAACGTAAAATTGGACAAATGTGGTTCCCAAATACAAATGTGGTTGCATCTTTTAGTTCATTCACATTAATTTTATAACAAGTCATTTATAAAACACTTTCAAGTTAAAAAGATATACTTAACAGTTAAAAGGAGTGTGAAGAATTGAGTCATAGATTTGTGTTGAGGTCATATTTCTGCTACTAGATGGCATTAGTGTTTTATGTTGGGCATTGGTGACAGAAAAGCAACTCATGGACTTCAGGCCATTTTGTTCATTGTATATACTTTTTTTTTCTTCTAACCACATTTATTACTGCTCAATTGTGTTCTAGTGACTCTTTTGCGCAATGTTGCATGTCAAATAAAAAGAACAACAACAGTTCTAAATCAATTGTATTTAAAATTTTAAAATTCCTGTGGACATTGTATTGAATGTTTTTAATGTAATTTAAGGCATTCAATTCCAGCCAAATCTATTCCCTGTTGCCCCAAAAGTTGCAGGAAGCGCAAACAGACATGTGGAAGTCATAAACATGACTGAGTCACATTACGAGATGCCTCTTTAAAACAAAAGTAAATCAACCATACATATCATATTTTCGTAACAATATGTGACACGATGAATAAATAGAAGGGTTTTAAATTACTCACCGTTGTAATGTGGTTGCTGCTAAGGTCCAGGCTAACGAGGGTGGTATACCCCGGCCCGGCCAGCATGGTGTCAGTGAGGGGCCCCAAGTTGTTGGCGGACAGGTCCAAGAAGGCAGTGTCCAGCGGTATGGGCACGGGCATGGCGGCGCCGGGGCCCAACCCTCGACAGTCTGCTGTGGTCAGGCTGAAGCTGTCGAACAGGCCGAAGCTTTCCACCTCGCAGTGGCAGCCCGGGTGGCAGTTCTTGACCGAGGTGGGCCGGACGCCCGCCAGCAGCGACAACAGGCCAAGCCACAGGAAGAGCGCCATTATGTTCTGCAAACACAGCACATTATTTACAACAACGCCCTCACGTCTGACAAGGGAACTTACAAAGTTTAATTTAAACCTTCAATGACTTCTTCATTTTTTTAGAGTTTTACTTTACTAGCATTTAATACTTAAAAAGAAATGACATCTTTGTTATCCTCTGCAGCTTGCAACATTATCCGCAGTTTGAACATAAGCATGGGGAAATTAAAAAAAAAAATGCACCGAAAATGAAAACGTATTGAACTTAAAGGAGACCCAAGCAGATTGTTTCATCATCAGAAGTTTACAGAAAAAAAAAAAAAGGAAAATGTTTTACTTTCTTTATATTTGATTAAACAGACAAGTTTAGGTTATTCGCTAAAAATGAATAATATTTGCAAATCACAAAGTCTAACAGCGCAAAACCCTTTCAATTGCTTCATTTTACCAAGCCGTCCTGTTCCAGGTCAAGCACATCATGTTCTCGTAAACAGATTCCTACAACAAGCAAAAAAAGAAGATAATGTCCTTGTAGCCTTACTTCGTGTTGTTCACGGTCGCCCTGTGTGCCGAGTTGCGAAGGGAGATATGGACAGGCAGGAGAGACAGCCCCCACACCTTAACTACCATGAATATGAAAAGAGGTTGCAAGGGGAAATGAAGTGTCACGGTTGAGCCGTCCTGCCATGACACAGCAGGCCAAAGATAAAAGCCATTTCTCTCGTTTGCGAAATGACAGCCGCATCTGGCAAAGTAACGTTTTGATGGCTTTAAAAAGGCATTGAAAATTGCAAAACAGAAAGAAATGGGCTGTTTGCTCAATTGACAGGCAATGCAATCAATTATTCACTCCGGTATTAAGGTTATTAACCGGCCTTATGTAAGAGGCTGAAGTTCTATAGCGCACCACCTGTGGGTCAACATTCACGGTTGTGCGAAGTCCACTGCCCCTGCCTCTGTGCGGGTGTTTATTTTGACCCCTGAACTCCAAACACTACTGGTCGTGCGTGTGCAACAGGTTCTTTCTTGTCACTATTATGGCTTTGCACTGCCAACCTGAAATAGGAACGGTCAGCTTTCGGACTTTTCACTCGCACGTCTGCTGCTGTTGTGAGAGTTTTACAACCGAGCACTTAAACTGCAGTCGCGAACATAAAGATGTCAACCACAATTGTTGTCTAGCGGGGAGCTCTACCGTAAATCCTGCCCTGACATAATTATACGACAAAAGAGACACCGTAAAAAAAGAACACTCCGCCATGTTGAACCATCACCAAATACCTTCATAGATAACCCCAATTGAACCATGAGATGTCAGAGGAAGAGCTTGGACAGACTACAAACACAGGAAAGTGCCAGTGAAACAAAAAGTGCAAAAATAGGACAGAGGCTACTCATCGCCTCAGTGAGTTGGAAGCAGCGTTCACCTTTCCTTCAACCTTTGCTCCATCTGCTCCGGCGAAGTGAACGTTCCCTACCAGGTGTCCTCGCGCCAGTAAATCTCCTCGGCCTTCAAGTCGCGCGCACTCCCAATGACAAAAAGTAGTGAGAATCCCCCACCCCCCCCCCACCCCACCCCACCCCACCCCACCCCGCGGCTTCTCACTTTCCAAGCCTTTTTATCTCAGGAAAAAGTGAAAAGACAACTTCCTCATTCGTCTGAGGAACATCAACATTTAGCTACGTCAGCTACTGTTTATGGATGCAAAGATGTAAATGTAATCCCTTGAAAGCTCTTAAAACTTCCTTGAATGTGATAATCGAGTAATCAATGACATTTAAAATGAATGCAATCATACGTCATTCAGGTTTTTATTGCTCTAAATGTGTGGCATAAAAGTACATAGAAATGACATATAAAGGTCAGTCAGTGTCACAATGTTTGTATTCATTTACAAGCAAACTCCCTGAACCTTTGTTCATTCCACTCACATCACATCACTCTGATCTTCAGGCTAAAAAAACTGCTCAATTAGACGATGAATGCCGGGCTCAATTCCGTTGAGCCACATTAATGCGCGACTCGAAACGGATCCTTGAGGCTTTAAATGAAACTGATGGAGCTTGAGTGTTTTCCAACAATCAGGCGGCAGCGGAGCGCCTGCAGTTTGGGGGGGGGGGGGGGGATTATTGCGCGGGCGAGGAGACGACAGGGAAAATGATGAATGATTCAGTGAAGACTACGTCTGGCAGTGAATAAGACTTGATTCAAATTAGAAATTTGACAAACAGCCGTTCCCAAAGTTGTTGTTTGACAGTCAATCGGGGGTCCACACGCAAATGGAACTCATCTGTACCATGGTCAAACTGTCACAATCATAAACCCTTTACCAACTACTGTATACAGATTCACGTTAACTCTCAAACAGGCGTAAATAACAAATGTTAATAATAAGATGTTTTAACTTTACCCAACTAGTGACTGTGTATGGTGGTGACACTGGAACTCACAAAAAAAAAAGAGTCAAGTACACGATATTTATAAAAGCACGAAGTCATGTATGTAAAACAGCAACTGAACAGAGACAAGGTTCGACTGGTTGGTTTGAGACTGCGAAACAGAGTTGAGGGACAGACAGTAGCCACAGAATGAAAACAGGATAGGGGGGTTCATCAGCTGTGGGGTTGGGGGGACGAGAGAACAATGGGCACAGCAGCCGTACCAACAATAGTAATAATCCCATGATGACACCAACAAAGAAGATATTGGACAAAAAAAAAAGATTTGCTAAACTGAACTCTTGGAAAATGTTAGCTCATATCATGTTCGTATTTGCGAGAAACTCCTTGTGTGTGGTCAACACTGAATTCAGCCAAGCCACGGGTTAAAGGTCAGAATTCCGGTTTCTGAAACAATCGAGGCAACACGTTTTTACATGCGTGGCGGAAAGGGTTACTCCCGTTTACATGCTCGTTTGTGCTCGATTGGAATAACCCGTAAATATTACTGTACGTAAATAACGTCATTTCCGCTTTTAAACTTACGTTCAATAAAATACATTACTTATACTTGTATATACCGTATGTGTATATAGGCACAAACTGCGGCGTTTTCGCCATAGAGACACAAAACAACGTGAAAATGCAGCGGACAAATCAACGTATTCAAGGGAGGCTCCTTTAGCAAGTAGGACGGAGCCGTGCATACAAGTCGTGACGACATAGACCAAGATTCCATGCGGATCAAATAAGCGAAGAAGAAGAAGAAAACAGCGAGCAATGCGCACAGCGAAAAACATTGCCGCGATCGATCGAGGTATTCCGAATGCGTTTATATGAGCAAGAATTCCGGTTATGAATGGAGTAACCCAGGGCTCTTAATCGGGTTTTTACATTCGGGTTATTGCCTGCAGGTAAACGTAGTCGCTGACTGTGATGGTAACATCAGAAGGAACGATAACCAATCAGGAAGCATCCTGGATAAGTGCTGGTAAAAGAATTTGAAACCGCAATATAGTGATCAACTAAGCTAAAGGTTAGCCTAGCTCAAGGGTCACCAACCTTTTGGAAACAGAGCTTCTTCTTGGGTATCCTAATCTGGGATAAAAAAAAAAAAAGTAGGTCTAAAGTTTGTATCCCACTGAAAGATGAACGTTTGCGAAGCGAACGAATGTTGATTTCACGTCAGGTTTCTTTAAAGGTCACAGCATTTCCTAAACATTCTCAAAAATGTCTTAAAGGTTTCCTAAACAGCCTTAATGGTCTTTCAATGAAAATTTGAACAAAATTTCTCATGACGTGAAATCAACATTCGTTAGCAGCATTATTCACCCCTCAGGTTTAACGAATGCTGAGTTTACATTAGGGTTCGTTCAATGTCGCTGCGTTCCCTAAACATTCTTAAACAGTTGTAATGGTCTTTCTTGTGGCAAGAAAGTTTTGAACATGTTCAAAAGAATGTTTCAACTTTTTTTTTTTGCTAGCGTCGTCCCTCTGTGGGAATAAGTGCTGAACGATGAATTGATAATTTTATGAATTTGTTAATTGAAAAGGCTGCAATTGACTTTGTCATCGGGAGAGATGTTTCAGATCAGGCAGCGACATCGAAAATAGGCTAGGAGCCAGCCGTGCACGTAATCGTCAATGAGTTTTCTTTCCCGGATTAGCAGGCAGGCCGTTATTACAACATGTGTGTTCAAATAAAATATTAAATCTTATTAGAATTAATAACATTCATTTACATGCCGACCCTGACCATGTTAATGATTTCTCATAACAATTAGAAAACAGATACATTGTGTTTCAATGTGGGATATTTATATTGTAGATTTTCCATTGTTAGTGTTTTTGTACTGGATATTTAAAATCTCCAATCAATCAATTAATACACACACCACTTAGTCGAACCCTCTCATTGGTTGCACTTTACTGTATAGTTGGATTTGTTTGATTGTTATAGTGATGCTTGTCTGCTGAAGTGCTACGTTTCCTCCATCTCAAGAAATGATCACAAATTCTTCAAGAACAGACACTTTGGGGGGAAGTGGCCCGTGCAGGCCCAAATAAAAATGCTTCCAGATCAGATTTCTCGTTCTTGTACGTGGCAAACAGCACATCAAACATGCCGTTGGATGGAGATCACCTTCGATGAACTGATTGAACTCCGCCGCGGATGTCACCGCCTCGCATGATGCCCGATAAAGTTGTTCGAGCTTCGGGTGTCATTTTGCGGTCAGTCGAGTGGTGGCACACCGTGGGCGGTTTCTTAAAACACAGAGGCCAAATGAAACCTGAGCTGACCATTGAGCTACGAGCGTTTTTTGTTTGTTTTTTTTCCCTGACCAAACTTCGACAAGAGAAAGTTTCGCGTCTTGTAATAAAGAAGAAAGTCGTGGCAACAACTTCATTTTTTAAACAAGTTCACACTAGCTTTTTTTTTTACTTGCCTTTCGTCCAAGAGTGTCCGCGCTCTTTTTTTGACCGTTTTTCAACTTCACTTCACCGCTCCCATATTCCAGACCCCCGCTGAGCAGGACTCCTCTGTGTCCGGGCGGAGTGTGTCTCTACGCGGCTACATAAGCTTCGTAGGTCCCGCCCTCCTCTCCGTCGGCTCCGCTCTGTTCGACCGCCAGCGGGCGTTAACGCTGAAGTGAGACACTCGTTTGCTCGCAGTCCCATCTCACTTTTCTGTCCTGCCTGTTTGGCTCAGCACGTTGGCTGGCTTTTCGAACGCTCCCACCTACAGTAAAGTTAAAGGTTGTGAGGTATGGACGCTTCTGCTTTGAGATTTCAAAGTAAAAAGGGTAGGTGAGTAGCATTCATTTAGCCTACTTTAAACCACAAACATTCAGCTCATTTATTAAAATAATAATAATAATAATGGGGGGAAAAATCAGAAAATACCAGCACCTTACTTTCACTTGGTAAATGTTCCTGTCCCTAAATGGGTTGAAATACAGTAACTAAATCGGCTAACATTAAGTGCTATTATTTTGCAATTCATAGACAGGATATTTCCGGAGTTGGTTCCCCTACCTCGTTCCCTGTCGGTTGCGCAGGCAATTTTCAGGTTTGGCCACAGGAGGGCGCCACAGTAAAATTATCAGGTCGATGTGCCAACTGCATTGCAGCTGCTTTTAATCATTTCATTTACCGGGAAAGTAAACAATAATCGAAGTGACTCATTTTCCCATCCATTTTCTATAGTATTTGAGTTCAGTTGAATGCACTTATATTTTATGTTCAAACTGATCAATTTAATTGTTCTTTTGTTGTTTTTGTTGCAAATATTCATTTTGAATTGGCAAAACATTACATTACACGCAACATCCTAACTTCATTGGAATTGGGGTTTGCAAATGAAAGTCATGAATTATTATTAATAACATTATTAAAGGTAATTAGAGCAATTTCGTCATTTCAGAGTTGTATATTAAGTGGGTGGTCCTTACTGGAACTGCCTGGTAATGATAGTTGAAGAACAACATAATTGCCGCAGTTTAAAGTATTTAACCACAGTTGCTCAACAATGAAATCATGATTTGTTGCAAATCAGACAATTAAAACGCAATGAAAACAAATTCAGAAGAAATGTCCTTTATTATCAGGAAGTTCCTTATCACATTCTTGCCTATGGACTATTTGAAGCAAAATGTAGATTTTTTTTTTTAAGTTTAGGTTTTTTTTTTATAATTAACACATTTTCAGCATCTTTTTACGTACACAGCATGTGTGAAATTTGCCTCATTATGAGCTGTGGTGCGTTTACTGCTCGCTGGGTGGCGGCAGTGCTGAGTCATCATTTCTGTCCTCTATTCCTGTATGCACGCAGTGGTGTCAAGGTGTTACGTTTAAGAGCCTCATGAGCTTACCCGGATAAGGGTCAACAAAGGTGGAATCATTTAGCGACTGCGATTCATATTTCTGTGCATATGAACTGTACTCTTTAAAATGTATTATAATCAGAAAATCTTTTTTTTTTGTTTCTGTGGGTCAGTCGCACCTTACCACTCTTAATAAAAAATAATTTAAAAAAGTCAGTTTTTTACGATTGTGGATTAAAAAAAATAATATTTTTTAATGTTTGATGAGGCCTAGCGCCGTACTTTGTTTTGGACTGCAGCAACATGTAAAAGTGTCACCATGGTGGATGTTGTGGCAACCATCTTGCGCTCATTTGCCAGGCGCCCGCCTCATCACAAAAGGCGGAGTCTTTTCAAAAGCATCCAAAAAGACTGACGCAGTCAAAATCGGCGGTCATCCTCAGGGGGCCGCAACACATGCAGGGAGAGTCCTTTGTTATTTTTAATTACCCCCGCTCCACTTGGGCTTCCAATTCATTTAATCTGCAGGAGCTGTTGGCGTATAAGAGCAATTATAGCCCAGTTCATCTGGTTCCTACGAGATGTGTTGCTATACCTCAACACAATGAACAGGCGAGATGTTTTCAGAGGTGTGCTTCCCTTTATTTGTTGCTCGGTGCCGTCAGACACTATATGCAGTCATCACACACTGGAAAAAAAAAGTACAAATTAAGCCTATCATTTCTAAGATCAACATTGAATCATTTAACTACATTTTTAAAAGTTAATATTTGAGTCAAAGCAGGTGAGCAGGCATGCATTAACAAAACAATGTGCGTGATTCTATAATAAGTATACATACATAAATGGATAGATCATCTCAAAAGTTGATTCTTTTGTCAAGAATTAATTTGATAACTTTATTATTTTTCGTGTACAATGAATACATTTAAAGGAATGCCTGTCAATTATTGGCTGTTACGTACATGTGACAACAATCTCTTTCTTCATATAATCGGAGTTATACTGGGTAAAGAGGCTTGAATCAAACTCATGTAGAGAAATGGGTTACGGTCCGACAAAACTAAAGTTGAACTTTTATCCATAATTTTAAAAGCTTTGTTTGGCACAAACAGAACACTGCTCATCACCTAAAGAACACCTTACCTACAGTGACATATGAGTCATGCTTTTGGGTCTATTTTTCTCAATCTGGAAATGGGACCTTTGTCAAAATGGAGCGAATTACAAACGGTTCCAAAAAAAAAGTCAGTGTTAGCTCAAACACAAAACGAAAAGAAAAAGAAAAAGAAAAAAAGCCTGCTATAACATCAGATTTTTTTTTTTAGGTTAATCATCCAGATGATGACTCCCATTTATGAGATTAAATATGATCTGAACACAGATACATATCCACAGTTATCAGAGGGTGTGAACACTTGTGCAACCGCATAATCGCAGTTAGAGTTGACTTTTCTTCTCAAAAGTACGTCGAAATTAATGTTCTTGACGGTGCTAAATGAAAAAAAAAAAGGGTTCTTGTTGGAGCTCCAGCTGCATCATAACAAAGCTTTTGGACTAGACTAAGGCCTCGTGTCAATCCTCTTACAATGCAGTGAAAATGGATTAGCGAGTAACACCTACGTTTTGGCCCACGGTCACTTTGGCGGATTGGATTGAATGAGTATGTTGGCTGGCGCCGTCTTCACAATACACCAAAAAAATAATAATAATTCCAACCAGGAGTTTGGATTACATGTTTTTTGAAACCTTTCTTCCAAGATGAGCGCAGAGGAGCACAGTTGTTTGTTGTCATCCAGATCCGCCGCTTGAATGCAGCGGGCGGCTACGGGGCGTAAGTAGCTCTCCTGGGTGCTGGAGTTGTCTCCAAACGGCTCCCCGGTTTCCCCACCTGTCACTTGGCAGCCTGGCGGTCCAAGCGCGATGACTCGGCTCCCCGGTCGCTCACGGCAAACAGGTAAGGTTGAAAGGATGGTGAGGTGACGCCTGCACTGCAAAGCTGGTCCTGATGACTTAAAAGGAAGGTCAGGTGAGCGAGATATTTGACTTGATTAGTCTGTTATTTATGTCAAATGTGAACATTCTGAAAAAGCGTTTGCTTTTCAGATGGCTGTTCTGCAGTGAGCCTAAAACGTCACTACCTCAAATTCACAGCCAGGACAATGCAACATTTTCGACCTCTATGGTCCAACCATCCATTTGTGCCTTTAGTTAAAAGCGGGCATACTTTACTGACGCCATCTTTTTACAACTTTTTCGTATGGGTCCTTCTCGGATTGTTGACGTTCCCTTGCTGCGTCCACTGTTTGGTATTCAAAGTGGGCGTCCTGGGGCCTTGGAACTGTGACCCGGTCTTCTACAGAACGCTACCGGCCGCCGCCGCAAGGCTCGCTGTGAGCAGGATAAACGAAGACCCCAGTTTGAATTTGGGTCTGAAGATGGACTTTGTCATCCTGCAGGAGCATTGCGAAACTTCCAAAGCTCTGACTGAGTTTATAAACTACGAGAATATGGCGGACGCCTTTGTGGGCCCCACTAATCCCGGATACTGTACCGCATCGTCGCTGCTGGCGAAGAACTGGGACAAGGCCATCTTCTCCCACGCCTGTGTCAATTTTGAGCTGGACCGCATCACGGGATACCCGACTTTTTCCAGGACGGTGCCGCTCCCGTCTGAGGTGCTTTTTGCGGTGCTGAAGCACTTCCGGTGGGCTAACATCGTGGTGGTCTCATCTAACGAAGACATCTGGACGGATACGGCCGAGAGAGTGGCTGCTGCTATGAGGAAAAAAGGGCTTCCCGTTGCCTTGGTTACGTCTGTGGGCATCAACGACACCCAAGTTGAGAGCACGCTGAGGAAGATCCAAGATGCAGGGGAGATAAGAGGTAAGGGGCCTGACATAAAAGAAGCTTTTAGGAATAATTCGACACCCTTAATGGGTTTATTGTATGAATCACCGTGACAATTGTTTGATTGACATCCACATGGCAAAAAACGAGACGCCGGGACGGGATCTGTGCAATATCAAGACAAGACAAATGAGACTGTCCCGGCTAAATTGGACATCTGGTCACCCTGCTGTAAAGC